>NW_027203126.1:1262500-1862500 GCF_024711535.1 Dipodomys merriami
CCTCAGCTCTTCAGCTCAAGGCGAGCGCTCTACCACTTGAGCTACAGCGCCACTTCCGGTTTTCTGGTGGTTTATTGGAGATAGGAGTCTCACGGTCTCTCCTGCCCGGGCTGGCTTTGAACCGCGATCCTCAGATCTCAGCCTCCTGAGTAGCTAGGATTACAGGCGTGAGCCACCAGCGCCCGGCTAGCTTAGGAATTCTTAAGACAGCTTACTCAGCACGCTCCAGGACTTTCTAGAAAGTCCTCTGCTCAGAATAAGTAGGTATCCAGGAAAAAATTCAGTGTGTCTGGTAAAAATACAAAGCAAACAAAAATGACAACTCAGTGTGTCTGGTAAAGATAATACAAAGAAAACAAAAATGACAACTCCAAGATTATCACTTGGTAATCAGATACTCTGATAACCAGGTATATAAAAAAGTTCCAGTATACACAGTTTGTTAGACATAATTCTTTTACAGGAAGATGAAAGAGGGTAACTTCCATACTGAATAGGTCTGTAAATACTTGATCCATTTCCTTGGAAGTTGATATTCCCTTTTCCATTAGCATCAGGAACTCATTGCCTTGTTTACTTGGATATTGTTCAAATCTTCCTGAGAAGAGTCAGTTACTAAGAGTTGCTTAAACATCCACTTTTTCACGTGATAGAACATTAAGGTTCACAATAACAGTGCCACCATTGTGCTTCCATGTATTCACAGCGTACCCCCTTCCCAGAATAGCTAGCTATCAGCCATGAGAGAAGGGCTCTTGTTCGCCCAGCTTTGGCAAAGAGATATTACCTGTTTGGAAACAATAAGGAAGAATGTTAAGAGTTGAGGCTGCAGTTCCAACTCACTCTGCTAAGTGATGGCTTCATTTTCATGAGAAACAATAGAGGGACTGGGAAAGCTCAGTGGTAGAGTGCTTGCCTTGCATGCATGAGACCCTGGGTTTGATTTCTCAGCACCACATAAATAGAAAAAGCTGGAAGTGGTGCTGTGGCTCAAATGGAAGAGCAGCTAGCCTTGAGCTGAAGAGCTGAGGGACAGTGCCCAGCCAAGTTAAAGCCCCATGACCGACCCCCCCCCCAAAAAAAAAACCCAAAATAGAAATATGTATGGCACTTAGAATCACAGCTGTTAGGTGAAGCCAAATTAATCTACTCTTTTCAATAAATGGTAGGTGCAAGTGAATTAGTCATTAGTATGCAACTAGAAATGGAAGATTGGAACTCAGTTTGTCCCAAGAAGCAAAGCGTGAAGCAAAGCCTGTGACATTTGGTTCTGTTTGGGAAATAGCAACATCTCCTTCTGAGATGGCAAGATCACAGTCTTCTTTCTACTTTGCCTCAATAAATCAGAGGCATGTGGTTTTTAAAAGTTTAGCTCACAAGTTTGTTGGCTGTTTTCCCATCCTTTCTTAAATGAGAGCTTGCTATCTTTTCTTTTTGCCCAACCTGGAGCTTGAACTCAGAGCCTGGGCCCTGTCCCTGAGCTTTTTTGCTCAAGGGTATTGGTCTACCACCTTGAGCCACAGCACCACTTCCCATTTTCTGGTGGTTAATTGGAGATGAGTTTCATGGATTTTCCTGTCAGGGCTGGCTTTGATGATTACCCTCAAATCTCAGCCTCCTGAGTATATATCCTGCTTTTTAAATTAACATTGGAGATGCAGGCCCCCATCAGAGATTGCAAACCATGGCTAGACTATTTTGCCAAGTATTTTTTATTTGACCTGTGTAATATGTAATTTGTTAAAAGTACATTAAAAAGTGGCAACAGGGGCTGGGAAGGTGGCTTAGCGGTAGAGTGCTTGCCTTGCATTTTGAGGCCCTGGTTCGATTCCTCAGCACCATATAAGCAGAAAAAGCCAAAAGTGGTGTTGTGGCTCAAGTGGCAGAGCTCTAGCCTTGAGCTGAAGAGCTGAGGGACAGCGCCCAGGCCCAGAGCTCAGGCCCATGATGACTGACAAAAATAAATAAATTAAAATTCTCTATTAATAAAATAAGCTCATGTTCTTGACTGGCACTGAAAGAACAGTGAATGTCAACTCCTTCAGAGCTCCAAATTTGCCTAAAAAAGTGTAGCACCTGAGCCCTGCTGTCACCTTTTATTTTCTTTCTTATAGTGCTCAGTATGAGCTCAGGGCTTTGCACTTGCTAAGCAAGTGCTCTAACAATTGAACCACACTTCCAGCTATCTGCTATCTTTTTTTTTTTTTTTTTTGCCAGTCCTGGGGCTTGACCTCAGGGCCTGGGCACTGTCCCTGAATCTCTCTGTGCTCAAGGCTAACACTCTACTACTTGAGCCACAGCACCACTTCCCGCTTTTTCTGTTTATATGCTACTGAGGAATCCAACCCAGGGCTTCATGCATGCTAGGCAAGCACTGTACCACTAAGCCACATTCCCAGTCCTGTTTTTTGTTTAGTTGGTAGTGAGGCTTGAACTCTGGGCCTGGGCACTGTCCCTGGGCTCTTCAGCTCATGGCTAGTACTCTACCACTTGAGCCACAGCGCCATTTCTGGTTTTCTTTTTTTTTTTAATTGTGAAAATACCGTACAGAGGGGTTACAATTACATGGGCAAGGCAATGAGTACATTTCTTATCAAGCATTGTTGCCTCCTCCTCCATTTCTGGTTTTCTGTTTAATTGGAGATAAGAATCTCACAGACTGGGGCTGGGAAGGTGGCTCAGTGGTAGAGCGCTTACCTTGCATGCATGAGGCCCTGGGTTCGGTTCCTCAGCACCACATAAACAGAAAAAGCTGGAAGTGGCGTTGTGGCTTAAGTGGTAGAGCACTAGCCTTGAGCTGAAGAGCTGAGGGACAGTGCCCAGGCCCAGTGTTCAGGTTCCATGACTGACAGAAAAACAAAACAAAGAATTTCACAGACTTTCCTGCCAGGGCTGGCTTTGAAGAGCAATCCTCAGATCTCAGCCTCCTGAGTAGCTAGGATTACAAGTGTGATCACCAGCGCTTCGCTTCTGCTATCATCTTAATGCTGCCATTTATATGTAGTTTTGACCTTAGAATTTCCACCTCGTTTCTTAAGTCTGTGAGACTATTCTGAGTATTCTGTTAAGCCACTCTGGACAACACATACCTGGGGGGGCCACAAAATACTCCTCCACGACACGTTGGGAGTTTTGTAGTAGTTCTTCAGCACAGTTGCCTTCCGCTACATTGTCTGATCTCAAGTATAGACATCTACAAAACCCAGAAGCTCGAGGTTACCTTCTCAGAGAGTAAGACTACAGGAAGGGCATCAAGAAAGAAAGAATGCTGGGTGCTGGTGGCTCACACCTGTAATCCTAGCTACTCAGGAGGCTGAGATTTGAGGATCGACGTTCAAAGCCAGCCCAGGCAAGAAAGTCTGTGAGACTCTTATCTCCAATAAACTACCAGAAAACCAGAAGTGGTACTATGGCTCAAGGGCATAGAGTGCTACCCTGAGCTGAAGAGCTGAGGAACATCACCCAGGCCCAGAGTTCAAACCCCACGACTGACCAAAAAAGTGCAAAAAAGACTAGAGGTGTGTGAGTGGTTCAAGTGGCAAAATGCCTGACTAGATGACTACTATGGGCAGATTACTTTTAGTGAGAAAAGATAAAAAGGCAATTGTAAGACATGCTCATGCCAGGAGCTGGTGACTCATGCCTGTATTCCTACCTATTGAGAATCCTGGTTCAAAGCCAGCCCAGGCAGGAATCTGTGAGACTCTGACCTCCAATTAACCACTAGAAAACAGGAAATGGTAATGTGGCTCAAGAGGTAGAGCATTCCCCTTAAACTGAAGAGCTTAGGGACAGCGCCCAGTTCAAGCCCCATGACCAGTTTTTTTAAAAAAGACACGTTCATAATTACATAGGCAAAATGTAACAAAGCCTGGCAATGACATAACAAAGGAACCTAACCCAGCACCCATATAGGTATTGGCCTGTGAAGAGATGGAAGAAACTAAAGAGTGACTTGCTTAAGTATATTGGCTCCTAATAGGTCATATTGGGACCTAACTCCTTTCTGGTAACCTTAAGAGGGACGCATCTTTCACTACAGCCACCTAGGTAAAAAGCGATACAACCATCTGCCATTGAGCAAGATGTATCTTAGAAGCTATACCATGGGGGGGGGGGGGAACCAGCTCAGAAAGTGTGAGGTTCTGAATTTGAGCCCCAGAAAAAAATACACTTAAAATTTTTGAAGCAGGTAATAAAGTGTGCATACACTGTAAACAAGACTACAAATATCAGAAAAACTAAATCGATAGTGACTGGAAAGGCAGAATCCGCTCCAAAGAAATTCAAGTGCCAAGAGGGAGAATACCAGGCAACAACTTGGAGGTATTCTATCCAAGGAACAAAACAAAACTAAATAGCTGGCAAGTGCAGAGATCCTAGAGGGAACGAGATGGGGACTTAGCTCAGTGGAAGAGGGCTTGCCTACAAGCAAGTGCATAGCCCTACAGAAAATGACAACTAGAGAGCGAACAAACTTGGCTTTTGGTATTGGGAATTGAACAGATCCTCGCCTGCTAGGAAAATGCTCGACCATTTTAACCAAGACCCTAGCCTTTATATTTTGGGGGTGGAGCTTACTAACTTTGCCCCAGTTGACCTCGAACTGCGCTTCTCTGGCCTTCATTTCTTGAGTAGCTGGGATTACAAGCTGGAGCCACCTCACTATGTGTGAAGTAGGGTTCCCAAAGCGATGACTTAACAAGCAGTTGGGATTTCTTCCTTCTTACACCGAGAAATTCGAGGATTTTAAAGAGGGAGTGGCAGGACCCCTAATGAACAACGGGAAGAGTGAAGACAGGCATGGTGACAGGGCAAACTCGGGATCTTGCTAAATGAAGCTTTTACCTCTTGTGTAATAGGACACTTGGTAATAGGTCACCTCAACCGTCTGCAAAAGCACCTCGGTGAAGCTTTCGGGGTCCGCCGCCCGAGTTTACCTGTCCTCCAGTACCGACTCCATGGGCTCCACCCCGTCGGTGTCGACCCCGCGAAGCCGGTCGGCGAAGGCGATGGCTTTCTCCAGCCGCTCCACGGCCTCGCGGCTGCCGAAGTCCACCAGCGCCAGTCGTTCCAGGTGCTCGATCACCTCGGCTGTGACCCGACCCCCCTGCGGACAAGGCGGGCGGCATGGGTCCCGGGCGGGGCCGGCTCGGCCTCCCGGCCGGGGCACCGCCCAGCTGCACGCCTCCGCCCTTACCTGAGGGGCCTCCCGCGAGGTGAAGAGCCGCCGCCCGCTCGGAATCGCACGAAGGCCCCGCCACATAACTAGCGCCCACATTTCTTTCCAGCCGCCGTAGTACGTCCTGGCGTCACGCCGGGACACGCGCGCCCGAGTGATGTCATCAGAACGCGCCGCCGCCGCCGCCGCTGCCGCCATCGCCATGAACAGCGTCGGGGAGGCTTGCACCGACATGAAGCGCGAATACGACCAGTGCTTCAACCGCTGGTTTGCCGAGAAGTTCCTCAAGGGGGACGGTTCCGGGGACCCGTGCACCGATCTCTTCAAGCGTTACCAGCAGTGTGTTCAGGTGAGCGGCGACGCGAGCCTTCCCGTCCTCCCCAAGGCCCCACCCACGCCGGAGTCCGACGGACGGAGGCCGGAGCCGCCGCGGCGAGGCTGCGGCCCTTTCCTCCTTGCCATCACCCGCGAGGCTTTCCAGGCCGGCCTGGTTTTCTGTTTGTCCAACTTGACGCGCTTGTGTGCCTGTGTGCGGCGTTAGCTCCCGTCCTCGAGCTGTTGCTCGCTTCTTCGCGCACGCCTAGCGCCTCCACTTCCGGCTTTTTGCTGGTTAGTTGGAGGTCGGAAGCGCGCGGCTTGTTTTTTGCCTAGTGAGGCGGTGAGCCACCGGTGTCTGGAGGACCTTAGCTTGTTTGGGGCACAGGAACAACCTTTGGCTCATTTATTTGGTACTATGCAAAATAGTCATCGTAACTAGTTTTTTTTTTTTTACTTGCGAAACTAACACCCAAAGATAGGAAGTGATTTTTTTCAAGTTCACTAGAATCGGGTGCGGTTGATTTTATTGTCGATGGCACACTTGTCATTATTACTGTGGATTCGGTGGGTAGTGGTGGTTTTGTTTTGTTCGTTTGGGGCATGAACTCAGAACCCGGACGCCGTCCCTGCTCAAGGATACGCCATGCCATTTTGAGCTACAGAGCCACTTCGTTTTCTAGTGGTTAAAAGGAGGTAAGTTTTCACTTCCTCCCAAGTTGGCTTTGAACCGCATTCTCAGATCTTAGCCTCCTGAGTAGCTAGTATTACAGGCATGAGCCACCAATGCCCTGCCCTGAATTTAATGGGGGGTAGGGGGACTTACAGAAACCCCTTTAATTTTTATTTTTTCTCAATAAGGATGGTCAAGAATTTAATGTGTAGCCTACAAAATTAACAAAAGAAAAAGGGGAGGTTGAGTTGGGAGGGATGAGTGAGAATGTAGAAACCCTTTTTCGATTTCTAGTCCAACACTCAGTTTGCTCCTGAAAAGTGTCTGTTGCCATCTGATTTACTTCTGTGTAATTACATTTCATTTAGAAAGTTTGGATCTCAAGCTTCTTATAGACATTAATAAAAATGTTTCTTCTCTCATCAGAAAGCAATAAAGGAGAAAGAGATTCCTATTGAAGGATTGGAGTTCATGGGCCATGGCAAAGAAAAGCCTGAAAATTCTTCTTGACCTTGCTTGTCACCTTGAAAATGGATTCCTCATATCAGGAAATTGAGAGGACTTTGGAATTTGTCAGCTTAAGGCTATGAAGTCATTACTATTTAATGAGTTTGGGAGGAAGTTGCCTCTTCCTCCCATGTGTAAAGATGCTGCTTTGAGATGATTTCTCACTTGCTTTGGCATCTCACAGGAATTCACTGTGCTAAAGTGAACAATTTCTTGGGATATGGTTGCAATATATGGTCTGGAATCAACTTCAAATATACCTTCTGCCTAAATCATGATAAGCTAGTCAAGGTGATCGGGGCTCCTTGACCTTTTGATTTCTGCTGCAAAGGACATTACATACACAGTATGGGGGTCCTTGTTCATGAAAGTAGTCAGGACCTTTTTGTTTCCTCAGGGAGCTAATGCTCTAAAAAGGGATCCAAGCAAGTTTTGATCAATACTTGGATTTACTTCTATATGACATTTAAGATTGCTGATGGCTTGGGTTAACAAAGAGGAAGACAGCTTTTAACAGCTTAGCAAGAGCTGTCTGATTTCAGATGTGAATGCTGCAAGACCACTGAAATGAATACTGTCTCAGTTCACAGCAAATAATTGAATATAATACATGGAATGGCTACAGAAGAACCTAAATTACAAAGATTCGCTGCTAATGGCTTCCATCTGAATTAAGTCAAACTGCATTATAAACAGGAAAAACGCATCTGCTTAAATGTGAGAGATGGGTGCTTTGGTTTATTTTTGTTTGTCTAGCCTACCCTATGTCTATACTCATCAAGATGAAATAAATTCTAACATTTAGTTTTTATCATTTGCCCCTGTAACCCAGTGCACTTTATGGTACATCTAGTACCTTGTTACCCCATGTCTCACATATACACTGCAGAGAGCTTTATCTTTTATAACTTAAAAGGTGAAGATTTATCTAAGTAGTACAGAGTAGCAGTTAGAAACCTGGTGGTGACACACACCTGTGATCCCATATACTCAGGAGAAAGAGGCAAGAAGATCAAGAATTTAAGGCCAACCTTGGCAAAGTTAGCTAGACCTATCTCAGAAAACAAGGATTGGGGGACACAAATAGTAAGAGAATTTGCCTAGCAAGCTCAAGGCTTTTGGTTCAATCTTCAGTACTGAAAAAGCAAAAAAAAATATTTCTAAATGTTTTTGTTTTCCATAATAAGTCTATATGAATTCTCTAAAATTTATGTTCTGGTACCAAAACAATGTTAGAATCAAGTGAGCATTTACATACTTTATAGAATGTCATGTAATATCTACAAACTGCCTATCTTAAGGATGTACTAAGAAATACTTGTATTCTCTTAAACCTTACTACAGACTGTCTCATTTAAGCTCTGAAAATAAACTATAAGCCAACCATGTTCTTTCATTATAACTCATACTAGGTGTGCCTGATACAAAAACAGTATATGCTATTATAGAAGTTCACCACTCAACAAAACTTTTGGGAAAAGTTGTAGGAAATATGCTTAGTACGGTTTTTTTGCTTGTGTGCTGGTACTGGACTTGAACTCAGGGCTTCACATTCTCACTTTGCTTTATTTTGCTCAAGGCTGGTACTTTACCATTTGAGCTATACCTCCACTTCCAGCTTTTTACTAATTGTTAGCAAAAACTGCGATTTGTTCATTGGAGACAGGGTCTTCAGACTTTTCTACTACCTGTGCTGCCTTTGAACCTCAATTCTCATGTATCAGCCTCCCGAGTAGCTAGTTACAGGTATGAGCCACCAGCACCTGGCTAATGCTTTCAATTTTCAACTGAGAGGGTGAAGACACAGTACCCATAATAGCTCTTTGAAGTAGCAGTATTTAGGAGTACACAGATGGCTGCAGTCCCAGCTATTCAGGAAGCTAAGGCTGAGAATTTCTTGGGCCTTGTTTTAAAAAGCAGTAACTTGGGGCTGGGAAGGTGGCTCAGTGGTAGAGCGCTTGCCTTGCATGCTTGAGGCCCTGGGTTTGTATTCCTCAGCACCACATAAGCAAAAAGAAAAAAAAAAAAAAAAAAAGCAGTAACTTGAGGGGCTGGGAAGGTGGCTCAGTGGTAGAGTGCTTGCCTTGCATGCATGAGGCCCTGGGTTCGATTCCTCAGCACCACATAAGCAAAAAGAAAAAAGCCGGGGGCTGGGAAGGTGGTTCAGTGGTAGAGCACTTGCCTTGCATACATGAGGCCCTGGGTTCAATTCCTCAGCACCACATAAGCAGAAAAAACTGGAAGTGGCGCTGTGGCTCAAGTGGTAGAGCGCTAGCCTTGAGCTGAAGAGCTGAGGGACAGCGCCCAGGCCCAGAGTTCAGGCCCCACTACTGGACCCCAAAAAAACAAAAAACAGTAACTTGAGCAACATAGCTATGTCTTGTCTCAAAAATGAGAAACTCTGGCACTGGTGGCTCATACCCATAATCTGAGGATGTAGAGGATGTTGAGATCTGAGGCTCATGGTTCAAAGCCAGCCCCAGCAGAAGTCTGTGAGACTCCAATTTAACCAACAAAACCTAGATGTGGAGCCGTGGCTCAAGTGGTAGAGCACCAGATTTGAGCAAAAAAGTTAAGACACAGCACCCAGACCCCAAAACAGTGGCTCATACTTTTATTTAGTGCTTATTTTTTGCCAGTACAGGGACTTGAACTCAGGGCCTATGCACTGTCCCTGAGCTCCTTTGTTCAAGGTTAGAATTGAATTATGGAACTTCATGATAAGGTGGTCAAGGTGATTAGGGCACTTTACCACTTGAGCCACAACCACTTCCAGCTTTTTCTTTTTATGTGGTACTGAGGAATCAAAGCCAGGGCTTCATGAATGCTAGGCAAGTATTGTAACACTAAGCCACATTCCCAGCAAGGCTCACACTTTTTTTTATCAGGAAGACTCAGGTTCCAGGCCAGCCAAAGCAAAATGTTAGTGAGACCCCCACCTCAAGAAGTTGGAAAGTTGAACATGGTGGCACAAACCTGTCATTTTAAGCCAGGTGCTGGTGGCTTACACCTGTAATCCTAGATACTCAGGAGCCTGAGATCTGAGAATTGCCATCCTGAGCAGAAAAGTCCATGAGACTCATATCCAATCAAAAAGCTGAAAGTGGAGCTGTAGCTCAAGTGGTAAGAACTCTATCCTTAAGCAAAAATGACCAGGGATGGGGGGAGGGGGGAGGCTGGGAAGGGAGGTGAAGGGTAAACAAAGGAGGAGGCTGCAATGCTTGGTAAGAAATGTATGCATTATCCTGCCCATGTAATTGTAGCCCCTCTGTACAGTATGTTCTCAAATAAAATAAAATTAAAAAAAAAAAAAAAAAAAAGACCAGGGACGGCACCCAGGCTCTGAGTTCAAGCTCCAGGACTGGCACACAAGAAACTTCATTGTAACAATGGAGGCATAAATTGGAGGGTCATGGTCTAAGTCAGCCTAGGCAAAAACACAAATAAAATAAAGCAAAAAAAAAGGGGAGGGGGAGGGGACACCTGCCTTGCAAAAGCATGAGGCCTTGAGTTCAGCCTCGGTACCACCAAAAACAAAAAACCCTTAACTGTAACTCCAAAGCTCAAACAATTACACACTACTGTTAAGTCTCAAAAGACTAGCTACTAGTATCTTCTTTCATGGGCACAATCCTCTCAAAAGGAGTATTTTCAATTTGCTTCTGAGAAATTGATTGTTTTCATTGTATTTTGACTTCATCCTGCAGAAAAGGACTAATTGCTTCACTTGTTTTAAAAGTTTTCTATTTTGGGCTGGGAAGGTGGCTCAGTGGTAGAGTGTTTGCCTTGCATGCCTGAGGCCCTGGGTTCGATTCCTCAGCACCACATAAGCAAAAAAGAAAAAAGCTGGAAGTGGTGCTGTGGCTCAAGTGGTAGAGCGCTAGCCTTGAGCTGAAGAGTTGAGGGACAGCACCCAGGCCCAGAGTTCAGGCCCCACGACCGGACCCAAAAAAATAAAAAATAAAAGTTTTCTATTTTGATGCTGCATTATGGTCATTTCAGTTTTAATGGCTTTTTTCTAATTTCTAAGTCTACAGGAGTTTTAATTTCAGAAACAAAAGCCCATGTTAAAAGCAAAAATGTGTCTCACTGCCTTCATTTCTCCAAAAGTTTCTTAGTCTGTGTCAACCATTAGGTGACTGAGAGATAAATTTTACCCCATGGCTAAGAACTTGTTTATCTCACTCCAGGAGGATTCCTCACCATTGCTGGTGGACTGGGGCAGGAAAAAGCTGAGACTTAGGGAAAGCACTTGTACAGAGACTCACAGCTATAAACTATGGCCATTTTGTTCATCATTTGGGGACTTGCCATCCAGTTGGTCAGATACCTCACCTTCACAAGTAACTCCACTGTTACAGGCCCTGACCTGACTCCCTTAGTCTCAGATAGCCCAAGTCAAGAAAGCTGGAGCCTGTTATGAACAGTAATCTGTGGGCCATACTGGACCTGAAACATTGACACAGCAGCGTAGACCTTCACTGAAGAAACAGGAATACCATTAATGTTAATTTCTCAAGAAAAACACAAAGAATCAACTTTCAGCTCAATACCAACCTAAGTTTAAACTATTTATTTAAGCCATCTCCTGCTATAAGCAAAGTGATGGAAAAATCGTTTAATTGTCATTTGATACAAGAAGGAAGGTGAGCTTAAGGTCCCATGTACTTTTCTGGTCCACGTGCAGAGGAATGGGCCAAAGCAAAGCTGTGGTCCCGGGTGCCTGGGTGATGGTCCAGGTTCTCTTTACTCATCTTCATAGCCAGTGGGAAGAGGATTTGTATGAGGGTTATGGAATAGAGTATGGTTGCCATCTCCCCAGGGAAAGGGCTGTGGAGTGAAGATGTCAATTAGGTAATTCCAGAAAGAGTTCAGGAAAACAACAACAACAAAAAACGCTGGTATGAACTGCTTACAATAGAGTCACAGATAACAAAAACATGGAAATTAGTCCTTAACTAATATATCCTGTGCTGGGTTTTAGAGGTAAAACCTTCAAATCATTTGTTTAAATGATAGTGGCAGGCATAGGGGAGGAGATACTTAATTCAAACAGGTTTCTGAGCTCCCTTCAAACTTGAGCTAGGGCAACTTCTTCCACCATATTTATCCTCCCACATAACATGAAGCAGTTATCTGGAGACAGTTGGGGTGGGTAGTACTGCCATCTAGGGGGTAGAACCTAAAGATGCTACTAATCCTTCCAAATGGATGGGACAACACTAAGTCCTACCTCCCTAAGAATTACCCACTCCAAAACTCAGGTTTTCCTTCCAGAAAATGGGAGCAAATAAACTAGAAGTTGCACAACAGTGCTGAGGCTGAAACACTTCGCTGTTTGATTGCTAATTCTCCTGTGCCAGGGTAGAAGGGAGCTCAAAGATGCCAAAATTGAAATCTAGGTTAAGTTCCTGTAAGGCCAGTAATTACACGAGCTAGGTGATACCATAACTAAAGAGCAAGGAGGAATGGGGGATGGAGGGGAGATGTAACTAACTGTGATAGAGGGCTTGCTTGGCATATTAAAATGCCCTTGGTCTAATCCTTAGCATCACAGGGGTGGAGTGCGGCAGCATTAAGTTTCTTAACATAAAATTGGAGCCAGATTAGCTAGAGGCCCAAACCTGCAAGGTCACTGTTTGAAGCCAACCTGGACCGTAAAGTGTTTAAGACTGCTTTTGGTAAAGGCCCAGCTTTGGTTGGCATTGGTAGGGAAGGAAGGAAGGAAGCCAGCTTCATTGAGGAGTTAGAACCAGCCCGAAAGGTAAATCACCTTCAGACCTTGCCGTTCTAAAGGGGGGGGTGGCAAACCCCTAAATTTTATGCAAGAGACAACTGTTTCTGAACTGTATCAGAAAGCAAGAGGTGGGGATGAAAAACTGAAGGGCGCAGGGTGTTATGACCTTGAAGAGAACTGAGACATGACTCCCCCACCCCTCGTCTCAGTTTCCCCCTTCCACAAACATGGTAACCAATATCGGTTCCACTGCTCGCCGGGGCAAACGCAGAAATGGCCCAGGCCGGCCGTCCAGGCTCGGGATGCTCGAGCCGTACCTTGGTCCTGATGCGGAGATGGGGGTAGGCGACGAACTCCTGCCTGTCGTGCTCTTCGTGGCGAGATCTCAGGAAGACATTGAGCATGCTCACTCCCACCCCGGGCAGCGCGACGAAGTAGGTGAGGGCCTTCCACATGCGAGCTGAGGAGAACGACAGCCGCTGGGCGCGCGGGCGCGGGCGCGGGCCCGCCGGGGGCCCCGAAGGCCGCAAGCCAAGGTCACCCGGCCCGCCGCTCACCCCGGCGCCGCCGCGGCTCGCCCCGCCCACCCAGCCCCAATACCTGAGCCCTCCTCGCCGTGCGCGCCGCTCGACAGGGGCCGCCCGATGTGGGTCCGGCCAAGCAGCCGAGAAGCTCGGGACACCAGCACCGCAGCCGCCACCATGTTGGTTCTCGACCGCCGACGCGCCGGAAGCGGAAGGAGGAAAGGGGCCTTGGGGGGCGGGACCACAGCCTAAGGAAGAGGTTCCTATTGGGTGACTGCTTTTCGGTCACAGTAACGGACTTAGCTGCCGGCGCAGCTTCAGCCCCGCTGAGTTCTCAAACTCCTCGGAGGCCGAGTTGGGCGCAGGTGGCTCGCGCCTGTAACCCTCGCTCCTCCGGAGGCTGACATCGGAGGCGCACGGTTCGAAGCCATTCCGGACAGGAAAATCTGTGACACTTATTTCCAATAAACTATTCAAAACAGTGGCGCTGTGGCTCAAGTGGTAGAGCGCTAGCCTTGAACCACAGCGCCCAGGCTCTGAGTTCAAGCCTCAGGATCAGCTCGAGCGAGCCTGTGCTCCGCACCTGCCTTGGGGGGGGGGGCCTCCCCTTTGTGCGCATGCGCGTGGCGGGTCCTCACCTGGATGCTCCCGGCGCTGCAGTCTGTGGACAGAATATGGGAATTCGAAGCACCAAACACCTCATCAAAAATGTGTCATTCCTCTCTTCCCTGGCACCTACCACCATCGCTGTTGGATAACGATTTCTGTATTTTGTCTTACTCTCCCCTTAGAAATATAAACACTGTGATGATGCTAAGTTAGCCACTGCAGCTTGCTCACCGTCATCGGGAATAGTGGTCTGAAATTGTGCCTGGCATGTAGCAGATGCTAAATAAATTGGAGAAGTGGGTGGGTGGGTGGCTGGCTGGCTGTCGTGGATGGATGACGGGTGTATGGATAGGTGGGTAGGTGGATGGATGGACAGATGGGTGGGTGGATGATGGATGGATGGATGGATGGATGATAGATGGGTGTGTGCCTGGATGAATGGATGGGTAGGCTCAATTCCAGAGTATTTGATGTGAGCAAAGGAGTGGACATTGTCAGAGAGGACCATTTAAACCCCATGCCCATGGCTAATGCCTGTAATCCTAGCTACTCAGGAGGCTGAGATCTGAGGATCTCATTTTGGACCCATCCCAGGCAGGCAGGAGAGTCTGTGAGACTTTCATCTCCATTTAATCCCCAGAAAGACTGAAAGTGGAGCTGTGGCTCAAGTGGTAGAGCGCTAACCTTGAGTAAAAGAAGCTCAGGGACAGTGTCTAGGCTCTGAATTCAAGGCCCAGGTCCAGCATACACACAAAAGTCCCTCTGGAATTTTTTTTCTTTTTTTGGCCGGTCATGGGGCCTGAACTCTGGGCCTGGGCACTGTCCCTCAGCTCTTCAGCTCAGGGCTAGCACTCTACCACTTGAGCCACAGCACCACTTCTGGCGTTTCCTGCTTATGTGGTGCTGAGGAATGGAACCCAGGGCCTCATGTTTGCAAGGCAAGCACTCTACCACTGAGCTACCTTCCCAGCCCCCCTCTGAAATTCTTAACCCTTCTCCCTCTGACCACACAGACACACACTTTTTATCCAGTCCATTAACAAATCCTTCCAGCTCTTCAGCTATGTGCAGAATCTGGCCACTTATTACTCTCTGGTACTGATTTAGAGAAAAAGCCTCTCATCTCCCAGCTGGCAACCTAGCAACCTCCTAACTGGTCTTCTTGATTCCTGAGCCCCCTAGAGTCTACTCTCTGTGTAGCAGACAGAGATCCTTTGTATTTATTTATTTTTAATTAATTAATTAATTAATTAATTAATTTTTGGTCTGCCATGGGGCCTGAACTCTGGGCCTGGGCGCTGTCCCTCAGCTCTTCAGCTCAAGGCTAGCGCTCTACCACTAGCTTTTTCTGATTATGTGGTGCTGAGGAATCACTACTGAGCCGCCTTCCCAGCCCCCAGAGATCCTTTAACTCAGATCACTTCCTCAGCTCACAGCCCGTAGTGCTCCCCTCTCACTCAGGGTAAAACCAAGTCCTTCTGGGCGCCCATGGCTTACGCATGT
Organism: Dipodomys merriami; assembly: GCF_024711535.1. Lineage (NCBI taxonomy): Eukaryota > Metazoa > Chordata > Mammalia > Rodentia > Heteromyidae > Dipodomys > Dipodomys merriami. The sequence continues at coordinate 1,277,551 of NW_027203126.1, forward strand.
AATCCTAGCTACTCTGGAGGCTGAGATCTGAGGATTGGAGTTCAAAGCCAGCCCAGGCAGAAAGGTCCTCATGAGACTCTTTTTTTTTTTTTTTTGGTTGGTTGTGGGGCTTGAACTCTGGGCCTGAGCGCTGTCCTTCAGCTCTTCAGCTCAAGGTGAGTGCTCTACCACTTGAGCTACAGCGCCACTTCTGGCTTTCTGGTGGTTAATTGGAGATAGGAGTCTCACGGTCTTTCCTGCCCGGGCTGGCTTTGAACCGTGATCCCCAGATCTCAGCCTCCTGAGTAGCTAGGATTACAGGCGTGAGTCACCAGCGCCCAGCCTCATGAGACTCTTATCTCCAATTAACCACTCAAAAACCAGAAGTGGCACTGTGGCTCAAGTAGTAGAGTGCTACCCTTGAACACAAAGAGGCTCAGGGACAATGCCCAGGCCCTGAGTTCAAGCCCCACAACTGACAAAAAAAGAAAAAAGGAGAAAAAAAAAAGTAAAGAAAAAGAAAGGAAAAAAGGTAGCCCTTACGGTAGGCTACCAGAGTCTACGTAACCTTGCCTTAGCCACCTCTCTGACGTCATCTCTTCATTCATTCAGGTATTTGCTTGAAAGCCCCCCTTCTTTTGTTTTTTGAGATTAGGTTTAACTTTGTGGTCTAAACTGGCCTAAAATTCATCACCCTCCCATCTCAGCCTCCTGAGTGATGGGATTACAAGTGTCCATACCGTGCCCAGCCTTAGAAGTCATCAGAGAGGCCTTTCCTGACCACCATCAAGTGTTAATAATCCCTCCTCATTCTGACATGCTGGCCACCTAGAATGCCTCATTCATCTTCATCAACATCTGTTATATTCACTACCTATAGTATATTAGTGTCTACCTTCCTCCACCAATCACCACAGGAGCAGTTTTTGTTTACTGGTATGACCCCAGCACTTGGCACATGGTAAGTACTTACTACCACAATCCTATGAGGTAGCTATTAGACTTCTCACATTTCTGGACCATGAAATGAAGACTCAGATGTGCAGATCACCCAAGGTCATGAAGCCTTGGACAAGTGATGGGCCTAGAAAGTGTATAGCTCTGGCCAGTTATCTCAGCTGCAAAGATATACGCCTTCATTTAGGAAAAATACTGATCTCCACAGGTTACCCTGCCAAGCTCATGCCTGTGATGCAGTTAATAAGGATTAGCAAAGCCAGGCACTGGTGGCTCACGCCTGTAATCCTTAGCTACTCAGGAGGCTGAGATCTGAGGATCGAGGTTTAAAGTCAGCCAGGGCAGGAAAGTCTGTGAGACTCTAATCTCCAATAAACCACTAGAAAACTGGAAGTGGTACTGTAGCACAAGTGGTAGAGCGCTCACCTTGAGCTGAAGAGCGAGGGACAGTGCCCAAGCCCAGAGTTTAAGCCCCAAGGCTAACCAAAAAAATAAGTAAATAAGGATTAGCAAAAGTTGATCATGGGGCTGGGAATGTGGCTTAGTGGAAGAGTGCTTGGCCTAGCATGTATGAAGCCCTGGGTCCGATTCTTCAGTATCACATAAGCAGAAAAAGCCAGAAGTGGTACTGTGGCTCAAGTGGTAGAGTGCTAGCCTTGAGCAAAAGGAGCTCAAGGATAGCCCCCAAGCTTTGAGTTCAAGCCTCAGGACTGGCAAAAAAAAAAAAAAAAAGCAAAAGTTTATTATGATGGCACATATCTATAATCCCAGAGCGCAGGAGGTTGAAGCTGGAGGATCTTGAGTTCAAGTACATTCAGATCCAGTTTTAACAACCAACCGACCAGGTGAGTAGCTCATACCTCTAATCCCACCTACTTGAAAGGCAGCCAGTAGAAAAATGGAGATAAAAATGGAGCAAAAAGTTCTCAAGACCCCACCCTTCTCAACCAATAAACCGGCTTGAACTTGGTATTTTAGCTACTTGGAAAGCATAGGTAAGAGGATTATAGTCAGATATCAGCTGGAGAAAAATGACTAAAGTAAGCAGGACACAGTGGCTCACACCTATAATTCTTTGCGTTTACATGTGTGCATCAACCTGGGGCCTGAACTCAAAGCCTGGGCACTTTTCCTGAGCTTCTTTTGCTCAAGGCTAACACTCTACCACTTTAGCCATAGCGCCATTCCAGCTTTTTCTGTTTATGTGGTACTGAGGAATTGAAGTTAGGGCTTCATGCATGCTAGGTGAGCACTCTACCGCTCAGTCTTATTCCTAGCCCCATGAGACTCTTATCTTCAATAAACTACTCAGAAAAGCTGGAAGTGGCTCTGTGGCTCAAGTGGTAGAATGCTAGCCTTGAGCACAAAAGCTCAGGGACTGCACTCATGCCCCAAGTTCAAGTCCCAGTAACCAGGATACAAATAAAAAAATTTATTTTTTTGGCCGGGCGCTGGTGACTCATGCCTGTAATCCTAGCCATTCAGGAGGCTGAGATCTGTAGATCAAGGTTCAAAACCAGCCCAGACAGTAAAGTCTGTGAGACTCTTATCTCCAAAAAACTATCAGAAAACCGAAGCGGCACTGCAGCTCAAGTGGGAGAGCACTGGGCTTGAGCGGAAGAGCTGAGGGACGGCGCCCAGGCCCAGAATTCAGGCCCCATGACTAACAAAAAAAAAAAAAAATTGAACCGGGTGCTGGTGGCTCACACCTATGATCCTAGCTATTCAGTAGACTGGGATCTGAGGATTGTGGTTCGAAGCCAGCCAGGGCAGGAAACTTCATAAGACACTTATCTCCAATAAACTACTCAGAACTACCAGAAGTGTTGCTATGGCTTAAGTGGTAGAGCACTAATGTTGAGCAAAAGAAGCTAAGGGACAGCTCCCAGGCCCAGAGTTCAAGTCCTGAGACCAGATTACAGGCTCATGCCAGTAATCCTGGCTACTCTGAAGGATCATGGTTCAAAGCCAGCCCAGCCCAGGCATATCTCCAATTAACCACCAGGAAACTGGAAGTGTCATTGTGGCTCAAAGAGGTAGAGCATTTAGCCTTGAGCAAAAATAGCTCAGGGATATCACCCAGGCCCTGAGTTCAAGGCCTACTACCAAACAAAAAAACCTTGAGAGACACCATCTCAACCAATAGCTGGGCATGAATCTGTCATCCTAGCTACACAGAAAGTATAAATGGGAGGATTCCCATTCCAAGCTGAGTGTAGAATAAACGTAAGGCCCTATTGGGAAAAAAAAAAAAAAACCAAAAGCAAAAAGAACTGAGGTGTGGTCCAAGTAGCAAAATATCTGTCTGCCTAACAAGTTTGAGGCCCTGACTTGAAACTCCAGCATCCTAAAACAACAATAAACAAATGAATAAATAAGCAAACAAACAAGAAACGGAACAGCTGCTTAATTCTGGTTTTGTGAATCCCAAGTAGTGATTTCTAGAGGTTGGGAAGGATGTGTGCAGTTTGGGGAGGAACTGATGAATAAAGGAGAGAAGGCTTTGATCAATGCATGCTATATGCTAGTGTGGAAATAGCACACCGAACTCCATCAGCGTGTATCATTAGTACAAGTTAATGTACTATATTGAAATGTATTGTTACCTCCATGTTATTACTCAAGTTGTTTTTTGTTTTGTTTTGTTTTGTTTTGTTTTTGGATGCGGTTGTGGGGCCTGAACTCTGGGCCTGGGCACTGTCCCTCAGCTCTTCAGCTCAAGGCTCTACCACTTGAGCCACAGCGCCACTTCTGGCTTTTTTCTTTTTGCTTATGTGGTGCTGGGAATTGAACCCAGGGCCTCAGGCATGCAAGGCAAGCGCTCTACCACTGAGCCAACTTCCCAGCCCTTTGTTTTGTTTTTTAATACACTATGAAATACTATCAATGTCTGCTTCCATCTTGGTCAAATGTATAGGAAAATACTGAAAAGGGTGCATGTGTCAGGAGTTACGTCAGGCGTTTAATTCTCTGTTTAAACTTTCTGCCACGAGTATATTTAAGTATACTACTTGCATTGTAAGAACAGAAGCGTTCCCCAAAAAAGCAGATCATACTAAGTGTTTTCCAGCACTCCCATTGCTTTCGAGACTAAAAGCCACTTGAGGACAACAGCCTTGGGTCTGGAACATAGTGAACATTTAGAGTAGGGCGGCCAGGTGAGAGCGTCTTTGGAGCCGCGCCTGCAGTACCGCTTTCTCCCAGTGGGTGGCAGGCTCCGCATGTGCGGGCTCCGCCCAGGAGCCTGACCAGGGAGTCCCGCCCGCGACCTTCAACGTGGCTGTTTGCTCTCAGGATCCTCGGAAGAAGGAAGGGTAGTGGAACCTGAGAGGAATGGATCGAGGCCGCTGGGACTCACTCAGGGCCTCCTTAGGGGGCCTCCTTCTAACTGTTTCCCAGACTGGAACAAGAAGAGAAATAGTGGGCTGGGAATGTGGCTTAGTGGTAGAGTGCTTGCCTAGCATGCATGAAACCCTGGGTTCGATTCCTCAGTACCATGTAAACATAAAGAGCCAGAAGTGGTGCTGTGGCTCACATGGTAGATTGTGCTAGACTTGAGCAAAAACAGCAAAGGAACAGTGCCTAGGCCCTGAGTTCAAGACTGACAAAAAAGAAAAAAGAAAAAAAAAAAAAGAAGAGAAATAATAATGCCAGGCATGGTGGGGCTGTAATACAGCACTCAGGAGACTGAAATCAGAAGATCCTGAGTTCAAAGCCAGCTTGGATTAGATAATGAGATCCTATGTGAGAAGATTGGGGGAGGAGGGCAAGAAAAGGAAGAAAGGGGACAGAATCCAGGCTTTGAGTTCAAGACCTAGTACCAATACACACACACACACACACACACACACACACACACACACACACACACAGGTTGAATATAGAGCTATCATATTGAACCCTCTCCCCAAACACACCTAAATCTATGTATCTCATCTATCCATCTATTTTATTTCTATCATCCATTTACTATCTATCTACCTATTTATTTTTGCAGTACTGGGGATCAAACCCAGGGCTTCACATATGCCATGCAAAGGACCCCCTCCCAAAGCTACACCCCAGTCCCAGGAGATCTGTTTATACTTTGCCCGTCAAGGAGACTGTTATCAAACTTACAGACTCCAAATCTGTAAACACTGAATGAAAGGGAACCTTGAAGCAAGACAGTAAAGTAGAACATTTGATAAAATTCCTGGGGGAAAAATGAATTCATGGTCAACACTTGTTTCTCCTCTCCCTGTGTGCTCTTGGGTAAGTTGTTTGCTTTCTCTGAGCTGCTTCTTCTCCTTCTTCTTCTCCTTCTTCTCCTTCTTCTTCTTCTCCTTCTTCTTCTTCTCCTTCTCCTTCTTCTTCTTCTCCTTCTTCTTCTTCTTCTTCTTCTTCTTCTTCTTCTTCTTCTTCTCCTTCTTCTTCTTCTTCTTCTTCTTCTTCTTCTTCTTCTTCTTCTTCTTCTTCTTCTTCTTCTTCTTCTTCTTCTTCTTCTTCTTCTTCTCCTTCTTCTCCTTCTTCTCCTTCTTCTCCTTCTTCTCCTTCTTCTCCTTCTTCTCCTTCTTCTCCTTCTTCTCCTTCTTCTTCTTCTTCTTCTCCTTCTTCTCCTTCTTCTCCTTCTTCTCCTTCTTCTCCTTCTTCTTCTTCTTCCTCCTCCTCCTCCTCCTCCTCCTCCTCCTCCTCCTCCTCTCTCTCTTCTTCTTCTTCTTCTTCTTCTTCTTCTTCTTCTTCTTCTTCTTCTTCTTCTTCTTCTTCTTCTTCTTCTTCTTCTTCTTCTTCTTCTTCTTCTTCTTCTTCTTCTTCTTCTTCTTCTTCTTCTTCTTCCTTTTGTCATGGAGCTTGAACTCTGGGCCTGGGCACTGTCCCTGAGCTCTTCAGCTCAACGTGAGTGCTTTACCACTTAAGTAAGCCACAGTGCCACTTCTGATTTTCTGATGGTTAATTGGAGATAAGAGTCTCAAGGACTTTCCTGGGCTGGGCTGGGCTGGCTTTGAACCGTGGTCCTCAGATCTCAGCCTTCTGAGTAGCTAGGATTACAGATGTGAGCCACAGGTGCCTGGCTCATGTCTGAGCTTATTTTCAAGTTAGAATACTGACAGGAAAGGAGACTCACATCCCCCCCCCAAACCCCCCAACCCCTACTCTCTGTCTTTTTATTGGCACACAGGGCCTTATGCTTGTTCAGCTGGTACTCTACCACTTGAGCCACAGCTCCATTTTTCACTTTTTGATAGTTCATTGGAAATAGAGTCTCACAAACTTTCCTTGCCTGGGCTGGCTTTGAACCTCGATCCTCGAGTCTCAGTCTCCTGAATAGTTAGGATTACAGGCCTGAGCCACCAGTGCCTGGTTTACTTATTTCTTTGTAGTGCTAGGGAGCAAACCCAGGACTTCGTACACACTTTGTTTTACATCTCTCTCATTAGATTCCAAATTCCTGAGCACATTTAACTTGTTTTGTTGTTTATATCCTCAATACTTGTATCACTCTGGATATCTAACATTACAATGTGCCAAGCATTCTTCATAACAAAACTCACTGAATTCCCCAAATACTGTTTGGAGTCTGACACTGGTGGCTCACACCTGTAATCCTAGCTACTCAGGAGGCTGAGATCTGAGGATCACTGTTCAAAGCCAGCCCAGGCAGGAAAGTCTGTGAGACTCTTATCTCCAATGAAGTACCAAAAAGCCAGAAATGGAGCTGTGGCTCAAAGTGGGAGACTGCTAGGCTGGAGGGGGTAGGGGTGGGACAGAGCTCAGGGACAGCTCTGAGTTCAAGCCTGGGTGTCTGGCACAACAAAACAAAGCCAAAATCTGTTTGTTGTTTGTGAGTATATGTTTGCCTCCTTTATCACAGAGGGATATGGAGCCTTTGCTAGGTCAGATAACATGTACCCAAGAACAGATCTTTAGAAATTAACCCTGGTAGGATTTGAATCCAGGCTGGCTAGGGTCAGAATTCCCCTTACTGACTTAAAGATCAATCAGCAGTTATTCCAAGAGAGAAGACCTCGAGCTTCCTCTGCTGAGGTCGATCTGAGATCCATTACATAGGAATTCTCCACTTATTCCATTTGCTGTGGGATACTTAGGACTCCAGATAAAAAGGACTTTGTTCAAACAAACAAAGGCTTAGCACAGACCACAGAGGTGAAAACAGCATCCAGATTAAAGGATGATTCTGTCCCCGCCCACCCCTAGTCAGGTTGATAAGAGGCTTTGACAACCTGGGGAGCCACCACCTCCCACCAGCCCTTCGCCCCCCTTCCAGCTTCACTCACACAGAGTGACAGAGGGAGACGAGCCTGCAGGACAGTGGCAGAGTGCTTGTCTAGTCTACCCGAGGCCCTGGGTTTGAGCCCAGCACCACAAAAGAAAAGGAAGAAGAGAAGAGGGGAGAGGAGAGAGTGGAGGAGAGAAGAGGAGAGTGCAGGGAGCTGGTGGCTCAGCCTGTAATCCTAACTATTCCAGAGGCTGAGATCTGAGGATTGAAATTTGAGGACCGCCCTGGCAGGAAATTTGCCATCTGAAAACCAGAAGGGCACTGTGGCTCAAAGGGGTAGAACTCTAGCCTTGAGCAAAAGAGGCACTGAGTTCAAGCCCTACAATTGACAAAGAGCAAGAAGGAGGGGGGGGAGGAGGAGGAGAAGGAGGAGGAGGGAAGGGAGCAAGGGAAGAAGGAAGGGAGGAAGGAAGGAAGAAAGGAAGGAAGGAAGGAAGGAAAAGGAATGGGAGAGGACGAACAGAAAAAGGAAAGAAAGGGAAGGGAGGAAGAAAGGAAGGAAAGAAAGGAAAAGGAGAAGAAAAGGAAAGGGACGAGAAGAAAGATCTTGAACTTTTCATCTCATTAATTCACCCATTCAACTCATTTATCCAGCCCACTTCGGGCCTACCAGATGCAGAGTTGAAGCTGTAGTATTTGTTATCTTAGCATCTACTCCACAGACCCGTGCTCTATCTAGCCCCAGGGCAATTATCCTCCCAGTGTGAATTCAAACTCAATGCCTGCAGGGGGTTAGGCACCCAGTCTCCCTAGGTGAAGGCTTCTCATTCACTGTGGCTGCTTTGCTCCCTCTCCTCCCCTCCCCCCTCCTCCTTTTTGCCAGTCCTGGGACTTGAACTCAGGACCTCTGTTGCTATCCTTCAGCTTTTTCACTGAAAGATTAGCTTCTACCACTTGAGGTGCACGCCCCTTCTGACTTTTTGCTGGTATTGTAACTGGAGATAAGAATCTCTCACACACACTTTCCTAACCTACTCCCTTGGAATCTCCATACTTAATTCTCCACCTCCTGAACAGCTAAGATTACAGGCATGAGCCGCCAGCTCACACTGTCCTTTTTTTTTTTGGCCAGTCCTAGGGCTTGAACTCAGGGCATGGGTGCTGTCCCTGACCTTCTTTTGCTCAGGCTAGCACTCTACCACTGGAGCCACAGTGTCACTTTCTGGCTTTTTCTGTGTATGTGGTACCAAGGAATCAAACCCAGGACTTCCTGCCTGCTAGGCAAACACTCTACCACTAAGCCACATTCCCAGCCCGCCCTATCCTTTTCTAAACATGAAGTGATCTATTGCCAACCCTAGTCTCAAACTCCTAGATTCAAATGATCCTCCTGCCTCAGCCTCCCAAGTAGGAAAGACACAGGAACACCCCACAGCATGTAGCTTCCGTTCTCACAAGCAACAGGCCTTGAGTTCAAACCTAGTGCCACACATAAAAAGAAGTTTTGGTTTGGTTTTTCCAATGTTAAGCACTGAGCCCAGGGCTTACATGAACCTGACTGTGGAACTGTACCCAGAGCCTCTGGAAGAGAACATTTTTATCTTCTTTTCTTTTTAAGACTTCTCTAAGATTAAAGGGTTTAGCCAGGCACTGGTGGCTCACGCCTGTAATTCTAGCTACTCAGGAGGCTGAGATCTGAAGATCATGGTTCAAAGCCAGCCCAGGCAGGGAAGTCTATGAGACTCTTACCTCGAAAACCAGAAGTGGAGCTGTGGCTCCAAGTGGTAGAGTGCTAGCCTTGAGTAGAGCAGAAAAACTCAGGGATAGCAACCAGGAGGCACTGAGTTCAAGTCTCATGACTGATTGAGGCGGGGGGGGGGGGGGGGGGAGAGGGAGGGGAGAGACTAAAGGATTTGCCTAGCAGAGATCTGAGGATTGTGGTTCAAAGACAGCCCAGGCAGAAACGTTAATGAAACTATAATCTCCAGTTAACTAGCCAAAATCTGGAAGTGGGGCTGTGGCTTCATGGTAGAGTGCCAGCCTTGAATGGAAGAAGCCAACAGAGAGAGCCCAGGCCCTGAGTTCAAGTCCAGAAAGACTATAGGGTCAGCTGTGCTAAGTGCTAAAGGAACTATAGCAAACTTCAGATTCTGAGAAACAGGCCTTTGTAATAGGCAGGACGTGACACCACACGCTTAATTGGGATAATGACAGACGAGACTTCAGTCTTTGGCTGGGGTTCTGAACTTGTGCCCCAGGACCCACAGCAATATCACCTGGGAATTGGTGAGAAAGGCAAATTCTTGGGCTGTAACCCAGACCTGCTGTGTCAGATACTTCAGAGGGTGGGACCCAGCAAAGGTGTTTCAACAAGCCTTCCAGAGTATTCTGATGCTCTCTCCTGTTCAGAAATAGAGTCTCAGGGTTACTTACCAGTTATCGGCAGCACCTCACTGGACCCATTTCTACTTGAGGAAACAAGAAGCCAGGTGCCAGCGGCTCATACCTTTCATTCTAGCCATTTAGGAGACTGAGATTTGAGGATCGCAGTTCAAAGCCAGCCTGGACAGGGAAATCTGTGAAATTCTTTTTTTTTTGGGGGGGGGGTCCTGTCATGGGGCCTGAACTCTGGGCCTGGGCGCTGTCCCTCAGCTCTTGAGCTCAAGGCTAGCACTCTACCACTTGAGCCACAGCGCCACTTCCGGCTTTTTTCTTATGTGGTGCTGAGGAATCGAACCCAGGGCCTCAAGCATGCAAGGCAAGTGCTCTACCACTGAGCTACCTTCCCAGCCCCAAATCTGTGAAATTCTTATCTTCAATTAATCACAGAAAAAGCTGCAACTGGCATTGTGACGTAAGTGATAGAGTGCTAGCCTTGAGCAACAGGAGCTCAGGGACAGCACCGAGGCTCAGAGTTCGAGCCCCGGGACTGGGGGGGAAAAAAGAATAATTACAAACCTACCTGATAAAGTAATTGTGACAATTAAATGAGATGGTACATGTAAAGATCTTGTACAATGCCTAACACAGTAGGCAGCACAAGATGTTAGGAATAATTAATATTATTATTAGAAACTTATGAATTAAGGTGATAACCATTTGGGAGAAAAGGAGAAAACAATATTACTGAGTGAGCTAGGCACTATGGCCTGTAATCCCAGCTATTCAGACCACATTGCTCAGAGGGCCAAGGTTTGAGGTCAGCCTCAAGCAAACAAATAAAACAAAAACAAAACAAGTGTGTCTATTTCTTTTTCTTTCTTTTTTTTGTTGATTGTAGGGCTTGAACTCAGGGCCTAGGCGCTGTCTCTCAGCTCTTCAACTCAAGGCAAGTGCTCTACCACTTGAGCTACAGCACCACTTCCCATTTTCTGGTGGTTAACTGGAGATAAGAGTCTCAGGAACTTTCCTTGCCCAGGCTGGCTTTGAACTGTGATCCTCAAATCTTAGTCTCCTGGGTAGCTAGGATTACAGGCGTGAGCCACCCGCGACTGGCTGTGTCTGTTTCTAAGCAGAACTTTGACTTAATTCTTTTTTTTTTTTCTTTTGGTCCGGTCGTGGGGCCTGAACTCTGGGCCTGGGCGCTGTCCCTCAGCTCTTCAGCTCAAGGCTAACACTCTACTATGAGCCACAGCACCACATCCGGCTTTTTTTTTTTTTTAATGTGGTGCTGAGGAATTGAACCCAGGGCCTCGAGCATGCAAGGCAAGTGCTCTACCACTGAGCCACCTTCCCAGCCCTTGACTTAATTCTTGAACTTGGAGCTTCCTGCTCTTCTCTCTGCTTTTTCACCCAACTTGGCACTCTACCACTTAAGCCACACCTCCACTTCTGCCTTTTGACCAAAGTAAGAGTCTCTTAGATTTGTCTTCTCTGGCTGGGTTTTGTTTTTGTTCTTGTTTTGCCAGTTGTCAGTCTTGAACTCAGAGCTTGGGCACACTGGTCCCTAAGCTTTATTGCTCAAGACTAGCACTCTAGGGCTGCGAAGGTGGCTCGGTGGTAGAGCGCTTGCCTTGCATGCATGAGGCCCTGGGTTTGATTCCTCAGCACCACATAAGTAAAAAAGAAAAACTCCAGAAGTGGCACTGTGGCTCAAGTGGTAGAGCGCTAGCCTTGAGCTGAAGAGCTGAGGGACAGCTCAGGCCCAGAGTTCAGGCCCCATGACCGGACCCCCCCCCCCCCAAAAAAAAAGACTAGCACTCTATTACTTGAGCCATGGCTCCAGTTTTAGCTTTTTTAGTGGTTAATTGGAGATAAAAGTCTTGGGGACTTTCCTGCTTAGGGTTGGCTTAGAACTATGATCCTCAGATCTCAGCCTCCTGAGTAGCTAAGATGACAGGTGTGAGCCACCAGCTCCCCAGGGAATGTGGCACGGGTGCTCTCTCTCTCTCTCTCTCTCTCTCTCTCTCTCTCTCTCTCTCTCTCTCCCCTACTTTCTCTCACACACATTTGGAAGCCCCTCGATTCACACACACAAACACACACACACACACACACACACATTTGGAAGCCCCTTGTTTCAGGGAGAGGTTTTATTTATAGGCTGTGCCTCTTTGTGAATGTGGAGGAGAAAGCGCAGGCCCAGCGTGGAGCTTTCATGTGTAAATCAGTGGGGCCTGGAGCACGGGGTCACTGGGAGGAGGATTTCACTCTTAATTACTCCTAGAGAAAGGCCTGGCTGAGGGAGCCGGGGAGGGGAGAGAGGGAGGGAGGGAAGGAGGAGGGAGGGGAAGGAGGGAGGCCCAGCCTCTCCTGTCCTGGGCCCCTAGCTCTATGACTCCAGGCTGCACTAGGGCTGGGGTCTGCCACTTCCAGGGACTGCCCTGGATTGTGAGAAGCTGTGCCAGGTGGGCGCGGGGCACGGGCACACAGTGTCCAGGCTGCTGCTGAAGGCCAAGAGATGGAGCAGGGGCTTATCTTTTTTTTCTTTTCCAATTTTAAAATAATATGTTCTAGAAGAGATAATACAGCTAAGTGCTGTGGTTCCCTGCCTGTAATCCTAGCTACTTAGGACGCTAAGATCTGAGGATGGCAGTTCAAAGCCAGCTCAGTCTGGAAAATCCATGAGACTCTTCTCTCCAATTAATCACCAAAGCCTCCTCCATCCCCCCCCCAAAAAAAAACCCCAAAAAACAAAACAAAAGTAAGAAGTAGAAAACAAGCTCAGGGATAGTGCCCAGGCCCTGAGTTCAAGCCCCAGAATGGGCACCAAAAGGAAAAAATAGAAAAGATTAAAAAAAAAACACATTTGTTTTTCTTTTCATAGTAGTATGTGCCTGGCATCCTAGCTACCATGAGAAATGTGGAGCAGGTGGATTGTGGTCCAAACATGTACCCCATGGGAAAAGCAAGACAGAAACTGGGTAAGAATGAGGGAAAAGGTGACACTGAGTGTCCAGAAAGAAATATACTCATTACCTGACTTATGTAACTATAACCCCTCTGTATATCACCTTTATAATAAAAAAATTTGGTTTCATAAACAAAAACACCTATTAAAAAACAAACAAAAACAAAACAGCGAGACCAAAGGAGGATAATTCTAGGAGAGACACACAAAGGCATAATGCCTATGTGCATTTGATCATATAAAATAATATTGATCAAAATGAACTCCAGGAAATAGGAATGAGAGGTTTAGATGTTTTGTTGTTGTTGCTCTTTTTTTTTCTTTTCTTTCTGTCTTATTTGTTCGTTTAACTGTTTTGGGGAGGGTAAGGGAATATAAAATGAAGTAACAAAGGATGAACAAATGCAGCAGGGTACTCACTAGACATTGCGTCGAAAATTAACTGTACAGCTTGTGGCTGGGGACCGGAGGGAAAAACTAGGAGAGAGTGAGGGAGGGGGTGACATTGTCCGCAAAGAAATGTACTCATTACCTGACTTATAACTATAACCCCTCTGTACAACACTCTTACAAGAATGATACAAAATTACATTTAAGCCAGTCACTGGTGGTTCACACTTGTGATCCTAGCTACTTAGGAGGCTGAGATCTGAGGATTGCCATTCAAAGCCAGCACAGCACGGGCAGGAAAGTCTGTGAGAACCTTATTTGCAACAAACCACCAGAAAACAGGAAGTGGTGCTGTGGCTCAAATGCCAGAGCACTGGCCCTGAGTTTAAGAGCTCAGGGACAGCACCCAGGCCTGGAGTTTAAGCCCCACAACAGACAAAAAAAACCTAGTTTATACTTTGTGCAGACTGTGAGTTGCTCTGTCCATGTCTCTTGTGTGTGAAAGACACCCACATTCTGGAGAGGAAGGGAAAGATGAGAAAGGTGTGCATGTAAGTAGGTTTGGACGCAACACCTGAAATTTAAATACCTTTCTCTGCCTGCCAGAATGCCCCTTCCCTTCCTCTCCAATACCATTGCAACAGTTACCACCAATTATTGAGCTTTTGCTTCATTCCTGGCCCTGGGGTCTCAGCCTTCATGTGCATCTTACCTTCATTTCCCACAAGAACTCTATGAAGTTGATCTTATTGCCTCCATTTTATAGATGAGGAAACGGAGGCTCTGAAAGGCGAAGAGTCACGCAGCTGGTCAGCAGTGCTGCTGAGGTTAGAATGGAGTGAACAAATGACGTTTGTATGCATTTGTGTCTTCACATTCTCCTTTTCCAGGTTGAACAAACAAACAAAAAAGACTATAATTTGCCCCAATTCAGGGAAGAAACCCAGCTATATCTCACTATATCTCATTGTCTGGTCCCAGAGTGCAGATCTAGGGACCCGAGTGTGTATCTCACTGTATCTCATTGTCTGGCCCCAGAGTGCAGATCTAGGGACTTGAGTGTATGAGAACTCCAAATCACAGCCAGCCTCATGCCTGTAATCTAGCTACTCAGGAGGCAGAAATCTGAGGATCGCAGTTTGAAGTCAGCCCAGGCAGGAAAATCTGTGACACTCATCTCCAATTATCCATTAAAAAACTGGAAGTGGAGCTGTGGCTCAAGTGGTAGAACAGTTCATGGTGAGCACAAAAGCTTAAGGACCACGCCCATGCTCTGAGTTCACGCCCATGCTCTGAGTTCACGCCCATGCTCTGAGTTCACGCCCATGCTCTGAGTTCACGCCCATGCTCTGAGTTCAAACCCAAAGACCAACCTTGCCTGAAAATCTTCCAGCGGAAGGCCGGTATGGTGACACATGCCTGTAATCCCAGCCACTCTGAAGGAAAAGCCAAGAAGATCTTAAATTGGAGGCCAGCTTAGTAAATTCCAGGCCAGTTGGACGACAGAGTGTGACCCTGTATTAACATCACCCCTCCCCATAAAAAAATTCTTTTTTGTGGGTTCCAACAAAACTCAGAACCTCTTAGAACTACAGACCCAGTTATGCTTCTCTCCTCCAGGGCTGGGTGCTGCCTGTCCATCATTAAAACGCACACACACACACACACACACACACACACACACACACACCAGAAATAACAGGGTTATATTACATGCCCAGACAAGAAGAAAATGGTGTTTCACCATCAGACTCTTGACAGTAACCCAAAGGAACAACAATTAGTATCACTCCATTTGCAGATGGGGAAACTGAGGCATAGAAAAGTGAGGGGATTTGTCCAAAGACATAGCTGGCATGCAGCAGAACCAGGATTCAAACCCATCATTCAAGGGTACTGTCAATGCACACTGCCTGGATGTGTGTATTTGTGGTCCCAGCACGTATATGCGCACACACACACACACACACGTGTTCTCATGTGCTCTCTGTGGAGATAAGAGTTTCATGTGCCGAGTGCAGGTGGCTCATGCCTGTAATCCTGAGATCACAGAAAAGCCAGCCCAGGCAGAAAAGTGTGAGACTCTTATCTCCAACAAACTACTTGGAAAAAGCCAGAAGTGGTGCTGTGGCAAATGGTAGAGCACTAGCCTTGCACATAAAGAAGCTCAGGGACAGCACTCAGGCCCTGAGTTCAAGCCCCAGGACTGGCAAAAAAAAAAAAAAAAAAAAAGAGTTTCATGGACATCACAGACTTTTCTGCCAAGGCTGGCTTCAAACCGCAATTCTCACAAAGCTCAGCCTCTTGAGTAGCTAGGATTACAGGCATGAGCCACTGGCTCTAGGCTTCCCTGAGGTTTTTTGTTCAAGGCTAGTACTCTACCACTTGAACCACAGCATCACTTTTGGCTTTTGGTGGCTAATTGGAGATAAGAACCTCATAGACTTTCCTGGCTAGGTTTTGAACTGCGATCTTCAGAGCTCAGCCTCCTGAGTAGTTAGGATTACAGGCATGAGCTATCAGAGCCCAGCTCCAGTCCAGCTTTTTCAACGATTAATGGGAAATAGAAGTCTTGCAAATTCGTCTGCCCAGGCTAGCTTTGATCAAGGGATTCTCAGATCCTGAGTAGTTAGGATTACCAGTACAAGACACTGATGCCTGTTGGTACTGGGATTTGAACTCAGGACCTTGTGTTTGCAAGGCAGGTGCTTTGCTGTGTTTCCAGCCCATATGGAATTGTATTATATTAGCAGTAACTTTGAAGGGTTTATTGAGAGGTGCCTGAAACAGTGTTAAGCTCATAATAAGTACTAAACATTTGTTAGTTGTCTTATTATTCAGAACACATACCAGACAAGGAACGGACAGTGACATGGGCTTTCCCAGGAAAGTTCTTCCCTCAAGCAGTTAGCATATCCCAGTTAGTGAAGCAGGCACCATCGTGCCCATTTTACAGATGAGGAAATCAAGGTTCAGAAAATAAGGAAAGCTGTCCCAGGTCACACAGAAGTGACGAAAACAGACTTCCCATGGGATCAACTTCAAATTCTCACATTTTTTTCTACTGACACATAGATACCTCACAGTGTGCCCTAGAAGGTTCTAATTTATGTTAGCTTATAATGTGAACGGTTCTATAGCAATATGTGTTGCCTGCTCAGCAGGGCATATGTATAAAAGATTTAAGGTGGTCAGATTTACAGGTTGGTACTCTACTACTTGAGCCATAGCTCCAGTTCCAGTTTTCTGGTGATTAACTTGGGATAAGAGTCTCCTGGATGTTCCTGCCTGCACTGGCTTTGAACCTCGATCATCAGACTTTACCTTCTTCTTCTTTTTCTTTTTTTTTTCTTTTCTTTTTTCTTTTTTTTTTTTTGTCAGTCATGGGCCTTGAACTCTGGGCTTGGGTGCTATCCCTCAGCTCTTCAGCTCAAGGTGAGCACTCTACCTCTTGAGCCACAGCGCCACTTCTGATTTTCTGAGTGGCTTATTGCAGGTAAGAGTCTCACTGAGTTTCCTGCCTGGGCTGGCTTTGAACCCCAATCCTCAGATCTCAGCCCCCTGAGCAGCTAGGATTACAGGCAAGAGCTACCGATGCCCAGCAACCTCAGCTTCTTGAGTAGCTAGGATTATAGATGAGAGTCACCAGCACCCACCTGGTGATCAGATTTAATAGGTAGGAAGTAGATACTTGTATTTGTGTGGAAACAAACATGAGCAAGAGGCCTGAGAAAGTTAACCACGCTGGGCCAGGGCACTCTGAGTGGAAAAATGGGAGGTTCAAAAGGCAACAAATGCTCTGTCTGAAACTGTAAACAGAAAGTTACCAGCTCTGACACCAGCAGCAAACAGACAAAAGGCAGACGGAAACAGCACCTCACCGGGAAGCTAGGCAAGACTAAACCCAGGGTAGAAATTAAATGTTTTCCTGAAAACAGAAGGGAAAAGCATGATTGAAGCCAAGCCACGACTTGGAGTCTGTGAGTGACTCCATGACAGTGTAAATTTAGCGAATAAAGGCCCTTAATTTGTACCTAGGTGTTGTGAATCTTAAAGTCTTACTGACATTCTTTCTTGACCTAAATTTGTAAAGCAAAAGTAATAATTAGAAGTGAGTCTTGGATGAGTGCTGCCATTTTAATTAAAGACACACGTATATAGTTTGTGTATAGGTAACACACACACATATATATCTTTTATATAATGCACACATATATATCTTTTCATATCCTTATTGGTCTCTCATATACATGTATATGGGAAGAGAAAGAGAGAGAATGAATATATATAGTTGGAACTCTTGATTATCACAGAAACTCAGATGCAAAAAAATTAATAGTAACAGTAATTTTTACTGACTCACAACTAGATCTATGAGCTCAAAGATGTCAATTAGTGTCCTGGCCATGTCTTGACTCTTCTTTCATTTGTGGCTTCCATTTCAAACAGACATTCTCCTCTCTAGGGTAGGTAACAAGATGGAGCTCAAAAGCTCCATGCATGTTTTATTTTTTCTCTCATTGTGAAAGAGCATCTCTCTTTGCAGAGAAAAAAAAATCTCAAGGCTCTCTTTGATTGGCTGTCACTAGATCACATGCCTATTTTTCAACCAATCCTATATCCAGGCTGGGTCATGGGCCTTGTGTTAGCTGCAGGATTGGAGGAAGCACCATTCAAGGCACAGGTACTGCTATTGGGAGAGAAGATGGAGAGTTTTCCAAGGGAAATTGTAGCTCTGCTGAGCATTGGTGGCTCCTGCCTGTAATCCTAGCACCTCAGGAGGCTGAGATTCGAGTATTACAGGTTGAAGCCAGCCAGGACAGGAAAGACCATGAGATTTTTGTTGTTGTTGTTGTTGTTGTTGTTGTTGTAGGGCCTGAACTCTGGGCCTGGGCACTGCCCCTCAGCTCTTCAGCTCAAGGCTAGCACTCTACCACTTGAGCCATAGTGCCACTTCCGGCTTTTTTTTTCTGCTTATGTGGTGCTGAGGAATCGAACCCAGGGCCTCATGCATGCACAACAAGCACTCTACCACTTGAGCCACAGCAACACTTCTGGCTTTTTCTGCTTATGTGGAGCTGAGGAATGTAACCCAGGGCTTCACGCATGCAAGGCAAGCACTCTACCACTGAGCCACCTTCCCAGCTCTCCATGAGATTCTTATCTCCAATTAACCACTAAAAAGCCAGAAGTAGAGCTGTGGCTTTAAGTAGTAGAGTGCTAGCTTTGGGCAAAAAGCTCAGGGACAAGCTGGGTGCTGGTGGCTCAGACCTGTAATCCTAGCTACTCAGGAGGCTGAGATCTGAGGATCGGGTTCAAAGCCAGCTTGGGCAGGAAAGTTTGTGAGACTTATCTCCCATTAACCATGACAAAACCGAAGTGGCACTGTGGCTCAAGTGTTACAGCGTTTACTTTGAGCTGAAAAGCTGAGGGACAGCACCCAGGCCCAGAGTTCAAGCCCCATGACCAGCACAAAAACAAAAACAAAACAAAACAAAAAACCCAAGGCAGTTAGTTGATGTACATAGCTCTGTTTTTCTCCTTCCTGTATTTACCTCTTCCCATCCTTGCAGACTTCACAAGAGCAAGCTGAGACATGGAAACACATTTCCCCTCTCCCATGTCAGGCATCAGTAACTACCAAAGCACAAAGTGAACACTGAGTATCTGTGTTGTAGGTTCGAGTCCTTGCCCAGCCACTCTCTCCCATGCCTGATCTGTAACTCTTTCAGGTGAAATGCCACCTGAAATGCACCTCCAGCAAACCCCTCTGTGAACAAGTCTGGGCAAAGGGTTTGTTTATTCCCTGGACTGAGGCCAGGGAGGAGAAGGCACTGAGCAGGGTGGGTCAGGCTGCTTGGGACAGGGCCTGAGATGATCTGGTCAGCGGAGAGGCTCTCTCGTCCACTTCACTTCCCTTCTACTGAATAATTCATGACAAACAAAATGGCTGGGCCTGACCTGAGCCATCCCTCCTCCTGCCAAGGAAGGGAGAAAAGTTTCTAATTACAGATCAGCGGGCCTGGCTCTGGGGGGGGGGGGGGAAGGGGGGCTGGACATTGCACACAGCGAGTATTTATGGGAAAAGAGAGAAGGGGAGGAGCTCTGGGCCTCAGCCCCTTTCTAGAAGGAACTGAACTCCTGAAATTGTTGTCTTGATCAGTTCAAGAGAAAAGCTTGTAGGCAAAGGGAAGACTCACTCAGAAAAAATGCCAGGTTGAGAATATCAGTTCTGGGCAACCTGGTTACCAGAAGTGATCGAATATTGAGACAAGGGATTGATCAAAGTCCAACAGAGAAATAGTCAGGTGCTGGTGGCTCACACCTGTATAATCCTAGCTACCCAGGAGGCTGAGGTCTGAGGATCATGGTTCAAAGAGAGCCTGGGCTGGAAAGTCTGTGAGACTTTTTTTTTTTTTTTCCTTGTCAGTTGTGGGGCCTGAACTCTGGGCCTGGGTGCTGTCCCTCGGATCTTCAGCTCAAGGCTACTGCTCTAACACTTGAGTCACAGTGCCACTTCCAGCTTTTTCTGCTTATGTAGTGCTGAGGAATCAAATCCAGGGCCTCATGCATGCAAGAGAAACACTCTACCACCAAGCCACCTTCACAGCCCTGAGACTCTTATCTCCAATGAACCACCAGAAAACCACAAGTGATGCTGTGGCTCAAAGTGGTAGAGCAATAACCTTGAGTAGAAACGCTCAGGGACAGCTCCCAGGCCCTGAGTTCAAGCTCCATAACTGACAAAACAAAAACTTCCACAGAGGGAGAGAGACAGAGACAGAGAGACAGAGACAGAGAGACAGAGAGAGATAGGCAAAGTTGGAATGGAAAGCAGAAACTTTCCCATCTATAAAATGTGTACAAGAAGCTAGGCGCTGGTGGCTCACGCCTGTAATTGTAGCTGCTCAGGACGCTGAGATCTGAGGATCATGGTTCAAAGCCAGCCTGAGCAAGAAAGTCCATGAAACTTTTTTTTTTGGGTCCGGTTGTGGGGCCTGAACTCTGGGCCTGGGCGCTGTCCCTCAGCTCTTCAGCTCAAGGCTAGCGCTCCACCATTTGAGCCACAGCGCCACGTCCGGCTTTTGTTTTTTTTTTTTTGCTTATATGGTGCTGGGGAATCGAACCCAGGGCCTCAGGCATGCAAGGCAAGCGCTCCACCACTGAGCCACCTTCCCAGCCCCCCTGTGAAACTCTTACCTCCAATAATCCACAATGAAAAAACCAGAAATGGCGCTGTAGCTCAAGTGGTAGAGCACCAGCCTTGAGCTGAAGAGCTGCTGAGGGACAGCGCTCAGGCCCAGAGTTCAAGCCCCATGACTGACAAAGAATAAAATAAAATGTGTAGAAGAATGTCTACACCTATCTTATAGTGCCTCAAGGAGCTACACAGGTTAACACGTATACAGTGCTCGCCATGCTGACAGCGCTACAAATAGAAAATACACATTAGGGCAGTGGGGATGTCATTCTTTCTGTTGAATTGCCTCCATAGAGAAGTCGGTAGAGGGTGAGAGTGACTAAATCAGGTGCCAGGAGATGGTTGGCAAGGAGAAAAGTGTGTGAGACACTTCAGGCTAGTAATTCAATGAAGACTCCTTAGACTTGCGTAGCTCAGTGGTAGAGTACTTGTCTGGCATGCCCAAGGCCCTGGGTTCCATACCAAGGCCTTTTCTGTTGGCAAAACAAGTTTTAAAAAATCTTTACACGTTATAGTATTATATATTTTATATCTCAATATATTATAATGTATTATATTTTATAATGTATATATATTCTATAATATATAATGTGTAATATATATGTACATACATACACACATATAATTCGGGACAGGATCTTGTTATGTAATCCGATCTGGCCTTGAACTCATGAACCTCTTGCTTCACCCCCTGCTTCACACCTTCCTTAGGATTATAGATGTGCCTACCGACATCTAGCTTATAATAATAATTTCTAAAAAGCAATAGGATTCCATACTACACAGCCTAGGTTCAACTCTCAATTCTGCCTTTTACTAGCTGTGTAATCTTCGACAAGTTGCTGTACCTCTCTGAGCCTCCAGTTTGCAGTGTTTAATAGACGGTGATCATAGCAATCAGTTCTGAGTAGGAAACAAACTGGACAACAGAATAAAATGTCCTTAGAGAATCTGCTATTTAGGCCTGGCACTGGTGGCTCATGCCTGTAATCCTAACTACTCAGGAAGCTGAGATCTGGAGTCAGCATTCAAAGCCAACCTAGGTAGAAAAGTCTATGAGACTCATCTTCAATTAACCAGCAAAAAGAGATCTGAGTATCATGGTTCGAACTCAGTCTGGGCAGGAAAGTCTGTGAGACTCATCTCCAATTAGCCACCAGAAAACTGGAAGTGGGGTCATGGCTCAAGTGGTAGAGTGCTAGACTTGAGCTGAAGAGCTCAGGGACAGTGCCCAGGACCCACGACTGACAAAAACAAACAAACAAAACAAAACAAAACAAAACAAACAAACCAAATAAAACCAGTTAACCAGCAAAAAAGCCTGGCTCAAGTAGTAGAATGCCATCCTTGAATGAAAAAGCCAAGTGACGATATGAGGCCTTGAGTTTAAGCCCTAGTGCCAGCACACAACAAGGTATAACAATAAAATAAAACAATAAGACTTACAATCTATCAGAAATGTCATACTCATCAAGAGGATTGAGAACCTATTGTTTGCAGTCCCTATTCGAGCTAACTCAGCATCCAATCCCATTTTAGAGAAGAGACTAGAGTTTCAAGACATCAGGAGCAGAGTAAGGCTGGGACAGGCAGGGAAGGGGTCCCTCAACATCATGGACAAACCCCCAAACTAGCATGCTTAAGTTAAAAACAAACAAACAAACAAACAGATACAAATGAGTACACATTGTGTGATTTCTTATTTGAAATTCTAGAAGATGCAAACTAACCTGTTGTGACAGAAAGCAGATCAGGGATTGCCTGGGAACAAAGGGAGGAGGGGTCTTAACTACCCAGGTCACTGCTCCTTGGGGAGATGGAAATGTTTTTTAGGTGACAGGGACATTAGCCGCTCGAGTTTATGCATTTGCTTTTTTCATAGGCCTGAACTCTGGGCCTGGGCGCTGTCCCTCAGCTCTTCAGCTCAAGGCTAGCGCTCTACCACTTGAGCCACAGCGCCACTTCCAGCTTTTTTTTTTCTGCTTATGTGGTGCTGAGGAATCGAACCCAGGGCCTCATGCATGCAAGGCAAGCACTCTACCACTGAGCCACCTTCCCAGCCCCGAGTTTATGCATTTGTCAAAGCTTACCAAGTTGGATGCTTAAAATGATACACTTGTCTTTGTTTAGAGACTAGATCTTGCTCTAAAACTCAGACTCAGGGTGGCCTCAAACTCAAGATCCTCCTGCTTCAGCCTTTCCCAAGAGTGCTGGGATTACAGAGGTCTGCTAACACCCTAGCCTGTCAATTATACCTCAATAAAGCTGATTTTTTCTTTTCTTTTAAGGGAAGTACGGCCAGGCACTAGCTATTTAGAAGGCTGAGAGCTGAGCATCGTGATTCAAAGCCAGACAGGGCAGGAAAGTCTGTGAGACTCTTATCTCCAATGAACAACCAGAAAACCGGAAGTGGCGCTGTAGCTCAAAGTGGTAGAGTGCTAGCCTTGAACAAAAGATCTCAGGGACAGCGCCCAAGGCCTGAGTTCAAGCCTCATGACTGATTAAAAACAAAACAAAACAAAAAAAAGTAGACTGGAGATAGAATAACTGTTTCAGGCCCCCAAGCCCTGCAGCCTTTCTTACATCATTTGAGATCTGATTTCAAGCCAATCTGTGGGTAGAAAGTGTATTAGATTCCCCCCTTCCAGTCAGTTTCATCATATGTGTGTGTGTGTGTATGTGTGTGTGTGTGTGTGTGTGCGCGCGCGCATGTATGTGTGTGTGTCTGTTGCTATGGATGGAACCCAGAGCTCCACACAAGCTTAGGCAAGCCCTAGGCAAGTGATAGTCTCAGTCCCCAATAGTCCTTAGACCTATAGTTCAGATCAATAAGTATAGCATGGTCACTTTCATTTTGTTTTGTTTTTGTCGGTTGTGGAGTCTGAACCCTGGGCCTGGGCGCTGTCCCTCAGCTCTTCAGCTCAAAGCTAGGGCTCTACCACTTGAGCCACAGCGCCCCTTCCAGCTTTTTCTGCTAATGTGATGCTGAGGAATTGAACCCAGGGCCTCAGGCATGCAAGGCAAGCACCATTGAGCCACCTTGACTTTCGTTGTGCTGGTTGCCAAGCTCACAGAGCAATCTGTCAAACTGGGCAAGGAGATGAAAATGGACGAATTCCTTCAGTACAGTGTGGTAATACTTCCCATGGAAGAAGTGTCAGAGAGGGGCTGGGGTGGCTCAGTGGTAGAGCGCTTGCCTTGCATGCACGAGACCCTGGGTTCGATTCCTCAGCACCACATAAACAGAAAAGGCTGGAAGTGGGGCTGAGGCTCAAGTGGTAGAGCGCTAGTCTGCAGCTGAAGAGCTGAGGGACAGCACCCAGGTTCAGAGTTCAGGCCCCACAACCAACAAAAAACAAACAAACAAAACAAAAAAGAAGTGATTCAGTACTGGATCACACTGGTCCATTCTGCACACAGCCTGGGATCTTGGTGTGAAGATCCAGGATCTGGAAAAGTTTTACCGCCTAGGTTCAAATCTCCCTGTGGAGATTTAAGGGGTGTCCTCCCCTTAAACATAGCAGGCCTTGGGCTGGGAAGGTGGCTCAGTGGTAGAGTGCTTGCCTTGCATGCCTGAGGCCCTGGGTTCTATTCCTCAGCACCACATAAGCAAAAAGAAAAAAAAAGCCAGAAGTAGTGCTGTGGCTCAAGTGGTAGAGTGCTAGCCTTGAGCTGAAGAGCTGAGGGACAGCGCCCAGGCCCAGAGTTCAGGCCCCACGACTGGACCTGTAGCCATCAATGTAGCCGGGTGCCGGTGGCTCACACCTGTAATCGTAGCTACTCAGAAGGCTGAGATCTGAGGATTGCAGTTCAAAGCCAGCCCAGGCAGGAAAGTCCAAGAGACTCTTTTTTTTTTTTTTGGTTGGTCCTGGGGTTTGAACTCTGGGCCTGAGAACTGTCCCTCAGCTCTTCAGCTCAAGGTGAGTGCTCTATTACTTGAGTTACAGTGCCACTTCTGGTTTTCTGAGTGTTTATTGGAGATAAGTGTTTCATGGACTTTCCTGCCTGGGCTGGCTTTGAACCCTGATCCTCAGATCTCAACTTCCTGAGTAGCTAGGATTACAGAGTGAGCTACCAGCGCCTGGCCCCAAGAGATTCTTATCTCCAATAAACCACCAGTAAACTGGAAGTGGTGTAGTAGCTCAAGTGGTAGAGTGCTAGCCTTGAGCTGAAGAGCTCAAGGACAGTGACTAGTCCCAGAGTTCAAGCCCCACAACAGACAAAAAAAAAAAAGAAAAAAAATCATCAGTGTCAAATGCTTAGAATTAACGGTTCCTTCTACAGTGCCTGAGATGCCAGGAGCTAAAGAGGAATCTGGGGTGGGGGGTGACAGGGGTCTCCCCTCCCCTCCTTTGAGGTGGGAGAGAGGTCAGGGCGACTTTCTCAGAGAGGTGGTACTGGCGGTGTTGGGGGGGGGGGGGTTGGCCAGTTCTGGCAGTCATAAGGTCCAGGAGGGAGTGGGAACAGCTTGAAGCAAACGCTCAATAAATATTTGCTCAATAAATTAAAAAAAAAAAATGTAGAGACTAAGCAAGGTCTGCCTGTTACCAGGGGGACAGAAAAGATCTACCAGGGTCATTTGAGGGGGTCCGCAGGAGGAGGGCGTGAGTGGCTGGCCCTGTTGGCAGGGTCCAGCCTTGCCTGGGCCTGGCTTACCCCAGCCTGTCCCCCAGCTAGATTCTGGACAAACCGCCCCCCTCCCCAAGAAAGACCTTGCACCCTGGAACCTACAGGAGAGGAGGGGGGGCAGGCTGGGGGTCCTCGAGGGTCTTCCCCCCCTCGAAGAGAATGGGCGCCTCTCAGCGCCCCTGTTGTCCCAGCCACAAAGGATGGGATCAATGGAAGGCGGGAGGGGCCGAGGGGCCTCCTCTTTGTGTGGCTGTCTCGGGCCTGTTTGCATCGCCGTCTCTGCGCCCCCATTGATCAGGCATGTGGAAACATTCCGCCTCCCGGGCTCCCTTTGTGGCCTGGTTGCCAGGCTGCGCCCGCCTGCCCGCCCGGCGGGGCTGCACGGTGGTGCTGGGCGTTGCGGTGGGCACAGGGCTGGACCACCGATGGGTGGGCAGGGCGTGTGTAAGTGTGTGTGTGTGTGCAGATGTGACCCTCCCCCCCAAAAAATACATGGCTCTATGACATTTGGATTTCTAATCAGCCACAAAAGAAAAAAAAGATTTAAAAAACTTAGGTTGGGGAAAAGAAAAAAAGTTTCAGTTTATCTGACAACTCAAACTCCTGTAGACATCCTGTAGTTGATTTGGTATCCTGGGGGACAGAGGAGCCCAAGGAAGTTCCATTGGAAAGCATGTACAACTCCTAGATGTCAGTCATTGGAGTTTGCTTGCTCTTTGTTTTGACTGGCTCAGGGTAGTCCTTGGCTACTTTTTTGTTTCTTTTGTTTGTTTGTTTGTTTGTTTTTCCTTTACTTTCTTTTCCTTTTCTTTTCTTTTGGTCTTTCTTTTATTTATTTATTTTTGGTCATAAATCATCAGGCTTGAACTCAGGACCTGGGCGCTGTCCCTGAGATCTTTTGCTCAACGCTAGCGTTCTACCATTTTGAGTCACAGTTCCACTTCTAGTTTTCTGGTGGTTCATTGGAGATAAGAGTCTCATGGCTTTTCCTGCCTGGGCTGACTTTGAACCGTGGGCCTCAGATCTCAGCCTCCTGAGAGGCTAGGAAAACAGGCATGAGCCACCAGTACCCAGCATCTTTTTCTTTCTTTTTGTTTGGTGAGGGTCTTGAAATCAAAGCCTATCTCTTAGCTTTTTTTTGGGGGGGGGTCCGGTCATGGGTCCTGAACTCTGGGCCTGGGCGCTGTCCCTCAGCTCTTCAGCTCAAGGCTAGCACTCTACCACTTGAGCCACAGCGCCACTTCTGGCTTTTTTCTTTTTGCTTATGTGGTGCTGAGGAATCGAACCCAGGGCTTCATGCATGCAAGGCAAGTGCTCCACCACTGAGCCACCTTCCCAGCCCTCTTAGTACATTTTTTTGGGGGGTGGACCGGTTGTGGGGCCTGAACTCTGGGCCTGGGCACTGTCCCTCAGCTCTTCAGCTCAAGGCTAGCGCTCTACCACTTGAGCCACAGTGCCACTTCCGGCTTTTTTTTTCCTTTTGCTTCTGTGGTGCTGAGGAATTGAACCCAGGGCCTCATGCATGCAAGGCAAGCACTTTACCACTGAGCCACCTTCCCAGCCCCCTCCCAGCCCTCTTTTAGCTTTTTTTCCATCCAAGGTGGACACTTTACCACTTGAGCCACAGGTTCACTTCTGGCTTTTTGCTGGTTAACTGGAAACAAGAGTCAATGTCCACAGTTCCTGCACAGGCTGGCTTCAAACTTTGATCTCACATCTCAGATTCCTGAGTAGTTAGGATTACTGGTGTGAGCCACTGACGCCCAGTTTGGAGAATAGAATTTAAAGAGAAAAAACAGGTTGGGGGGGGCATAGTTCAGCAGTAGAGCTCTCGTCCATCTTCAGCACCAAAGGTACATGTGTACATGTACACATGTATATGTGTGTGTGTACATGTGTGTGTGCATGTGTGTGCATGCACTGGCACATGCAGGATTGCAGGGGACAGACAGGACAAGTGAGTTAGTCCCTCACCTCCATGGTTTCTTCATGTGTACTGTGAGTTGAAAAGGTACAATGGATAATGCTTTATAAAAATTCACAGCACAAAGCAGGGCACCAGTGGCTCATGCCTGTAATCCTAGTTACTTTGGAGGTTGAGATCTGAGGATCGCGGTTCGAAGCCAGCCTGGCCAGGAAAGGCCATGAAACTCTTATATCCAATAAACAACCAGAAAACCGGAAGTGGTGCTGTAGCTCCAGTGGTAGAGTGCTAGCCTTGAGCTGAAGAGCTGAGGGACGGTGCTCAGGCCCAGAATTCAAGCCCCATGACCGAGAATAAATAAATAAATAAATAAATGCTAAATCACAGCATAGAGCTGGCTTCTAAGTGAGCTACTATTTAGTAACAGCAGCAACTGATGATGGGTATGGTTGAAGTGTGCTTAAGTCACATCCTTATTTTAGTGAGTTGAGGTAGATTCTGTTCTTATACACCCTTCTTACAGATGAGGAAACCGAGGCTGTGAAAAGCCAGGTTACTAGCCTAAGCTGGCATAGGTGGCAAAGGTAACCCCACCCCCACCCCCACCCCCAGTATGGCTTTCCGGAGCCAAGCTTCAGGAGGGTTCAATGTGCTCATGTCTAGAGATGAGAGTGTGGTTTAGTGAGGAGCTGGGTACCTTCTTTCTGCTTGGATCCCTCCCTTCACTGGCCAGTAGCTTTCTCTTTGAAGGGTGGGAGGAGCTAGACCAGAGCTTTCTGGAGCAGCCATAGGCAGGTGGGAGGACAGGCAAGGCGAGTCTGACCAGTCGTTCCCCTGTCTCGCCCCCCCCCATCCCCGCCCCAGGACAGGGGAGGCAGAAGCAGCTAGGCCCTCCTTCAGCCCCAGTCACTTCTGGGCACTGCCAGCTCTGCTACCTGCCATCTGAAGGGCACAGGAACTGCTGATCTCAGGCGATTAGCATAGCAATCCCGGATCTGGAGTCCTCGGGGCCCAAAGCTGGGTCTGCACAATCCCATTTGAAGCCAGCTCTTTCTTTAGCTGGCTAATTAGGGAGGGAAGGGGGGGGGCTATAGCCTTCTTAAAGGGCCTGGGCACCCAGGGCCCAGGCTGCAGCTGGGAACATGACCCAGCCTGACAGTATCTTCAGCCCTAGAAAAGGGGCGCAGGGGGCCGGGGCTCTCATTGCCTCACCCCAGGCTGGGGTGGAATCATGGGTCCTCACTGACTTTTCATTTAAAATTGCCTGGGCCCCTTTAATGCACTACTGTAGCTCCACCTCCGGCTTTTTGCTGGTTACATGCATATAAGAATCTCTCCGGACTTGAGACTTGTCTGCCCAGGCTGGCTTTGAACTACAAACTGCCATCCTCAGATCTCGGTCTCCTGAGTAGCTAGGATGATAGACAGGATACTCCTCTCTTGGCAAGAATGCTGTACTTTGTGAAGAAAAGGAAAATGAAGTCAGAGAGACAAAGTGACTTGTCCAAGGCTACACAGTTAGGAAATTTTAAAGGGAGGACAGAGCCTGGGGACCCTAAAAGTAATAACACAGGGCTGGGAAGGGCTGTTCCTACCACCTTTGCCCCACTGCTTTGGCCCAGACAGGCCCAGGTGTCTTGGCTCACCTACTGAGTGCTAAGATTCTACAGAACTGCAGCCGGGGGAGTGCTGGTGGTGGCTCACCTAGCTACTCAGAGGCTGAGATCAGAGGATCACAGTTCAAAGCCAGCCTAGGCAGGAAAGTCCGTGAAACTTTTTTTTTTTTTTGTCAGTTGTGGGGCTTGAACTCTGGGCCTGGGCGCTGTTCCTCAGCTCTTCAGCTCAAGGCTAGTAGTGCTCTACCACTTGAGCACGGCGCCACTTCCAGGTTTTTCTGCTTATATGGTGCTGAGGAATCAAACCCAGAGCCTCATGCATGCAAGGCAAGCACTCTACCACTGAGCCACCTTCCCAGCTCTGTGAGACTCTTTTTTTGTTGTTGTTGTTGGTGGTGGTGGTCATGGACTGGAACTCTGGGCCTGGGCGCTGTCCCTCAGCCCTTCAGCTCAAGGCAAGCGCTCTACCACTTGAGCCACAGCGCCACTTCCGGCTTTTTCTGCTTATGTGGTGCTGAGGAATGGAACCCAGGGCCTCATGCATGCAAGGCAAGCATTCTACCATTGAGCCACCTTCCCAGCCCTCTGTGAGACTCTTATCTCCAATAAATCACCAGAAAATCAGAAGTGGTATTCTGGCTCAAGTGGTAGAGCGCTCACCCTGAGCTGAAGAGATTGGAGGCAACGCCCAGGCCCAGAGTTCAAGACCCATGACCAAAAGAAAAAAAAAAGAGATGCTGCAGAACTCCCAGAGAGAGCAGAGAAGTCTTTCTCTTGAGAAGAGGGAGAAGTAGGTGCAAAGGCCCAGAAGCAACATCTAGCTCTAGGCAGAGGATCTCAGGCAGCCGGTGTTGTTGACTGGGACAGGGTAGGAGGATCTGGAAAGGGAGGGAAGGCCTTAAGTAGGCAGGGCTATGGGCGAAGAACTTCATCCTTCCCTCTTCCTTCTAGTTTTCAGGCTCTTTTCTCTCTTCCTTTTTCCTTCCCTCTCTTCATCTTTGCTCCCTTCTTCTCTTCCTTCTTCTTTCTCCTCTTCGTCCTCCCTCCCTTCTTCTTCCCTTCTTTCTTTCTACCCATCCACCAATCCATCCATCCAACTACTTATGCTGCCTTGGATCCTTCCCTCCCTCCTTCCTTTTCTTTCTTGTTCCCTTCCCTACCTACAATTTCCAGGCACTGGGCCAGGGCTGAAGGTCTCTGAGTTTCTCTCAGCCTGCTCCTCTCGTTCCATCTCCCCACCTCTCCCCTCCCCCTCTTCTTCTGAACAGTTGCCCCACCCCCACTGGTCCAGAGGGGCCCCCCCATCCCAACCTGTCTCTTTGACAATAAGGCCTGAACCCTGAGACTCACTCTCCTTAGTATTGCCCCTTTAAGGAATCCCCTAAATCCGGACACCCCTCTCCTCCCCCCACTTGAGAACCAATTAGGGACCCCGAATTCAAGTAGAGGCTTTTGTGTGTCACGTGTTTGGGGGAACAAAGCCCTCTGCGGCAGGAATAAAAGCTTCTATTCAAGAGCCAGTTTGTTCTCCTTCTAATCGTTTCCACTCCGGCCTCGCCTCCTTCCCAGGTTCCCAGGGCCGCCCAGCTCAGCCTCACCTTCCTGCCTCAGTACCCTCATTAGTGCCCTACCCAAAAGCAGGTGGCCGCAGAGCCCAGGCTCTGCCCATCTTTTCTTCCACCCTCCACCTCCCAGGGATCAGATGACACCAACCGGCTGGGAGCTGGTCTGGGGCTCACTGGCTCAGCTCAGCGTATTCAGGCAAGATCCTGTAACCTTCTTCAATGTCAGTGCAAATGAGGAAACTGAGGCGCTTGGAAATTGGGACCCTTGCCTGAGCTCAGGGAGGAGTCGACAGGACCCTCAGTTGGGCCTCCACTGGCCCTGGTGAAGGAGAAGCTGCCTTTAAAAAAAAAAATAAAGCCCCAAGGGGCCAGGCACCTGCTGGGTGTTAGGGATTCCCCACAATGCCTTGCGGGAAAAGCAACAATTGAGGTCAAAGTCACAGGCAAGTCCAGGGCAGGATCGGAGTGGGAGCTCAGGTCTTTGAGGGGAATGGTGGAGCCCCTAGGTTTGAGGAGGGAAAGCCAGGGAGAGAAAGGACCTTCGCATAATGGAACCATTAAGAAGAATGTATTGACATAGAATGGCAATTGACATATTGCCAGGAGGAAAGACAATGCCCTGAACATAATATAATCCCATTTGTGTAATCGAACACACACACACACACACACACACACACACACTTCTATATGTTCAGAAAAAAATGGAGAAGGCTATTGTAAGTTGTGGAAGCTCTGTTTATTTCCTTTGAACTGTGGAAAGGAGGAAGAAAAGGAGGCCATTTAGTACCATTCTGTACTGTTTGAGAAAAAAGAAAAAATACAGCTGGGTGTCAGTGGCTCATACATGTAATCTTACCTACTTAGGAGGCTGAGATCAGAGGATGGCAGTTCAAAACCCAATCTGGGCAGAAATATCTGTGAGACTCTTTTTTTTTTTTTTTGGGTCTGGTCGTGGGGCTTGAACTCTGGGCCTGGGCGCTGTCCCTCAGCTCTTCAGCTCAAGGCTAGCACTCTACCACTTGAGCCACAGCGCCACTTCCTGCTTTTTTCTTTTTGCTTCTGTGGTGCTGAGGAATCGAACCCTGGGCCTCAGGCATGCAAGGCAAGCGCTCTACCACTGAGCCACCTTCCCAGCCCCTCTGTGAGATTCTTATCTCCAATAAACCACTAAGAAAAAGCCAGAAGTGGTGCTGTGGCTCAGGTGATAGAGCGCTAACTAGCAAAAGAGCTCAGGGACAGTGCCCAGGCCCTGAGTTTAAGCGTCAGGACTTGGGAGACAGATAGATAGATAGATAGATAGATAGATAGATAGATAGATAGATAGATAGATAGATAGATAGATAGATAGATAATAGATATATAAATGTTTCCCACGTAGATCATGTATTTCTTTTCATAAGTAATAATGACTACTTTGGCTTGTTGAGTTTAACTATTTGAAAGTTAACCTATGTTTCCATCCAGTTCTGTAATGTTTTCATGACCTCAAAGAAGCCAACTGCACATTCCTCCTTCTGTCAGTCCCTGGAAGCCATTACTCTGTTCACCCTTGTTGCTGAATTAATCAGTACATTTTGTAGTTGGTGGTGGTGGTCATGGGGTTTGAACTGAGGGCCTAGGTGCTGATTCTGAGCTTTTGTGCACAAGACTAGCACTCTATTACTTTGAGCTACAGTTCTGCTTCTGGTGGGGTTTTTTGTTGTTTGTTTGTTTTTTGTTTTGTTTTGTTTTGTTTTTGTGGTGGTTAATTGGAGATAGGAGTCTCACAGACTTTCCTGCATGATCTGGCTTTGAACTGAGATCTTCAGATTTCAGCCTCTGAGTAGCTAGGATTATAGGTGTGATCTACTAGTGCCTGGCTCAGCTACCACATTGTTTTTGTTTTGTTTTGTTTTGGTGCCAATCCTGCGCTTGAACTCAGGGCTTAGGCACTGTCCCTGAGCCTTTTCTGCTCAAGGCTAGCACTCTACCACTTGAGCCACTGCACCACTTCTGGCTCTTTCTGTATATGTGGCACTGAGAATTGAACCCAAGGCTTCATGCATGCTAAGCAAGCACTGCACCACTGAGCCAACTTCCTAGCCCTAGTACATCGTTTTTAATGACTAAATTGTATTCCCTTATGTTTAGAACAATGATTTGGTTGACCATTTATCATTTGGTCATTTGAGATGCTAAGATGTTGATCTATCTTTCTTTCTTTCTTTCTTTCTTTTTTTTTTTGGTCGTGGGGCTTGAACTCTGGATCTGGGCGCTGTCCCTCAGCTCTTCAGTTCAAGGCTAGTGCTCTACCACTTGAGCCACAGTGCCACTTACGGCTTTTTCTGTTTATGTGATGCTGAGGAATTGAACCCAGGGCCTCATGCATACAAGGCAAGCGCTCTACGACTGAGCCACCTTCCTAGCCCTGATCTTCTTTCCTTCCTTCCTTCCTTCCTTCTTTCTTTCTTTCTTTCTTTCTTTCTTTCTTTCTTTCTTTCTTTCTTTCTTTCTTTCTTTCTTTCCTTCTTTCTTTCTTTCTTTCTTTCTGTCTGTCTGTCTGTCTGTCTGTCTGTCTTTCTGTAACTGGGTTTGAACTCAAGGCCTCAAGTTCACTTGGCTGGCATGCTTTGGCTGGTTTATTACCACCTGAACCATGCCTCCAGCCTGGCTTTTTGTTGGTTATTTTGGAGATAGAGTCTTGTGGATGTATCTGCCAAGGCTGGCCTTGCATCATAATCCTCCAGATCTCTTCCAAAGAAGCTAGAATTACAGGTGTGAGCCATTGGCATTGATCTTTTTTGTTGTTTTGTGGGGTGCTTTTTGGTAGAAAATTTAAAATTTTTTATTAAAGAAAGGATCAGGGGTTGGGAAGGTGGCTCAGTGGTAGAGCGCTTGCCTTGCATGCCTGAGGCCCTGGGTTCGATTCCTCAGCACCACAGAAGCAAAAAGAAAAAAGCCGGAAGTGGCGCTGTGGCTCAAGTGGTAGAGTGCTAGCCTTGAGCTGAAGAGCTGAGGGACAGCGCCCAGGCCCAGAGTTCAGGCCCCACGTCTGGACCCCCCCCCCCAAAAAAAAGGTCTAGGAGCAAGGCATCGGTGGCTCACTCCTGTAATCCTAGGTACTCAGTAGTCTGCGATCTGAGGTTCATGGTTCAAAGCCAGCCCAGACAGGAAAGTCCATGAGACTCTTATCTCCAATATACCACTGAAAAACCAGAAGTGGCACTGTGGATCGAGTGGTAGAGCGCTAGCCTTGTGCTGAAGAGCTGAGGGACAGCGGCCAGGCCCAGAGTTCAAGCCCCATGACCGACTCCCCCACCACCACCACCAAAAAAATAGGTTTGGGGCATAGCTCAAGTGGCACAGCGTCTGCTAGCAAGTACAAGGTTCTGAGTTCACATCTTTGTACTGTACTGCCATATATATTAAATAAATATCTCAATTAAAACAATGAAAAATGGTCAGGTGCCGGTGGCTTATGCCTGTCATCCTAGCTACCTGGGAGGCTGAGATCTGAGGATGGTGGTTCAAAGCCAGCCCAGGCAGAAGACTGGACTGTGAGATTCTTTTTTTTTTTTTTGTGTGTCAGTTGTGAGGCCTGAACTCTGGGCCTGGGCGCTGTCCCTCAGCTCTTCAGCTCAAGGCTAGCGCTCTACCACTTGAGCCACAGCTCCACTTCTGGCTTTTTCTGCTTATGTGGTGCTGAGAAATCAAACCCAGGGCCTCATGCATGCAAGGCAAGCACTCTACCACTGAGCCACCTTCCCAGCCCCTGGACTGTGAGATTCTTATCTCCAATAAAATTACTCAGAAAAATCTGGAAGTGGTACTGTGACTCCAGTGGTAGAGAGCTAGCTTGGAACACAAAGAAAGAGGCTCAGGGACAGCGCCCAGGCCCTGAGTTCAAGCCCTAGGACTGGCAAAAAAAAAAGAAAAAAAAAGAAAAGAAAAGAAAGAAAGAAAAGAAAAGAAAAACGAAAATATGTCGTGCTTTCAAGTTTTGGGGGAATGTTTGTTTTCCACTGCACCACCAGAAATGCACAGAAGGCTCCAGTTTCTCTCTCTCTCTATTTTTTTTTGTGTGTGAAAATACTGTATAGAGAGGTTACAATTACATGGGCAAGATAATGAGGACATTTCTTATCAAGCATTGTAGCCTCCTCCTTTGTTTCCCCTTCCCATCCTCCCCCTGTCCCCCCAATCCTCCCCACGCCCCCCCAAGGTTGTAAAGTTCGTTTTCGACATAACGATTTGTACATCTCATTGTTGCAATGGATCCACCTGTATCCCAATTTAGCAATTTGTTTTTCCCCTTCCCCTCCACAAATTATACCGACATCAAATACAGTGAAAGCAGGAGGGACATACAAAGCAACAAAGAAATAATCTTATAAATGTGTTAGAAACAATCGCATGAATACATATCTTAGGGTTCATTTCCCTAACATCACCTTATCTGACCTTTTCTGCTTGACTCAGACATATACTAGATATTGCAAATAAGGGAAAACATGGGACCTATGTTTCTTTGGGCCTGGCTTACTTCACTTAATATAACTTTTTCCAAGCCTTTCCATTTCCTAACAAATGGGGCAATGTCATTCTTTCTGATGGAGACCAGCTTCTGTATATTCTTCACAACATTTGTTATCAGCTATTTATTGATTGACTGATAGATTGCCCTGCTAGTGTGAGCAGAGTAGCATTGTGGCTTTGAGTTGCATGTTTCTAATGGCTAATATTTTGAATATCTTTCTCTGTGTCTTTTGGCCATTTATATAATCTCATTTGGATAAATATCTAGTCAAGTCCTTTGCCCACTTGTCTTCATGTAATTAGTTTGTAGGTGTTTTTCATATGTCATGTATATTCTGGATACTAGACCTTTATTAGACAAATGAGTTGTGAACATTGTTTCCTATTTTATAGGCTTTTTTGTTTGTTTGTTTCCTTTTTGTTGGTCGTGGGACTTGAAACTCAGGGGGCTTGGGTGCTGTCTCTGAGCTCTTTTGCTAAAGGCTAGCACTTTGAGCCACAGCCCTAGTTCCAGTTTTCTGGAGGTTAATTGGAGATAAAAGTCTCATAGACTTTCTTGCCTGGGCTTTGAACCACAATCCTCAGATCTTAGCCTCCTGAGTAGCTAGGATTATAGGTGTGAGACACCAGTACCTGGCTTGTAGGCTATCTTTTTGCCTGTGTGTGTGTGTGTGTGTGTGTGTGTGTGTGTGTGTGTGTGTGTGTGTGTGTGTGTGTATTTGTACTTGCCTCCTGAGTAATGAGGATTTACAGGCATGAACCCCTAGCACCCAGCTAAATAATTCTTTTTTTTTTTTTTTTTTGCCAGTCATAGGGCCTGAACTCTGGGCCTGGGCACTGTCCCTCAGCTCTTCAGCTCAAGGCTAGTGCTCTACCACTTGAGCCACAGCACCACTTCCAGTTTTTTTCTGCTTATGTAGTGCTGAGGAATCGAACCCAGGGCCTCATGCATGCAAGGCAAGCACTCTACCACTGAGCCACCTTTTCATCCCCCCAGCTAAATAATTCTTAAATGGTCTTGTACAGATTATTTTTTGCTATAGGTTTTTTGCTTGTTAGGATGAATCTATACTTACATAATAAAAATCCATACTTATGCCAACATAAAATATGTGGGGTTTTTGTTCAAATTTAAATACATTAAATTTAGTTTAACATATCTAAATATGTGTTATTTTACCCCTCCCCTCACCCTATGTTAATGGTTTGATGAAAATATCTTATGATTTGATGTAGGTGGAACCCTTTTACACAGCCAAGTATGGTAGTTCACACCAGTAATTCCAGCACTGAGGAGGCAGAGGCAGGAGGATCTGATGTTTGAGTCCAATCTGGACTACACAGTGAGTGCTGGAGCTAATAAAGACACCTTGTCTCAAAAAAAAAAAATTCCTTCCAGACACTTCCTTTCCATATAGAATCATTTATTTTTTGTGGGGGGAGGCGGTGGGTCAGAGCAGCTTGCATTACAGGTGTGAGCCACTGGCACCTGGTTTATGAAATAAGTTTTGGGGTTTTTTTTTGGGTCCGGTCGTGGGGCCTGAACTCTGGGCCTGGGCGCTGTCCCTCAGCTCTTCAGCTCAAGGCTAGCGCTCTACCATTTGAGCCACAGCGCCACTTCCGGCTTTTTTCTTTTTGCTTATGTGGTGCTGAGGAACCCAGGGCCTCATGCATGCAAGGCAAGCGCTCTACCACTGAGCCACTTTCCCAGCCCTAGGTTTTTGTTTTTGTTTTTGTTTTTGTTTTGTCAGTTGAATTCTGGGCCTGGGCGCTGTCCCTCAGCTCTTTAGCTCAAGGCTAGCACTCTACCAGTTGAGCCACAGAGCCACTTCTGGTTTTCTGGTGGTTAATTGGAGATAAGAGTCTCACAGACTTTCCTGCCTGGGCTGGCTTTGAACTGCGATCCTCAGATCTCAGCCTCCTGAGTAGCAAGGATGACAGGCGTGAGTCACCAGCACCTGGCTAGAATCATGTATTATTACTAAAAAAAAAAAAAAAGGTCACTTTTGTGACTCATCGCTGGAGATGCTGCATAGCTCTTGATGGTTGTCTTTCCCTTTCTGAAATTTGTAGAAAGCTGGAACTGGAAAAGACACAAGGATCCTCCAATCCTGGCAAGAAAAAGGCAAGTTGTGTCAGCCTATCTACTGGAGGATTAATTCCAGGCTTCCCAAGGAGACCAAAACACAAGGATGCTTAAGTCCTTTCTGCAGAATGGCTCTCTATTTGCATGAAACCTATCCACATCCTTCTATACCCTTTAAATAATCCCTGTAATACCCAACGCTAGGTAAATGTTATGTAAATAAGTGTTGCACTGTATTGTTTGGGTAATAGTGACAAATTTCTAAGTCTGTACAAGTTCAGTACATTTGCAATTTTTCGAGGTTGGGGCAGTTATTGGGGTTTGAACTCTGGGCCTCCGACTTGATAAGGTGCTCTATAGCTTAAAGGCACCCCTGTACACAACAATTTTTGCTTTATTTGGATTTCAGATGGGGTCTCCTGTTTTTGCCCTGGCTGGCCTAGACAATGATCCTCCTGTTTACATTTCTTCAAAGCCAGAATGTCAAGTGGGGACCACCACACCTAGCTATTGATGAAGATGAAATCTTGTTACCTTTTTGCCAATGGCTGGCCTGGAAGTGCAGACCTCTCAATCTCAGCCTCCTATATAGCTAGGGTTACAGGAGGCAGCCACTATACTCTGCTAGATGAGATTTTTTTTTTTTTTTAAAGTATGTTAGGAAAGAAAATAGGTCAGCAGTAAAGCACTTTCCTAGTATGCATAAGGCTGTGGGTTCCATATCAACACAGAGGGAGGTGGGGGAGGGGGAGAGATTTCTTTTCAATCGATGGTTGGTATAAAGCATACCTTCCCATACTCTCAGTTCACCTGCATCCATGCCAGACATCACTAATCAATTATAGATTTCTTCCTTTGCCCAGGCCTAGCCACTACCAATCAGTAGAAAGACTGAAACCAATTTCCTATCTCTGGAATAATCTGGCCCCTTTCCATTTTGCACATGAACAAACTAGGACTCAGAGAGGAGAAGAGCCTGATTCAAGGTCAGGGACAGAGCCCCAGGCTCCTGCCTTCCCTGTCTAATGCTTTTTTCCACTGTACTCACTGACTCCAAAAGCCATTTCCCTGGGATGGCTGAGGGCAGAGGGCTCAGAGAAGGGACCCTGCTCTCTATTCATGCCTTCATCTTTACGCCCCTGCTAATAGCCTGACACCACCACGCCCCCCACCCTCCCACTGTTACTATGGACCAACCTGTGGTTTCAATTCTCCAAGGACTGCAGTTTCCCATTTCCCAAAATAAACACTTAAACACACACACACACACACACACACACACACCAAAAAAAAAAAAAAAAAAACCCTAAAGCATGTTCTTAAGCATCTTTGTGTGGAGCCCCAGAATTGTCAGATTATTAATTGATCAGACTAAGTCAAATGGTTAATTACAGCAGAGAGATGACTTCAGTTGCTGACCCCATCAAACTCCCAAGGCAAACCCCTATCTTCCCACCAACACATCAAGTGAGCTCTGGCTGTCATTGGAAGCGACAGTGAGGGGAAAAAAGCGGCAAAGTGGAAGAGTCAGCAGGTCTGGACTGGCTGTGGGTGTTTCCTAGCTGGCCCAGCAAAATCCTGGATTTAATTCCAGGGCAGAAGAAGAAGTCAAGAGGAAAACGGAAACCAGTGAGCAGGCTCTTTGAGCCAGGTAGGTCTGGACTCTTAGAGGAGCATCTGTATGACCTTGGGCAGGTCATATCTCATGACCCAATCTCTGTTTCTTCATCTGTAACTCATGCCTGTTAATAGGATCTACTACTTATGTGGAAATGCCACACATACCCCATAGATAAGCACAATTACTGTGTATTAATGAAAAAGAGAAGTATAGACCTGGTTGGGCTGGTGGTGATGGCAGGGGGTGCCTGTAGTTCTACCTACTCAGCATGCTGAGCCCAGGAATTTGAGGACAGTTTGGGTAACACAGTGAGAATCAAAAATAATTTTTTTAATTAAATAAAAAAAAAGAAGCAAAACCAAGGTCAGGCACTGGTGGCTCATGCCTGTAATCCCAGCTACTCAGGAGTCTAAGATCAGAGGATCACAGTTCAAAGCCAGCCCAGACAGGAAAGTCTATGAGACTCTTATCTCCAATAAACCACTCAGAAAACTGGAAATGGTGCTGTGGTTCAAGTGGTAGTGCACTAGCCTTGAGTTGAAGAGCTGAGGGACAGCACCCAGGCCCAGAGTTCAAGCCCCATGACTGACCAAAGGAAAGAAAGAAAGAAAGAAAGAAAGAAAGAAAGAAAGAAAGAAAGAAAGAAAGAAAGAAAGAAAGAAAGAAAGAAAGAAAGAAAGGAAAGAAAGGAAGAAAGGAAGGAAGGAAGGAAGGAAGAAAGGAAGGAAGGAAGGAAGAAAGAAAAGAAAGAAAGAAAGAAAGAAAGAAAGAAGGAAAGAAAGAAAGAAAGAAAGAAAGAAAGAAAGAAAGAAAGAAAGAAAGAGAAAAGAAAAGAAAAAAGAACAGAACTAGAGGCATCGCTCAATTGATAGTGTCAACCATGAAGGAAATAGCTAAGGGACTGGGGGAGGGAAGGAATAGTAGGAAAAAAGGGATAGTAGGAGGGGGTAACAATGTTCAACAATAAATGTACTCACTACCTTACTCATGTAACTGTAACCCCTCTATACAGCATCTTTACAATTTAAAAAAAAAAAAACAAAAAAAACTAAGGGACAGTGTGCCCAGGCTCTGAGTTCAAGCCCTAATACCAGCGCATGCTTAAGGCAAAGTTCTGGGCTCAACCCCAGTATCAATCAATAAAATAAACTAGGATTAAAAAACAGAGAGGGCTGGGATGTTGCTCAGTGGCAAAGTGCTTGTCTAGCAAGTGCAAGGTCCTGGGTTCAACCCCAGTACCAAAAAAAAAAAAAAAAGAGGGCAGGAGGAAGGAGAGGTACCTGTGGCTCACACCTGTAATCCTAGCTACTCAGGAGGCTGAGATCTGAGGATCACAGTTCAAAGCCAGATAAAGCAGGAAAGTCTGTGAAACTCTTATCTCCAATTAACCAGCAAAACACTGGAGGTGTAGTTATGGCTGTGGAGTGCTGACCTTGAACAAAAAAGCTTAGGGACAGCGCCTAGGCCATGAGTTCAAGCCCTATAACTCACACACACACACACACACACACACACACACACACACACACACACACACACACACACACACACACACATACACCCCACATAATTTTTTTTTTTTAAAAGAGAGATTCTTCAGCACCACATAAGCAGAAAAAAAGCCAGAAGTGGTACTGTGGCTCAAGTGGGAGAGAGCTAGCCTTGAGCTGAAGAACTGAGGGACAGCGCCCAGACCCAGAGTTCAGG
The DNA here is from genome assembly GCF_024711535.1 of Dipodomys merriami. Taxonomy (NCBI): domain Eukaryota; kingdom Metazoa; phylum Chordata; class Mammalia; order Rodentia; family Heteromyidae; genus Dipodomys; species Dipodomys merriami. Next base: position 1,317,311 of record NW_027203126.1, read on the forward strand.
CCCCACAACCGACAAAAAAAAAAAAAAGTATATTTGTAGCTGGACATGGTGTATACACCTGTAATACCAGCGCTTGGAAGGCAGTGGCAGGAGAATCCTGAATTCAAGGATAACTGGAACTACATAGTGACTCTCTCAAACACGCAACAAAAAGGTAAAACAAAAGTACAGTTGTGTGGGGCTGGGAAGGTGGCTCAGTGGTAGAGCACTTGCCTTGCATGCCTGAGGCCCTGGGTTCGATTCCTCAGCACCACAGAAGCAAAAAGAAAAAAGCCGGAAGTGGCGCTGTGGCTCAAGTGGTAGAGTGCTAGCCTTGAGCTGAAGAGCTGAGGGACAGCGCCCAGGCCCAGAGTTCAGGCCCCACGACGGGACCAAAAAAAAAAAAAAGTACAGTTGTGCCCAAATAATGATATAACCATCAATAGATTGAATTATGGTGGCTCTGTACGATGCTAGTGGACTAGAGATTCCTTCTGTTTAACCACATCGAAACCTTCTTACTCCAGCATTGGGACATGAGTGCGGCGATGCTGAGTAAACATGCTTGCTGAACTGTCAGTCCTTACAAAGGTATGGCACACACAACCATGGAGAGTGCATAGGCTTGGTAATGGTTATCAATGACAAGATTACTGGTTTATTATGTTCCAGGCTACGCTCTTCCTTCTTTCCTTCATTTCCTTCTCCTCTTTTCCCTCTCCCTCCTTCCTTCCTTCTTTCCTTCCTTACCTTCTTTCTTTCTCCCTCCCTCCTTTCTTTTCTCCTTCTCTCTCCTCCTCTCTTTCTTTCTCTCTCTCTTTTTCTTTCCTCTCTCTCTCTCTCTCTCCCTCTTTCTCTCTCTTTCTCTCTCTCTCTCTCTTCTCTCTCTGCTAGAGATGGAAGCCAGGGGCTCACCCATGCTAAACTAAGCACATTCTTTACCTCTGAGTAACACACCTAAACCTGTTATTATTTTAGAGTATACTTTGACTTATTTTAAAAAAATTAAAAAAAAAAACTAGGTGTCTGTAGCTCACACCTGTAATTCTAGCTATTCAGGAGGCTGAGATCAGAGGATTTGCAGTTGGAAGCCAGCCAGGTATGAAAGTCCATGAGACTTATTTCCAATAAACTACTCAGAAAAAGCCAGAAGTGGTGTGGCTCAAGTGGTAGAGTGCTAGCCTGAAGCACAAAGAAGCTCATGGACTTTCCTGTCTGGGCTGGCTGAAACTGCAGCCCTCAGATCTCAGTCTCCCGAGTAGTTAGGATTACAGGTGGGAGCCACAGGTTCCCAGCTGGCTATTCTCTTACCCTAGGCAGCCACCAGTTTACTTCCTGTTTTTATGGATTTGCTTTTTGTGTACATCTCATGCAAATGAAATAATAAAATAAGTGGTCTTTTGTTGCTGTTCCCTTTCACTTAGCATAGTGCTCTTAAAGTTCATTTGCATTATAGCATGCCTCACTAATGCCTTTTCTTTTCCTTTTTTTAAAAAAAAATACTTTTAATCAATAGTCAGTCACCGGGCTTGAACTCCTGGCTTGGGCATCGTCTCTGAGCTCTGAGCTCTTTAATTCAAGGCTAGTGCTCTACCACTTTGAGCCACAGCTCCACTTCTGGTTTTCTGGTGGTTAATTGGAGATAAGGGTCTCATAGACTTTCCTGACCATGCTGGCTTTGAACTGTCTCAGACTCCTGAGTAGCTAGGGTTATAGATATGAGCCACTGGCAGCCACTAATCACATTTGTTTCTCCCACACAGGATAAAGTTTTCTTTAGGGTTCTAGGTTCTCAGATAAAACTTTATATTACCCTCTATCATCTTCTTCGTGTGTGTGTGTGTGTGTGTGTGTGTGTGTGTGTGTGTGTGTGTGTGTGTGTGTGTGTGTGTGTGTGTGCTAGTCCTGGGGCTCAGGGCAGGGGCACTGTCCCTGCGTTTCCTTTTACTTGTGCCATAGCTCCACTTGTGGCTTTTTTTGGTGATTAATTGGAGAGGAGTCTCTCAGACTTTTCTGTCCAGGTTGACTTTGAATTGAGATCCTCAGATCTCAGCCTCGAATAGCTAGGATTACAGGAATGAGCTACCAGTGCCCAGCCTTATCCTCTACCTTGGGAAATAAATGATAAAGGGAGGGCCTGAGAATGTGGCTTAGTGGTAGAGTGCTTGCCTAGCAAACATGAAGCCCTGGGTTTGATTCCTCAGTACCATATACACACAAAAAAGCCAGAAGTGGCACTGTGGCTCCAGTGGTAGAGTGCTAGCCTTGAGCAAAAGAAGCTCAGAGACAGTGCCCAGGTCCTGAATTCAAGCCCCAGGACTGACCAAAGAGAAATAAATAAGAGCAAAGAGGTGACACAAGAACTCCTGGTCTTTCCACAGCATATTTATTCCAAGCAGAGGCAACAAAGTTGACTTGCTTCTTTCTTTTCCTTTCTCCTGTGTTCCCTTCCATTTGGTCCTCCCTCCTTCCTTCCTCCTCTCCTTCCTTCCTCCCCTCCTTCCCTTCCCTTCCCTTCCCTTCCCTTCCCCTCTCCCTCCCTCCCTCCCTCCCTCCCTCCCTCCTTTCCTTCCTTCCTTCGTTCCTCCCTTCGTTCCTTCGTTCCTTCCTTCCTTCCTTCCTTCCTTTCCTTGGTGCTGAGAACTGAACCCAGGGTCTCCAATAAAATGCTGAGTACGTGTTCTATCACCAAGCTACACCCTTAGCCTTAAACTTGGCAATTTTAACTGCAGCAATTCTTAGAACCAAGAGTTCCCCGTTTCTTTCTTAGATTCCCAAATCTGTCACTCTTTTTCCTAAGGAATTCAAAGAAGGGCAGGGCCCCTCTCATGGACAGCACTATTTGTTTGATGAATCCGGCCAGGTTTCTGCCCCATCCTGAAAGGCCTGCCTGCTGCTGGGTGCTCAGGGTGCCCAGGACTTGGGTAGATACATTAAACCATTCCGGATGGCGGTACAGCTTCTCAGTCTGTGAGGCAACTTTTGTCCTGCACCCCAAAATGCCCTGAAATCCTTGAAATGGTTGAAGATGGTGTCATGGCCACCCAGCCCCTCCCACATTCAGGTGTGGCAGCAGCTGGTCTGGCTCCTCAGTAGTTAGGATGTGGACTTGGCCAGCCATGTCTGCAAAGGCAGGCAGAAGCAGTTGGTGGTGGAGACTGGGCATTGCTGGGTCATAGATATCCAGCCTGGGGTAGCATGTGCCCATTTCTGAGTGGGTTTTTTTTTCTAATTCAGTTTTATGATTTATTTACATATTCTACACATTAACCTCCTATCAGACATAGATGTCATAATTTTTTCCTATCATTCTGTAGAGTGTCTTTTCAGTTCTTAATAGTCTCCTTTTTTTCTCTTATCTCTCATTTTATCACTCTATAACTTTGATTGACTGGTTGGTTGATTCATTCATTCATTCATTCATTTTTGTCAGTCATGGGGCTTGAACTCAGAGCTTGGGTATTGTCCCTGAGCTCTTTTGTTCAAGGCCAGCACTCTACCACTTTGAACCACAGCACCACTTCCAGTTTTCTGGTGGTTAAATGGAGATAAGAATCTCACAGACTTTCCTGCCCAGGCTGGCTTTGAACCATGATCCTCAGATTTCAGCCTCCCGTGTATCTAAGATTATAGGCATGAGCCACCAATATCAGGCAGTCTCTAGTATATATTTTTTTTTTTGGGTCCGGTTGTGGGGCCTGAACTCTGGGCCTGGGTGCTGTCCCTCAGCTCTTCAGCTCAAGGCTAGTGCTCTACCACTTGAGTCACAGCGCCACTTCCGGCTTTTTTTCTTTTTGCTTATATGGTGCTGAGGAATCGAACCCAGGGCCTCAGGCTTGCAAGGCAAGCGCTCTACCACTGAGCCACCTTCCCAGCCCCTCTCTAGTATATTTTTAAAGCAGTGTTTCTACAAGAACAGTTCAAGGAAAAAAAATGAAAGTTTACTTCTGGACTCTCAATTCTATTTTGTGAGTCTATTTGTCTATTATTACGCCAGTATTGTAAGCATCTTAGCCTCCCCCCCTCCCCCAAGCTCTGGGCATAGGACCCAGGGCTTGAGGCATGCTAGGCAAATGCTCCCCTATTGAGCTACTACACCTCTTCCCACCCAATTCTTGATAGCAACTGAATTTGAGCTGGATCAAATGAACTCTATCAAGTGTTTGGAGGCATGTTTCAGGGGTTAGATCGCTAGCAAATGAGTGAACGCATCAGATACCAAGTTCCAGTTCTAGTCCAGGACCAAAAGAAGAAGGAAGAGGAGGGGGGGGAGGGAGAAGGAGGAGGAGGAAGGAAGGAAGGAAGGAAGGAAGGAAGGAAGGAAAGAAGGAAGGAAGGAAGGAAGGAGCAGAAGAAACAGAAGCAAAAACAGAACAAGGAGGAGGAGGAGGAGGAGGAGGAGGAGGAGGAGGAGGAGGAGGAGGAGGAGGAGCAGAAGGAGGAGGAGGAGGAGGAGGAGGAGGAAGAAATAATTAACTGAATCAGTACATACACACTCTATTTTTTCTTTTTCTTTGCCAGACTGAGACTTGAAGTCTGGGCCTGGACACTGTCCCTGAGCTTCTTTTGCTCAAGATGAGCTCTTTATCATTTGAGCCACAGTGCCATTTCTGGCTTTTTTGAGTAGTTCATTGGAGATAAGAGTCTTGCAGTTTCCTGCCCATGATCATCAGATCTTGGCCTCCTGAGCAGCTAGAATTACAGTGTGAGCCACTGGTACCAGGCCACGCACACTCTTTTTTTTTTTTTGTCCAGTCGTGGGGCTTGAACTCTGGGCCTGGGCGCTGTCCCTCAGCTCTTCAGCTCAAAGTAGCGCTCTACCACTTGAGCCACAGCGCCACTTCTGGCTTTTTTTCTTTTTGCTTATGTGGTGCTGAGGAATCGAACCCAGGGCCTCATGCATGAAAGGCCACCTTCCCAGCCCGCCATGCACACTCTTACACACTTGTCTTTCCATCTGCTTTGGAGTTTTGTGATTTTATTTATTTATTTGGCAGTCATGGGGCTTGAATTCAGGACCTAGGCGCTCTCCCAGAGCCTTACCACTTTGAGCCACAGCTCCACTGTTTTCTGATTGTTAATTGGAGATAAGAGTCTCACAGACTTTCCTGCCTGAGCTGGCTTTGAACCACTATCCTCAGATCTCAGCCTCAATTACAGGCATGGGCCACCAGTATCTGGTGAGTTTTGGGATTTTAGTTGTATGATTCAGAGCTTTTAAGATGGATACCTATACACAATTTCTCTTTCTTTCTTTCTTTCTTTCTTTCTTCCTTCCTTCCTTCCTTCCTTCCTTCCTTCCTTCCTTTCTTCCTTTCTTCCTTCCTTTCTTTTTTTTTTTTTTTTTGCCTGTCCTGGGGCTTGAACTCAGGGCCTGGGCAATGTCCTTGAGCCTCTTCGTGCTTGAATTCAGGACCTAGGCATTCTCCCAGAGCTCTTTTGCTCAAGAGCTAGTGCTCTACCACTTGAGCCACAGCACTACTTCCAACTTTTTTTTTTTATGTGATACTGAGGACTTGAATCCAGGGCTTCATGCATACAAGGCAAACACTCTACCATTAAGCCACATTCCCAGAAAGCTGAAGGGCCAGCCAGGCACTAGTGGCTCATGCCTGTAATCCTAGCTACTTAAGAGGCTGAGATCTAGGGATCACAGTTTGAAGACAGCCCACGCAGGAAAGTCCTTAAGACTCTTATCTCCAATCAACCTCAAAAATAATAAAAGAAAGAAAGAAAAAAAAACCCAGAAGTGCAGCTGTGGCTCAAATGGCAGAGCTCTAGCTTTGACCAAAAAAGTTCAGTGACTGTGACCAAGCCCTGAGTTTAAGTCCCAGTACTGGCACACACACACACACACACACACACACACACACACACACACACACACACACACACACACACACACACACACACACACACACACAGAAGCAATCAAGCAAGCTGAAGGGAAATCCCCAGACCCACACCCAACCAAAAACAACAGGCAGGGACCCAAGAACTAATCTGACAGTTCCCAGATTCTCAGTCAAATGCTCCCATCATTTCATCTGATTATTTCCTGGTGGTGCCCAGAAATTTGAGAGAAAGAGAAAGTAAAGAGAGAAACTAGGGCAAAAAAAAAAAAAGTAAAAGATTAAAAATTTATTCCCATATAAAAAAGCTGCACATGGCTGTTTGACTTTATTCATAATAGCCAAAACTTGAAAGCAACCAAGATGTCCTTCAGAAGGTGAATGGATAAACTGGAAAGCATCCAGCCAATGGAATACTATTCAGCACTAAAAAGAGGTGAGCTATCGAGCCCTGAGAAACCATGAAGAGATCGTAAATGCATATTACTGGGTGAGGAAGCCCATTTGAAAAAGTCCATGCTTCCAACTGTATGGAATGAAAAAAAAAAAACAAAACAAAAAAACAACTATAGAGACAGCGAGAAGACCTGACGGTTGCTGAGGGCTAGGATGGGGCAGGTAAAGAATGGATGAACAGAGAATTCCTAGGGCAGTGAAATCATGTGTATGTCACTATAATGGTGGACACGTGTCACGGTATGTTTTTCTGGTCCCATGGAATGTACACCGCCAACAGTGAACCCTAATGTAAAGTATGGTCAAGTGACAATAATACAGGGAAACTATTTGTGTGTGGTTGCTAGAGGTAATCAGGAAATCTCTGGACCTTCTGACCAATTTCATTGTGAACTTAAAACTATTCTAAATATGATTTTTAAGTGAGGGGAAGTTTCTAAAATGGGATGATTATTAATGGAGGTTCCCAAGCAGCTTATAATCGAATTTTCTTGCTCCTGTACAGGTAAGAATTGAGACGTTCTGGGTAATCCAGGGCTTTGCCTTATATTGTATTTTCAAAGAACGAGAACAGAGTGAAATACTTCCAACACTCAAGCCACACATACCCTAATTTGATCTTCAGGGTTTTTTGTTTGTTTGTTTGTTTGTTTGTTCTCAAAGTCACTAGTAACTTTTCAAGCAGTGTTTCTCTAAGAGTAATCCAAACAAAACCCCAGTCAGGAGTATCAACTGATAGAGAGGAGTTTGTTTACAAAATGCGGTGTTGGGAGCCCATTTGCATATTTAGGCACACCAAAATTTGAGAACCAGTTTTAGTGTAGTGAAAGTCAAATTCAACTAGCAGTGTTTGCATTCAAGAGATGGCAGGAGTTTGCTGAATGGATAATTCAGCAGAACGGCATATATACATATGTCCTCCCCTTCAAGTCTTTGCTAATAATCATATTCCATATGAGCAATTTCCTGACCTAAAATTGCATATATCACCCTTCCCCTGAGCCTCCTGCCCTTCCCACCTCCCCCACCCTCATTGCCCTATTCCCTCTCCTTCTGAACTGCTTTGTATTTACTTCTCTGACTTTTGTCCCTAGAAATTAAGCTGTGTGATGATAAATGCTGAAAATAAAGCACCCAGGACAGTGTGTGCAATGAAGAAGGTGTTTCATAAATATGTGTGATGGATGATTCTTATCATCTTGGTTGGTTGGGCATAATGTCATTTGTCCATGGTCTTTCTCAAGATGATTTTTTTTAAGTTACAAAGTTTTGTTCCTCACACAATGTGCTGTGTATGTAGTCCACGAGAGAAAGAGCTGGAATGCATCTCCAATATCTGGGGAAAAGGATTCGTTTTCCTGAATACACATGAGAGTCTCAGTTTGCTATGAGGATAATGCATTTACAACTGCCTTGTCCTGTGAGGGCTACCCCTATCTAGAAGGACTTGCTGCCCACTTTGTTGAACAAATCAAAATGAAGCCTCAGTTTGAGCTAGGTGCACCTGCCTGAGGAAGGAACGTCCCTGAAGTCTTTCCCTGAGTCACTGGGCTACAAATCAGGCATTGGCAAAAAGGAAGTAGATGCCAATAAATGGAGCCTAGCTCAAGCCACTTCTGACACAATCTCCGCTACCTCCGATCAGATGACCCTCACCGTTTCCCAGTCAAACCACCTTCCAACGGCACCAACACACATGAGTGATTCTGGACACTTGGAATTTCGCTCTCCCAGCCGTGACTCTCCATGAACACAAGGAACCTAGCTTCAACCCAGCGTCGTGGGAATCCCTCACACTTGGGGATTACCACCTTGCCAACCTTCATCTGTGTTTCTCCCAGGACACACATCTCTCTCACACACACACACATCTGGGAGGGAATGCCCTGGGTGGGATGCTCCCCGCCCCCACCCCTGGGGATGCTGAGGAAGTGTGGAATAGAGTAGGAGGACACAAACAAGAAAAAGCTAGTTGGTTGTGTGTTGTGCTCAGAGGGCGGCAGGATGAGCCTGCTGAGCATCTCCGCCAGGTCCCCAAGGAGACCATTATGGAGAGTCTCTCACGTTCTCCTACGTGTGCTGGTTGGGGGTCTGGGGGTGGGGAGGGATGGGAAGTGTGCTACCAGGCGGAGGGTGGTCTCCAGACCTGGAGCCGGACGGTCATCGAAGGTGGCTGAACACTGGACAGGTGTGAAGGTGCGTCGTGTGTCTGGTTATCTGGCTGGGCTGAGGGAAGGAGTGGGAGGTGAGGGAGGGGCGGGGTGGCACTGACACCAGCCCCCTCCCCCAGCAGGTACAGGGGTAGGGGGTCAGTAGTAACTGTCTCAGACCCCCAGCTTTCACCCTCTCTTGGCTGGATTTCAACCAGGGATCTTTGAGGTCTTCAGGCTCGGACACAGAGAGAGGCAAGGTGGCCTCCGCCCCTTTGAACATCCTTTCTCAGAATCATTCTTTCCTGGCTGACCTGAGCCGGTTTGAGGTGTTAGGGGAGATGGCTTTGGGTAAGGATCTCAGTGAACCCAGAAGTTAGGGGGTGGGGCGGGGCTGTGGGAGAGATGAAGAGAGAAGTTTGTCTTCTTGGGGAAGTGGTCTCAGGATGAGATCGACCCGGGGACGTAACTGAGCACGCAGTGGGGAGGGAGCTCGGCTTCTCCCAACGCGGTTCCACCGAGCTAGAACTCTGCTCTGGGGGTGGGGTGGGGTGCGGCGATCCGCACCCAGTGGGGAAGGGTCCCAGTGGGGGGGGGACACCGGGCTCCCCAGCTGGAAGCGGGGAGGAGGGTCTGCAGGGCCCCGCCTTCCTCCCCAGCTTCCTCGGCCCGGGTGGGGAGCGGGCGGCGGTGCCTGGGACCCGGAGTCGGAATGGGGCAGGCAGCGCGAAGCAGGCGGAGCTGCACACACGGAGTTGGGGACGCCCCCCCCCAAAGTGGAGACCAAGGCTCGGGACGGGGGGGGGTTCTTTTTCTCAATGGACTGTAGAGGGACCACGAGTGTGGAAAGATAGGTTGTGGGGGAGTTCGGAGGACAGCCGAGGCATAGGGGGACTAAGCGACTCCTACCGGGGTGCTGCCGCTGTCGGACGCGAGGCGCTGAGAGGGCTCCCCCAAACCGGATACCAGAGCCGCCGGAGAGGGACCCTAAATCAGGCTCAGAAGAAAACTGGGGGTGGGGGGTGCTCCCAAGGCGGCCTCGGGTTCTGACAGGGGGGAGGGAGGAGGGACTGTCACCAGTTGGAATGGGTGGGGGTTGGGGCGCACCGGGGCGACCTCCAACCTGACCCCAAGCAGATTGTGGGGAGGTCCCGTCCATGCTGGCTAGTGGGGACCTGAGAGAGAGAGGGGGCTAGGAGGGGTGGGGGGGGTCCCGATCCCCGGAACCGAGCTACCTTGAAGGCACGGGGCAGCGCTTCATCCCGGGAGGGCGTTCCCGCGGCCCGGCCCCCGCGCCGGTGTGGGTGGGGGCGCGCGGCCGCGCCCCGACCCCGGCCCGCACCAGGGGGGGGGTCTCGAGGGGGGAGGGACCCGCGATCACGGCGGGAGGGGGGTCCCGGCGCTGCCGCCTCCGCGGGCGCCCGGGCGCGCGGGTGAGCGCGGGGCTTTATGCGCGCAGGGCGGCGGGGGGAGGAGCCGGCAGGTCGGCCCCCGGCGGGCCCTCCCCTCGGCCGTCCCCGCCCGCCCGCCCGCCCGAGCGGGGTCGGGGGAGGGGGCAGCATGGCCTGTCCGTCCGGCCCCCTTCGCCGCGCTCCTCATCTGCCCCGCGCCGAGCGCCGCCGCCGCCGCCGCCGCCGCCGCTCCGCTGCCCGCGCCGCCCGCGGCTCCCGATGGAGACTGACGCGCCCCAGCCCGGCCTCGCCTCCCCGGACTCGCCGCACGACCCCTGGTACTGCCCGGCCCGGCCCGGCCCGGCCTGCCCGGCCCGCGCCCGCCCCAGCCCCGCCAACATGGCCGATCCGGGTCGGGCCGGGCCTCCCCGGGGCCCGGGCCCGCGCCCCCCTGCTCCCGGGCGCCCGGCGCTCACGCGGGCCCTTTGTGTCTCTCCTCTCCCCGCAGCAAGATGTTCATCGGGGGACTCAGTTGGCAGACCACGCAGGGTGAGCCAGCCCGGGAGCGCCTGCCGGCCCCGCCGGGCGCCCCGGAGCCCCCCCACCCCACCCCCAAGCCTGAGCCCGGGCCCCGGGCACCCCGGCCCGGCCCTCCGCCCCCGCTGACCCCGGGCGCCCTCGTGCCCGGGGGACCCCGGGGGCGCAGGGAGATCGCAGAGCGCGCACGGCCCAGCGGGCGGAGGGGAGCAGCAGGAAGGGGTTCGGGGGGGGCGTCGTGGGGGTGGGCTTGGCCCCCGGGACCCGCCGGCGGGAGCGCCAACTCCGCTCGCACCTGCGGCTCAAACTTTTGTAAGGCGGCTCCCGGGGCGGCGGGAACCCGGCCGGAGCGGTGTCCCCCCCACCCCCTTTACACCCTCCAGCCCCATTCGGGCCCTTGGTCTCCCGGGGGGGGGGAGCCCGGTGGGCTCGGGGAGGCGCCCGGGGAGCCCAGCGCGTGCAGGGTGGCGGCGGAGGGGGCAGTGTGGAGCGCGCGGGCAGCTTGGCGCGGGGGCGGCCGGGCCGCGCCGGGGTCACCGGGGGCAAAGGACAAGGGGAGAGGGAAAGGGGGGGCAGGGGAAGGAGGGCGCAGGGGCCGGGGCCGGTCCGAAGGCGGGGTGTGTGGTTTACAGAAGGGCTGCGCGAATACTTCGGCCAGTTCGGGGAGGTGAAGGAGTGTCTGGTGATGCGGGACCCCCTGACCAAGAGATCCAGGTGAGCCCTTCACCCCCTGCTCCTGCGCCCTCCCGCCTCGCCCGCCTCGGCCCCCCCCTCTCCACCACCGCCACTCGCAACCATCTGCCTCTCTCTCCCTAACGCGGGCGCAGGGGTTTCGGCTTCGTCACTTTCATGGACCAGGCGGGGGTGGATAAAGTACTGGCGCAATCGCGGCACGAGCTCGACTCCAAAACAGTGAGTGGCCTTGGGGGGGGGGGGGGGAAGGGGGGTTCCTTAGAGAGAAAGAAAAGGGAGAGAGAGAGAGAGAAGGCTGCGGAGAGGGAGATGATCCTGATTCCCCCCACCCCCATGGCCCCTGAGGGGACAGTTGAATAAGAAGGCTGCCATGCTCTGAAACTTTTTCACTTGAGTTGGGGGGGAGGTGTATTGCAGAAGAAGGAAGAAAGATTCCCAGGTCGGGGGTGAGCTGTGACCGCCTCCTCCCCCTCCCAGCACCCACCCACCCTCCCCGCAGTATGGGTGAGGGCATAAGCCAGCTAGCACCTCTGGCCTTCTAAAGTACTAATCTTGGTGCCTCGCAGTGTGGGGTGGGGCCGCCTGCCTCCCCTAACCCCAAGTGAGTGAGTCAGGGCTAGAGTGACCCCGCCGGGTGACTTCTCTGAACTTCTAACTAGTATGTGGCTCTTGCTGACGCCCCCCCCCCCACCCCTTTCCATTCCAGACCAATGGCAAAGCATCAGTGAGTCTCTCTGCCTCCTTTGCTCCCTTCCTCCCTCCCTCAGCCCCTGACTTTGGTCAATGAGCTTCTTGCTTTGTGTAGAAGACCCGACCCTGCTTCACTCACTCTCGCAGGAGTTTTATGAGAAGGGAGCTAGATGGTTTGAAGGGGTGCAGAAGGGGAGGTGGAGTGGGGGGAACCTTCTGAAGACTAGACCTTAGGAGAAACTCTTTGCCATTCAAACTCCTGGAACATTTTGCTCCTGCCCCACTGTTCCCCAGTGTCTTGGACCCTGCAGGGGGCGCTGGTGGAGGCCAGTTCTAGGGGGAGAAGGCAAAGGGGTGTATGGGGGGGAATCAAGTGATGGGGGTGTCTGTCTGCGAGGGGAGGCCTGGGACAGAGTGAGCTCCTGTCTCCACACACCCCTTCTTTCCCCTGGCCTGGGCCTCCCTTGCTTAGGTCAATCACTGGCTCCTGTTTACCTGCAACAATGGCTGGTTGTGCCCAAGAATTTGTTCAATTACCGCCTGTCCCGAGCGCCTGTTATCTCTGCCCAGTGGCTCCCACTTCTGCTTACAGTAATGAGCAAATGAGGCCAGGCCTCGACTTTGCCCGCTCTGAAAGGATCTTCTTGGCGCAGCCCGAGTGACCCAGGCTGGGAAGGGAGAGACAGTGGCCTATTGTTTTTTGGTGATTATCTGCCATCAAGCTGCCTGTTCTCCTACCATCCCCTGTCCTCAGAATGCACTGATGGCTCCTGCCGAACTCAGGAAGCCTGAGTTTAGGAGCTGGGGCCTGGAAGGGGGGGAGTGAAAGATTGATAAGGACAAGAGAGAGCAGGAGGAAGGATGGGGAGATGGGTATCCTTAGGATACCAGGACTGGCTAAGGGCAAGGGCTTTGTCTGTGTTTGGCATCTTTGGGTTGGAGAAGGGGGTGGGAGGGAGATTTGCTGTGGGGAGTCTATTTTGGGTTCTGACTTCCACCTTTTATTTACTTGTTGGGTTTTATTTATGTTGCCAGCTGTGAGTCAGAGTGGGCGGTGGGGAGTGTCCACGGCTGGCTACAGGTGAGTCAGGGGGAATGTGGCTTGGATACCATCTCCCTATTGGGGCCTGTGCAGAGGGACCGTCTGAAGTACATAGGTGTCTGAGGACGCTGCATCTGGGAGAAACAGACTGAAAATGTCCATAAAAGTGTGAAATCAAAACTTCCGACAGGGACCATAGGCATCTTGGATTTTTTTTTCTTTCCTTTAGCCCAGGGGGCTTTTGCTGGAGGAGGCATTGCCCTGGGCATGGATTTGGGAGGTACTGTCTTTATGGGAAGATTGCAGTAGGAAACTGGCAGAGGGCTCCTTCCCGGTCTGTGCCATTTTGAACAGAAGGAACTTTGGGAAAAGACACATCTTCCTTGTGATTGGCTACTCAACTTCTGAATGATGTGCATTCCTATGAGTGACAAGAAACTGTCTAGAATGACCCTGCCTTTAGGTCTTGTGTTGGTCACAATGTCTCATGCCCTGTCTCTTGCTGTTTGTCAGTTTCGCTGGAGTACCCAGGTCCAAGTGCATCTTGATTTTTCCCTCTGGTTGTTCCCAGCCAAGGGCAAAGGTGGCCTCCTGGTAATAGCTCTTTTGTTTGTGAAATGAAGGGCAGTTCACAAAGGGCTGCTTTCACCTGTGTGTGTGTGTGTGTGTGTGTGTGTGTGTGTGTGTGTGTGTGTGTGTGTGTGTGTGTGTGTGTGTGTACTGGGGCTTGAACTCAGGGCCTTATGCTCTCAATTGGCTTTTTCCACTCAAGGCCTAGTGCTCTACCAACTTGAGCTACACCTCTATTTCTGACTTTTTGGTGGTTAATTGGAGCTAAGAGTTTCACAGACTTTTCTGCCCAGGCTGGCTTCAAACCAAGATCCTCAGATCTCAGCCTCCTGAGGAGTTAGGATGACAGGTGCCTAGCTCTTCACCTATGTTATCTTATTTAAGGCCTCACAGCTGTCCCTGGGGAGAATGGCAGTGATTGTCCCCACTTTGCAGATGTGGGTACTGAGGCTGGGGGGGGGGTGAATGAAGTTACTAAGATCACAGACTTGGCAAGCAGCCCAAAGTTACTAAAGTCCAAGTCCTATGCCCTTTCATGTCATCAAAGACTTGAGGCACCCTGCCTCGCCCCAAGCCTGGCTTCATTATCGGGAGCTGTTTGCTTACCGCTTCTAGGAGGGTTGCTAGAGGCTGGAAGGATTGAGGAAACAGAACTAAGTCTATTCCTGGTAGTTCTGAACTCTCATCTTGTAGCTCTCTCTCTTCTCTCTCTCTCTCTCTCTCTCTCTCTCTCTCTCTCTCTCTCTCTCTCTCTCTCTCTCTCTCTCTCTCTCTTTCCCAGGCAAAGTATATTTCCATTTGCAAGGCTTCTAAAGTCAGAGTTGAATGCCTTCCCTAGACAGATAGCTGTGTGAAGTCATTTAACCAAGGGAGGCTCTTGATGACCTGATACTTGAAGGAAAAAGATTTGGCTTACATCATTTCTGGTTCTTACTGTGAGTTAGACACCATGTCAAGTGCTTTGAATGTATTATCTCTGGTAATCCGCAAATGACCTTTTGAGGTGGGTATTATTCATTCGTCTATTTTGCAGGTAAGCTTGACTCTCAGGCTCGGAGAGGTTAGATCAACTTGCCCCAGGTCTCACAGCTGGGATGTGCTATAAGTGGGATTTGAACATAGTACCTTGTTTAACCACTGTGCTTTCCTGCCTGAGGCTGTTGTTGGTTCCTGTGCCTTCTGGGTTCCAGAATGAGAGAGGTGCTCAGAATGGAAAGCTGTAGGATGAGGACCAGAAGAAATGTGATAACGAAGACTTGTAAACGTCCCCCTTGTCTTTCAGATTGACCCCAAGGTGGCCTTTCCTCGGAGAGCACAGCCTAAGGTATGTGTTGCATCTGAGATTTGGGAATCACCTCGGGCGACTCTGGACATTGATTTTTCCCAGCATCACCTTCAGTGGCAGATGCTTCTGGATCTTGCGTGTGGAGTGTTTCTAGAATAGGCTGGGGTAGGAAGAGGGAGTGTCCCTGGCCCTGTGCGTGTGAACATCTGTGCTCTGGGGTAGGCTGCAAGGGGGAGAGGGGGCGCTGAATGTGTGGGACCTCATGGGTCTTTCTGTATTTGAAGTTAGTACAGTCTGGGGCCCTGAGTCTTAATTTTGACCTCATAGATCACAGTCTTTATGCCTAGAGCTTCTGGGGGTCAAAAATAGGACAGGATTGCCCCCTGAAGCTGGGTTAGATTTTGACCAGGAGCCTACTCTGATGCCCCCTCCCACTTCCTGTCACCTCCTCCCTCTCCTGGGAGGTGTGCTGGGCTTGCAGAGGGGGAAGGTAACCAAGAAGCTGGTCACCTGTTATCCTTTGACTTAGGTTATCTGTGTCTGCTCCCTTTCTCTGGTGTTCCTGAGGAGAAGGGGCAGTGTAGACAGAAAGTGGATTTCTGAGCAGTTGAATGACGTAGCACTCCAAACTTGTGCTACAGGGCAGGTACCACAGATTCCAGGCCTATGGCAACTAGCCAGATCTTTCTTTCTTTCCTTTTTAATGCATTGCCTCTCTGGGACAGAAAGAAAAGCCAATTACAGGCCAGGGAGTCAGGATCCCCGGGTTTGTGGACATTATCACATGGTCTTCCCCAGGAAATGTCAGTTTCCCCCTTTGTAAAGGGGTGGTGAGAATGAGAGGGCTTGGAGATTCGGAGCCACTGGACTCCATCAAGGCCTCCGGGGTCCTGACAAGATGAAGGGACAGGAACAGTTTTAGGAGACAGGAAAGGGACATCTCTGGAAGGGGTCCAGCAGAGAGCCTGAAAGCAATTACCGAGCAGGTATCCGAAGGAAGCCGTACCAGGGAGCACATGGTCGGAATTGGGTTAATTCCATTAAGCAGTTTGGTGACAGAAGGTGCTTTAGTGTTAGGATGGGGTTGGGAATTGCTGTGGATTAGCCATGCGCTCCTGGGGTAATTAGGACCATGTGTTCTTCCTAAAACAGGACTGGGGCCACGGGGCTGCCAGAGGTTGGGTGGGGAGGAGGAGGCTGATGGGGAAAATGTCGGAGTTAAGTTCAGGGACACCCCCTCCTTTCCCCATGGCCTTGGCATCTCCCAGGAGGGCGGGTGGGGCTTTGGAGGTAGGCTGTGGATCTGGGTCATTAGTCCACCCCCCCTTCCCTTGTAGATGAGGACTTAAGGGAGGTTATTTTCCAGGCCCAGACCCCGGAGGGGGAGGGGGGAGAGGGGGCAAGAAGGAGGCCTGAGTGAGGACTCGTGTGCCACGGTGTGGGGTACACAGCTGCCTGTGTTCCAAGCGGGAGCTTGGCGGGGGAGGGGGTTCCCTTCTGAGAGGCTGGGGTCACAGAGAGCTTGTCAGCTGGCATCCTGGCGGGGGTGGGAGGGAGGCGCGAGCCCCTGCTGGTGGCGGTGGGCCACAGGACTCAGATGCCCACTCTCGCCTTCCCTGCCTTTAACAGATGGTGACTCGGACGAAGAAGATCTTTGTTGGGGGCCTCTCGGTGAACACCACGGTGGAAGATGTGAAGCAATATTTTGAGCAGTTTGGGAAGGTGGGTCTTTGCGGAGGGAGGGGACATGCTTGCTGGGATTGTGAACATGCTGGGGAGTACAGTAGCAAGGAGGGGACTGGAGCCAGGCTACCTCCCTCCAACCCCCACCCCGCCATCCTACCAAAGGTGAAAGAGGCACTAGGTATATTCTGTGGGTTGAGATCAGGCCAGGCCACTGTTCAGGCTCCTGGCCCATCTGTGGGCCTCTGACTGGACATCCCCAGGGGAAGGATGCCACACAGTAGTGTTCTTTTGTTGTCCTTCCCCGGTCTTTTTCTCCTGCTTATCTTCATTCTCCCAGGGGAGGACATGCTCCTGTAGCCAGTTCAATCTAGTCACCACCCCCACCACCCCCACTTTGGTCTCCTGAGAGTTTGCACCTGTCCAGGCCACGGGCAGCTGTACCTCCCCGCCACCCCTTCCTAGTGGTGGATGATAAGGAGACAATAAATATGATTTTCCCGGGCTGGGAATGTGGCTTAGTGGTAGAGTGCTTGCCTAGCATGCATGAAGCATTGGGCTCAACTCCTCGGTACCACATACACAGAAAAAGCCAGGAGTTATGCTGTGGGCTCAAGTAGTAGCCTTGAGCACGAAGAAGCTCAGGAACAGTGTGCAGGCCTTGAGTTCAAGCCCCAGAATGGCAAAATAAATAAATAAACAATATGACTTCCCCATTGTACCCAGTACCCTGTGTGCACAGATGGAGAGACTTGCAAAGCAGGATCTGGGAAGGTTGATAACCCCCCCCCTTGTCCCCTAGCTTATGGGTGGGAAGTGAAGAAAACACCCCAGATTCTGATCTTGTCCAGAGGATTGGCTCTGAACTGTGAGGTGCATGGATCTTTTAACTTCTGGGTCAGTGAAGAGGTAGAGTATGAAAAGGTTAGGAGGCGTGGCACTGGCCGGACAATCAGGTGTCCTCAGACCAGGTGAGCAGTGTGAACGTCAAAGTCCTCTAGGGAGATGGCAAAGAGCCATCCGAATGTCAAGGTTAAAGGAGGTGGAGGCTCCATTTTCCCATGGAGGCATTTCAGGTTTCCCAGTAGGCCAAGGCTGGAAAAAGGTCTGGGGAAATGGGCGGCTGTTTGGGGCCAAGAGGCCTATGGACTCAGACCACTTCCATGGGGACCTGGCACCCCCTGACTTGGTCAGGTCGGGCCTGGGCCCCAGAGACACACGGACACATACACACGGACACACACACACACACACGGACACACACACACACACACACACACACACACGGAGAGACCGAGAGAGACAGAGAGAAGGGCGCTCCTGGGAAGCAGCAGGCCCGGGCTGGGCTCCGGCGGGGTGTCTTTGTGTCTGAGCGCCGAGCATTAGAGCTCACACTAATCTGATCCAGCAGCTGTGATTGGAGGCCGCCTGCCCCCGGGGCCGGCGTTGCCACGGCAACCGGGCCCCAGGAGAAGCCGTCAGCGGCCGCGTCTTTTGTTCGGGCCTAAATCGGCGTTGGCATGTGAAACCGGCCCGGGGAGGCCAGGGGGAGCCGGAGAATAGGCTGCCAGGGAGCGAGGGGGACAGCCGGGAATGCCAAGGGCCCCGCGGCAGGGGGCCACCCACCACCTCCCTCCCTGGCCCGGATCGAGGGGCCCCTGCCGCCGCCGGGGTTGGGGAGGTGGGGGGGTGGGGGGGAAACAATGGTCAGCCGCCATGGCTGCCACTCAGGCTTAGTGGTCGCCGAACTTGGCGGCTCCCACTGGTCAGCAGGCCTCGGTCGCCTCCCCTCCCCCCTGCATGAGCCCCCCTGCCCTTGGGTTCCCATGGAGACCAAAGCTTATTAAGGACACTGGGCTGAGAGCCCTCCCTCCTCTCAGCTGGCCCCAGGAGGATGGGGGGGGGGTGAGGGTGGAGGGGGGACACCGATGGAGGTACCCTGGATCCCTGCCATTTTCCTTCCTCTCTGCCCTGGCTTCAACCCCAGTACCACCCGTTACCACCCCAATGGGGTGTAGGCCTAGATCTGTCCAGCCAAAGCCCCAGTTGGAGGATGTTAAAAGACCCAGGTACATACTGAGTTTGGAAGATTGCATAGAAAGAGGGGAGGTTTAAAAAAAAAAAAAAAAAAAGAGGG
Organism: Dipodomys merriami; assembly: GCF_024711535.1. Taxonomy (NCBI): domain Eukaryota; kingdom Metazoa; phylum Chordata; class Mammalia; order Rodentia; family Heteromyidae; genus Dipodomys; species Dipodomys merriami. The sequence continues at coordinate 1,335,776 of NW_027203126.1, forward strand.
CCGGAAAGACTGGATTTGGCCTCCATCAGTTTGTGGGTCGGGCAAGAACTCAAAAGCTGTGGGATTAGGGATAAAGGTGTGGCTGTTGCTTCTGTTCATTCCCTTGCGTCCATTCAAGAAATAATTAATGGAGCCCAAGGTGCTCCATCGAGCAGTGACCACAGATCTTCTCACAGAACCTTGAAGCCATTCAGCCCTCTAAGCTTTGCCAGCCTCCTCCATGTGATTGTGGGCCAAGTCCCTCCACGTATAAAAGAAAAAACAGCAGCTGTTAGTTATTAAGCATTCACTAAATCCCAGGTACTTTTTAAAGAGTGTTGCGTGCACTATCTCATTTAACACCTTGCTAGGAGATAGTTGCTGTTCATACCCATTTCACAGATGAAGAATCCAAGTCTTGGAGACCTAAAGCTACTTGCCTTGCCTCAGGTCACCTAACCTGCCAGTGTACAACCAGGATTCCAACTCAGGCCTGCTCTACTGAAAAACCTGAGCTTTGATCAAAAGCCGCCTCTGTGTCTGTTTTCCAGGGGGTTTAAACAGATAGGCAGAAGCCTGAAGTGCTGGGGTGGGGGTGAAGGTGGTGCTGTGCTGTAGGGCCCAGGGCTGGAAGTTCCTTGGGGCAGGGGAAAGGGGGCCATCATTTCCCTCTAAGATGCTCCTGGGATCTGGCTTGATGCTAAAGGCGAGCTGGAGGAGCATTGTAGCTCAGGGTCAGCACCGTCCACTTTTAACAGGGTACAGGAAGGTCGGTCTGGAGATGGGAGGAAGGGAAGCCAGGGATAGACTGTGCCCACAGTCTGAGGAGTTGACCTTTGGTGAATCAGACAAAAAGGCCAGAAGGGCTAGTGGTTCACTCCTGTCATCCTAACTGCTCGAGAAGCTAGGTGAGATCTGAGGATCGAGATTCAAAGGCAGCCTGGAAAGGAAGGTTTCTGAGACTTAGCTCCAGTTCACCACCAAAAAGCTGGAGGCCAAGCTATGGCGTAAGTGGTTGAGCATGAGCCTTGAGCAAAAAGTTAAAAGTCACCCAGATCCCGAGTTGAAGCCCTAGTGTTGGCACAACAAAAGAAAAGAAAAAAAGAGGCAAGAAGTGCTGGAGGAAGTAGCAAGGAGCTATGACTGGCATTTAAGAGAGGGAAACTGTAGATCTTCCCTCGTCCCTTCCCCACCCCACCCCCCAAGTCAGTGGAAGGCAGGCAGCCCAGGCACTGAGCTCTACTTGCTTTAATTACAGCCTCTAGCGAAAGGAAACCTCAATTAGAGAAAAGATCTGTACCAGGAGAGGGGAGTTGAGTCTGACTGCTGTCCTGTTGGCCTTGCCTTTTTGCATTTCATAATCTTGCTCCCCGTATTTCCTTCTCTTTAACATCCATTCCTTCTTGGTTTGGTTCAGGATGGGCTGTGTGACCTTGGGCAGGCAATGGCACCTTTCTGTGCCATTTTTTTTTTTTTAATGTACACCATGGGGGATTTTTTTCCCTACAAGGAAAGTGCAGATCATGGGGACAAAGTAGCCGGCACATATTGGGAGCTGAAGAATGATGGACTGCGAATGTTGAGTCAGGGTACTGAGGGGAAACTTGTCCACTGAACCGAGAGCGGATATAGAAGGCCCTGGTGGCTCACACCTGTAATCCTAGCTACTCACAAGGCCTAGATCTGCAGATCATGGTTCAAAGCCAGCCCGGACAGGAAAGTCCGTGAGAGTCTTATCTCCAATAAACCACCAGAAAGCCAGAAATGGCTCTGTGGTTCAAGCGGTAGAGTGCTCGCCTTGAGCTGAAGAGTTCAGGGACAGCGCCCAGGCCCAGAGTTCAAGCCCCACGACTGATTTAAAAATAATAATAATAAAGAAGGCTGGTGTGGGCCGGGAGCGGGTTGTGGGGGCTCTGGTGTCTGGTGGATCCCCCATGGCAGGGCTGTATTTCAGGTGGACGATGCCATGCTGATGTTTGACAAAACCACCAACCGGCACCGAGGTGAGTGTGCCCCCTCCCCCTTCTGCAGGCTGGGCCAGGGGGCCTGTGGTCAGCCAGGGGGGCAGGTCACAGCTGCCCTTTCATCTTTGCCTCCTGACATTCTATCCCCAAGGATCTGCATCCTCTCCAGGGCCTGGCCTTACAGAAGGCTTTTGTCCCGCCATTTCCTGTGCTAGAAACTTGCCCAATTACAGACACTGAGAGGAGCAGGGGACTGCCTCCCCCCTCCTCATCGGAACCCTCCACCACCCACCGCTGCCCCCCACCCCCCTTCCCTGGGCCAAGTCTGCCTCTGCTGGTGGTTTACCTTGTGGCTGGTAACTAGAGCTGAGGCCAGGCTGCCCCAGGGCTGGGCTGACTCCACTGTCCCAGGCACTTTGCTCTGCCGCTGCCCCCTACCCTAGGCCAAGCTCAGTCCCCTAGCCACTTTGGCCCTGAACCTGTGGTCATCTGGATCTTGGGAGTACTCGGGTCTGGTTGTTTATCTCCCAAGGGCCTTCCCTTCTGAGAAATCCATCCAGATGCTGGCGATACTCTGGAAGAGGCTAGGCTGTTCCTTCAATGGCTGTTTCTTCTTTGGGCCTTTGTGGGGAGTGGCTATGGGCTACATATATGTGTATGTATATATGTGTGTCTGTATATCTGAGCACAAGGATATATTTGGGTGCTCTTTTTTTTGAAAAGCACTGAAGGAAAGAAAAGGCATGCTAAATTACAGCCTTCCTGAATTCCCCTACCCCTGTTCCTATGGGTTTTACATTTTCAGGTTCAAGGAATTTTGGATCCAAAAAAAAAAAAATTGAAAGGGCTGAGGATATAGTTCATTGGTAGAGTCTTTGCCTAGCATGTGCAAGACCCTGGCCTGTGTTCTTGGAAATTACACCCGTACTAAGCCGACATTTCTCCTCAACCATACAGCATGACAACTATTTGCCTAGTATTTACATGGGTTTTAAGTAATGGAAGTCATCTAGAAATGGTTTAAAGTATACAGGCTGGGTGTGTATAGGGGGTACATGCAAATACTATCACATTTAATCCAAGGGACGAGGGCACAGTATAGATTTGGTATCTCTGAGGGTCCTGGAATTTGTCCCCCTCTGCTCCTGAGGGACTACTAGGTTCTTGTGGCATCTTGGCCGCTTTCTAACTTGCTGTGTGACTCTGAGCAAGTTCCTTCACTCTGCTGAGCCTTGTTTTGCTCATCTGTAATTTGGGACCTGAAACCCTGTGTCAGCTGGTAGTTGAGAGGCTCCTAGGCTGTGGCTAGAGCCTTTCATTAAATCTCAGACACTTGCCCACAAACGAGGAGCTGTGGTATCTGTATGGCCTGGGGCTAGGTGTTGACCATCAACCTGCTTCTGACCCTACCCTTGCCCCTTGTCCCACCTCTCCAGGGTTCGGATTTGTCACGTTTGAGAGTGAGGACATCGTGGAGAAAGTGTGTGAAATCCACTTCCATGAAATCAACAACAAAATGGTGAGCTGAGGTTAGAGGGAGGCTGGGGTGCTGAAAGAGTGAGTAGGACTCCAGAGGCCTCGAGGAGGGCTGCTCACCGTGAGCTGGGCGGACACCTGTTCCCCTGACACCATATGATGCTGTCACACCATGGTGAAGTGGATCTCCCCATGAGTCTCAGTTTGGGGAATCTGTAAAATGGGACTCACTCAGCCGGGCGCTGGTGGCTCACGCCTGTAATCCTAGCTACTCAGGAGGCTGAGATCTGAGGATCACGGTTCAAAGCCAGTCCGGGCAGGAGAGACCGTGAGACTCCTATCTCCAATAAAACCACCAGAAAACCGAAAGTGGCGCTGTAGCTCAAGTGGTAGAGCGCTCGCCTTGAGCTGAAGAGCTAAGGGACAACGCCCAGGCCCAGAGTTCAAGCCCCACGACCGACAAAAAAAAAAAAAAAAAAAAATGGGACTCACTCAGTTCAGTGCGAATGCTTGTTCCATGGAACTGGTGTCTGCAAAACCTTTTGCATACATAACGAATGCTCCATAAATGTGAAGAATGAGGCCCAGTGTGGGATGGGGGGGAGGGGGACAGTGACCCTAGCCCTAAGAAGGGACTGACTGTCAGGTCTCATTGCAGGTGGAATGTAAGAAAGCTCAGCCAAAGGAGGTAATGTCTCCCACGGGCTCAGCCAGGGGAAGGTCTCGAGTCATGCCCTATGGAATGGACGCCTTCATGCTGGGTATCGGCATGCTGGGTACGTTGCTAGGCCTGCATCTGCGGCTTCTTCATGCCCGGAACTGCTCCCCAGGCTACCAGGGGGGTGCGTGGGTGTCACATCTCTGTGGTTTGCCCTCCTGTGTGAGTCATTGGGCAGGAGTGGAGGCAAGGCATCTCATTGGGTCTGGCAGACCTGCCCTAAGGTGGGGTGGTTTGGTTGTCAAGTTCTGCCCCCTTGTGGCAGCTGGGAAAATAGTCCAGCTGCCCCATATTAATTGGTCCATCTATCCAATCTCTTATCCATCCATCTATCCATCCATCCATCTGTCCATCCAGTAAATAGATATTGAGCTGGGCACTGTGTCATGGATCTCAACAGTGCCTTTCCTAAGATTTAAAAGTCTTTTAGAAAAGACACCTAAGTAAGAAGGTAAATAGATTTAGGTTGGAGTATATGATACCAAAGGAGTATGGCCACAGAAGTTGCACTAAGACTTAGAGAAACTGGAAAATAAATTACATTTGTGCAGAGTAGACTCTTCAGGTTGAGGCAAAGCCAGTTATGGGCAAGGAGGGAAGAAAAGAAAACTGTTCCAGACAGAGGGGAAAGCATTTACACAAAGGCCGTTGGAAAAGCAGAAAGAAAATTCCTCCTTTTTGTCATTCAGATAATTTTTAGGTGGGGGGGGGGCTGTGACTGTGGCGGGGGAGGGGGTGTGCGTGCATGCACCAGTACTGGAGATTGAACTTGGCTTTGCCCAATTGCTGGGCTCAGTTATTCACAGCTGGTGCTCTACCACTTAAGCCATGCCTCTAGTCTGTCATTTTGCTGGTTAATTGGAAGCCTTCAAAACTTCTCTGCCTAGGCTATCTTTGAAGGGAGATCTTCCCAGGTCTCAGCCCCCTGCATAGGTAGGATTATAAGTGTAAGCCACCAGCACACAGCTTAGGGGGTGGCTTTGGAGGGACAGGACCTGTCCTCATGGGACTGTCCTTCAAGCAAGAGAGGAGTGAGTGGGCATTGTCCCCACAGAGTGCTTGCGGGGTATGGGAGACTTAAGGAGGTACCTAAAGAAAACTCTATAGGGGCTGGGAATGTGGCTTAGTGGTCAAGTGCTTGCCTAGCATGCATGAAGCCCTGGGTTCGATTCCTCAGTACCATACAAATAGAAACAACTGGAAGTGGTGCTGTGGCTCAAGTGATAGAATGCTAGCCTTGATCAAAATCAGTTCAGGGACAGTGCCCAGGACTGGCAAAAGAAAAAACAAAAGGAAAGAAAGAAAGAAAGCTCTGTGGAAGGGCTGGGAAGGTGGCTCAGTGGTAGAGTGCTTGCCTCGCATGCATGAGGCCCTGGGTTCGATTCCACAGCACCACATAAGCATGAAAAGCCAGAAATGGCGCTGTGGCTCATGTAGTAGAGTGTTAACCTTGAGTTGAAGAGCAGAGGGACAGTGCCCAGGCCCAGAGTTCAGGCCCCAGGACTGACCAAAAAAAAAAAAAAATGCTCTGTGGAAGTTAGAAAGGCTCCCAAGATGAAGCTGGGGTCCTATTGCTCACACCTGTAATCCTAGCTACTCAGGAGGCTGAGATCGGAGGATCGTGGTTCAAAGCCAGCCTGGGCAGGAAAGTCCATGAGACTGTTATCTCCAATAAACTACTAGAAAACCGGAAGTGGCTTTGTGGCTTAAGGAGTAGAGCGCTCGCCTTGAGCTGAAGAATGTAGGGATAGTGCACAAGCCCAGAGTTCAAGCCACACGACCAATAAAAAAGGAAGGAAGGAAGGAAGGAATTGGGAGGAAAGGAGAATAGAGGGAAGGATGGAAGGGAAGGAAAAGATGCAAAGAAGAGGAAGAAAGGGCTAGGAATGTCGCTTAGTGGTAGTCTTTGCCTAGCATGCATGAAGGCCTGGGTTTGATTCCTAGTGCCACATAAACAGAAAAAGCCAGAAGTGGCGCTGTGGCTGAAGTGGTAGAACCATAGCCTTGAGCAAAAAAGAAAGCTCCGGGAAGTGTCCAGGCGCTGAGTTCAAGTCCCAAGACTGGCAAGAAGAGGAGGAGGAGGAGGAGGAGGACCCTATGCTAAATAGATTTGTGGTTGAGAGCCTCAGGGCTAGTCAGACCTGAATTCAACTCCCAATTCCACCAACATTACTAATTATAGGATTTTTTTTTTCCCTTGAGAAAGACAGAAAGTTGGCATTTATGGAAACCATGAGTTATTCTTGAACAAAGACCTCAGTGCTGTGTAAGGGGCGGGGAGACAGATGAGGGAGGGGGAATGAGAAGACCTCATTCACTTAATGAGGTCTCATTCACTTAATCACTGGGTGGGACTTGGAGCTGAGGCACCTGAACAGCAGGTGCAAAGGCCCAGAGGTAGAAATGAGTTTGGCAAATTTGAGAAGCCCCCAAAGAAAGCCCTGTGGCTGGAGCCCAGGGAAAGAGAGACTCAGTATATAGTTGATAAAGGCAGGAGGAGGGTGAGGACTGGAGCACAGAGGAGTTTGGTCCAGGTGTTGGATTGTTCTCAGCCAGTTTCCAAGTCTATAAACCAAGGCTTCCAATAGTACCTAGCTGTGACTGTGCTTAAGAGGTTTAATGAGATAACCAAAGTGTACTCTGGGTTTATCATGGGGGTTGACGTGCACCAGGTATTTGGAAAGCAGGCCTGGGGGTTTTCCATGATATCACTGCGGGAGGGAGGAATTTATGTGGCTCAGATCCACAGCCACGGTCCCAGGGAGGGGTGGGAGGAGGGGTGGGAGGAGGGGTAACGGATCTGACAGATCTGACACTGCCCCTTTGCTCCTGTCAGGTTACCCCGGTTTTCAAGCCACAACCTACGCCAGCCGGAGTTACACAGGCCTTGCCCCTGGCTATACCTACCAGTTCCCCGGTAAGTCCTCCTTGTTGTCACCCCGCCACCAGCATGTCCCTCATTTTCTCAGGCAATTTGCAGATGGGGTCTGGGGTGCATGACTTGGGGTGGGTGTGGGGTGTCTGCCTGCTGGAGGCTTGGAAGGAAGGGCGTGTCTGCAGAAGGAGGGCTTTTCCCATTCTCCATCACTCCCTCCATGGCGCTGTGTGGCACTGTCATCTCTCAGGCTGTTTGTCCTCTGTCTGCGTCCTGCTTTTCTGTCCTCATGGGTCCAGAGGTATCATTCTCACCCAGGGAGGGTACCCAGCTTGCAGTGGGTGGGGGTCCCTAAGAGCCAGAGTGGGCCCTACCTTCCCTGTCACACCTACAGTGGCCAGGGTTCTGTGCTGAGTCCTTGCAAGATCCCAAAGCACTCTGGAGATACCAAATCCACCCTCATTTGTAATTGGACATGAAGCCAACACTAGAGTGTGAATAAGGTCCTGTGATTATCCAGTGTTGTTTTCTTTCAAGCATAAAATATCAAACAATTATAAGACTCTCATTTACTTATAATGCTGAGCCAAAATAGCCAGGCTGTAGCCAGGCACCAGTGGCCAGCTGCTCAGGAGGCTGAGATCTGAAGATTGTGATTTAAAGCCAACCCCAGCAGACTTAATCACCAGAAAGCTGAGGCTCAGGTGGTAAAGTGCCAGCCTTGCAGGGAAAAAGCTGCGGTCAGGGCCCAGAGCCTGAGATTTAGCCTCAGTGCCAGCACCAAAACAAAACAAAAAGCAGGCTGGGTGCATGGTTCAAGTGGTAGAGCCCCTGCCTTCCAAAACTGAGGCCCTGAGTTCCAACACTAGTATTATAACAAATTAATTAATTAATTAATAGCTGGGCACCGGTGGCTCATGCCTGTAATCCTAGCTACTAAGAAGGCTGAGATCTGAGGATCACGGTTCAAAGCCAGCCTGGGCAAGAACATCCATGAGACTCTTTATCTCCAAAATCACTAGAAAACCAGAAGTGGCGCTGTGGCTCAAGTGGTAAAGCGCTGGCCTTGAGCTGAAGGGCTCAGGGACAGCACCCAGGCCCAGACCCCCCCCAAAATTTTTAATTAATTAATAAAATAATAATAAAAAAGAGAATGAAATAAAAACCAGATGCCAGTGGCTCACATCTATAATCCTAGCTACTCAGGAGGCTGATATCCTGAGGATCGCAGTTTGAAGCCAGCCCAGGCAGGAAAGGCCATGAGACTCCTTATCTCCAATTAACCACTAGCTAACTGGAAGTGGTGCTGTGGCTCAAAGTGGTAGAGTGCTAGGCTTGAGCAAAAGGGGCTCAGGGATAGTGCCCAGGCCCCTGAGTTCAAGCCTCACGACTGACCCAAAAAGCAAAAACCAAAAAGCGCCCAGAATTGTGACACCACCACTGATTGCCCTGGGCCCACGATGTAGGTGGTGACTGCCTGCTCTGACTCTCCATCTGTCCTCTCTCTGTCCCCTGCCCCCCACCTGCCTGCTGGGGCCTGTGCTCACCCACCCCCTCCCTCAGTACCCCGTGGTTGCCCCCTGGGCCACGCCCGAGAGGCTCCCCTACCTCCTCCTAAGCTGTTTTCCGTTTCATTTTAGAATTCCGTGTAGAGCGGACCCCACTCCCGAGCGCCCCAGTCCTCCCCGAGCTTACAGGTCAGTTGCTCGGGACCCTCCCGGGGAGAGCTCAGTGGGACCCTTTCCTCCTGCCCACCAGCCCCTTGGCTGTGGGGCCACAGCGGACTGGGCCCCGGGCACTGACCAGTCTCTGTAGCTCCATGGCCCTTCAGAGTGAGGCACTGAGCCAAGCCAAGCAAATGGAGGTAAAGTCACTCATTCATCCATTTGCAAATATTGATCTAGCACCTTCCAGGCGCCAGGCACCACAGAGGCTCTGGGATCCAACAGTGAACAGGTCAGGATCGCAAAAGCAGAGCAGAGTGGGCCTGGGGGATGGGGGGCACGGGGGGGGGGGGGGTGGAAAGTGGCCCCATGCAAGCCAGGATGCATGCGTGTACTTGGCGCCGTGGCCCTGCTGAGGGGTGTGGACTCAGAACTCTGGGTCTCTCGTTCCCAGACAAGCCACAATCCCAGCTTCTGTTTTTGTAGGTTTTTTTTTTTTTTCTTCTTCGTTTTTTTTTCTTCCACTCAGTTTTAAATATTGGCAACAAATTCCAAATTACCAAGACCCTATGATAGGCTTGTCAATGTATGCCATGGATTGTTGAATTGCTGAAGCAGCCTTTGGGGGCCCCCATTTGTGACTTCTGGAAAAGTGGGGTAAAGGTGGTTGGCCAGTGGGAGCCCACTGGGGCTAGCTGAGGAGTGGGTGAGTTGGGCCGGGCTGGGGAGCTGGGTGCACACAATGTAGGGTGTCCTGGCTTTCTGTCCAGCCTGCTTCTTCCCACCCCACCCGGGCTCCTCTCTGAGACCTGACCGTGTATGGAAGATATTGAGCGTGGATACTGCTTTTTAGATGAGACCTTCCTTCCAAGGGGTGCTCAGGGGTCCCCCAAAGTGAGAGAGGGAACAGATAAACATGGGGCGAAAGGGACAGAAGGAAGAAACCAACTACCGTGAGCTGAGTTGCATTTAACCTGGAACCTGGATGGGGAGGGAGACTTTTTGATTGTGTAAAGAAGTCTGTGCTAGGGGCTGGGAAGGTGGCTCAGTGGTAGAGTGCTTGCCTTGCATGCCTGAGGTCCTGGGTTCGATTCCTCAGCACCACATAAGCAAAAAGAAAAAAAAAAGCCAGGAGTGGAGCTGTGGCTCAAGTGGTAGAGTGCTAGCCTTGAGCTGAAGAGCTGAGGGACAGCACCCAGGCCCAGAGTTCAGGCCCCATGACTGGACCCAAAAAAAAAGTCTGTGCTAGCTGGGCGCTGGTGGCTCACACCTGTAATCCTATCTACTAAGGAGGCCGAGATCTGAGGATCAAGGTTCAAAGCCAGCCCAGGCAAGAAAGTCTGCAAGACTCTTATCTCCAATAAACCACTCAGAAAACCGGAAGTAGCACTGTAGCTCAAGTGGTAGCACTAGCCTTGAGCTGAAAAGCTGAGGGACAGCGCCCAGGCCCAGAGTTCAAGCCCCATAACCGATTTAAAAAAAAGTCTGCGCTAGGGGGTTGGAGGTGTGGCTCAGTTGATAGAGCATTAGTCAATAAGCAAAAGCAAAGCAGCAGGTGCTGAGCTCAAGTCCCAGTCTTAGACCTAACAACAAAAAAAAAGTCTGTTTCTAGAGCCAGACACTGGTGGCTCAGGCCTGTAATCCTAGCTATGGAGGAGGCCAAGATCTGAGAATTATGCTTCAAAGACAGCCCGAGCAGGAGAGTCTGTGAGACTCTACACTTCTATTACCAACCAAAAAAAACCAGAAGTGGGGCTATGGCTCAAGTGATAGAGTGCTAGCCTTGAGCAAAAGAAGCTCAGGGATAGTGCCCAGGCCCTGAGTTCAAACCCCAGGACTGGCAAAAATAAATAAATAAATAAATATTTTTTAAAGGCTGTGCTAGCCAGCTGTCACTGGCTTATACCTATAATCTTAGCTACTCAGGAAGCTGAGATCCGAGGATTGTAGTTGGAAGCTAGCCCGGGCAAGAAAGTCCATGAAACTCTTGTCTACAATTAACCAGCAAAAGCCAGATATGGAGCTGTAGCTCAAGTGGTAGAGCTCCAGCTTTGAGTGAGAAATCTCAAGGATAGTGTCCATGTCCAAGCCCTGAATTTAAGCCCCAGTACTAGCATACAAAAAAAGAAAAGAAGGAAGGAAGGAAGGAAGGAGGGAAGAAAGGACGGACTGTGTTAAGGATCTACTATGTAACACACTACCATCAGGCCCTTGGGGCAGGGAAAGACAGCTTTCATGGAACGTACTGCCTAGAGAGAGAAACAAATATTTATCACTAAAAGAAGTAACTCTTTACTCGGTGATAAGCACTCCCTAACACTGGTTCCTCTTTGAGTTTGCGCTGTGGAAATGGGCCAGAAAAGGAGACCTCAGTGCCCAGCCCCTGTCCCTGCCAGCTCAGCCATTCTTGGGCATCTGGCATCTAAACTTTTCTCTTGCCTGAGAGAAAAGGAGAGTTGGGCTGGGCACCATGGCTCACACCTGTAATCCTAGCTATTTCAAGAGGCTGAGATCTGGGGCTGGGAAGGTGGCTCAGTGGTAGAGCGCTTGCCTTGCATGCATGAGGCCCTGGGTTCAATTCCTCAGCACCACATAAGCAGAAAAAGCAGAAAGTGGTGCTCTGGCTCAAGTGAGCTGAAGAGCTGAGGGGCAGCATCCAGGCCCATAGTTCAGACCCCATGAAATCTGTGGATCAGGGTTTAAAGCTAGCCCAGGCAGGAAAGTCCATGAGACTCTTATCTCCAATTAGCCACCAAAAAGAAGTACAGCTGTGGCTCAAGCGATAGATGCAAGCCTCCAACAAAAAAGCTCAGGGACAGCACCCAGGCCCTAAGTTCAAGCCCGGGACTGGCACATACACCAAAGTGGGGGAAGGAGGGCGGGTAGGAGAATTGGCTGTTTTCTTCCTCCTCCTGAGTTCAGTACATATTTATTGTGCCAGGGTTGGGTCTGGTCCTGGGACACAATAAGTCAGATAAGGGGGCTGATATTCTAAAAGAAAAAAGAAATTAAAGGGGGGGGGGGTAAAACAAACCAGTAAGTAAGAGATTTCAAAAGGTGAGAAAGTCAGAAGGTCTCCCCCCACCCCTAGGACTGGCTCAGAGCCTGTATTCTGGGAGGGCTTCTCAGAGGAGGTAATGTCTAAGAAGGAGCCAGCTGTCTGAGTATCTTGGGAAAGACCCCTCCCGGATGTAGGAACCATGAAGTTCTGCATTTGAATCCTCCCCCCCCCCCCGCCTCCCCCCTGCACACACAGCCTGATGGCTTTGCTGAGGATCTAAAGGAGCCTTGTCTGGGTCACTTAAACAGCTCCAAGTGGTGATGGTTGAGATGAGAGCTTGGTATCCCACAGACTTACCAAGTGCAAACCCTGAAGTCTTCAGCCCCAGGAAGCCACTCACCGGCTCCAGCCAACACAATAGTGAAACAGAGCTCCTGGCTGGGCGTGGGTGTATATTCCTATAGTCCTAGCATTCAGCAGGAGGAGGATTGTCAGTTGGAGGCAGCCTCCACTACATGGTGACACCCTGTCTCAAACAAAACAAAAGCAAATGGAAAGCAAATCCCTTCTGCTCCTTCAGCAGACATGAACCCCCGTGGTTGGACCCAGAGCGAGGCTCTGTGGAAGAGGTTGGAGGTGGACAGAGGGCAGAGCAAGGCCCCTGACTGGAGAGGCTGATGGAAAGGGGGACTGAAGGGGCTGGGGGAGGGGGTGGCCATATCTGGCTGGCTCTGAGGGGTGCTGGGGTGGGGAAGAGGAGCCTCATCTTAGCCTGACCCATGGGACATTCTGGAGCCCCAGGACACATCCCTGCGCTGAGACCAGGGACAAGCTCTCCCAGCCCTTCCAGGTCCAGGACTTAGAGAGAAGAGAGAAGTATAGCCAACAATCCCTCCATGAGTGTTGGAGTATGTTCTTGAGTCTAGGGGAGAAATTGAGGCTGAGATACTTGCTGGGACCTTCCCCCCTCCCTTTTTTCCCATCCATAGAGTGAGGTCACAAGATGGTGGTCCAAAGGTGACCCCTTGGGTGCAGAGTCAGGCGGGAGATGATGATGATCATGCCCAGATGGCAGAGGCCTCCTCCAGCCACGCTGAGTGTGCCCACGCCTTGTCTTTCAGCCATTCCTCTCACTGCTTACGGACCAATGGCAGCCGCCGCCGCAGCAGCAGCTGTGGTTCGAGGGACAGGTGAGGCCTCCTGGGAAGGGAATGCAGGGGACAGAGGAAGCCCAGAGGAGGGAGGAGGGACTACCGACGATGCCCCTCCCGCCCCTGTCAACAAGGCTCATGTAATCCCTCAGTATTAACTGAGCATCTACTCACTGCTGGGCACGGTGCCATTCCTGATGAGCCAGACAGGAGTTACACACACAGGGGGTCTGCCTTCCAGATCTTACAGACTGGGGCAGGGAGGGGGACATCACAGTTCAAATGGCCATAATTCTGAAGGGTAGCCTGCTGCTCAGAAAGCAGAGGAGCTCCGGGCTGGGGCCTCTAGAAAAGGCCAAAGAGGAGGAGAAGGAAAAGTGTTCTCGGGGGAAGGAACTGCATGTGCAAAGCGTTGGGAACCAAGTTAGCATGGAAGAGCCCAGGTCGGGGCGGGGAGGGGGGCAGGAAGGGGCAGAGGACCTTCAAGGCTATCACTGTCTTCTTTCTGGGTTGTCAGGCTCTCACCCCTGGACGATGGCTCCTCCTCCAGGTTCGACTCCCAGCCGCACAGGGGGCTTCCTGGGAACCACCAGTCCCGGCCCCATGGCTGAGCTCTATGGGGCGGCCAACCAGGATTCAGGGGTCAGCAGTTACATCAGCGCCGCCAGCCCTGCTCCCAGCACTGGCTTCGGCCACAGTCTTGGGGTGAGTGGCCAGGTTTAGTGATCTCAGATCCCAAAGGTGAGGGGCAGCAGGAAGCCTCTTCTGTCCAAAGTAGGAGGAGGCAGATGGAGACAGGAAGTGTCACTTCCCAGTGGCTCCCATTGGGGTGGCGGGTGCTTACTCATCACCTGCTCCATCTCTGACCGCACGGAGGCCAGCTCAGGGATCCCCTGGGAGGTGGTGATGTGTCGATCTGCAGTGGGGGGGGGTACTGTGGGCAGGGTGAAGGGCCTGTGCCCCATCTGCCCCACAGAGCAGGAGACCTCAGACTGTTTCCAGGATTCAAAGAGTCTCATTTTCCCCCCCTCTAGGGTCCCTTGATTGCCACAGCCTTCACCAATGGGTACCACTGAAGCAGGGGACAGGTGGCAGGAGGTGAGAAGGGGGATTGTGGGCATAAATCAAACAAACAGGGGATTGGGAAGGTGGCTCAGTGGTAGAGCGCTTGCTTGCATGCATGAAGCCCTGGGTTTGATTCCTCAGTACCACGTAAGCAGAAAAATCCGGAAGTGGTGTTGTGAGTCAAGTGGTAGAGCGCTAGCCTTGAGCACAGAGAGGTCAGGGACAGTGCCCAGCCCCTGAGTTCAAGGCCCAATCAAGTAAACAAATAAGCATTCCTATGGGAGGAGGGAGCTGTTGGAAATGAAGGGTTCAGGGATGTCCCTGAGAAGGTGACATTTGGCTGGTCTTGGTGGTCATGCCTATAATCTTAGCATTCTGGAAATTGAGACAGGAAGATTGTGAGTTTGAGGCCAACCTGGACTACACTGTGAGATCGTCTCCACTCCTACACACACACACACACGCACACACACACACACACACACACACACACACACACACACACACACACGAAAGAAGCCCGGTGCCAGTGGCTCACACCTATAATCCTAGCTACTCAGGAGGAGATCTGAGGATCGCAGTTCAAAGCCACCCTGGGCAGGAAAGTCCGTGAGACTCTTATCTCCACTAAACCACTAGAAGACCGGAAGTGGCGCTGTGGCTCAAGCGGTAGAGGGCTCGCCTTGAGTGGAAGAGTGCAGAGACAGCGCCCAAGCTCAGAGTTCAAGCCCTACGACTGACCAAAAAAAAAAAAGAGGAAAGAAAAAGGAAAGAGTAGGCACTGGTGGCTCCCACCTACAATCCCTGCTACTCAGGAGCTGAGATCTGGGAATTGGGGTTCAGAGCCAGCTCTGGCAGCAAACAAAGTCCGTGAGACTCTATCTCTAATTATCAGAAAATCCCAAGTGGCACTTTCGTTCAACGTGGTAGAGTGGGGGCTGGGAAGGTGGCTAAGTGGTAGAGCACTTGCCTTGCATGCATGAGGCCCTGGGTTCGATTCCCCAGCACCACATAAGCAAAAAGAAAAAAAGCCCGAAGTGGCGCTGTGGCTCAAGTGGTAGAACGCTAGCCTTGAGCTAGCTATATACATATATATATTATATATATGTATATATAGAGAGAGACTAAGCAAGAGAGAAAGGGTGGGGGGAGGGAGAGTCTGCAAACAAAGCTCTTTTGGGAAGGGAACTCTGAGAGGTCTTAAGAGAGGGAGAAGTTGGGGGGTTCATGTCCCCATAACTGCACCCCTGTCTTCCAGCACCCCAGCCTGCAGCTGACTGAGGACCAGAGCGAGCCAGCCAGGGGGCGGGACACCTCAGCCACAGCCACCCTGCTCCCACGCGCGACTCCACCGCTACTGCCTGCCCCCTCCTCCCCCGCCAGCCCCTGCCCTGCTGCCCCAACATCTGACTCCCCTACTAACTTCCTTTTTTCTGCCTTTTCCCCCTGTCCCCTACCTGCCCCTCTCCCTACCTGCTTTTATTTATTTTGGATTAGCCGGTTGGTCCCAGACCCCTGGATGACCCCCTCACCCCAACTTCTCTTTCCCCTCTAGGACCTTCCCCGCCCCCCAGTTCCCACTCCTTGTCCCCAAGGCTTTTGTATTTGTGCATAGTAGACTGAGCGGAGGGAGCCTGCTACAGGCCACAGCCTCAAGCCCTGGTTTTTAATTCTGATATTTTTTTCCCCTCCTTTGCTCTTTACTTTGTTTTTGTTTTTCTTTTTGTTGTTGTTGTTGTTTTTTTTTTTAAGAAACCGTTTTTAAAACTATTTCTAGGTTTGTGAATGTGAAGCCCCAGGCCACAGGGGGCAAGGGGCCAGGTACCCCCCCCACACACACACACACTGGCTGAGAACCAAGTGTCTCTGTGGGTGTGGACACCTGGCCGGCTCCCTCCAGCCCTGGAGGGGAGGGCAGGGCTGTGGGTAGGCCAGGCCGAGCCCCTGGAACAGCCCTGTGTCCTGTATCATATGTAAATACTGTGAGGTGAAGCGCCTACCCCTCTCTTTAAGACCCCTGGGGGGGGGTAAGGAGGGAGGCATAGCCTGATTCCGCTGGGCAAAGTCTCCCCCTGTCCCCCTGTTTCTGCCCCCTCCTCAGTCACCGTTACTGTAAGCTTACAGGCCTCAGCTCTGGCCAGTCCTCTCTCCCAAGGTCTTGGGTCTCTCCCCCACTCCCACCCCCGGATGAGGGAAGAGATGGGCTTACCCAGAGCCACCCCCTGGAAAGGAATTGACTCTCCAAAGGTCTTCCCTGTCATCCCCTCCTCATCCCCCCCCCCCCCCGTTGCCTAGATTGGACCTGCTCCTCCTCCATTTCTGCTCTGAACCCCCCCCTTCCCTCGGGTAGAGGGTGGGGGGCATTTTGGTATGGAGCAGATGCCAAGGGAAACGCAAAGGGCTTCTCAGGGAACCTCCGCATTGTCTCACTGAAGTAGCCCACCAGAATTGTCCTGTGCCAGAGCCCCTTGGCAGTTCCTTACCCCACAGCGGGCTCCAAAGGAAAAAGACAGAGAGGCTCCAGGTAGAAAGCCAAAGCCACACCTGGCTGAGGCCCACCTATGATTGCCCCCTTCTGTGTCCCGGGCCTGAGCTTTCTCCCCCTCCCTCAGCCCCATCCCCCTTCAAAGCGCCCTTTGGAGAGAGCTCATTGTGAGGTGCTCAGCCCCAAGAACTCAAAGCAATAATCTTTGTTACTGAAAAACGATGCGCGGCTGTTTGTGTTTGGGTTTTTTTTTTTAATTGTTTCCTAATAAAAGAGAAGCTGCATTTTATTGATTTTTATTTTATTTTATTTTTGTTTTCTACCATTTGAGCTGAGTCCTAAGAGATTTAGCTTTCCATTCCTGGATCCTCTCATCCAAAGGGCCCAAACCATGGGTCTGTCTTCTGAATTGTTTGTTTGTTGTTTTTTTTTTTTTTAAAAAAAGATGTTACATGGTGTTTCAAAGCCAGCAAGATACCATCCCACCCCTCCAGTGTCTCTTCTCTCCACATCTGTAACTTCTTTTTCCAGGTTTTATTTTGTTTTAAATTCCTAATAAATTATTTGAAAACGGTGCTAAGTCTGTGAGTGTCTTGGGTCTCATCTATCCTGGCCGGGGTGACCTGGGGCACACTTCATTTTCCTGGTAGAGGTGTGGCACAACTCCATCACCTCCTCCATCTTCTTGGGGTCATGGATGGTCCAGAAAATGAAAATGAAAAAAAGTTCTCAAGGGCTGGGAAGGTGGCTCAGTGGTAGAGCACTTGCCTTGCATGCATGAGGCCCTGGGTTCGATTCCCCAGCACCACATAAGCAAAAAGAAAAAAAGCCTGAAGTGGCGCTGTGGCTCAAGTGGTAGAGCGCTAGCCTTGAGCTGAAGAGCTGAGGGACAGCGCCCAGGCCCAGAGTTCAGGCCCCACGACCGGACCCAAAAAAAAGAAAAGAAAAGAAAAAAAAAGTTCTCGGGACCATAGCTCAACCATTGGCTAGGTGCAGTGACAGACACATGCCTGTCATCCAGAGAGACACGGGGATGGCAGATAGGAGGATTGCAGTCTAGGCCAGCTCAGGCATAAAGCAAAACTCTACCTTGAAATTAACAAATGGAAAGAGGTCTAGAGGAGTGACTCCAATGGTAGCAGGCTTGCCTACAATCACCAGGTCCTGAGTTCAATACCCAGTGCTGCATCTCCCCCTGTGGGGGGGGTGGGGAAGAGACATGACAGACTAGTATATGAAAGGCATATTGATGTATCTGATACAAGCCTTACATAGCTAATGGATACCTTAAAAAATGACTAAAAGAGCTAGCGGGGACAAGGGGGGGTCAAACCTATGTTCTAACTGGAGTCTAAGGCTAGAGGACCTCAAGTTCGATGTCCACCTAGCTATGTAGTGAGATTTTTCTCCCATTTCCCAGGTTTTCTGTTGGCTCTAGTAATTGTTTTGTTCTTTTTGTGTATGTACAGAAACTCCCCCCGCCCCAGTACCAAGGTTGGAACTCAGGGCCACGTATTTGCTTGGCTTGCTAGCTGAGCTAGCTAGGATATTTCCACCTGAGACACACCAGCGTGCATTCTGGAAGTAAAGTCTCACAGAGATTTTTTTCCCCCAGGCTGGCTATGAATATCTATCCTCCGGATCTCAGCCTCCTGAGTAGGATTACAAGCCTGAGACACTGGTGCCCAGGGATACTTTGTCCATTATTTGTGCTTTTTTTCTGAGACATGGCATTCTATTCAGAAAACAATTACCTGTGCCTAACTTTCAAGTTTTCCATGTTTCTTGTAGTAAATCCAAGGTTTCAGGTTCTGTTGTTGTTTATCTGTTTTGGCTAGTCCTGGGGTTTGAACTCTTTAAACACTGCCCTGTAGGCTCTTTTGCACAGGGCTAGCATTCTACCACTTGAGCCACAGCACCACATGTGGCTTTTTGGTGGTTGGAGACAAGAGTCAGATTTATCTTCCTAGGCTGGCTTCAAACCATGATCCTCAGATCTCAGCCTCCTGAGTAGCTAGGAAGACAGGTGTGAGCCTTCAGTGCTCAGCTTCCATCACTTTTGGGGGGGGGGTGACAAACATGGGCAGCAATAAAGCTGAAGATGTGTTGTCAGGCTGGGAGACACTGCCCATAACAGTCAGAGCTGGCGATCTCAAGCCTGTGGACGTACTTGGCCAATGGCAACAAGCGGCTGCTTTGGAGCAGTTCCTGGAGGTAGGAGGCCTATCCTGTAGGGGCTCAACTGACTTGACCTTGCTCAAGTGTGGGTACGCTATCACCTGAAGGAGTAGAGAAGCTATTGATAGCTGTTCTTTCCATTGGAGATTGTGTTTTTCCCGAGCTGAGGGGGGCCGGGCCACGCACACCTGTGCATAGCCTTATGTTAGCAGAAACTCAAAGCACCAAGGATTCAGAGATTTGGTGCACTCCCTCCCCACTCTCCCATCAGGTCCAGTCTTCTGCAGGGACCACACAGGTTTGACCATGTCTGTGTGAACCTATATCAGGCATCCAATGCAAAGAACACTAGCAGCGCCCTCCTCTTCCCCCACCAGCCATTCTGCCTGAGAATTTGTCTAGACTGACTTTGTGGATGATTTCCAGTGGATTTCCAGTGGGACCTTCAGCACTCCCTGTCCCCAAACTCTTCTGAGGTGTAATAATCACCAAAGCTAACGAACACCTTGGTTCTGCTGTGTGATGTTGAGACAGCCACTGTACCATGAAGCCTCTGATCCATCTCTGCAAGATGGAAGTCTTTGCCACGTGCAGGTGGCTCACGCCTGTCATCCTAGCTACTCAAAAGACTGAGATCTGAGGATTGTGGTTCAAAGCCAGCCTGGGAAGGAAAGTCCATGAGACACTTACCTCCAATTAACCAGAAAGAGCTGGTAATGGAGATATGGCTCCAGTGATAGAGCAGCAGCATTGAGTAGAAAAGGCTAAAAGAAAATGCCTAGGCCCTGAGTTGAAGCCCCAGTACTGGCACACACATGTACACACACACACACACACACACACACACACACACACACACACACACACACACAAGGGAGGAAGAGCCGCTGCAGGTGGCTCACTCCTGTAATCCTAGCTACTCAGGAGATTGAGATCTGAGAATCACAGTTCAAAGCCAGCCTGGGAAGGAAAGTCTATGAGACTCTTGTCTATTAGCTACCAGAAAACTAGCAGTTGAACTGTGGCTCAAGGTGGTAGAGCAGGGCTAGGAATGTGGCTTAGTGGTAGATTGCTTGCCTATCATGCATTATCCCCGGTTCGATTCCTCAGTACCACGTAAACATAATGAGCCAGAAGTGGCACTGTGGCTCAAATGGTAGAACACTAGCCTCAAGCAAAAGAAGCTCAAGAACAGTGCCCAGGCCCTGAGTTCAAGCCCCACAAGGGTGGAGGGGCAGAGTAAGGAAGAAAAGTAGGAAGGAAGAAATGGAGGGACAGGAGGACGGAGGAAAAGATGGGAGGAAGGAAGGAAGGAAGGAAGGAAGAAAGGAAGGAAAGGAAGGAAGGAAGGAAGGAAGGAAGGAAGGAAGGAAGGAAGGAAGGAAGGAAGGAAGGAAGGAAAAGCATTCCTTAGGATCAGCTAGACTAGACTTGAGCCCTGCTCTGCTATTCACTAGACGAGACATGGCGGCCGCCACCATTTCCTCCCGTGTCCCCTTTCCACCCAGGTGCCCATCAGGATGGATGGCTCTCTGCCACAGCAAGGCTGCGCCAAGTACAAAAGGGCAGGGGAGATGGTTGAGCCAAAGATCTGCAAACTCCAGAAAGCATTCCTTTAGTTACACAGTATGGACTGCAAATCCATGACATTATTTCCAGTAATCCCTTGCCGGCCGGCAGCACCTTCAGCCTCAAGGCCAACGCAAAGCTGCTGAGAGCAAAGCAAACAGCCTTATCTTGGGGGGTACAGGGGCCCCAGACTATAAGAAGGGACACCATTGCTCACTTCAGTGCTTTGTCCACTCAAGATGAAATTCCTTGTGCTGGCTGCTCTGCTCACAGGTAGGCACCCCCTGGACCCCCTTTCTGGGCACTCAAATCCCCTGCTATTCCAACAGCGATCTGGGGACACAGCACATAGGACTGGCTGGAGGCTCAGTTCTAGGCTCCCTGTGCAGCACATGAGCTCCTGGGTTGGGGTTTATTCCTCAAGTCCCCCCAATAGTTTCCACGATTTCTACCTCAGCTGAACTCAAGAGAACCCTTGTAGGCTGGGAATGTGGTTAGTGGTAGAGTGCTTGCCTGGCATGCATGAAGCCCTGAGATTGATTCCTCAGCACCACATACACAGAAAAAGCACGTAGTGGCGCTGTGGTTCAAGTGGTAGAGTGCTAGCCTTGAGCAAAAGCAGCTCCGGGACAGTGCCCCGGCACTTAGTTCAAGCCCTAGGACTGGCAAAAAAAAAAAAGAAAAGACCCCTTGTAGCAGGTTCTATCTTCCCACCAACTCATATAAGTAAGTCCCTCTTTTTTCTCTCTACCATATGTGCTATATTTATTTATTTATTTATTTATTTATTTATTTATTTAATTTATTTATGCCAGTCATGGGGCCTGAACTCTGGGCCTGGACACTGTCCCTCAGCTCTTCAGTTCAAGGCTAGCACTCTACCATGTGAGCCACAGCGCCACTTCTGGCTTTTTCTGCTAATGTGGTGCTAAGGAATTGAACCCAGGGCCTCATGCATGCAAGGCAAGAAGCACTCTACCACTGAGCCACCTTCCCAGCCTTTTTATTTTATTTTTATTTTTTTTATTTTTGCCACAGCTCTACTTCCAGCTTTTTCTGTTTATGTGCTACCAAGGAATTGAACCCAGGGCTTCATTCATACTAGAGAAGCAGTAAGCCACATTCCCAACCCTTGCTTTTTTTTTTTTTTTGGTGGTGTAAGTATTGGGACCTGAGCTCAGGGTCTGTCCCTGGGCTGCTTTTGCTCAAAGTGATCACTCTACCACTTGAGCCACAGCACCACTTCATGCTTTTTCTGTTATGTGATATGAGGAATCAATCTCAGGGCTTCATGCATATCAAGCAAGCACTCTACCACTAAGCCACATTCCCAGCCCTCCTTGCCAAATCCTTTTTTAAAAAATGTTTTTGTGCTGGCTGCCAGTGGCTCATGCCTGTAATCCTAGCTCCTCAGGAAGCTGAGATCTGAAGACCACAATTCAAAACCAGCCTGGGCAGGAAAAGTCTGTGAGACTCTTACCTCCAATAAACCCCAGAAAACCAGAAGTGGCACTGTGGCTCAAGTGGTAAAGTGCTTGCCTTGAACTGAAGAGCTCAGGGACAGTGCCCAGGCCCAGAGTTCAAGCCCCCAAAACAGCAACAAAATTAGCAATGTAAACAGTATATCTGTGTGTGTGTGTGTGTGTGTGCGTGCGTGCGTGCGTGTGTCTGTGTGTGTGTGTGTGTGTGCTGGCACTGGGGCTTGAACTCAGGGCCTGAGCTCTGTCTCTTTGGTTTTTTGCTCAAGACTGCCACTCTGCCACTTAAGCCACAGCTCCACTTCTAGCTTTTTTCTGGTTCTTTGGAGATAAGAGTCTCTGGACTTTTCTGCCTGGGCTGGCTTTGAATCATGATTCTCAGATCTCAGCCCCTGAATAGCTTGGATTGCAGATGTGAGCCCGCAGTGCACACATGACTAGCAGATTTCTCTTTCTGTGGGTCAGGATGGGGGTATAACTGAGGTGGGTCTGCCTCTCTGGCTCAAGATCTTTTCCAGAGTTATGATTGGGAGATAGTCTTAGCTTCATGTCTCATCTGAGGCTTAATTGGGAGTGGAGCTGCTTCAAGATGCACAAATGGTTCTTGGCAGGATTTGATTGGTTCGCTATGAGCTACTGGACTAAGAGCTGGGTTTTCTCCTGGCTGTTGGAGGAGGCCACTTACACAGGCTGCTCCACAGGGCAGCTCACAGCCAGTGGCTGACCTCCCATTGGGGGAGCAAGTAAGAGGACCAAAAAGAATGAGCAAGACAGCCGGGCGCTGGTGGCTCACGCCTGTAATCCTAGCTACTCAGGAGGCTGAGATCTGAGGATCGCGGTTCAAAGCCAGCCCGGGCAGGAGAAACCGTGAGACTCCTATCTCCAATAAACCACCAGAAAAAAACCGGAAGTGGCGCTGTAGCTCAAGTGGTAGAGCGCTCGCCTTGAGCTGAAGAGCTGAGGGACAGCGCCCAGGCCCAGAGTTCAAGCCCCACGACCGACAAAAAAAAAAAAAAAAAGAATGAGCAAGACAAAAGTCAATTTTTGGGTATTGATAGTCCAGCTGGGCATGGTACCGCATGCCTATAATCCCAGAACTTGGGAGGCTGAAGCAAAAGGATGGAGTTCAAGACTAGCCTGTGCTACACAAGACCCTCTCAGTAAACAAAGAGCTGAGAATGTAGCTCAGTGTTAACAGTGCTGCCTAGCATGTGCAAGGTCCTGGGTTCTGTCCCCCAGCACTGCCAAAAACAACAAAAAGCAAAAATGCATGCTAAGTGAAAGAAATCATAAAAAGGACACCCACTGCATGATCCATTTATAGGGAATATCCAGCATAGACAAATCAAGACAAAAAACAGACCAGGCTGAGCACTGGTGGCTCACGCCTGTTGTCCTAGCTGTTCAAGAAGCTGAGATCTCAGGATCCTGGTTTACAGTCAGACTGGCCAAAAAAGTTTGTGATACTTTAATTTCTAATTAACTGGCAAAAGTGCCAGAACTGGAGTTGTAGCTCACATGTTAAATAGCCTTGGACAAAAAAGCCAGATAAGCTGGGAATTCATGGCTCACGCCTATAATCCTAGCTACTCAGGAGGCTGAGATCTGAGGATCACGGTTGAAAGCCAGCCTGGGCAGGAAAGTCCATGAGACTCTTATCTCCAATTAACCACCAGAAAATCAGAAGTAGCACTGTGGCTCAAGTGGTAGAGTACTCGCCTTGAGCTGAAGAGCTCAGGGACAGCACCCGGGCCCAGAGTTCAAGCCCCACGACCACCACCACCAACAACAAAAATCCCTGATTTGGGCTAGGAATGTTGCTTAGTGGTAGAGTGCTAGCCTTAGGCAAAAGCAGCTCAGGGCCAGTGTCCAGGCCCAGAGTTTAAGCCCCAGGACTGGCAAAAAAAAAAAAAAAAAAAAAAATCCTGTTTTACCAGGTTCTGCTCCCCACCATGCTTTTCTGAAGCAGCAACTGGCAGGGGTGAGAAATACAGAGGGCAGGCAGTGGACCCCGAGCCACTGAGGATGAATTTGATCTGGCTGCTTTCTTGCAGTGGGTGCTACTGCACACAGCATCATCCCTCGGGCTGTGTGGCAGTTCCGCAACATGATCAAGTGTACCATTCCTGGGAGTGACCCCTACAAGGAATACAACAACTACGGCTGCTACTGTGGCTTGGGGGGCTCAGGCACCCCTGTGGATGATCTGGACAGGTAACAAGCCATCTGTGTGTCTGGGGGGGGGGCAGTAGACAAGGCAAGGATTTCACAGTGCATAAATATGGACAAAGCATAGCCTATGTTGGCCCTTGCATCCTGTAAAGAAAACCTCCCCAAGAGGCCCCTCCAGCCAATGTCACCTCTGGAAATGGAAAGTGGAAAATCCAAGATGTAAAATAGCATGTGATTCTGCCCTCTAGTGTCTGGATAGAGCAACTCCAACTGCCATGATCACAATCCAGGTGTCAGAAGCTCTTGTTTAAAAAAAGTGAGGGGGCGGGGGCGGGGAACAAAGGAGGAGGCAACAATGATTGATAAGAAATGCACTCATTACCTTGCCCGGGTAATTGTAACCCCTCTGTAAGGTATTTTCACAATTTAAAAAAAGTGTCACAGGTGGGACACTGGTAGCTCGCAGCTTGTCATCCTAACTATCCAGAAGGCAAGAAAGTCCATGAGACACTTATTACCAATTAACCACCAGAAAAGCTGAAAGTGGAGCTGTGGATCAAATGGTTGAGCACTAGCCATGAGCACAAAAGCTCAAGGACAGTACCGAGGCCCTGAGTTCAAGCCCCAGAACCACCACCACCAACAAAAAGTTTCATGGCAGAATGTATAGGCACAATTACTTGATGGATGCGATTGTAATTCCCTTGGAACAGAATGTCATCTGTGGAATTGGAGAACTTCATAAGAGAAACTGTTTTAAGGCCTTAATTTGCTCCTATTTTTATTTGGGAGGAAGCCAGAAATGATATTTTCTCTGTTTCTTATATGACATCTAAGTTACACATGTAAAACCAAAGAAAAGTCCAGTTGAAAAAAAAAAAAAACTGTATGGGCTGGGAATGTGGCTTAGTGGTAGAGTGCTTGCCTAGATGCATGAAGCCCTGGGTTCAATTCCTCAGTACCACAAACACAGAAAGGGTCAGAAGCAGTTCTGTAGCTCAAGTGGTAGAGTGCTAGCCTCAAGCAAAAGCAGCTCAGGGACTGAGTTCAAGCCCCCAGGACTGGCAAAAAAAAAAAAAAAAAGTGTCACTGTATCTCCAGCATATATCTTTTTTTTTTTTCTGTGTTCCTTAATCACATCTACTGAACATGTGGTTAAAAGTAAATAAGTAAGCCGGGCGCTGGTGGCTCATGCCTGTAATCCTAGCTACTCAGGAGGCTGAGATCTGAGGATCGCAGTTCAAAGCCAGCCCGGGCAGGAGAGACCGTGAGACTCCTATCTCCAATAAACCACCAGAAAACCGGAAGTGGCGCTGTAGCTCAAGTGGTAGAGTGCTCGCTTTGAGCTGAAGAGCTGAGGGACAGCGCCCAGGCCCAGAGTTCAAGCCCCATGACCGACAAAAAAAAAAAAAAGTAAATAAATAGGGGCTGGGAAGGTGGCTCAGTGGTGAAGTGCTTGTCTTGCATGCATGAGGCCCTGGGTTTGATTCCTCAGAAGCAAAAAGAAAAAAGCCGGAAGTGGTGCTGTGGCTCAAGTGGTAGAGCACTAGCTTTGAGCTGAAGAGCTGAGGGACAGCGCCCAGGCTCAGAGTTCAGGCCCCACGACTGGACCCCCCCCCAAAAAAAAAAAAAAAAGTAAATAAATAAAGAGGCCAGCCACTGGTGGCTCATGCCTATAATCCTAGCTCCTCAGGAGGCTGAGTTCAGAAGATCGCAGTTCAAACCCAGCCTGGGCAAGAAAGCCCATGAGGCTCTTATCTCCATTTAACCACCAGAAAACCAAAAGTGTCACTGTGATTCAAAGTGGTAGAGTGCTAGTTTTGAGTGAAAAAGCTCAGGGTCAGTGCTCAGGCCCTAAGTTCAAACTCCATGACCAACCAACCAACCAACCACCCAACAAATAAATAAATAAATAAGGGCTTACCATTTTCCAAGTTGTATGTAAAACTATTTCTCCTGGAGCATTTCAGCTAAGTTATGTATACTTCCCCAAAAGACAAGAGGTGACTCAGACTGCTACCAAGCCACGATCCTTGATTGATTTTGTTCCTCTTCTTCAGATGCTGCCAGAGACATGACCATTGCTATACCCAGGCCAAGAAGATGAGCAGCTGTAAATTCCTCGTGGACAATCCTTACACCAACACCTACTCCTACACGTGCTCTGACTCCCAGATCACCTGCAGCAGTATGTCTACCTTCTGTCTGACTTTCAGATTCTGCTAAGCCTGGGAAAAATCATACCAATGATAGTCACAATTAATTGGTCATTCTCTTGCTCTCATTTTAACCTCATAACAACCCTGGGGGACAGGATACTATCTCGATTTTTTTTTTTGTCATGGGGCTTGAACTCTGGGCTTGGGCGCTGTCCTGCCCGGGCTGGCTTTGAACCACGATTCTCAGATCTCAGCCTCCTGAGTAGCTAGGATTACAGACGTGAGCCACCGGTGCCCACTATCTCAATTTTACAGATGAGGAAACAGAGGCTCAGAAAATGAAGTCAATTGTCTGAGGTCACACAGCCTGTAAGGTTTGGTTTTGGAACAGAGTTCTGTAGAACTCCAAAGTTCTGCCTTTTTTTTTTTTTTTTTTTTTTTTGGGTCCGGTCATGGGCCTGAACTCTGGGCCTGGACGCTGTCTCTCAGCTCTTCAGCTCAAGGTTAGCGCTCTACCACTTGAGCCACAGCGCCACTTCCGGCTTTTTTCTTTTTGCTTATGTGGTGCTGAGGAATCAAACCCAGGGCCTCAGGCATGCAAGGCAAGTGCTCTCTACCACTGAGCCACCTTCCCAGCCCAAAGCTCTGCCTTTAACTGCCATGTTTTATTGCTTCCTAATGTAATAAAAAGCTGGGAGCTATATTATTAAGAAACCTGCTATTACATGGCAGAAGCTGGGCTAATAATGTATACAGGATAGGTTTTATTGTCCCCATTTTAAAATCTGGGAAACTGAGGCTCAAAGACAGTCATTTGGGCTGAGGGTGTGGCTCAAATATTAAAGCATTTGTTTAGTAATTGCAAAGCCCTGAATTCAAGCCTCAGCACATGCACATACTCTCTCTCTCTCTCTCTCTCTCTCTCTCTCTCTCTCTCTCTTCTTTCTCTCTGAGTCATTTACTTCAAGGCATATACTTTGGTAAGTAGTAGTTGATATTTAAACCTGGTTTTGGACTGGGAATGTGGTTTAGTGGTAGAGTGCTTGCCTAATATGCATGAAGCCCTGGGTTGGATTCCTCAGTATCACAGAAAATGCTGAAAGTGACATTGTAGCTCAAGTGGTAGAGTGCTAGCCTTGAGCAAAAAGAAGCTCAGGGACAGTGTCCAGGCCCAGAGTTCAAGCCTCAGGACTGGCAATAAAAAAATAAATAAATCTGATTTAATCTAATTTATAAGACTCTCATCTTTCTGGGCAAGGGTAGCTCATGCCTCTAAAATCTAGCTACTCACGAGGCTGAGATGTAAGGATCTCAGTTCAAAGCCAGCCCAGAGAGGAAAGTCTGTGAGACTCCAATCTCTCCAATTAACCATCAGAAAAGTGGAAATGGAGCTGTGGCTCAAAGTGGTAGAGTACTAGCCTTGAACAAAAAAAGCTCAGGAACAGCGCCTAGGCCCCAAGTTCAAGCGTCATGACTGATGGCGGGAAAAGGCTCTCATCTTAAGCACTAAGTTCAGAGTCTGAGTTTGTGCTTTCTTTTTTTTTTTTTTTTTTTTTTGTCGGTTGTGGGTCTTGAACTCTGGGCCTGGGCACTGTCCCTCAGCTCTTCAGCTCAAGGCGAGCGCTCTACCACTTGAGCTACAGCGCCACTTCCGGTTTTCTGGTGGTTTATTGGAGATAGGAGTCTCACGGTCTCTCCTGCCCGGGCTGGCTTTGAATTGCGATCCTCAGATCTCAGCCTCCTGAGTAGCTAGGATTACAGGCGTGAGCCACCAGCGCCCGGCTTTGTGCTTTCTTATAAGTACTACGTGCTAGCCAACTGAGCCTAAGCTCCTACGTTTTTGCTTTCTTTTACTTCTTTCTTTCCTCCCTTCCTTCCTTCTTTTTCATTCCTTCTCTTCCTCCTTACTACTTCCCTCCCTCCCTTCTTTCACTCTTCCTATCTCTTCTTTCTTCCTTTCTTTCCTCTTTTCTCTTTCCTGCTATTTTTTCTTTCTCACTTAGGGCCCATATCCTGTCCCTGAGCTTTTTTTTTTTTTAGTAATACATGTGGCTTTTATTTATTTTTTTAATTTAATTTTATTTTATTTGTGAACATACTGTACAGAGGAGTTACAATTACATGGGCAGGATAATGCGTACATTTCTTACCAAGCATTGCAGCCTCCTCCTTTGTTTACCCTTCACATCCCCTGAGCTTTTTTTTTTGTTCAAGGCTAGCACTCTACCACCTGAGCCCCCTTCCAGCTTTTTGGTTGTTAATTGGAGATAAGACTCTCACAGACTTTCCTGTCTAGGCTGGCTTCGAATGGTGATCCTCAGATCTCAGCTTCCTGAGTAGCTAAGGCCTTGAATTTCAAATCCCAGGACTGGCACACACACACACAAAATTAAAGCCAAATATAACTAGGCACCTAGTTTGCTTGGTTTCTCAACTGAAAATTTGTACCAGTGTGATAGCTAGAAGCTTATTCCAACTAACTCTTCTTCCTGGGTTGTACAAAGCAAGAAGCAGCTTGGCTCACCCCACTTTTTGTCCCTTTCAAGGCAAAAACAATGAATGTGAAGCTTTCATCTGCAATTGTGACCGTGAAGCTGCCATCTGCTTCTCCCAAGCCCCATACAACAAGGAGCACAAAGACCTGGACACCAAGAAACACTGTTAGGATTGTCACCTTTGAAAAGCAGCACCCTGCCTGCTGTATTGCCTGCATCTTACATTGTGTCTTCCAATAAAGCATCTCTTGAAAGATCTCATGTTTGGAGATTGTGGTATTCTCTGTCTACTAAACATAACTAGATGTCAGTGAAGACCATTCAAGTTAGGACATTTTTAGGAAGCAAATTCTTTGAAATGTGAGTCATCATCAGCCACCATCAATTATTTACTCTCCCAGGGCTGCATGTCTCTAAATTTCCTGCTAGTCCTAGGAGCTATTCCTAGAAGCTAGTCCTAGGAGGAGATCTTATTTTCTTCTTTTTCCCCAGAGCTAAGGACCGAACTCAGGGAGCTTGCACTTGCCGGGCAAGTGCTCTTCCACTGAGCTAAATCCCAACCTCAAAGATCTTATTTTCTAAGTTGAGGCCCAACAGGAGAAGTCATTTGCTCACTTCCATCAGCAACTACGCTCTGAGCTCCCTCCTGAAGTTGTTTAACAGATCTCACCTGCTTTCATTCCTCTTACTCCATTGCCAACTGAGTTAAACCACTGCTTTCTACAACTCTTGCTTTTTTCTCAATACTGAGGTTTGAGCTCAGGACCTTGTGATTGCTACAGCCACACTCTAGCACCGCTCTTCGTTGAGACAGGGGCTTACTGTGTAGCCCAGGCTGGCCAGAGCTCTGTGTGTGTGTGTGTGTGTGTGTGTGTGTGTGTGTGTGTGTGTGTGTGTCTGTGTGTCTGTGTGTCTGTGTGTCTGTGTCTGTGTCTGTGTAATTGGAGAGTCTCACAAACTTTGCTATCCAGGCTGGCCTCGAACCGCGATCCTCAGATCTCAGCCTCCTGAGCGGGTAGTATTACAAACGTAAGCCATCAGCACCCGGTTAATAATCTTTTCATGAGCGTCTGCTGGGCGCTGAAAACTGGATAAAGGAAATTCTATTACTGTGGCCAGGAGGGATTGAGTGGAAAAAAAACTGAAAATCATTTGAGAGAGGATTAAGATCGCAGCAGCCACGGCGTCTGCACGGTGCCCGACGCCGGCACGGGCTCGTTACGGAGCGCGTCACCTTTCACAGCGGGGGGGGGCGGGGAAACGGGGGACGGGACACGTGGCTGTATTTACCTTCCCACCTCACGTGACTCCGCCTGGGCCCGGAGAGATTTCGGAGTAAGATGTCATTGGATGGTGTCATAACACGTAACTATCCGCCTGTCTTTTCTATTGGCCCGCAGCCCGCCCCCTGCGCCTGCGCGAGCCCAAACCCGCGCTTGCGCAGTGCCTGAGAATAGTGCTTCGGAGGTCTTCTGTGCTGTTTGCACGTTTGCAACGTGCAGAGTCCCGCAAGACGAGGAACTCCCGAGCGTGTCTCAGTGGGGCCACTCACCTGCCTCTCTGTTTTCTGCTTGGCAACATCATCATCATCATCATCATCGTCATCATTATTCCTAGGAGGGTTGCGTGAATGCAGGAAAGGGAGAGGCTGAGCCGCAAAGGGGAGACCGCGCCAACGCTCACGTCTCTAATTCTGATTACACTGAGATCTGAGGATCAAAGTCCGAATCTAGCCCGAGCAGGAAAATCCGAGAAACTCTTAATCTCCAATTAACCACTAAGGAGGCCGGAAGTGGAGGTATTTCTCAAGTGGTAGAGTGCTATACTTTAACATAGAAGCTAAAGGACAGCTCCCCAGCCCCGGAGTTCAAGACCACACACAGCCACTGCCACACACAAAGGATGGAGGGCAGACCAGTGGGGCGTAGATGTGAGATCCTATTCAAAGAAAGGCTGGGGGCATGGCTCAGGTATTAGGCAGTCACCTAACAAATGCATGGACCTGATGCAAATGCCAGAACTGAAAAAGAAAAACACCTAGAGGAATGCCAGGTTGGATTCTAGTCCTGGCTCCAAAACAATGTAATGTGACCTTAGGTAAATCTGGATCTTAGAAGTCAGGCACAGTACTACATACCTACTCTCCACATTTGGGAGGTGGTGGCAATTTCAAAGGATTCAATTTTAAAGCTAAACTAGGCTGGGTTACATAGTAGAGTTCTGTCTCAAAAAGAAAAGAAAAGAAAAAAGTAGACTGCTTACCTAGCATGTGAGAGGTCAGTTTAACTTTTCTCTTTTTTTATTTATTTTTTTTATTGTCTTTTTTTTTTTTTTGTCCGGTCGCGGGGCCTGAACTCTGGGCCTGGGCACTGTCCCTCAGCTCTTCAGCTGAAGGCTAGTGCTCTACCACTTGAGCCACAGCGCCACTTCCGGCTTTTTTCTTTTTGCTTATGTGGTGCTGAGGAATCGAACCCAGGGCCTCAGGCATGCAAGGCAAGCACTCTACCACTGAGCCACCTTCCCAGCCCAGTTTAACTTTAATCTGTCATTGTATATACGGTATTTCCTAGTAGAGAATGGGTGGGGATTGAACAGGGCTCCAGTGGCTAACGCTTGTGGCTCATGCCTGTAATCCTAGCTACTCAGGAGACTGAGATCTGAGATCATGATTAGAAGCCACCCTGGGCAGAAAAGTCTAGGAGACCCTTATCTCTAACCACCAGAAAACCAGAAGTGGCACTGTGGTTCAAAATAGTATAGTGCCGGGGCTGGGAAGGTAGCTCAGTGGTAGAGCACTTGCCTTGCATGCCAGAGGCCCTGGGTTCGATTCCCCTGCACCACGTAAGAAAAAAGCTGGAAGTGGCGCTGTGGCTCAAGTGGTAGAGCGCTAGCCTTGAGCTGAAGAGCTGAGGGACAGTGCCCAGGCCCAGAGTTCAGGCCCCACGACCGGACCCCCCCCCAAAAAAAAAATGGTACAGTGCCAGCCTTGAGCAAAAAGGGCTCAGGGACAATGCTCAGGCCTTGAGTTCAAGCCCCAAGAACAACAACAACAACAAAAAAAATGTGGCACCATTGGGAGATGATCATAAATGACTGATTTTTATTTATTTTTGTTGGTCCTGGGGCTTGAACTCTGGGCTTGGGTGCTGTCCCTCAGCTCTACAGCTCAAGGCAAGCACTCTACCACTTGAGCCATTTCCGGTTTTCTGGTGGTTAATTGGAGATAAATGTCTCACAGGATTTCCTGTACTGGCTGGCTTTGAACTGTGATCCTCAGATCTCAGCCTCCTGAGTAGCTAGGATTACAGGTGTGAGCTACCAGCGCCTGGCAAGACTGGTTCTTACTATGCAGCATAGGCTTGCAGAAAATATGGTCTTCCTCTACTCCCCACCCCCACCCATTCTTTTTTATTTTCAGTCCCAAATTTCAATACAATGGTGAATACTGACAAAATCTGTTCCAGAACACCTGCCCCCCCCCCACCCAAAAAAAGCTAGAGACTCTCAGGCTTACACACCTTCAGAATGAATGACTCTGAACAAACCTATAGTTGTATAGAAAGAACTGTGTGTTTTTGAGACCTTGGATTACCCTTGAGAACAGAAATTTCCTTCCAAGGCAGGTGCAGGGCAAGCATGTATAGTCTGCCCTAATTTTAGACAAAAGTTCTTTTTAGAGCTTTTGGATTCTTCCATTCACCTCACTTTTTCAAGGGTACCCTGGTTCTTTCTGGCTAACAAAGTAATCAAACAAGTCTCATTGCTTTCCTCAGCAGAAATAAATCATCTTATCAACCTACATGAGAACTGTTTTCTCTCTATAAGCCAGATTCAACACAGGTGTCTGACAGCTGACATCAAGTAGAAATCCTTAGGTGTCATAAAGCCCTTTTGAATTGTTTTTAAGAACATATGTATGTATGTATGTATATATACATAGAAAAGCCACACACCTGGTGTGTTATTAAAAATGATTATTCTTTGGTTAATTAAAAAAAAAAACCACTTAGCAGCTGGGCGCTCGTGGCTCACACCTGTAATCCTAGCTACTCAAGAGGCTGAGATCTGAGGATCAAGGTTCAAAGCCAGCCCAGGCAGGAAAGTCCGTAAGACTCTTATCTCTAATAAACCACCTAGAAAATCAGAAGTAGCACTGTGGCTCAAGTGGTAGAGAACTAGCCTTGAGCTGAAGAGCTGAGGGACAGTGCCCAGGCCCAGAGTTTAAGCCCCATGACTAACCAAAAAAAAAACAAACAAACAAACACTTATCCAGCCTCTGGTAGCTCCTACATGTAATCCTAGCTACTCTGGAGTCTGAGACCTGAGGATCATGGTTCGAAGCCAGCCCAGGTCCCAGGTAGGTGTCTGTTAGACCATTATCTGCATTTAACCACCAGAAAACCAGAAGTAGCACTGTAGCTTAAAGTGGTAGCTTTGGGCAAAAGAACTCAGGGACAGCACCTGGGCCCCCAGTTCAAGCCTCATGACCGAAAAACAAAAACAAAACAAAAAAAAATCCAACTTACACCATTGCTCATTGTGTCAAAAATATATCAAAATAGTTCAGTTAAAGATACAACCATTTGGAATTATAAGTCATTTCCTTCTAGCCCTACTCCACAAATTAGTGAAATCTCTGGGTTAGCACTGCAAAGACCACGCCAGTCTATACATTTCCCAGGCCATTTCTTCTACTGGTTGACATAAGAATGGAATGAGTGCAGTTTTCCCATCAAGAGCAATTGTTTCTTTGAAAGAGTCTCTTCAGAGGTTGACTCTCATCTGTTCAGAGATAGGCTATTGAAGAGATGGTAGCTTGCTGCCCTCTATAGCTTGCAGTGAGCTTAATTTAGTTGGAGGGAAAGGGGCTGAATCCTTAGGGATCTGAAAAGAAATGAGGGGGAAAAAAATCAATGGTATGGTAAACTCAGACTAGGGCAGAGGAAATAATGGTGAACTTTAGCCACCCCATCCAGAAAAACAATGACACAGTGAGAACATGATCTGTACTAAATATATTGAATAAAAACAGGATATAGGCTGTGCGCCGGTGGCTCTCTCCTGTAATCCTAGCAACTCAGGAAGCTGAGATGTGAGGATCAACATGACACACTTATTTTCAATTAGCCATTTAAAAAGCCAGAAGTGAACCAGGTGCTTGTGGCTTACGCCAGGAATCCTAGCTATTCAGGAGGCTGAGATCTGAGGATCTGCAGTTTGAAGTCAGCCCAGGTAGGAATGTTCTTATCTCTGATTAACCAGCAAAAAGCCAGAAGTGGAGCTGTGCTCAAGTACTAGTATGCTAGCCTTGAGCAAATAAGAGTTCAGGGACAGTGCCCAGTCCCTGAGTTCAAACCTCTGGGACCCAAACAACAACAAAGAAAACCAGAAGTGGAGCTATAGCTCAAGTATCAGAATGCCAGCCTTGAGCAAAAGTGCTAAGACAGCACACAGACCTTAAGTTTAATACCAGCACGCCACACACACACACACACACACACACACACACACACACACACACACACACACACACACAATACAGTTTTAGTGGGACACCGGCTGAAGTCCCCATGAGACTCTCATCTCCAACGAACCACCAGAAAGCTGGAAGTGGAGCTGTGGCTCAAAGTGGTAGAACACTAGCCTTGAGCTAAAGAGTTCAGGGACAGCCGGGCGCTGGTGGCTCACGCCTGTAATCCTAGCTACTCAGGAGGCTGAGATCTGAGGATCGCGGTTCAAAGCCAGCCCGGGCAGGAGAGACCGTGAGACTCCTATCTCCAATAAACCACCAGAAAACCGGAAGTGGCGCTGTAGCTCAAGTGGTAGAGCGCTCGCCTTGAGCTGAAGAGCTGAGAGACAGTGCCCAGGCCCAGAGTTCAAGCCCCACGGCCAACAAAAAAAAAAAAAAAAAAAAAGAGTTCAGGGACAGCGCCCAGAGCCTGAGTTCAAAGTTCCAGTCCCACAACCGGCCACTCCCCCCCCCAAAAAAAAAATGGCCCTATGTTAAGAATCCCAGAACCTTTGTCTCATTGGCCTCCATTACTATTCTCCAGTAGGAATCAGTATGTTAGGTATCTGAGAAGACCTTTACCTTCAGCAGCAGGATTCAAGGGAACGTTCCAGATTTAGGCTCAGGACGATCAGGCTGTAGTCAGTGTGGAACTATTAAAGGCAACAACTCTCCACAGCGAGAATTTAGTTTCAGACATGCCAAATCATCTGATCGTGTGGGCCCAATGTTCAGTATGGCAATTGGTAGCTTCTTCTCCCGGGCAGTGAGGATAAACCTGTAACCAGAGTACACCTGCCCAGACCGGAAACAAAGTGAGATCCAGGAAAAGCTAGTCCAGATAAGAGGAAGCAAAGGGCAGTTACCACCTTGACTGAGTCAGGTACCTGCAGAGAAGATCCTACTACCAGCAAGGAATCAGCTTCCCTCACACGCCTGTGCACAAAGTCAACCTTATCAGGGTTCACTGTGTCCCCGAAGAAAACGACATCTGGTTTCAGAGGGCCTCCGCACCGCACGCAGGACGGGACCTGGAAAGTCTGGACCTGCTCCTCGGAGAGAAACACATCTCCATCGGGAGCCACGCCCTGGGCCTCCGCACTCCAGCTGGGGTTCAGGTCTTGAAAGCGTTCCTGCAGCAACCCCCGAGGAGTCTGCTCACCACAATTCAGGCAGAGGACCCTAAAATCAAACGAGACCTGCTTATCACTGCATTCTTGGGACCTGCAAAGCTGCCGAAGTGCTTAGTCCCCAACTATTTTCAGACCCTCTTATCATCTTCTCTTCTCCTCACATCCACATTTCCCATTCTCCTCCCTTATTAGGTGTCTTTTTTTTTTTTTTTTTTTTGGTCAGTCATGGGGCTTGAACTCAGAGCCTAGACATTATCCCGAAGCCCTTTTTGTTCAAGGTTAGTGCTCTACCACTTTGAACCACAGTGTCACTTCCAGTTGTTGAGTGGTTTATTGAAGATAAGAGTCTCCTGGACTTTCCTACATGGGCTGGCTTCAAACCAGGATCCTCACATCTCAGCCTCCTGAGTAGCTAGAATGACAGGCATGAGCCAGCAGTGTCCAACTAAGTATCATTTTTTTTTTGTAATGATTTCTTGTTTCCTTACTCCCTACTTACCCTTCTGTTCAATTATTTTATTATGTGTGTGCCATTCCTGGAACTTGAACTCAGGGACTGAGCTGTTCCAGTTTGTTTTGTTTTTCTCTCAAGGCTAGTGATCAACCACTTGTGCTCAGCACCACTTTCAGTTTTTTGGGGAGTTAATTGGAAATTAGTCTCTCATGGATTTTCCTGCCTGGGCTGGCTTCAAACCTCCATCCTCTTTTCTTCACCTCCTAAGTAGCTAGGATTACAGGTATGAGCCACAGGCTCCCGGCTCTACTAGACTGCTTTTGTCTTTAATAGCAAATGCTTAAAGTAATTCCTTTGATACCTAAAACCAGTGTTGTTGTTGTTTTTCCCCTCTATGCTTTGCTCAGTTCATCTCTGTAATGATCAGTATCTCTTTTCTTGGTTTAGGGGCATGCTTAGCACTCATGGGGCCTTGGGTTGCATACCCAGCCACAACAACAAAAGTCATGCTCCCTGCTGGTTTCCATGCCAACGCCCTCTGCTTTCTCCACTCTACCCCTGATCAGGTCACAAACCATTTCCCATTCCAGCCATGCCCACTTCCTGCACCTGTGCATGCACCCATGCAGCTCCGTCAAGCGCTGATTGCCTGCTTTGGTGTGCAAAGCGTCCACATTTTGAGTCACCAACCAGTGCAGCTTTCCTCTTTTCTCCCAGTTGCTCAAAGCCCAGTGGGCAGGATTTGGCTGGTGGGCTGAGAACTGCGGCCAGCCCACAAAGTTTCTTGCCCAGTAGCGCTGGCGGATGGGAGCACTTCGTACAAAATCTACATGCTGGATAGGTCGCCGGTCCGTTCGAGCATACAGTCCCACCTTTTCTGACCGGTAGTCTGGGATTCCTGATTCAGTTGAGATTCCTGCTCCGGTCATCACTAGAAGTTTCTTGGAAAGGGTGATGAAGCGTTGTAACTCTTTGACCTTCTTAGGGTCCAAAGGAGGACTTGGTGGCACAAATAATCCCATGGGTCCATGTGAGCAAGGCCGGCTGAGTTTTGTGATCCAACGGCTTTTCATTGACCTGTAAGTCAATCCACAGCTCATCCTCATTCTACAGAAAAAAAGAACCCTCTTGTGAGAAGCTACGTTGTGCAAACAGAAGTTAACCACCAACTGATGAATGGATAAGCAAAATGTGGCCGATCTATATTGTGGAGGATTATTCAGCCATGAAAATAACAATCTGATATATGTACGTGGATGGAGACGTATGTTAAATATAAGAAGTCGGTTATAATCTGGCTGTTGGTGGCTAGCTACTCAAGAGACTGAGATTTGAGGATCATGGTTCTAAGCCAGCTGGGGCAGGAAAGTCTGAGAGGCTCTTATCTCCAATTAACCAGCAAAATCCAGAAGTGGAGCTGTGGCGGAAATGATAGAACACTACCTTTGAGCAAAAAAGTTCAGGGACAGTACCCAGGCCCAGCCCCAGGACTGGCAAAAAAAAAAAAAAAAAAGAACCAGTGGAGTCACAATGATAGACACAAAAATAAAGAATTGTCTTATTGTCTTGGCAAGGCAAAACTTACTTCTGGGATGAGTATGCCATCAGCCAAAAACCTAGCAAGCAAGCACAAGAGCAGGCAGGCTGCTCCCCTATTAATCCCTAACACTGCTGGCCCCACCCCTCTGCTCAGTTTGGTTGAGCTCAGGTTCACAATCTGCTCATGACTGGCTAGTTTGAATACATAAGATGTATTCACATAAGGCTACATTGAAATAAGATTAACAGTACACAAGTAATGCCAAAATATACTGGCACCCCATGCTATTTCTTTTTTTTTTTTTGCCGGTCGTGGGGCTTGAACTCGGGGCCTGGGCGTTGTCCCTCAGCTCTTCAGCTCAAGGCGAGCGCTCTACCACTTGAGCTACAGCGCCACTTCCGGTTTTCTGGTGGTTTATTGGAGATAGGAGTCTCACAGTCTTTCCTGCCCGGGCTGGCTTTGAACCACGATCCTCAGATCTCAGCCTCCTGAGTAGCTAGGATTACAGGCGTGAGCCACCAGTGCCCGGCTCCCATGCTATTTCTTTAACAATCTGAGGTGTGCCTTAATTCCACTTTGAAGAGAAACAAGTTTAAGACAGAACTTGGCATTTCAAAACCTTTTCCTTATCCCAAAGCAATTCCTTTTTGCCTTAACAAGAGCCAAGCCACCAGGCGAAAACTAGAATGTTTAAGCAACACACTTTGATAGAAAAGACAGGTTTTCTCACATTACAAAAACTTACTTCCGATTTTATAAATCTGAGTTCTTTTATGGCTCCTTAAACTAAGAGAAACACATTGGAATTCCAATATGTCAGGTTTCCCAAACACCAGCACCACCCAGTACAGGGGGTTGAACCAGGGGCCTCTTGCATATTAATTAGCCAGTGCCTACCTCCCACCCAGCATGTCAAGTTCATGAAGCTGTTCAGACATTTCAGGCTTTTGCTTTTACATACATAACTAAGCTCAACACACACACACACACACACACACACACACACACACACACACACACACACACACACACACACACACACCTACCTTTTATTCCTTCATTTCCTCCAGTTATTCCATTGCAAAATTTTGTCACTAGGACACAGACAAGAAAAACCCTGCCTGACAACTTTGCTAGCTCTAAAAAAAAGAGAGAGAGATTTTGGCATGTTATTTGACATAACACAAATTTTCTCTCTCTCTCTGTCTCTCTCTATATATAAACATTATATATTCCAATCCTAGGGCCTGGGAAGGTGTGGTAGAGTGCTTGCTTTGCATGAGGCAGAAAAAGCCGGAAGTGGCGCTGTGGCTCAAGTGGTAGAGTGCTATCCTTGAGCTGAAGAGCTGAGGGACAGCACCCAGGCCCAGAGTTCAGGCTGCACAACAGACCAAAAAAAAAAAAAAGAGTTAACCCTAAACATTATATACTCCATTATTTCTATATGCAAACATTATTTTATGCTTAGCTTTCTAAACCCAAGTTCAGGACCCCAATTTAACATGGCACAATAACTTTGGAGTAGCTAAACACACAGTCCAAAGGTCCAGGGAAACAACTGCTGTCTTCCAGATCTCCCCCTCCACACCTCCAAGGACAAAGAGGAGAAATGGACTTCCTTACAAGAAATTCAGGATGTCAAAAAAAAAAAAAAGGCAATTCAGGATGTCCAGAAAACCTAGAGCCCGCATGAAATATGCTTACCTTTCACAATTTATGGCACGCCTCAGCCACAAGGCTGCAAAAGCATCTTGGGAAATGTAGTTCATGAAGCAGATATGCTGCAAATAAAACTACAACTCCCCGAATCCCACGTTTCTCCTGTTTGAGGGACCTGGAGTCTCACAGAGCGCCCCCTGCCGGTCTTTCCTAGTAACAAGAGTGGAACCTTAGTTCAGCTTAGTACAGCTCTCACCTGAGCTAAAGACTCTTCACAGAGAAGCAAGAATTTAAGTACCAATGAACCCAAGCAAAATTTTGGATGCAAAACAGCATTTAAACAGCGTTGTCCTAAGATTTTATGCTGTTTTAATAATGGATCTATATCTGATCCATCTTTACCTTTGGTGTTTAATGTTACATTGGACACAATGGAATCAAGATCCTTGCTGTGTGTAAAATAACCTTGTAGGGGTTGTGAAGAAATGCGTTCACAAACATCTGAAAATTGGATGTATTATGTTGAATAGGGATAATTAAGTATTATCAATGCACTCACTAATGCACTCACCCACTTGGCTTCTTCAATGTTTTTTTTTTTTTTTTTTTTTTTTTTGTCGGTCGTGGGGCTTGAACTCTGGGCCTGGGAGCTGTCCCTCAGCTCTTCAGCTCAAGGCGAGCGCTCTACCACTTGAGCTACAGCGCCACTTCCATGTTTTTGTTTTTTTAAAAAACCAACATAATAGGTATTTTTCACTTGCAGAAATTCTGACTTTATTGGTCTGAGGAGAGGCCTGGGAATCAAATGTTTACTTACTTCCTCGCTGTTCTTGGTTGTTTCCAGTGATAAAAATAGAAGGAAAGAAAGTCTTAGGTTCTATCACCCCTCAAAAAAAAATTTTTTTTTGCCAGTCCTGGGGCTTGAACTCAGGGACTGGGCACTGTCCCTGAGTTTCTTTTGCTCAAGGCTAGCACTCTACCACTTGAGCCACAGTGGCACTTCCAGCTTTTTCCGTTTTGTGGTACTGATGAATCAAACCTAGGGCTTCATGCATGCTAGGCAAGCACTCTACAACTAAGCCACATTCCCAGCCATTGTACCTTTGTACAATGTGTGTGTGTGTGTGTGTGTGTGTGTGTGTGTGTGTGTGTGTCAGTTGGGGCTTCAATTCTGGGCTTGGGCACTATCCCTCAGCTCTTCAGCTCAAGGCAAGCACTCTACCACTTGAGTCACAGCACCACTTCTGGTTTTCTAGTGGTTTATTGGAGATAAGTGTCTCACTGACATTCCTGCCTGGGCTGGCTTCAAACCACGATCCTCAGATCTCAGCCTCCTTAGTAGCTAGGATTACAGACGTGAGCCACTGGCACCTGGTTCACTTTTTTTAGTATGTGTAAAAAACTATAAAAATATCAAAATATTTACATTTCAATATTATGAAAATTTTCTAACAGGTTACTTTTTTCAGTTCACGAGGTGGAATACACATCTTTTGTAGAAACTGTCTAGAAATGCAGTACACTTGGGTTCATGACGCAAATGGCAGAATATCTAACTACAAAGGAAGAAGTGCTGAGTTCAAACCCTAGTACTGATAAGACAAAAGGGAAAAAAAGCTACTGAACCATTCAGTAAAGACATCCTCTCTCTCTCTCTCTCTCTTTTTGGCAATCATGGGGCCTGAACTCTGGGCCTGGATGCTGTCCCTCAATTCTTCAGCTGTAGACTAGCGCTCTCCAACTTGAGCCTCAGCCCCACTTCTGGCTTTTTCTGCTTATGTGGTGCTGAGGAATCGAACCCAGGGCCTCATGCATACAAGGCAAGCACTCTACCACTGAGCCACCTTCCCAGCCCCAGTAAAGACATCCTCAAAAGCTAGGAAGTTTCTTTGAACTTATGAAATCAATTTGATTAATTTAGATTATTTGACATTGATCCAGTCTTTTTTTTCCAGCTGGTTATCCTACCCTACCAGTTTGTGCTGTGTCATAAATTTAAAAGTAACATATACACATCAGCACCAAATAGACCGAATTTTCATATCTATATGATAAGCATGTAAACGTTCGGAGTCATTATTTAAGCCTCTTGTGTCTGTTTTTGGGGGGGAGGTCTGGTTGTGGGGGCTGAACTCTGGGCCTGCCACTGTCCCTCAGCTCTTCAGTTCAAGGCTAGCGCTCTACCATTTGAGCCACAGTGCCACTTCCAGCTTTTTTGTTTTTGCTTATGTGATGCTGAGGAATTGAACCCAGGGCCTCATGCATGCAAGGCAAGTACTCTACCACTGAGCCACCTTCCCAGCCCTGATTTTTTTTTTTTTGAGTGTTACTATGTATCCTGGGCTGGTCTCAAACTTGCAATCCTGCCCAATCTTTTCAGTGATAAAATTACAGGTGTGCACTACCAAACTCAGCTATGTTTAAATTTTTTTTTTTTACAATAAAATGGTGGAGGGAAGGTCACTTTCTCAGAGACTGCTGTTTCATTTTTAATAAATAGAAAAAGTCAAAATCAAGATATGTTGAGGAATATAGTTCAAGGAGGAAAGAAATTCATAAAGAGGTTTCAAATAGCTATTTGCAGTGTAAAGCAGTCAGTGAGGGAGAGACAATTGCTTTACGTTGCATATACATTGCATTTCCATGGGCATAACCTTTCAGCCTTTTTCTGAATTAAAAAGTTTTTACAGGGGGCTGGGAAGGTAGCTCAGTGGTAGAGTGCTTGCCTTGCATGCATGAGGCCCTGGGTTCGATTCCTCAGCACCACCTAAGCAGAAAAAGACAGAAGTGGCGCTGTGGCTCAAATGGTAGAGTGCTAGCCTTGAGCTGAAGAGCTGAGGGACAGCGCCCAGGCCCAGAGTTCAGACCCCTGACCGACAAAGTTTACACTGAAAAGTGCTGTATGTGGGTGGATGGTAGAGCCCTCACTTAGCATGCAGAGAGCCCTGGGTTTGATCCCCAGCATGAAAAAGGTGAAAAGAAAAAGGTTACAGAGAACTCTTTTGAAATGAACAGGACTGACATATGATCCAGCAGCATCACTTTGACTTAAGTATCCAAAAAAAAAAAGGAAACTAGAAACTCAAACTGCTACTTTATACTCAAGCAACTTTGTCTACAATAGCCCAGGGAGGAAACAGCCCCACGCACTGAGGAGGAACGATTGGATAAACAAAATCCACTCAACGAGGTCATTCAACCGTAATGAAAGGAGATCTAGACACGCAGCACCACGTGGACGAGTATCATGATAAGTGAAATACATCAGAACCCCCCAAAGGCCAGATATTGTATCATTTCATTTATGTAAAGTTTCTAGCGTGGTCAAATTCATGCAATAGGAGTGTGTTGTCAGTGGCTAGGGTGAGAGAATGGAGAATAGAAATTAAGGAAGACAAATAGGTTCTGGAGCTGGGCTCCGGTGGCTCATGCCTGTCATCCTACCGACTCAGGAGGCTGAGATCAGAGGATCTCGGTTCAAAGCCAGCCAGGGCAGGGAAAATCCGTGTGACTTTTACCTCCAATTAATCAGAAAAAAACGGGAGTGGCGCTGTGGCTCCAGTGGCAGAGCGCTCCCCTTGAGCTGAAGAGCGCAGGGACAGCGCCCAGGCCCAGAGTTCAAGCCCCACAGGACCAGAAAGGCAAAAAAAAAAAAAAAAAAGAGTCTGGAGGTGAATAATAAGTGATGCTTGCACAATAATCTGAGTATATTAAATGTCATTAATTCACCCTGAAATCACTTAAAATGGTACATTTTGTTGTATATACTTTATAGATTTTAAACAGCAGCAGCCAAAACGCTTTGGAGAAAGGTTTACACTGTGAAAGGTGAGCCACCAAGGCCAATCTCCGCAGGCACCCATCCCTGTCAATCTTCCCTCTGTCTTTGCATTAAAATCTATTAGCATCTGTTCCTCCCATAGTGCTTTGCACATTCTCCACGTAAACCTAGTGAGTGAATCACTAGTGAATCACGCTTATGTAGTCTCAAAAGTTCCACGTCCGATGGCGTTTCACGGCATAATTTTTAAGATAGATAAATAACGGGAGTTTACTTTTCCCCCCTTCAGACTTAAATTCACCTTTCTGAAATAGGGACCTCACTTATTGGGAATGATGGCCAGGAGGCGGAGCTCTTCAGCTTTGCGCAGTGGCAGTATCGTAGCCAATGAGGTTTATCCGAGGCGCGATTATTGCTAATTGAAAACTTTTCCCAATACCCCGCCGTGACTACTTGCAATATAGTCGGCACTGGCAATTTTTGACAGTCTCTACGGAGACTGAATAAGTCGTGTTTAAGAAGAGTCCCTTCGGTCCTAACTGTGCTCACTTGTGGCTGTGTGCGGGTAGCTTAGTTGGGTAAGTTGTAGTTTGAACTCTCTCAACAACTTTTAGTAGCATTTTTCTTACTTTGCTTGTTTTAAGTTGTGGTTTTCACTACCCATGCTTGTTTTCTTTTGCCACAATTAATACTGAAGGTTGCGATGCCTTCCCTTATAATTATTTTCATAAAAGCAGTTCCACTCTCTCCTTAAGAACACCCCTGTACTCAGCCCCATAACGTATTCCCCCGCAACACACAC
The DNA here is from genome assembly GCF_024711535.1 of Dipodomys merriami. Lineage (NCBI taxonomy): Eukaryota > Metazoa > Chordata > Mammalia > Rodentia > Heteromyidae > Dipodomys > Dipodomys merriami. The sequence goes on from NW_027203126.1 coordinate 1,379,083, forward strand.
CACCTCCTTTGTCTCCCTTGCTTTCCTCCCTTACTCACCCAGGCTCTTGTTGCGGCTTCTGTTCTAGAAGTCAAACCCAGTCATCTCTGTGACGTCAGGCTTATTTGCATAAGAATCCCCATCATCCCTAGCGATCGTCCGGCTAGTTCACAAATCGGGATATATGGGCACCAGATAACCATTAGTAGAGAACTTCCCGCGCCGAGGGATGGAGATAGAACTATGCAAATAGAAAAGGCTTTATACAGTGAATGTGTGGGTAAGTAACTCACCCTCATTGTAAAGGGCGATGTCATCCCTGAGAGAGGAGAGTGAGGCATGCTGTTCTTTAGCTTTGCGCAGTGGCAGTATCGTAGCCAATGAGGTTTATCCGAGGCGCGATTATTGCTAATTGAAAACTTTTCCCAATACCCCGCCGTGACGACTTGCAATATAGTCGGCACTGGCAATTTTTGACAGTCTCTACGGAGACTGAATAAGTCATGTCCTAAGAAAGAGGATTTCATTTGCAGTTGTACTACGTTTGTTGCGCCTGTGTGCTGATGGCTTTCTTTACAGTTTTTTTTGTAGTTCTGAAACTCCACCGCGAACTCTTGCTGAAATTTTTTTTATTTTGCTTTCTAAGTTCTGGTTTTCATCTCCCGTGTTTGTTTTGTTTTGCCACACTGAAGCTTGCGACGCCTTCCCTTTTATTTTCATAAAAGCAATGACTAACCTCCTTAAGAACACCCCTGTACTCAGCCCCATAGTGTATTCCCCCGCAACACACATTACCTCTTTTGTCCACTTTGCTTTCCTCCCCCACTCACCCAGGCTCTTGTTTCGGCGTCTGTTCTAGCAGTCTTAAACCCAGTCATCTCTGTGACGTCAGGCTTATTTGCATAAGAATCCCCATCATCCCTAGCGATCGTCCCTCTAGTTCACAAATCGGGATGTATGGGCACCAGATAACCATTAGTAAAGAACTCCCCCGCATCGATGGACGGAGATAGACCTACTCAAATAGAAAAAGCTTTATACAGTGAATATGTGGGAAGTAACTCACCCTCAATGTAAAGGGCGTTGTCATCTCTGGGAGAGCTGTGAGGGGCCTTACTTTTCAGCTTTGCGCAGTGGCAGTATCGTAGCCAATGAGGTTTATCCGAGGCGCGATTATTGCTAATTGAAAACTTTTCCCAATACCCCGCCGTGACGACTTGAAATATAGTCGGCATTGGCAATTTTTGACAGTCTCTACGGAGACTGAACATAAATGGTTTGCAACAATAAGTGCGGGTTTTAGTCTGCTCTAGGTTACTACAGACTGTGCTTGTTGTATTTGCAGATATATAGCAATCCCAGATGTTCGTAGTTGCAGCTGCTCGCAAGAGAAGATCTGAGCAACCGGCTGGGAAGGTGGCTCAGTGGTAGAGCGCTTGCCTTGCATGCTCAAGGCCCTGGGTTCGATTCCGCAGCACCACATAAGCAAAAAGAAAAAAGCCGGAAGTGGCGCTGTGGTTCAAGTGGTAGAGCGCTAGCCTTGAGCTGAAGAGCTGAGGGACAGCGCCCAGGCCCAGAGTTCAGACCCCCCCCCCCCAAAAAAAAAAAAAAAAAGATCTGAGCATCTTTGAAGCGGTTCTGTGGCCCAAGTAGAGCTCACCCAACCCCGCCTTAAACAAAAGAGCTCTGGGACAACTCCCAGGCCCTGAATTCAAGCTCCACGACCGACAAAATAAATAAAATTGGGTCTGGGAAGGTGGCTCAGTGGTAGAGTGCTTGCCTTGCAATGCATGAGGCCCTGGGTTCGATTCCTCAGCACTACATAAGCAGAAAAAGCAGGAAGTAGCCGGGCGCTGGTGGCTCACGCCTGTAATCCTAGCTACTCAGGAGGCTGAGATCTGAGGATCGCGGTTCAAAGCCAGCCTGGGCAGGAAAGTCTGTGAGACTCTTATCTCCAATAAACCACCAGAAAACCGGAAGTGGCGCTGTAGCTCAAGTGGTAGAGCGCTCGCCTTGAGCTGAAGAGCTGAAGGACAGCGCCCAGGCCCAGAGTTCAAGCCCCACGACCGACTAAATATAACCACCAACTGAACTATTCAAATAACAGGAATTGTGCAGCTTTACTCAGGTCCTTTATCCTGTTCCTACTCAGGAGCTGGTATCTGGGCCTGGATCAGCTTTGGCCTACATTCCTGAGAGACACTCCTCCAGCCCGTCACAAGAGAATGTTCATCCAGGCATATCCAGCAGGCCCAAGTCCCTTCTTTATAAAGAGCTCATGGTCAGGAGAGAAACCTCAAATAAAGGAGCAGCTCAATAAACAGATTATTTCAATGTTGTGAGGATGAAAAAGGAGAGATGCCGAAACCATCCGGAAAATTAATGCTCACTGTGTACCTGGTTCTGTTGAATGCTCACTCTGTACATGCTTAATTTGCTTTATTCCACTCAACTCTTGCAGAAGCCATCCCTTTCCCTCCCTTAGCCAGAGAATTGAACACAACTTCCTTCCCCACCCGCCCAACCCTCCTTCCCCAAGCTTAGGGCACTGTCCCTACGTCCCTAAGATTTTTTGCTCAGGGCCAGAACTCTTCCACTTGAGTTACAGTACCGCCTCTGGCTTTTTAATGGTTAATTGGAGATAAAAATCTCAAGGACTTTCCTAGATTGGCTGGCTTCAAACCTCCATTCTCAGATCTCCACCTTCTGAGTAGCTAGGATGACAGGCGTGAGCCACTAGCCCCAGCTGCAAGATCTAATGATGTTGAGTTTGAACACCTGTTTAAGGTAGCTAGCAACTATTCCCTAACTATAAAGGTACAGGCTTCCCTAAGTAATAAATAATCTGTGGAATAACCTTTGGCCTAGAAACCATTTGACACTCTAGCCTTTTGCTTGCCACAATCACTCCTCAAGCCACTTCCTGATCAGGCATCAAGGTATAGTCAAAGCAGTAATACCTGTCTGGGAGGCACAGTATTCCTACTGTGTAGAAATAAGAATTCTAGCCAGGCACCGGTGGCTCCCGCCTATAATCCTAGCTACTCAAGAGGCTGAGATCTGAGAATTGCAGTTCAAAGTGAGCCCAAGCAAAGAAAGTCCATGAGACTCTTATTTCCAATTAACCACCAAAAAATCAAATGATTGAGGTGCTTACTTTGGGAACATAATTTAGACAGATCCCAAAAGCTTAGTAATGAAGATAAGTACTATTTTTATGTGTAACAAGGCAAGTAAAGACTGAGACTGAAAGGAATAACTTAGTCTTTCCTGCCCAGGCTGGCTTTGAACCGTGATCCTCAGATCTCAGCTTCCTGAGTAGCTAGGATTTACAGATGTGAACCACTAGCACCCTGACAGCTCAGATTCTTTTTTACTGAAAATGTTGACATTTCATTATTGTGGAATTATTCTTTTTCATTTTTGGTTCCAGTCCTGAGGCTTGTGCTCAGAGCCGTGGGGCACTGTCCCTGTGCTTCTTCGGCTCAAAGCTAAGTACTCTGCCACTTGAGCCACAGCACCACACCACTTTCAGCTTCTTCTGAGTGCTTAATTGGAAATAAGAGGCTCATGACTTTCCTGCCCAGGCTGGCTTTGAACCACAATCCTTACATCTTAGACTTCTGAATAACTAGATTACAGGTGTGAGTCACCAGGGCCCTGCTATTTTTAGCAGTACTGACTGAGGCTTGAACTAGTTACTCAGCTTGCTTGTTCTATGTACCATTTCAGCCACACGGCCAGCCAGTCTGACATTTTGCTGGTTCATTAGAGATGGAGTCTTGCAGACTTTTCTGTCTGGGCGAGGTGCAAACCACGATCCTCTGGATCTCAGCCTCCTGGAGTAGCTAGGATTGCAGGCATGAGCCAACCTTCTGTGCTTTCATGTAACTCATAGGAGCTAGAAAAGGGAAGTAGGAGGAAGGTAACCCTCACCTACTCTTCTGAGCTGGGTCTGAGTTCAGACCCAACCTTTGTCCTTCCAGCTCTTTCCCAAACAGGATTGTAGGACTGGGTGAGGCAATGGACCAATCTGGGCCCATCCCCAACTGACCCTTTCTTCACCACCATGTATGGAAGTAGCCTCAGATGTCCTTGGTCCTGATGAAACGCAGTCCTATCCCGGACCTACTTCAGCTCCAGGTTGGAAAAGCGCATGTCTGAAGGCTACCTCAGCAGAGAAAGACCTCCACAAGTCCCCAGACAATCTGCTCAGTGTTTAAACACTAGAGCGTGTTTGAAAGAACCACCAACTGTAGTTTAAAAATATCCCGCACCCAAGGGGCCCACAGTGTCTGTCTGAGAACAAAGCTGCCTCACAGATCCTAGACTTCTCCATCACCAGGGAAATTAAATGAAAAGCCAACGGATTGTCCTTTTCCCTTAGCACTTTCAAACCAGATTTTCTTAGCAGGGTGCCAGTGGTTCATACCGCCTATAATCCTAGCTTCCCAGAAGGCTGAGATCTGAGGATCATGATTCAAAGCCAGCCTGGGAAGTCCATGAGACTTTTATCTCCATTAACACCCCCCCCCCCAAAAAAAAAGCCAGAAGTGGAACTGTAGCTCATATGGTAGAGTGCTACCCTTTAGCACAAAAGTTCAGGAACAGCCGGGTACTGTTGGCACACCCCTGTAATCCTAGCTTCTCAGGAGGTTGAGATCTGAGGATCGCAGTTCAAAGCCAAGACCAGGCAGGAAAATCCATGAGACTCTTTGTTGGTGGTGGTGGTGGTGGTGGCCGTGGGGCCTGAACTCTGGGCCTGAGTGCTGTCCCTCAGCTCTTCAGCTCAAGGCTAGCACTCTACACTGAGCCACCTTCCCAGACCCCATGAGACTCTTATCTCCAATTAACCACCAGAAAACTGGAAGTGGCACTGTGGCTTAAGTGGTAGAGTGCTCGCCTTGAGCTGAAGAGCTCAAGAATAGCACCCAGGCTCAGATTTCAAGCTCCAGGACCAGCAAACAAGAAACAGACCTTTTGAGTTCTGAGTCTTGGCTCCATTATTCTCTACCTGTATGAACCCATGCCACTCATTTGCTTACTCTGTGGGGTATCAGGGAGGATAGTTGTAAATGGAGGAGTCTTGATCATCTTTTTTTTTTTTTTGGTCATGGGGCTTGCACTCAGGGCCTGGGCGCTGTCCCTGAGCTTTTTCATTCAAGGCCAGTCCTCTACCCCTTTGAACCACAGCACCACTTCCAATTTCTGGTGGTTCATCGAAGATAAGAGTCTCATGGATGGGGCTGGGAAGGTGGCTCAGTGGTAGAGTGCTTGCCTTGCATGTATGAGGCCCTGGGTTCGATTCCTCAGCACCACATAAGCAGAAAAAGCCCAAAGTGGTGCTGTAGCTCAAGTGGTAGAGCTTTAGCCTTGAGCTGAAGAGCTGAGGGACAGCGCCCAGGCCCAGAGTTCAGGCCCCATGACTGGCAAAAATGAAAGGAAAAAAAAGAAAAAGAAGTTCCCAGCCCTTTTTTGGGGGGTGGGGCTGGGATGGTGCTGGTCCTATGGCGTGATTGGTCCTCAGGCCCTAGGCACTGAGTATTGTGCTGCTCAAGGCTGGTGTTCAACCATAAAGCACAGCTTCACTGCAGGCTTTTCTTTTCTTTTCTTTTCTTTTTCTTTTTTTTTTTTTTTTTTTTTTTTTTTGTAGTTTATTGGAGATAAAAATCTCACAGGCTTTCCTGCCTGTGCTAGCTTCAAACTGTGATCCTCAGATCTCAGCCTCCTGAATAGCTAAGATTATAGGTTTGAGAGCCACTGTACTTGTGTCTGAACCTAATCCTTTTCTTCTCTTTCCTTTCCTTCCTTTCTTCCTCCTCCTCTTCTTCCTCTTCCTTCTCCTCCTCCTCCTCCTCCCCCAAGTCCTGGGGCTTAAACACAAGGCCTGAGCACTGTGTTTGAGCTTTTTTTTGCTCAAAGCTAGCACTCTACCACTTGAGCCACAGTGCCACTTCCAGCTTTATGGTGCTGAGGAATGGAACCCAGGGCTTCATGCATGCTGAGCCACATGCCCAGCCCTCTTTCTTCGTTCTTATCTTTTTTTTCTCCCCCCCCCTCTTGCTTTCATTCTCCTTCCTTTCTTTATTGCTGTGTGTGTGTGTGTGTAACCCAGGGCTCCAATCACTGAACTTTGAAACTCCTCTAGTTGCTTTATTTTTATACAATTTTTCCTTTTTGCTGTTGAATCCATATAAACAGAAAGTATATATATTTTCTTCTTTCTTTCTTTCTTTCTTTCTTTCTTTCTTTCTTTTTTTTTTTTTTTTTGAACTCTGGGCCTGGGCACTGTCCCTCAGCTCTTCAGCTCAAAGCAAACACTCCACCACTTGAACCATAGCTCCACTTCCAATATATATAAATTTCAAAACCAAGTTTTACAATCAATGCGTCTAAGGGGCAGAGTGGTTAAGTTTGCTTGCTCCAAACCTCCAACTACTAAAAGCTCCCAGCTATAAGCCTCCCTCCCACTGTGTGAATGAGAAAATGGTAGCTCAGTTGGGTGCAGAGTCACCGGACACTGCACAGTTGGCAGATGGCAGAGACAGGATTTGAACTCCTACATCTCTGGCAACCCTGGGGATTTCCCTCAGAGGTCCCAAGCCTCTGCTAGGATACTCCCTTTGAGTCCTATGACTCCTTGAAATAAACATTTAATCTTTGCTGCATCTATGCTGGGGCCCTCTGCATACCTTTCTGAATTCCAGTCCCTCCTTTTAGAAAGCCTTTCCCAAAGGTTCCGAGCCTCAGAAAAAGAGGTCATGGTTGGCTCTTTTCCAGAATGTGTGTGTGTGTGTGTGTGTGTGTGTGTTGCTAGGGATGGAGTGTCACACACACTAAACAGGCATTGTACCATTGAGCCATCCCCAACTCTGTGGGCTCTTTTATTTATTTATTTTTCTTGGCAGGTCCTGGGGCTTGAACTTTGGGCCTGGGCACTGTCCTTGAACTCCTTTTTGCCCAAGCTAATGCTCTACCACCTGAGCCACACCACCACTTCCAGCTTTTTCTGTGATTCATTGGAGATCAGAATCTCAAGGATTTTCCTGCTAGCCAGGCTGGCTTTGAACTTCTGTCCTCAGCTCTCAGCCTCCCGAGTAGCTAGGATTACAGTGAGACGCATGGGTTCCCAGCTTGTAGGATCTTTTTTTTCTTCCTTCCTTCCTTTTCTTCTTTCCTTCCCTCCCTCCCTTCCTTCCTTCCTTCCTTCCTTCCTTCCTTCCTTCCTTCCTTCCTTCCTTCCTTCCTTCCTTTCTTCCTTCCTCCCTCCCTCCCTCCCTCCTTCCTTCCTTCCTTCTTTTCTTTTCTTGTTGTTATGGGGCTTGACCTCTGGGCTTGGGTGCTGTCCCTGAGCTCTTCAGCTCGAGGTGAGCATTCTACCATTTGAGCCACATCATCACTGCTGGTTTTCTGGTGGTACATGGGAAGTAAGAGTCTCACAGGGACTTTCCTGCCCAGGCTGGCATGGAAACATGATCCTCAGATCTCAGCCTCCTGAGTAGCTGGGATTACAGATGTGAGGCACCAGGGCCTAGCTCAGATCTTCTGTTTTAAATGTAAGGTTTTATTTTGCTTTTGGTTGTACATGGATTTGAACTCGGGGCCTCATGCTTGCTAGGCAGCCATTATCACCTGAGCCATGCTCCCAGAGCCAAATGTTTAGTTCTAAAATATTAATTCATTTTAAAGACAGGTTAAATTATATGTGTAGTTCAGGGGCTGGGAAGGTGGCTCAGTGGTAGAGCTCATGCCTTGCATGCCAGAGGCCCTGGGTTCGATTCCTCAGCACCACATAAGCAAGAAGAAAAAAGCCGGAAGTGGCGCTGTGGCTCAAGTGGTAGAGCACTAGCCTTGAGCTGAAGAGCTGAGGGACAGCGCCCAGGCCCAGAGTTCAGGCCCCATGACCAGACCCCCCCCCCAAAAAAAATTATATGTGTAGTTCAAAAGTCAGGTGACTCAAAGGCTGTATTTAAGTAGATGGGTGGGGTGGTGCATGTCTGCAATCCAAGCTCCTGGGTGGCTGGGGCAGGAGAATGGACAATTAAAGGCTAGCTGGTCTACATAGTGGGAAGGAGATGCAGGGTGGAAGAGCACCTGCCTAAATGAGACCATGATTTCCTGCCCACACTACCAAAACGGGGTAATGAGTAAAGTCTTTCTGTCTTACCCCTACTTCTTCAGGTAACAATTGCTTGTGTACTCTTCCAGAGTCTTCCAACATGAATATGCATGTCATAAACAAATACATGACTTCTTCCTCCACAACAGATATATATCCTGTTACTATTCTATTCCCATTTTTGTTGTTTTTGTTGGTTGTGGGGCTGGAACTCTGGGCTCTGTCCGTGAGCTCTTTAGCTCAAGGCTAGTGTTCTACCACTTGAGCCACAGCGCTACTTCTGGTTTTCTGGTGGTTAATTGGAGAGAAGAGTCTCATGGACTTTCTTGCCTGGGCTAGCTTTGAAATGTGATCCTCAGATCTCAGCCTCCTGAGTTGCCAGGATTACAGGCTTGAGCTATTGGTGCCCAGCTATGATTGTTTTGTTTATTTTGCTACCAGTATTGGGGCTCAAACTCAGGGCCTGGACACTGTCCCTTAGATTCTTTTTTGTTGTTGTTGTATTTTCAAGGCTAGCACTCTACCACTTGAACCACAGAGCCATTTCTGGCTTTTTTTTTTTTTTTCTGAGTAATTTATTAGAGATAAGAGTCTCACAAGCTGGGAACTGGTAGCTCAAGCCTGTAATCCTAGCTACTCAGGAGGCTGAAATCTAAGGATTGTAGTTCAAAGCCACCCTGGGCAGGAAAAGTCCCTGTGAGACTCATATCTTCAATGAACCACCAGAAAACCGGAAATGGAGCTGAGGCTCCAGTGGTAGAGCGCTAGCCTGGAGCAAAGAGCTCAGGGACAGCTCCCAGGCCCTAGGCTCAAACCTCATGCCCAGAAAAGAAAACGTCTCACAGACTTTCCTGCCTGGGCTGTCTTTGAACTGTGATCCTCAGATCTCAGTCTCCTGAGTAGTTAGGGTGACAGGTGTGAGCCACCAGGGCCCTTCCCATATTCTGCTTCTATCTCACCTTCCACCCAGGTGAAATTATACCACATCTGGGGAATCCTGCATAGCATCACTCTACAGTGACCCCTGGTCAAGTTGGTGCTTGTGAACTATATATTGTATATTTATGTCGATGCAGCTGTTAGGGACAGTACTTTGTCAGCACACAGCAAAAGGACTAACAAGACACTAACAAGACCCCTGATACAGCATTTCCACATGCAGACACTGATCATCAGGAAAGAAGCAAGGGTGTGCTCCAAGACTACAGGGATATTCTCCTCAGCATTGATAATTACAGTGGAAACATGGAAAGAATTATGTTTAACTAGAGAATTGATTAGGGAGATGTTCGTATAGGTATGTGATATAACACTATTTTATCCCAAGGCAATGGTGACTAGAAAGAATATTGACTGCTCTGAAAAAGTATTCACAGAATCATGGTAGGTAGGTATAAAAAGCAAATTTCAAAGCAATGTGTAAATTTATTCATATATTATATATATATATATATATATATATATAGAGAGAGAGAGAGAGAGAGAGAGAGAGAGAGAGAGAGAGAGTGTGAGAGAGAGAGAGATGGGGCTTCAATTCTGGGCCTGATTACTGTCCGTGAGCTCTTCAGCTCAAGGCTAGCACTCTACCACTTTGAGCCACAGTGCTTCTTCCAGTTTTCTTGTGGCTAATTGGAGATAGGAGTCTCATGGATTTTCTTGCTCAGGTTGGCTTTTTTTTGGGGGGGGGGGTCCGGTCGTGGGGCCTGAACTCTGGGCCTGGGCGCTGTCCCTCAGCTCTTCAGCTCAAGGCTAGCACTCTAACACTTGAGCCACAGCGCCACTTCCAGCTTTTTTTCTTATGTGGTGCTGAGGAATCGAACCCAGGGCCTCAGGCATGCAAGGCAAGCGCTCTACCACTGAGCCACCTTCCCAGCCCTCCCCTTTTTTTTTTTGGTCAATTGTGGTTCTTGAACTCTGGGCCTAGGTACTGTCCCTCAGCTCTTCAGCTCAAGGCTAGTGCTCTACTACTTCAGTCACAACACCACTTCCGGTTCTCTGGTGGTTAATTGGAGAATAGTCTCACAGACTATTCTGCCCAGGCTGACTTTGAACTGTGATCCTCAGATCTCAGCCTCCTGAGCAGCTAGGATTACAGGCATGAGCTACCAGCGTACCCAGTCTCCCTTAGTTTATTTGCTCAAGGTTGATGCTCTACTATTTGAGCCATAGCTTCATTTCTGGCTGGTTAGTTGGAGATTAATAGTCTCATGGAGGGGCTGGGAATGTGGCTTTGTGGTTGAGTGCTTGCCTAGCATGCATGAAGCCCTGAGTTCCATTCCTTAGTACACAATAAACAGAAAAAGCTAGAAGTGGTGCTGTGGCTCAAGTGGTAGAGTGCTAGCCTTGAGCAAAAGAAGTTCAAGGACAGTACCCAGGCCCTGAATTCAAGCCCCAGGCCTAGCAAAAACAAACGAACAAACAAAACAAAATTTCCATGGACTTTCCTACTGTGGGCTGGCTTCAAATGACAATCCTCAGATCTGAGCCTCCTGAGAGGATTACAGGTACCAGCACCCTGCATCTCAAAGGAAATTTAGATAATAACTATAGAGTATCTGTTTATCAAACACTGGATAAAGGTCAGTTATTATCATCTAATTTCTGGGTGTGTGAGAGCAGAGCCCCCTCAGGAAACTGCTTGGCACTGGGTGTGACTTTTCTGTAGTTTTCCCTTTCCTCTCTAATGTGAGGTCCTTCCTGCTCATGTAGAATTTTAGCCAAGCCTCTCGGGAGGTAGACATTATGTAAAAATTAAAGAGTGTATAACCTCAAGAGTACTGGAACTGGAGCTGGATATGTCATGCACCCCTTTAATTCCAGCAGTCAGGAAGCTGACTGGGCTTCATAGCAAAACAGTCTCAAGAAACAGACAGATAAATAAAAGTAAAGGGCTTGGGAGAGGAAAAAAGAAAAGAAAAGAAGTACTGGTTCTAGGACCCACAGTCTGGCCTGTGCCCTGTACTGCTCTTATCCAGAGGACAACCCCAGGAAAGGCGCCTGGGCCTTGCCTGTTACTGATTTAGGCTACCTAGCAGGTGACCTCTTGGGAGACAGAAGGACAGGTGGACCAATCCGACTTTGCAGTCCAGTGGAAAGTGAGGCATGTGATGACCGAATGACTGATGAGTAAGTGGACAGACAGCCATCTGCCCTAAGGTCAGGCGAGTGACTTTGCGACTGACCAGAGACTGAAGGGAAGCGCTGAAGTTCCTACGAGCCGCCATAAGCTCTCTCTGCCGCTAGGGGTCGCCACTGCCACGTCCAGCACGGCACGCTCGCGGATGGCCCCGGGGCGGGGCCGACAGTGGGGCGGGGCCATCGCGCGCAGGGGGCGTGGCCATCGTGTCACGGACGCGCCAGGGGGCGGGGCGCAGGCGCGAGCGCGGGCGCGGGTGCGCGCGGCAGCGGAGGCAGCGGCGGCGGCCGTGGCGGCGGCGGTGGTGGCGGCGGCGACGCGTTCTGTTCCGGGCCGAGAACGAGCGTCTGAAAAGTTGCGGGGCTGAGGGGAACGGCCGCGGGACGGGCAGCCGGTGCCTCGGTCCTCGCCATGGACGACCTCGGTGAGTAAGCCGGAGGCTGAGAGAGAAGCGGCGAGGGGCGCGCGGCCCCGGGCCGGGCGGGCGCGAGCGAGCGAGCGAGCGAGCGAGCGGGGATCTCCCACCCCGGGTCCGGGCCCTGCCGGCCGGGGCTCCACGGACCGCGGTCCCACCCCGGGCCTGAGTGCGGGGGTGGGGGGGTGGGCGGGGGGAAAGGGCCCGACCCCCGCCTCGGGGTCCCCCCAACCTCGGCCCGGGGGCCCCAGCCGCCTGCCTCCGGGACAGGACCGTGGGGCGGCCCATCCCCTCCGCCCTGCGACCCCGCAGCTCCCCGCCCCCACCCGCCCGGCAGCTGCTTCATCTCTTGGGCTTCGGCCCTGCTTTCACCGACTCGTCCCCCCCAACCCCTCCTTCAGGACCACCACCTTCCTGTGCCCGACCGACATCCCCCACACACACTTCAGGGGAGATAGAACCCTTCCCCACCCCACACCCCTTTTCTTTTCCGAAGGTGAGAGTTGAGCTCGCCATGACCACACACACACATTCCCCCCCCCCCCCCCCCCGTTCGAAGATAAGTTTCTCAGAATTCTCCATTAACTCCCCCTCCCCCTCCTTCCCTCCCCATCTCCTTTCAGGTCTGGGTCATCTTAGTAGCTACTGCATTTCTCTGTATGGACCTAGTTCTCCATCTACAGACTGGATCTCTTTTTCATATCCAAACCTGGAAGGGCAAGTTGGGGAGTGATGATGTTCTCTTCCCTTCCCTTCCTCCCCCCTCCCCCCCCCATCCCCAGGCCCTGGTGTAATAAATGCCAGAGGAATGAGGTGGGCCTCAAAGTTTGGCCATCTGTGAACACGTCCCGACTGGTAGCCCTCTCCCCCCCCAACCCCCCTTCCAGCCTCAGGCGGTGAGCACACAGGTAAAAGGAGGACAGGATGCCCAGAACAGAGTTTTACTGTCTTCCTGTTATTGGAGCCCTGAGGCTGCGCTTTCCAGTCTAGTCTCCATCTGGTATTAGGACAGGGGGAAGAGTCACCTGGAAGCTGACTCTTAAACCCAAATTGGTCGGTGCCAGGGTTCTAGGAATGCCTTGGGTGCTGCGAACCCCAGAGTGGAACGGGGTTCTCTGTTCCCTTCATGCCTCAGAGCTGCGGAGGTGGGGGGAGGGTTTCTTCTATGAAGGAATCTTGTCTTCCTCTCTGCACTGTGGTGGGCTTGTGTGACCGCTGCTGATGTGCCTCCTCTGCCCCAGGCTCTGAGAAGCAAATTCACCAGGCAGGAGGAATGAGGGGCTCCTCTCACAAGCAGTACAGGGCACCAAGTGAAGGCTGGCATTAGACTTGACTGCTTCCCTGCAGCTATTGATTTATTTATTTAGTGGGGTGTGGGGCTTGAACTCTGGGCCTGGGCGCTATTCCTCTGCTCTTCAGCTCAAGGCTAGCACTCTACCACTTGAGCCACAGCACCACTTTCGGCTTTTTCTGTTTATGTGGTGCTGAGGAATTGAACCCAGGGCCTCATGCATGCGAGGCAAACACTCTACCACTGAGCCACCTTCCCAGCTCAGGCAGTCTCCCCCACCCCCAAACAATCCTGGGGGATTACAGGGTCCTGCTTATTTTGCAGAGTAGAGTGGCTGCAGAACATACTTTTGCCTTTGGGTCAGATTTGGCACCCATTTTTCTGGCATACTCAAGGTTGGTATGGCTTCCAGGCAGGTATTATAACTTAAGAGGAGAAGAGGCTGAGGGATGTGTGTGGAATTAGGATTTGAAAGTCTCATTGCTTCTCTAGTGGGAGCCAGGAGCAGAGTTACAGTTGTAGCACCCTGGTGGGGCTCTGTTGCTTCTGGACAGTCCCTGTGCTGTTTGAAGAACTGAGAAAGGCTTTGTAGAGTTTGCAAAGTCCGGAATTCCTGTCTTCTGACGGTCTTCCATTTAGGGCCAGGAACTGAGCTCTGAAAGGAAAGAGTATAGTGGGTTGGTGTGTAGGGGGTTGTAGGAACTGTAGAAACTGAAATTTGCTGTACTTCCCCATTCCTGGATTTTACAATCCTTTTCTAAGGTCACTCTACGGCCACTGCCATCATGACTACCTGCCTTTCACAAATTGAGAAAATTTCTTCTTGAGAAAGGCTGATTCTCTTGCCCAAGACTGCCTAGCCACAGAATGACCAATCAGTGACTGGATACCTAGTATCTAACCCCTTGAGCATAGCTCTTGAATAGGGAGAAGCAGGCCGTGAAAGGTGGTGTGGTCGCTGGGGCCATGGCTGCCACCTGTGACTTTTGCCACCTCCCACTCAGCATAGGCTGTCCAGTTGCTTGATCTGAGCTGCCTGACTTCCTTAGCCTGAGCTCCCAGGGGGCCAGCCATGCCTGGCTGACTGGGAGACTGGGGGGGTGGGGAATGGGGTGTGCAGGAGGGGTGAGGAATTTGCCTCTGAGCCTAGGCCCTGTCAGCTGTCTGGATGGCTGCTCAGCACACTGCCGTCAGCTGTTTTCCTAAGTTGGGATGGACACACAGGCCAGGGCTCTTGTTTTTATTTTTCTTCTGAGAGTGTTTTCAGCTGTGAGGCTCCTGGTCCCTAACACAGGAGAGAGTTTATGGGGGTCTGCCCTGTGGTAAGGCTGGTGTGTGGGGGGAAATAAAGTCTCTGTAATGACTGTTGGGGTTTTGTTTTTTGGGGGGGGGACTGAAAAAATATGGAGAGCTTGTTCCCTCCCCATAGTGGCCAGTGACAGAATCACCATGTGCTATTTAATAAGTTACAAATTTATAGCTCTTTTGGCAGAAAAACATAAACACAGCATGTCCTGCCCTTTTCCCTGTGTTCTCTCTACTTTTTGTGCTGCCCGGTGGCTGCTTGGTGGCTTTGCTCATTACTGTTTAGATGCTGGTTTGGCCGGGAGTTGGTTCTGTACAAGTTCTGGCCAGAGTTTCCTGGACAGAGTTTCTATAACACTGTGATGTACTCTGTTTACGCTTTCTGCACTGACTCCTCTCTCTCCTCGTTCATGTTCCTGATGTATTTTGAGAGTTGGGGTTGAGGGGGGACTTTGGCTACAACTGTGGTCTAACAATGATCATGCTTGCTGGATTGGAGGCAGGTGCTGGACTCAGTGCTTTGAGTGGTACTGTAACCATCCAAGAGGGAGGTGCTTTATCTCTGACTCCCAGATGGGGAAACCTGACCTCAGGTATGGAAACCTGACTGGAGGGAAGTTAAACAGTGGAGCTGGAGTTTGAACCTAAGCTAATTCAATGGCAGACCAGGTCTTTTCTTTTTTTCTTTTTTTTTCTTTTTTGCTGGTCCCGGGACTTGAACTCAAGGCCTGGGCACTGTTTCTGAGCCTCTTTGTGCTAGTGCTCTTGAGCCACAGAGGCATTTCCAGCTTTTTTGAGTAGTCTATTGGAAATAATCTCATGGAGACTTTTCTGTTCTGTTTAGCAGGCTTTGAACCTCCCATCCTTAGATCTCAGCCTTCTGAGTAGCTAGCATTACAGGTGTAAGCCACCAACACCCAGCTCAGTCCAGGTCTTTCTTAAACCTAAAACAGTAAGTGTTGTTAGGGGAATAATTGATAGTTACCTTTAAAGTTTTTGCTCTGCTCTAGGGGCTGTCCCCCGGTAATAATAGCCTGTGTGGCAGAGGGTAGGACCAGTTCAAGACTTAAGAGCTTTGCCTTCCCATCCACTAGCAGAGGGCACAGCCAGCTGTTGGCAAGGCCTAGCTGCTTCTGGAATCTGGACTTGCCTTTCAGCTTCTCTGCAGTCTTGACCCTTGGAAAACAGTGCCTCATTGTCCTTGGGGGTAAAGCTAGGGGGGTAGGGGAGTTGCCTGGGGCAGATCCACACTATGGATCCTCCCTGTTTCCATGGCAAGTCTGGATTTTGGGTTTGCCTGTCTGTGGTGCCTGTGTGTGTTAGGCCAGGTTCAGGGCACCCAGCTGCTGGGCCTGTGGCAAAGGCTAGTATTTCAAATTCAGATCATCTGAATGTAGAGGGACTTGTAACCAACCACTCTTTACATTTCTGTTCATGATACTGTATTTGATCTTGGTTGCCTATTTGATTGCTTTCCATTTCTGGAACACCCCAAATCTTTCCTGTCCCCTCCCCATACTCTTCATTCTCCCCCACCCCTTGCCAGTTCTAGGGCTTGAACTCAGGGCCCAGGCACTGTCCTTGAGCTTCTTTTGCTCAAGGCCAGCACTCTACCACTTGAGCCACAGCAATACTTCTGGCTTTTTCTGTTTATGTGGTACTGAGGAATGGAACCCAGGGCCTCATGCATGCAAGGCAAGCTCTCTACCACAGCCACATTCCCAGCCCTCCTCATTCTCTTTTCAGTCTCCCATGGCTATGCTTCCCTGTAGCTGCTTCTCTCTCCTTTTTATTTTTTCTCTTTGGCAGTATAGGGGTTTGCGCTCATGACATCTTAGTGCTCTGCCACTTGGGCCATCTCTCCGCCCCTGCTTTTTGTTGGTTATTCTGGAGATGGAACCTAGGAAACAGACTTTGCCTGGGCTCACCTCAAAATCCTTCAGATTTCAGTCCCCTGGATAGCTAGCATTATAGATGTGAACCAGTGATAGCTCTTCTGTCCTTTCTTGGAGGTATTACATTCAGGATGGGATGGATTTGTGGTGAGAGCCCTGCTCTCCTGTAATTGGCCACCTGACCAGCCACCTGTTACCCTTGAGACAACACCGTGGGCTTACAGCACAACTGCTAGGAGAAGCTGGGTACTTCCTGAAAGACCCTTTCCCCATTACTTCTGATTGGGAGTCAGAAGCCTTCTTGTGCCCCACCACTTGTATTTGTTCAGGTATTAGGTGTACTTTGGAGCAGTCCCATTTCCAGCAGAGAGAAGTCATTAAAAAATGTCAAGGTGATGCCGGGCACCGGTGGCTCACGCCTGTAATCCTAGCTACTCAGGAGGCTGAGATCTGGGGATCACGGTTCAAAGCCAGCCAGGGCAGGAAAAGTCAGTGAGACTCTTATCTCCAATAAACCACTCAGAAAACCGGATGTGGTGCTGTGGATCAAGTGGTAGAGCGATTGCCTTGAGTTGAAGAGCTAGGGACAGTGCCCAGGCCCAGAGTTCAAGCCCCACAACTGACCAAAAAAAAAAGAAAAAAAAAAAGTCAAGGTAGAGAATGGCAGCTATCCTGTGGGAGGGTAAGAATTAGAAATATCGACCAAGCAACTTATTAAAACAGAGGTCAGGGTTTGTCTTCCTCCCAGGTGTTCATCTCTTGCCTCATGTCTGGCCTCAGCATACATTCACATCCTGATAAGTCTCCAGCTAACTGATGCCGTAGCCAGTGGGGCTCAGGGTCGACCTCTCCAGGGAGGCTCTGGACACTGGACCAGTGGCGGGCACAATGTGTGGTTGGCCAGGCCTAGCAGAGCCCAGTGACCAAGTCTTCCCTTAAAGGCGGCCTTCTAATGCTCATTTCTTGTGTGATTGTGGTTTTATGGGAGAATATTGTTACTGTTAGGTGCATGCAGAAGTATTTAGGACTGAAGTGTCAGGTTGTCTGCAACTTAGTTTTAAGTGATAGAGCAAAAAAAAAGACACACATTCATCCCTTGCTGTCTAATTGGCTCTTGCTCTTCCCCTGCCCCTTCCCCCCAGTCCCTTATTAAAAATGCACTGTATTTGCATAGGACCTTCACACTCTCCTATTCCTTCCTTCCTCCTTTCCCCTTTCCCTTCTCCTCCCCTCCCTCCCTCCCTCTCCCTCCCTTTCTCTCTCTCCGTCTCTGTCTCTCTCCGTCTCCCTCTCTCTCCCTCTCTCCCTCCCTCCCCCTCCCTCCCTCCCTCTCTCTTTCTTTTCTTTCTTTCTTTCTTTCTTTCTTTCTTTCTTTCTTTCTTTCTTTCTTTCTTTCTTTCTTTCTTTCTTTCTTTCTTTCTTTCTTTCTTTCTTTGTCAGTCGTGGGGCCTGAACTCGGCCTGGGCGTTGTCCCTCAGCTCTTCAGCTCAAGGCTAGTGCTCTGCCACTTGAGCCTCTGTGCCACTTCTGGCTTTTTCTGCTTATGTGGTGCTGAGGAATCGAACCCAGGGCCTCAGGTATGCAAGGCAAGCACTCTACCACTGAGCCACCTTCCCAGCCCTCGTCCCTCCGTCCCTCCCTCTTTCTCTCTTTTCTTTCTTTCTCTCACTCTTGTTTATTCTCTTTCTCCTTTCTTTCTTTGGTCAGAGACCAGAACTTGAACTCAATACCTGCTGCTTTTAATCTTTGGCTAGCACTCTGAACCACATCTTCAACTTCTCTTGTTTAAACCATCTCTAGGTTACTTGAATTACCAGATACAATGCTGTGAAAATTGTTATACTGTGTTGTTTAGAGAATAAAGACAAGAAAAATAATTATTGTACATATTGTTCAGATGCAATCTTTTTCTTTTTGGTGCCATTCTTAGAGCTTGAATTCAGGTCCTGGGCATTGTCCCTCAGCTCTTTTGCTCAAGGCTAGTGCTCTACCACTTTGAGCCACAGCTCCACTTCTGGTTTTTGGTGGGTAACTGGAGATAGTAGTCTCACCCTTATCCTCAAATCTCAGCCTCTTGAGTAGCTTGGATTACAGGTGTGAGCCATGGGCACCCAGCTGCATAGTACTATTATTGGTGAAAAACAACAACAACCTTGATCAGGCCACAAAGACAGGGTACAGAGATTAGGCACAGGAGTAGGTGGGGTGACATTGGTCAGACTGGTTTGGGACAGGAGAGAAGCTGTCCCTGGTTGGAGTTTGGAAGGGCTTGTCTGGACTGGTGGGCTGCAGAGCAAGACTTTACATAATGCCTAACAATCCTGGGGAAAGCTCAAGCCCTGAAGGTGCGAAAGAGATGCCTTTTGCTTTACTTCCTGAACCGTGGCCAAGGAGGTTTCTAGGCTTGCCACTCAGATCTGGCCCATCCAGTTCTCCAGCTGCATAGTTCCTCTCCTAGATTGTCCACTCTCTCCAAGGTCCTTCTTTTGTATAGTTTGTACTGACTCAAAGCTGGGCTTCTTAGTCTTACATCTTTTGGGGGAAATAGTAGGACTCTGGCACCAGTGGCCTGCTAGTCTCAGAAGCAGAGTTGAGGGCTCTAGTGTCTACTAGAAACATTCTGGGCTACTAGCTGGCTTGCAAGAGGGGAATGCTTTGTGGAGGGTCTTCTTTGAGCCTCATGTGTGTCTGTCAGTGAGCAAGGATGCAGACAGAGTCTGGCCACTTGGAAGGGATCATGGGATCCTCCTATCCAGGTCTTGGAGTGGGGAGTCAGGGCCTTACTTTTCTTATGTGAAAAGCAGCGAGATGTGTCTTTTATGGGGGAAGGGGGTGGTGCTGGAGGAAGCTTTATGTAATTCTTGGCTGGGGCTCAGGTAATTGTTTTAATGAAATGGAATGCAGCTTATTCTGAACTCACTTGGCAGAAACAGCCATGTTCTGTTCTGTTTTCTTGTTGAGAGAGCAGGGCACACATTTCCAGCTGTTTTGAATTGTAGGTCCCTGAGTGAGCATGCAAGGTGGGCAGAAACCTCCAGGGAGTGTCTTCCTAGTGTAGTTCTAGGTTTGACCTTATTCTTCTGGGCAGAGGTGGCTTCTTGTTCCTCCTCCTCCTCCTCCTTCTCCTCCTCCTCCTCCTCCTCCTCCTCCTCCTCCTCCTCCTCCTCCTCCTCCTCCTCCTCTCCTCCTTCTCCTCCTCCTCCTCCTCCTCCTCCTCCTCCTCCTCTCCTCCTTCTCCTCCTTCTCCTCCTCCTCCTCCTCTCCTCCTCCTCCTCCTCCTCCTCCTCCTCCTCTCCTCCTCCTCCTCCTCCTCTTCTTCTTCTTCTTTTTCTTCTTTTTTCTTCGTTGTTGTCATAGTTGTGTCGTCGTTGTCGTCGTCGTCCTCCTCCTCCTCCTCCTCGTGCTGGTCATAAGGCTTGAACTCAGGGCCTGGGTGGGCGCTGTCCCTGAGCTTTTTTGCTCGAGGCTAGTGCTCTACCACTTGAGCCACAGCTCCAATTGAGGCTAGTGCTTTACTACTTGAGCCACAGCTTTTTTGGTGGTTAACTGGCTGCCCAGGCTGGCTTTGAACTGTGATCCTCAGATCTCAGTCTCCTGAGAAGCTAGGATTACAGGCCGAGGAATATATACCAGTGCCCAGTCACAGGCTTCTTTTCTTACTCCCCCCTCCCTTGTGTATGTGTGTGTGTGTGTGTGTGTGTGCGTGCGCGTGCACGCGCGCGTGCAAGCATGAACTCAGGACTCACATGCTTACTTGGCTTTTTCCACCATGATGTCAGTTCCAGCTTTTGACAGTTAATTAGAGACAAGAGTCTTGGAAATTTGCTTTGGCTGGCTTCCAACTTCAGTCCTCAAATCTCAGCCTCCTGAATGGCTAGGATTATAGGCATGACCAACAGCACCTGGCTCTTTCCTAACTACTTTGCTTCTGTTTTTAACAAAATCTGGCCAGTTCTTTCAAATCTTCTGCCTCAGATCTTACTCTAGTGGCCGTATTTTCCTTTTCCTTCCTTAGGCTGGGCTTGGTTCTCTCTGTTGAACCTTCCCATCTTCCGTTCTCACTTTGTTTTCCCAAAGGATTTCTTTCAATTCCCTGTAGTTTTCCCTAGGTATCAGGCAATTTGTCTGCTTGCATGACCTCTGTTAGAACTTGTGTACTGACCACTCCTAAATTTCTATTTCCTCCCCTGACGTGGATTCTATTGTTCAGATTCTTCCGGTTTGCACACCAGAAAAGACCTAACTCATTTCCTTTTTATTCTCTCTTTTGAGGCTTCATCTGTGGTCTTGATCTCTCTGTTACAGCCCCATTCTTTGGCCTAAATTAAATAGTGGATTTTTCTGAACCTTAATAAGGTTGAGGGGACGTTTTCTTGTCTTTCACTATTTTTGCTATTCTGACAATAACCCTGTGAGATAGATAGCAGTACAACTGCCAAATGGAGAAGCTAAACCGAAACTCAGAGGAGTTAGGGAAAAGGGAACACTCATTGTCAACACTGATAATGTTGCAAGAACTTGCAGGTCTTCTAGTTCCTAGTATCTTTTTGTTTGTTTTCATACTGCAAATCCAGAAGCATGTTAGATTTGACTTGTAAACTTGTGTTGCTTGGTTTCCTGTATTTAAAATGTCAGTGCTGGCTCAGGGCTGGCAAGGTGGCTCAGTGGTAGAGCACTTGCCTTGCATGCTCGAGGCCCTGGGTTGGATTCCTCAGCACCACATAAGCAAAAAGAAAAAAGCTGGAAGTGGCGCTGTGGCTCAAGTGGTAGAGCGCTAGCCTTGAGCTGAAGAGCTGAGGGAGAGCACCCAGGCCCAGAGTTCAGGCCCCACTACCAGACCCCCCCCCCCAAAAAAAAAAAATGTCAGCGCTGGCTGGGAATGTGACTTAGTGATAGAGTGCTTGCCTAGCATGCATGAAGCCCTGGGTTTGAATCCTCAGTACCACATAAACAAAAAAGTCAGACGTGGCACTGTGGCTCAAGTGGTAGAGTGTGAACCTTGAACAAAAGAAGCACAGGGACAGTGCCCAGGTCCTGAGTTCAAGCCCCAGGACTGGCAAAAAAAAAAGTGCAGGGGCTGGTGGCTCATGCCTATAATCTTAGCTGCTCAGGAGGCTGAGATCTGAGGATTGTGGTTCAAAGCCGGTCCAGGCAAGAAAGTCCATTAGACTCATCTCCAATTAATCACAGAAAAAGTTGAAAGTGACTCTGTAGCTCAAGTGATAGAGTACTAGCCTTGAGTGTAAAAGCCCAGGGACAGTGCCCAGGCCCTGTGTTCAAGTCTCACAACTGACAAAAAATATATACATACACACATATCAGATGAATTGTCAGTAGTTAAAACATTTGGAGTGTACCTCAAAATTTTATGGCATAGAGCTGGGAAGGTGGCTCAGTGGTAGAGCGCTTGCCTTGCATGCATGAGGCCCTGGGTTCGATTCCTCAGCACCACATAAGCAAAAAAGAAAAAAAACTGGAAGTGGCACTATGGCTCAAGTGGTAGAGCTGAGGGACAGCCTGTTGCCCAGACCCAGAGTTCAGGCCCCACGACCGGACCAAAAAAAAAAAAAATTATGTCATTTCTTTTGAAAAATCTGATTTGCCCTCCTTGGGTATATGTTGTTCATTGCAGTACTTATTTGACCCCATAATTCCATCCCTAATTTCTGACCCTCTGTTTTTCCATTGGGTGTAGCTGCCCTCCTGACTTTTGTTCTGGGGGTTCTAAGAATAACCTCTGTTGCCCTATATGCCCTATATAATAAACACACAGTTGCCTCTCTGAGTTAGATTGACTTCTGGTCAAAAAAGCATTCCGCTGTGCCTTGGGTCTTCATCTTGGTCTAAATTGAACAAAATAGCTTCCTCCTTGTTTGTCTCCATACCTTCTCCCTTTAAGAACTTAGTGAAGTGGTCTTTCTGAGTTGAGCCCCTGTCCCCATTAAAGCTAGCCCACCTGATGGCCCATCACTTAGACATAGGTTGGCAGAACTGGGCAAATTAGGTTTCCTTTTGTTTCCCCATAACCCGGTAAGTAAGCTTCTTGAGGACAGGGATTTTATCCTCCTTTCAAGCATCTCATACTGCCAAGAACCACTATTCCCCTTTGTGGTTGCTTGATAAATATTTGATGGTGGTTGATGATTAAAAGGGTATGTGGACACCCATTGCGATTCCCAACCTCCAGCAAACCACTTCCTCCTCTGGAGAGCCTTAGTGAGAAGTTTTCTAGTCCAGGCTAGGTTGGCCACCTGATGCCACAGTCAGAACCCAGGTGCCCAAGCAACCCCACCAGGGTCTCTACCACTTGCTACCGTGTGACCTCAGCCTGTCACTTGAACTGTGAGCCCTCATCCTTCCCCTATCTTCATCCAGCTGCTTCAAAGTGCTGGGCAATGGACGTGGTTAGCATTGGTTCTTGGATCCAGATCTAGACACTCCTTTGAGGAGTAGGCCTCTGGTGTTTCCCCTCTGTGTTCTAGTACACATATCTGCTGATCTTGGCAGTGGGCATTTAGTGCACATTTGCCTGTTTGCCATCCTGCTGCCTAAGGAGGAATCTAACTTCTGTTGTTTTCTGTAACTTGGGCCACTTCGTGGCCCTGTGGATTGGAGAAGGTGCAGTGGTCATATAGTGCTGGTGATGTCAGGTTGGGTCTTGGTTCTGTGACATTAATTTCCCTCGAGTCTCTTTGGCGGCTTTGAGGAGGAAGTGGTGCAGGGAGGAGGTTTCTCAGTGGCTTGGCTTGTACTAATCACTCATCTAATGCTACTATTTGAGAGCTGCCACAGTGAGCCGCTGTGGAATCCGTTCCTGTATCAGCTGTGGGCTTCTCCCAGTCCTCTTAGGCCATGGTGACATCCGGGAACCTCCCTGTGTGGGGTGGCCATGGAGGATCCCAGTAGCCAGAGAATAAAGGAGATTTCTTTTTCTGGCCTGTGAACCATCTATTGACTGGACTCAGTCATTTGATGGAAGCTGGCCCTGGGGACTGCCCCTTGTCCAGGGCCTACCCTTAGCTCTTTGGGTGTCACAGGCTTTCCTGTTTCCAGGAGTGTTCTTCTTCCTTAGGTGGAAATGGGAGGGTCCAGAGGCCCACACTTGGTTTTTCTGGATCTGCCACTTCCTCTGTAGACTCCAGGCTCTGCTGGCTGGAGGGGGGTGTGTTTCTCACCCCCAAAAGCTCTGGGAGAGCTGGGTCAGGCTTGACTTCTCTACGGTGAGTGTGAAGGAGCAGCCAGTGTCTGGAGTACTATACTCGTTCTTCACTATCTCAAGTTGGCTACCCTCCTAAGCTCATTTGGTCATTTGCTACCCATCCTGCCAACTCCTCTGTACCCAGGAGTATGTATGGTTGCTTCACCCCTCCTTAGTGCCAGCCTCGCCGTATCTCTGGGGTGAGGTTGCTGTTGGATAGCTGGGTGATTGTCCTCTGCTTTTCCCTGCCCACCCATCTCAGATGGCCCTTTCTGTTGTATCCTGAACTTTCAAAACTTCCTGTCCCTTCTTGCTCTTTGGAAGTCAGCACATGAAATTATTTTGCTTGATGTGCTGAGGCAGCTAAGCTGGAAACAAGCTGGGACAGAAGAGCGTCACCTGGAGGAGGTTGTCATGGCTTCCTGTGGTCACTTGTGGTCATCTGCTTCCAAACATCCTGTTTATGCCCCTAGAGTAGCAGGAACACTGACCAGGAGCCAGCTGTTCTCTGCCTAGCTTTGGGATAAGCTTGGCTCTTAGTGTCCCTGTCCATCTGCCCCCAACAAATGGCACGTGGTTTGCTGGTTGCTGGCTGTTGAAGACATTGCCTTGTGCTTCCTCCTCTCTCTGCCTTGACTGCCTGTGAGGCAGTGGTCCCCTGAAAGTGCTCAGTTGGCTTTTAGATTGATTATGCCCTTCCACTGTGCTCCAGAAGGAGCCACAGAACCATGTCATCTCCTCTGGCTGGAGGTCTGTGCCACCACCTCTTTCACTCAGAGATGCTCACTTTTTTGGGGGGGGAGGGGGGTCCGGTCGTGGGGCCTGAACTCTGGGCCTGGGCGCTGTCCCTCAGCTCTTCAGCTCAAGGCTAGCGTTGTACCACTTGAGCCACAGCGCCACTTCTGGCTTTTTTTCTTTTTGCTTATGTGGTGCTGGGGAATCGAACCCAGGGCCTCATGCATGCAAGGCAAGCGCTCTACCACTGAGCCACCTTCCCAACCCCACATTTTATTTATTTTTATGCTGTCCTGGGCCTGAAATTTAGGTCTTGGGTGGGGCTGTCCCCTGAGCTTTTTTTTTTTTTTTTTTTCTTTTTCTCCCTTACGGTCTTGACCTCAGGGCCTGAGCACTGTCCCTGAGCTTCATTTTGCTCAAGGCTAGCACTTTACCACTTCAGCCACAGTGTCACTTCTGATTTTTTCTGTTTATATGGTGCAAGGAATCAAACCCAGGGTACTCTACCACTCGAGTTATAGCCCCACTTCCAGTTTTCTGGTGGTTTATTGGAGATAAGAGTCTCACAGACTACTTTCCTGCCCAGGCTGGCTTTGAACCTTGATCCTCAGCTCTCAGTCTTCTGATAGGATTACAAGCATGAACCACCGGTGCCTGGCTTTTCTTTAATTTTTGAAAAGAAAAATGTAAAAACACTTGTCATGTGGGAGGGTGATACATAGACTACTTCTGGGGAAGAGGAAGAGAGGGAGGGGACAGGCTAGTCGTGTTTATATTTGCATTTTGTGTCTGTGCAAATCATCTGTGGAGCACAGGCAGTGTGCCTGGTCTGCAGCGGTGGTGAGAAATGTCAGCCAGGTGTGTTGGAGGATGGGTGTTGAACACTGACCCCTGCCCGGATTATCAGGGACTGCAACTACGCTTGGGAAGTGCAGCTTGAGCTGGTGTGTAGAGGGGAGGGGCAGGGAGGTGCAGAAGGAAGGAGCATTTCTGCTGTGTGCCTGTGCCTTGGACTTCAGTGAACAAAGCCCTGAGCTTCCTCTTCTTGTTCCTCATACCAACCTCCTGTGGGTCCTCTGTCCTTTTGCCAGTTAGTTCTTGTGTTATTTGCTTTTCTCTTTAGCTTCATTGTGAAGGGCTTTTCTCAGTTCCTGAGTGCTCTCAGTTGGAGAGTTGAAACCTCCATGTCCAGCTACAAGTATGTATGGATTCGTCTCTTTCTCCTTCTAGTTCTGTTCACTTTTGCTTTCTTGCCTTTGAAGTACTGTTACTGGCTGTGCTGCATTCGGAATGAGTATTTCTTTGTGATGAAGTGATCCTCTTATCCTCATGGATGTCCCTCTTCTAGGAATATTACTGTCTAGAAGTCTACCTTATCAGCTATTAAAAGAAGCGCCTCAGCTTAGCTTTCCTTTCCTTTTCTCTCTCTCTCTTTCTCCCTCCTTCCCCTCTTTCTTTTTTCCTTCCTTCCTTCCTTCCTTCCTTCCTTCCTTCTTTCCTTCCTTCCTTCCTTCCTTCCTTCTTTCCTTCCTTCCTTTTTTTGGTCAGTCGTGGAACCCGAACTCTGGGCCTGGCACTGTCCCTCAGCTCTTCAGCTCTACCACTTGAGCCACAGGGCCACTTCCGGCTTTTTCTGCTTATGTGGTGCTGAGGAATCGAACCCAGGGCCTCATGCATGCAAGACAAGCACTCTACCACTGAGCCACCTTCCCAGCCCTCCCCTCTTTCTTGATACTGGCTTTAATAACGGAAGTTGATTGGAGCACCCACAGTAGTGACTTGGGCAGGCTGATAGATTTCCAGCTCAGTCCAGATGGCGTCATCTGTTTAATGACCTGAGAAGGACTGTGCAGGTCAGGGTTGTGCCTGCAGATTCTCATCTGGAAACAATCTCACATCTTAGAATGTTCCCCACAGGAGTTTTTCTTGCAGTGGTTCTCAGAGCATCTGAACTTGGCCTTCACTTTGAGGTTCTATTCCTTCATATTCTGAGCGAGTCAGCAGTTACCTCCAGGGATCTTTCACCGTGGCTGATAGAGTAATTCTGACTCGGTGAATTGCTCCCTCTGCTTCCATGGTGTCTTGCAGAGCTTTGGCTGTAGTGTGGTGTGGCACCCTGACTGACTTGTTCCTAGGTGAGAACGAGCAGCTGACCCAGTCTTCCTCAGAAGACCTCTGAGCTTTTTTGTTTTTCTTTTGAGAAGACAGTCTCACTGTGTGGCCCAGGCTGGCCTTCAAATCCGAGGCTCAAGGGAGCCTCAAGGGATCCTGCCTCCATTTCTTATGTAACTGGGACTATAGGCACTTGCCAATTATGCCTTTTATATTTTTTTTGGTGCTAGTGATAGAACTCGGAGCCATGCTCATGCTAGGCAATCACTCAGCTATGGAGCTGAGTCTTACCCTATGATTTGACCTTTATTCATTTATTTAGTTAGTTAGTTGTTATTGGTGGGGCATGAACTCAGGGCTCTTTTTGCTCAAGGCTAACATTCTAGCACTTTGACTCACAGCTTCACCTCCAGTTTTCTGGTAGTTAATTGTAGATGAGAGCCGGGTGCCGGTGGCTCATGTCTGTAATCCTAGCTACTCAGGAGGCTGAGATCTGAGGATAGAGGTTCAAAGCCAGCCGAGCAGGAAAGTCCGTGAGATTCTTATCTCCAATAAACCACTGGAAAACCGGAAGTGGTGCTGTGGCTCAAGTGGTAGAGTGCTGGCCTTGAGCTGAAGAGCGCAGGGACAGCACCCAGGCTCAGAGTTCAAGCCCCACGATCAACCAAAAAAAAAAAAAATTGTAGATGAGAGTCTCACAGACTTTTCTACCTGGGCTGCCTTTGAATCATGATCCTCAGATTTCAGTCTCCTGAGTAGCCAGGATGACACGCATGAGCTATGAGCACTCAGCTGTTTGACTTTTTAAATTTTTTTTTTTTTGTCAGTCATGGAGCTTAAACTCAGGGACTGAGCACTGGCCCTGAGCCTTTTTGCTCAAGGATAGCACTCTACTACTTTAAGCCACAGTGCCACTTCTGATTTTCTGGTTGTTAATTGGAGATAAGAGTCTCATGAACTTTCCTGCCCAGACTGGCTTTGAACTGTGATCCTCAGATCTCAGTCTCCAGAGTAGTTAGGATTATAGGCGTGAGCCACTAGAGCCTGACAACTTTTTTGATGTTAATGTTTACATGGCATATCTTTATGGCTTTCTAGTTAGTTTTTTTTTTAAGTCTACATGTTTTTTTTTGGGGGGGTCTGGTCATGGGGCCTGAACTCTGGGCCTGGGCACTGTCCCTCAGCTCTTCAGCTCAAGGCGAGCGCTCTACCACTTGAGCCACAGTGCCACTTCTGGTTTTCTGAGTGGTTTATTGGAGAGAAGAGTCTCACAGACTTTCCTGCCTGGGCTGGCTTAGAACCGTGATCCTCAGATCTCAGCCTCCTAAGTAGCTAGGATTACAGGCATGAGCCACCATTGCTGAGCCACTGGCCTCAGTCTTTCAAGTAACTGGGAATAATACATGTACTACTCAGCTGCTTGGTAAATTGAGGCAGACGAAGGGTCCCTTGAACCCAGAAGTTCAAGGCCTAACTTGTCCATTTACCAAGACCCTGTGTCAAGATAGAGAGAGAGAGAGAGAGAGAGAGGGCTGAGAATGTGGCTTAGTGGTGGAGTGCTTTCCTAGCATGCATGAAGCCCTGGGTTCAGTTCCTTAGTACCACATAAGTAGAAAAAGCTGGAAGTGGTAGAGTGCTAGCCTTCAACAAAAGAAGGTCAGGGACAGTGCCCAGGTCCTGAGTTCAAGCCCCAGAACTGGCCAAAAAAAAAAAAAAAAGAGTGGGAGAGATGGGGGGAGGAGGGGGGAGAGAGAGGGGGAGAGGAGGAAGAGGAGGAAGAGGAAAAAGGAGGAGAAAAGAGGGAAAGAAGGAAAGAAAGAAGGATCATGAGAAAGAAAAGAAGTGAAGCAAAAATATAAATAATGGTTGGGGGTATAATACCTACTTAACATGTGATAGGCCTGGTGTTTAATCCCTAGCACTAGAACCAAAATAAAAGTCTGAAGAAATTTACTCATGTTGGGAAAACATTTTTCTCTTCCTTTCCTTTCAGTTTCCCTTTCTCTTCCTATAAACTGAGGCTTCCTCCCTGGGGTTCCGGTGAGCCTGACTGATAGGAGCGTGCTTTGTGGATCATCTCATCTGCTTGGCAGTTACGGTTATCAGTGATGCTATCTAGACTATGAAGCCCAAAGTGGGTGTTGCTAACAAATTCCAGTAGTGTACTTCCTGCTCACATCTGCTGCCTGCCCTGCTCCTATGGGAGAGGTGTGACCCTATCTTCAGGAAGCTGGAGCTGCCATTCTCCTTGTTCTTTCTTATTGCGTCACTTGCAGATGCCCTCCTCTCCTTCTTCTCCAGCTTCAAACTGAGATAGTGCCTGGCCCAAGGCCCTAACCCTCTCTGGTGCCTGAACTCCCTCCCATTGCCTCATTCCTGAGCACTGATCCCACCTAACACAGCTCCAGCTCCCCTCCCCCACTGCAAAGAAAGCCAGGCAGGCCACACAGTGAGCTGAAACCTTACGTGCCCACAAGCCTCTGTGTCTGGCCACGAAGTCTTGTGGAGTATTCCTTTGATTTTTTTTTTTTGATAGGGTCTTATATTTTTGACTAGGTCTGGCCTCAGACCTATGCCACCTATGTGTCTGAGATTAGACATTATAAATATGCATTAGCACATCTGGCTTGTTGGATTTTTCTTGAGGTCTTGCTAACTTTTTTGTCTGGGGTGTCCTTGAATTGTGAACTTCCTGATCTTCCTGCCTAGCTGTTTTTGGGGGTAGGAGTAGTGTGGTTGGAGGACCAGGAGATGGCATGAAGATCTCAGCATCAGATGGCCCAGTGAGGTCATTAGTTCATGTTCAGTGTCATCCACAGAACACCTATTACGCGTGAGGCTCTGCTTGATGCTTAGGAGAGGCAGATGGGTATAAATAAGCATGCTCCCTGTCCTCCCCCTGCCTGTCCTCACTAGATGGTTTAGGGGCGGTAGGCATCAAAGTTTTTCTTTTTTTGTTGTTGATCATGGTGCTTGAACTCGGGGCTTGACTCAGGGTTTCGGTGCTGTCCCTGAGTTTTGTGCTCAAAGCTAGTGCTGTACCACTTTGAGCCACAGCTCCACTTCCAGTTTGGGGGTGGTTTATTGGAGATAAGAATCTCACAGATGGGCACTGGTGGCCCACGCCTGTAATCCTAGCTACTCAGGAGGCTGAGATCTGAGGATTTCAGTTCAAAGCTAGCCTCAGCAGAAAAATCCCCATGAGACTCATTT
Organism: Dipodomys merriami; assembly: GCF_024711535.1. Taxonomy (NCBI): domain Eukaryota; kingdom Metazoa; phylum Chordata; class Mammalia; order Rodentia; family Heteromyidae; genus Dipodomys; species Dipodomys merriami. Next base: position 1,408,481 of record NW_027203126.1, read on the forward strand.
CCATTTAACCACTTATATCCAGATGTAGAGCCATGGCTCAAACTTGTAGAGCCTTGAGCACAGAGAGGTTCAGGGATAATGCTCAGGCCTTGAGTTCAAGCCCCACAACTGACAAAAAACTGACAGACTTTTATGCCAAGGCTGGTTTTGAACTGCAATCTTCAGATTTCAGCCTCCTGAGTAGCTAGCTTTATAGGTGTAAGCTACCAGTGCCCGACTTTGGGGCATCAAATTTTGACAGATATTTTGTACCAGTTTGACATGTGCTCTCAGTTGGAAAGTACATGAGGGTTTGGGAACCCAAAAGTGGTATGTCTTAGCCAGGAGGTAGAAGCTCACACCTGGAATCCTGGCCACTGTGGAGGCTGAGACCTGGAGGATCGGGCCTCCAACCAGGGCAAACAAATCTCAAGTTAACCAGCAAAAAGCCAGACTGGACATATGCCAGCTGTGCACAAGAAGTTGTGAAGAAAGGGCTGGGAAGGTGGCTCAGTGGTAGAGTGCTTGTCTCGCATGCACGAGGCCCTGGGTTCAATTCCTCAGCACCACAGAAAAAGCCAGAAGTGGCGCTGTGGCTCCAGTGGTAGAGCACTAGCCTTGAGCTGAAGAGCTGAGGGACAGCGCCCAGGCCCAGAGGTCAGGCCCCATGACTGGCAAAAAAAAAAAAAAAAAGGAAGTTGAAGAAAGCTGTGTGCTGATGATGTCTCACTTCTGTAATCCTAGCTACTTAGGAGGCTGAGATCAGAGGATTGCAGTTCAAAGCCAGCCCAGGCAGGGAAGTCCATTAGACTCTTATCTCCAGTTAACCACTAGAAAACTGGAAGTCATACCGTGGCTCAAAGGAATGGTGTCCAGGCCCAAGTTCAAGCCCTATGACTGACAAAAAAAAAAAGTTCAAACCTTGGTATAACAACCCTCCCCCCCCTCTCTCACTCTCTCTCTCTCTCTCTCTCTCTCTCTCTCTCTCTCTCTCTCTCTCACACACACACACACACACACACAAACGCAGAGGCACAAACTAGATTGCAAACTCTGTGTTGAAAATGAAGAGGTCCCCCGTATAAAACCAAAACATTTCTTTCTTCTTGCTTTTGCAAAGTAGACCCTTTTTATCCTTGTGTTGCAGAAGAGGAAACTGTGCTGTATGAGCCCGGGGGATAAGGATTCCTCTTGGTAATGAAAATAGGAGGTGTACAGAAAGGGCGGGCAGCAAGTGCATGCTGAGTCCATGGACTATGATTTGGTCCCTGTGTCTTTCAAATTGTATCTTCCAAGCAAATCAGTCTGAACCACAAGACTATCTAACCAAGGACTGTCATTGGTCTCTGCTTCCTCTGTAGAATGACCTTTTTGGGGTTGCCTTAGTATGGTGTTGAGATGGGACTGGGACTTTGCTGTCTGTTTTCCTTAAGTAAAACAACAAGTGTCTCTGGGCTCAGCTGTACTTGGGCATTTCTGAAGGGCATTCCTACCAGAGCGTGGGGCCTGAGATTGGGCTCACACATGTGACAGGAAGGACTTGGCTCCCCTGATTACCTGTTTGGCCTAATCCTTCCTCCTGCAGGAGGACTATGGAAAGGTAACGGGCTTTGTGTGGGGGTTTTAAGACAGACTTCAGTGCAGATAGCAGCAGGCAATAGAGGGAGCCTGGTATTCCGAGTGCTTTCAGAATTCCTGGAGAGGGGCTGGGAAGGTGGCTCAGTGGTAGAGCGCTTGCCTTGCATGCATGAGGCCCTGGGTTCGATTCCTCAGCACCATATAAGCAGAAAAAAAATTCCTGGAGGGAATGGCATGCAGCCTCCAGAGCTTCTCCAAAGCCTGGCAAGAAAAAGACTTTTTTTAGCAGAAGGGCAGACTGGAGTGGGAACCGGTATCATTTTCCAATCAAATTGCTACTTTCCAGGCTCCTGACAAATTCATAGGAAATATGGCAAGGGAAAGAAAGGCTCTTGAGCCCTGCCCTATCACCTTGTGGCTCTGCCTGTCTTTGATCTGATGCTCTCTTCACCCTGACCCATCTCATAACCACCTTTCCCCAGGCCCTGCTTCCCTCCTGTCTCCCCTAAGTCATTTGGTGGTTGTTCCGCCTGCAGGAAACAAATGTGGAGAGCATCCTGCACTCCTCCCTCCTTGTTGATTTTACCTCATTTCATTTAGAGCATTGTAACTCTTGGTCCTCCTCACCTGCATGCACACACTGGCTGAGTGATCCAAAGGCAGGCCTGATCCTGCTGCATTCACCCAGCCACCTTCTATGGCTGCTTTTGTATGTCTAGGCTTCTCCGCAGCCTCTGGGCTCTGGACTCCCTCCGCCAAGCTGAGACTTGTGCTCTGAGCTCCAGTGCTCTCTGTCCGGGCACTTACCCAGGTTGTTCCTCACTTCTTCCTGGAAAGCCCTCCCTCCCTCTCCCCCTGCCCTTCTGCTGACCCCTGTGTGCTCTGTGCTTATGATGGTCTCTCATTAGTTAGTGCTCGATGGGGACAGACACTCTATCCCTCTTAGCTCAACTCCTATTGGAGGCTAGAATTGGAGCCACCAGTGGTAAAGGTGAGGCTGCCCTGCTGAGAGGGATGGGGGGATGGAAGAGCGGGATGGTGAGGCAGGTGTGAGGAGCTCTACCCTTTTTCAGGGACAACGTTCTGAACTATGATGGCCTCTGGAGAGGAGAGCTGGCCAGGGCACAGATAAGTCCTGGTCCAGAAACCCTAGTTCCCTGGGATTGATTTGGCCTCAGGAAATCAGACTTGTCCTCAAAGGTCCAAGCCATGAGCTGAAGCAGGGGTAGTGTTTCCCCATGGGGGAGTCCCATGTCCCCAGAGCTGTGACTGTTGGGATCCCTCTCCCACAGTGAAGTGGTGAGGACCCACACATGACATTTTGTGTGTGGTTTTGGGTGATTCACAGTTACCCAGAGGTCATGTCTGGATGTCAGACCCAGTCTTCTGGTATAAGAATTAACTCCCTTCCTGAGCACAGGGTGGAGACTGGGGTGGGTGGAGCTCTTTTCCTTTGCCCTGCACTGGGCAGACTCTTGTCCCGGGGTGGGGAGCTGAGCTGAGCCAGCAGAAGGGAGGATGGTGAGAACCTGAGCAGTTCACACTATTCCCATTGGGAGCAGATGTTTGTTGGGAGCTTCCTGGGGATGGGAGGTTGGCCTGTAGACCAGATTCCAGGAGGATCAGCCTTGTGCACTGAGCTCCTCATACCTCTTAGCACAGGGTCACTTGGTGATCCTTTTTATTTATTTATTTATTTTTTTTTTTTTTTGGGTCCGGTCGTGGGGCCTGAACTCTGGGTCTGGGCGCTGTCCCTCAGCACTTGGTGATCCTTTGAACTTAGAAATATCTTTGAAATCAGGGAGAGAGATCAGAATTTTGGTTGCTCTTGAAAAACCTGTCAGCATTTTAAGAAATTTTTATTTTGTGTGTGTACATGCGTGCATACTGGTACTGGAGCTTTGACTTAGAGTCTTCAGCTCTTGCTTAGAACCCCCCCTCCCAGGCTGGTTGTCTACTGCTTGAATCAGTTTGAATCAGATGCTTTGGAGATAAGCCAGATTTGTCTGTCCAGCCTGGCTTTTAACCTCAACCCTTGGATCTCAGCCTCCTGAGCAGCTAGGGTTATAGGTGTGAGCCATTGGCACCTGTCCTTTTTGGGGGTGGGGTGGGGATGGGGTCAGTCGTGGGGCTTGAACTCTGCACTGTTCAGCTCAAGGTGAGCACTCTACCGGTTGAGCCACAGTGCCACTTCTGGTTTTCTAGTGGTTTATTGGAGATAAGAGTCTCATGGACTTTCCTGCCCGGGCTGGCCTTGAACTGTGAACCTCAGATCTCAGCTTCCTTAGTAATTAGGATTACAGGTGTGAGCCATCAGCGCCCAGCTTTGGCTCAGTCCTTAAACATGTATCATTCTTATTTTACCAAAAAGTAGGCTGAGGGCATAGCTCAAGTGGTAGAGCACCTGTGTAGTAAGTACAAGTTCAAACTCAGGTTTTTGTTTGTTTTTTGTTTTTGCCAGTCCTGGGGACTGAACTCAGGGCCTTGGTACTCCTCATGCATGCTAGGCAAGCACTCTACCACTAAGCCACCTTCCCACCTCCAAACTCAAGTTTTATCACCAAAGAAGAGAGAAAGGAAGGAGAGAAGGAAAGAGGCAGACCCAGAAAGGCAAGAAATCCTAGAGCATCTGGTAGCCAGGAGAGAGATCTACACTCTTGAGTCTGTGATTGTGAAGTAGAGTGGAGTGGTCTTAGTTCAGGTTGGGGCTCTGTCTGGCCCTCCTACCAGCTCCCTGGACTCCTGTTTCCACTGCTACAGGGCTATGAGGACTTCCTGCTATCTGTCACCCCCACACTGTGTTGTCTTTGCTGTAAGGACGACAAGAGTCCCCAGGATCTTCCCTCAAAAGACATAGATACCAGGAGAACATCGTGGCTGATTCTTGAGCCTGGATTTGAAATTTGTTTCTGTCAGATGGAAGCAGAGGTATTGCTCATGATCAAAAGGATGAGCCCATCTCCCATTCTTTAGGTGTGGGGGAGGAAATGGAGTGGAGCCCTGTATCCATGGAGGTTCACATTACAGTTTGGGGTGCAAGAGAGAGAGGTAGAAGACAAGAAACTGCCCCCTCCCCCTCTCTCTTTCTCTCTTTTCTCTCTTTCTTTCTCTAGTGCCTGGAGCTTGAACTTGGAGCTTGAGCACTGTTCTTGAGCTTCTTTGCTCAAGGCCAATATACTACCACTTGAGCCACAGCTATACTTCCTACTTTTTTTGGTAGTTTATTGGAAATAAGAATCTCATAGCCGGGCGCTGGTGGCTCACGCCTGTAATCCTAGCTACTCAGGAGGCTGAGATCTGAGGATCGCGGTTCAAAGCCAGCCCGGGCAGGAGAGACCATGAGACTCCTATCTCCAATAAACCACCAGAAAACCGGAAGTGGCGCTGTAGCTCAAGTGGTAGAGCGCTCGCCTTGAGCTGAAGAGCTGAGGGACAGCGCCCAGGCCTGGAGTTCAAGCCCCATGACCGACAAAAAAAAAAAAAAAAAAAAAAGAATCTCATGGACTTTCCTGCCTGGGGCTGGCTTCAAACTGTGATTTCAGAGCTCAGCCTCCAGGGTTGCTAGGATTATAGGTGTGAGCCACCAGTGCCAGGCTGAAACTTCCACTCTTTAAAAATACATCAGAGGGTGGGGGGGGGGGGGGAGAGGGAAGGGATGGTATGGGGAAACAAAGGAGGAGGCAACAATGCTTGATAAAAAATGTATTCACTATCTTGCCCACGTAATTGTAACCCCTCTGTATGATATTTTCACAATAATAAAAAAAGAATTCACAAATTAAAAAAAAACAAACCCAAAACAAAACATCAGAAACAGTAGTGTGACCAGTGCTTGATGAGCTCACTTCTGTGTGAGCTGATCATTTCTGTGGTGACCATTTCCTATCTGGGCCTCAAGATGGGCAGGAGAGGCAGCAGCCCTACTGACAGTCTTTTTTCTTTTTTTTTGGGTCCGGTCGTGGGGCCTGAACTCTGGGCCTGGGTGCTGTCCCTCAGCTCTTGAGCTCAAGGTTAGCGCTCTACCACTTGAGCCACAGCGCCACTTCCGGCTTTTTTCTTTTTGCTTATGTGGTGCTGAGGAATTGAACCCAGAGCCTCAGGCATGCAAGGCAAGCTCTCTACCACTCAGCCACCTTCCCAGCCCCCTACTGACAGTCTTGCTCTGACCCAGGCTTTCTGAACTGCACACTTGCAAAAGGGTGGAAGCAGAGGGTTTCTTCTCCTATTGTCCTGGGAATATCTAAGACAACTGTACTCCATGCTTAGCATAGAGCAGAAATGAGGAGTTCAGGTGTTGAGGGCTCAGGCCAGTATGGCCCAAGCCCAGGTGAGTTTTAGAGAACAAAGCACTGCCAAACTAGTGCCCATTGGCACAACTGAAGGGAGACTCTACTCAAACAGTTTACTCAAACAGTTGCATGTATCTTCCTGAGAGTGTTGTTCTGATACAAGACCTCCTCTACCATTCAGAATCCAACTTCCAAACAAACTTTTGGAATGCTCCCTCTGTGTACACTGGGACTTCCTGTGTGATATTTCTGGGCATTATAGCTGGGTGTTGCTGTTGCCATCTGTCTTGGCTCGCTGGATTGGATTCCCAGAGCCTCAGACTGTCTATGCAATACAACCCAATTCAGGGATGGGGTGGCTCCTGTCCTTCTCTGTCCCCATCAGTTTCCTGGTGTAGCCAGCTGGAAGGCCAGTCCAGACCAAGCCAAGAGCCCTAGAACCTTTTCCAGGCTCAGCCCTAGAGTTGTTGGGTTTCTTTTTGGAGGGACAGTATCGGGCTTGAACTCAGGCTCTAGGCACTATCCCTTAGCTATTTTGCTCAAGGCTGGCATTCAGCCAATTGAGCCACTCCTCCACTTCTGGCTTTTTGGCTTGTACTTTTTTTTTTTTTTTTTTTTTTTTGCTGTCCCTCAGCTCTTCAGCTCAAGGCTAGCATTCTACCACTTGGGCCACAGCACCACTTCTGGCTTTTTCTGCTTATGTGGTGCTGAGGAATCAAACCCAGGGCCTCATGCATGCAAGGCAAGCGCTCTACCACTGAGCCACCTTCCCAGCCCCAGGCTTGTATGTCTTGCAGGCTGACTACTAGGTCTTGAGCCCCTATTTCCTTTTTGCTTTTTTTTGTTGTTGTTGTTGGTAGTGGGGCTTGAACTCAGCCTGGGTGCTTTCCCTCAGCTCTCAGCTCTCTTCAAGCACTCTACCATTTGAGCCACAGTGCCACTTCCAGTTTTCTGGTGGTATATTGGAGATAAGAGTCTCGTGGACATTCCTGCCTGGGCTGGCTCTGAACCTTGATCATCAGATCTCAGCCTCCTGAGTAGCTAGGATTACAGGTGTGAGTCACTGACGCCTGGCTCCTTTTTGCTTTTTGAGACTGGATTTTGCTGTATAGCCTAAGCTGGCCTCATACCCCCAGTCCTTCCATCCCAGCCTCCTACGTGCTGGAATTATAGATGTGTACTGCCACACTGGCATACAGAATCTTTTTTTTTTTTTTTTTTTGCCGGTCATGGGGCCTGAACTCTGGGCCTGGGCGCTGTCCCTCAGCTCTTCAGCTCAAGGCTAGTGCTCTACCACTGGAGCCACAGCACCACTTCTGGCTTTTTCTGTTTATGTGGTGCTGAGGAATCGAACCCAGGGCCTCATGCTTGCAAGGCATGCACTCTACCGCTGAGCTACCTTCCCAGCCCCGCATACAGAATCTTATGTAGATTCTCTTCTACTCTATGCTTACATGCATCTTCATGTCCCTCCTTGTCAGCCAGGCTGAGAGCACAGGGGTCCCTGTGGATGCATTTTGTTTCAAGAAAGTCTCTTTTCCTGTCATGGCTTCCCAGTGAGACTCTGCAGCCACCATCTGCTTCTTCTCTGTCTAGGAAGAGGCAGGGTCCCAATGCAGAGATTTGAGCTTCTGTTGAAATCAGTCTTGCCCTCTTTGGCTGGAAGCATCCCTCCTTTTTTAGGTCAGGGCCTCATGTTCAGTCAGGCCTACCACTTGTAAACCAGTACGGGGGTGGGGGGACTGAGATGGGCCCTTTTTCAGGAGGTGTCAGCTGTCTGTGGTGACACCAGCTATCTAGGGCCCCAGCATTTCCTGAGGACCTGAACCTAGCAGATGACTTTCAAATCTTGTGTGACTGAGAAGACCGTGGCTGGATAAGTGTTAGTTCTTCTGAGGAAGCACAAGTGTCATTAAGGGTCAGCTGAGGGCGTGCTGTGGGGTCCGTTAGCCTCTTTCTTCCTCTCCCTTCCACACTTTTTTTTTTGTGGTACTGGGGTTTGCACTCAGGGCTTCCTGCTAGACCTGCATCCATCACTTAACCCCTTTTGCCCTTAAGCCCCCTTTTGCCACTTCTTCCCAGAGCACCTGACCATCTGAGATAGCGGTTTTGACTCCTGTTATGCTCCATAACTGACATCCAAGGTTGTGTCCAGGATTCCATGCACCTCCCAGCTTTTTCTTATTCAAGAAAGGACTTGATGGCTGGGGATGTGGTTTATTGGTAGAGTGCTTGCCTAGCATGTATGAAGCCCTGGGTTCGATTCCTCAGTACCACATAATCAGAAAAAGCCAGAAATGGCACTGTGGCTCATGTGGTAGAGCGCTAGCCTTAAGCAAAAGAAGCTCAAGGACAGTGCCCAGGCCCTGTGTTCCCAGGACTGGCAAAAAAAGAAAGAGAAAAAAGTACGTGGAACACATTTGGGTGGGGCTGGCCATCATGGAATCATCTGGAACCCATACCCGGTGGTTTTCTGAAAGTAGAAATGCAGATTAGCTGCACATATCAATACTTGATTATTGCTAGCCAAGGACAGGTGGTGGCGTACCTCATAGTTGATGGGCAGCACATCAGAACCAGAGGCTGAGGAGAACTCCCTGCTCAGACCTGTGTTTCCCAGAGTGCTGACCCCAGGCATGGAGCAGGTGCGCACAATATTTATACAGGAAGAAACCCACACCACCTATTTCTTTTTGCTCAGTAGTGCTTGGGTGTAGCATTTCGAACATCCAGGTTGATTCTGGGCTCGGAGTCCAGGTCAGTCAATTGTCTGTTTCTGCCTTAGATGGCTGAATTAGTGTTGTACACTGTGGAGCCCTGTCTTCTGAGGATTCTCCTGCCACCTCTGTGAGGGTGCAGCTCTGTGCCTGGGGCAGCCCTTTCTTGTATGCCCACACGGGAGCAGCAGCAATATGAATAGAGCTCAGGAGGAAAACACTTGTCAATACACAGCAATACATTACACTCAAACTTACAGGCTTCCAGCCTGCCTGCTCTTTCTTTCTTTCTTTCTTTCTTTCTTTCTTTCTTTCTTTCTTTCTTTCTCTCTCTCTCTCTCTCTCTCTCTCTCTCTCTTTCTTTCTTTCTTTCCTTTTTTCCATTAAAAAAAATTTTTTTTTGTGAAAATACCATAAAGAGGGGTAACAATTACATGGGCAAGGTAATGAGTACATTTCTTATCAAGCATTGTTGCCTCCTCCTTTGTTTCCCCTTCCCATCCCCCTTTTTTTGGTTAGTCATGGGGCTTGAACTCTGGGCCTGGGCGCTGTCCCTCAGCTCTTCAGCTCAAGACTAGCACTCTGCCACTTTAGCCACAGTGCCACTTCCGGTATTCTGGTATTTTATTGGCGATAAGAGTCTCACGAACTTTTCTGCCTGGGCTGGCTTTGAAGTGTGAACTACCCGTGCCTGGCTCCTCCTTGAATTCTTTTGTGCAGGTCCTGCAGCTTGAACTCAATGCCTGGGTGTTGTCCCTGAGCTTTTTATGCTTAAGGTTAGCACTCTACCACTTGAGCCACAGCTCCACTTCTGGCTTTTTGGTGGTTAATTGGAGATAAGAGCATCATGGACTTTCTTGCCTTGGTTGGCTTCGAACTATGATCTTCAGATCTCAGCTGCCTAAATAGCTAGGATTTACAGGTGTGACCCACCAGTACCCCGCTCCTTCTAGGATTCTTGTTGTTGTTGTTGTTGTGGGGCTTGAACTCTGGGCCTGGGCACTGAGCACTTCAGCTCAAGGCAAGTACTCTACTGTTTGAGCCACAGTGCCACTTCCCATTTTCTGGTGGTTAATTGGAGATAAGAGTCTCAAGGAGCTAGGAACTGGTGGCTCACGCCTGTATCCTAGCTACTCAAGAGGGTGAGATCTGAGGATCGAGGTTCAAAGCCAGCCCGGGCAGGAATGTCCATGAGACTCTTTATCTCCAATTAACCACCAGCAAACTGGAATTAGTGCTGTGGCTCAAGTGGTAGAGTGCTCACCTTGAGCTGAAGAGCTCAGGTATAGCGCTCAGGCCCAGAGTTCAAGCCCCACAGCTGACCAAAAAAAAAAAAAAAAAGTCTCATGGACTTTCCTGCCTGGGCTGGCTTTGAACCACAATCCTCAGATCTCAGCCTCCTGAGTAGCTAGGATTACAGGCACGAGTCATCAGCACCCGGCCCTTCTAGAGTTCTTGAACCCTTGTGTCATCACAGGCTCTGCGTAAGGCAGAGCATGAGGAAAAGAAGGAGGGGGAAAGAGGACATGGGCCAGCATAGGCAGAGGTGGGGCAGCCTGCCTTTTTTGTTTCCCCATGGGGCTCTGGAGACTGGTGTCAAAGAACTGGAGAGTGGTGACAGACATATGAGGGACAGCTGCTGTGTGGTCCCTCCTTTCTCCAGGGGTGTCCTGGGATGGATAAGCATTGCAGGAAGGCAGTGCTATCCTTGTGGGAGACCCTCCTGTCTGCAGCGTTCACTGATTGAACAGCCCCAGCCTCTGCACCCTGACTTATAAAATGGGGTCATGGAGCCAGGTTCCTAGGAGATACTTAGGAAGGGTTATTTCACTCCTTCCCTCCTGAGCTCCATTCTGCCACACAGCCCTGCTTTTGGTCCCAGTGTCTCTCTGATACAGGCTTGCATTGGAGCTCTGAGCCCCTGTGGTGGGGCAAAGGCTCCTCTCTGCTTCTTTTTCCTGGGCTTGTTTCTCTGGGCACATCTGTGAAGCTTAGGCAGCTCTGGAATCAAAGTGACAGGATTGTCAGGCAGCTGTGACTTCCCAGCAGGCGGTAGCGATGGGGAGAGCATTGAAGCTCTGCAGCTTCTCTGTGTTCCTCTGCCCTTGCTGGGCAGTGAGTTGGAGGCTGCTGGCTCAGCTGATGTTCTTCAAGGAGGACTTGGAATGAACCCCAGACACAGAGGGGTGAGGTCAGTGGTTTGCTCAGCAAGAAGACCCAAGTTAGTGACGGCTTGTCATAGCTCCCAAGATCCCTGGCTGCTATCCCTGGCTCCAGCCCCTCCCTTTCCCTGTCTGCAGGGAGATGAAAATCAGTGATGCGGATATATTTATCACGTGTCGCCTCTGTGTCAGAGTGGGAGGCCCACGTTTCTATCATCCCCAGCCACCATGATGACGTTCGCATACTTTTTCATTCATTACTCACCATGTGCCCTATGAGGTGTCTGAGTAAACCTCAAGTCCAGAAAATTCTCAACAGGCTGGTGAGTGGTGGATTTGAAGCCATCTGCCTCTCCCCTGGGAGGTCCGTTCTTTCTACTCTACCATGCTGACAGGCAGGTGGGGTTCCAGAAGGGCGCACAAAGAGCTATGTGACTGTCCTAGCTCCCAGCAACACCAGAGCAGCCAAATCTGTGGTATGGATAGGGGTGGCTTTATGTGTGGACAGTGAGGGCTTTGTGGTGCTGTGAAAAACCATCCACTGAAGTCCCCAAGTGCTTGTGCAAAAAGCCTCTTGGAAGCCTGTCTATCTCACAGTCTCATTTGCATTTTGCATTTGGCTCTGTCACGTAGGCTTGCTTTTGATTAAAGACAGTGATTTACATTTTTTGCTCTTGTTTAAATTTGACCCCCTCAGAAGGAGTTCTGCATTTGTCCTAAAGTGACTTCCTATGTCTCTGGCCTCCTTACATTCCCTGGATACGTATGTGTTCTGGATGAAAGATGGTGGTGGTGGTGGTGAGGCACATTCAGAATTAAGGGTAAGAGGACACAGCTGGGGAAAGCAAGGGGCGATGTAGACTGGCTAGAGACAGGTTGCAGTGAGAGGGCCAAGTGCAGAATGAAGGCTAGTTTGGGAGGGCGGTGTGTCTTTTTAGAGATCTTTTTTCCCTATGGTCAGTCATGAGACCTGAACTCTGGGCCTGGGCAATGTCCCTCAGCTCTTCAGCTCAAGGCTAGTGCTCTACCACTTGAGCCACAGCACCACTTCTGGCTTTTTCTGTTTATGTGGTGCTGAGGAATCAAACCCAGGGCCTCATGCATGCAAGGCAAGCACTCTACCACTGAGCCACCTTGCCAGCCTCCTTTTTAGAGATTTTAAAGACAAGAATGTCAACTCCAGGGGTTCTTCCCCTTGCTCTTAGGCAGAGAGGCTGTTGGATAAGAATAAGCTGACCCTCTATAGCAAAAATAGAAAAATGAAAATAGGCTAGTACCAAACATAGACTTTTTCCATCGGTATTCTCTAAAACATATAACCATTTATTGCAGGGTACTGGTGGCTCATGTCTGTAATTTTAGCTACTCAGGAAATATCTGTGAGACTCTTACCTCCAATTAACCACCAAAAAGCTGGAGGTGGAGGCATGGCTCGAGTGGTAGAGTGCTAGCCTTGAGTGGGGAAAAAAAGCTTAGGGGTGGGCTGGGAATGTGGCCTAGCATGAATGAAGCCCCTCGGTTCGATTCCTCAGTACTACATAAACAGAAAATGCCAGAAGTGGCACTGTGGCTTAAGTGGTAGAGTGTGAGCCTTGAGCAAAAAGCAGCTCAGGGACAGTGCCCAGGCCCTGAGTACAAGCCCTAGAACTGGCCCCCAAAAAAGCTCAGGGGCAGTGCCCAGGCCCTGAGTTCAAGCCTCAGTACTGGCATACACAAACAAGCAAAAACGTGGATTGGTAGATTTCCAGGAAGCTCAGACAAGCAGTATCTGCAGAAAAGGGTATCTATGACAGAACTAGAGTGGGGGTTGTGTGTGGATTTGGATGCCAGTCCATGTTGTTGGTTGAAGAAGAAGAGGCACATGAAATGGGGAGAGGCCCTGTGAAGGGTTAATGAGACTTGGGGCCAGTGAATTGTAGGTACTTGGAGAAGGAAAAGTTGATCAGAGGGAACTGACCACCTAGCTGTCTGAAGAAGGGAGAAGCTCTGGCTTGTACTGCAGCCATTCTGGGCTGTGTTCAGTAGATAAAACTTGAAAATGGGTGCCCTAAAATCAGTAAACATCGCAAAAAAGAAAAAGAAGACAGCTCATCCCAGGAACACAAAGCAAACTTTTGAACTTTTTGTTCAGGTCTCTGTGGGGCTGGTGATGACTCACTGCTGAGCCCCTCCTAACCTCTGTTGGTGATTAGCAGAAGAGAGGCCCAAGGAGCCGCCCTGCTTTGCAACAGACCCCCTTGCCTGGAAGAGCCCAGATTGCAGGAAGGGCCTGGGGTGGATTTGGAACGGCTTTGGAACGGCTGAGGACATTTCCAGTACATGAGTCTCCTGGGCTTGAGGCTGCCTGTCTTTTTGTATATGAATCTGTGTTTTACCCATTGAAGGAACTGTGGGATGGGCCTGGAATATAGCCCTCAACTTGACCTTAAAAGGTGCAGAGTCCCTGGGTGAGCTGGAGAGGTGACTGTAATGTGACTAAGAAAATGCATCCCTGGTATTCTTTTTCTTTTTCTTTTTTTGTTGTTGTCATGGGGCCTGAACTCTGGGCCTGGCTCTGTCCCTCAGCTCTTCAGCTCAAGGTTAGCACCCTACCACTTGAGCCACTGTGCCACTTCCGGCTTTTTCTACTTATGTGATGCTGAGGAATCAAACCCAGGGCCTCATGCATGCAAGGCAAGCACTCTACCACTGAGCCACCTTCCCAGCCCACATCCGGTATTCTGGAACCTCTGTGGAAAGGAAGGGCCGCTGAACTTGGCCATGAAAACTAGTTCTTCTTTAAAAGTTATTATTTATTTTTCTTTTCCTGGTGCAGGGGCTTGAACTCAAAAGGTCTGGGCGCTGTCGCTGAGCTTCTTTTTGCTCAAGGCTAGTAGTCTAGTACTCTACCATTTGAATCACAGCACCACTTCCAGCTTTTTTTATGTGGCACTGAGGAATTGAACCTAGGGCTTCATGCATGCTAGGCAAGTATTCTACCACTAAGCCACCTTATCGGCTCCAAGACTAATCGTTTATGGTGTGAGACTCAGCTGCTCGGACAGCCAGAACTGTGGCTGAGAGCGAGCGTGTGCACATGCTCAGAGAACCTAGGCCTCTCCATCTCCTATTTCCTGTTACGGTGCAACCTCCAGAGTTCAATCAGATAAGGAAGCCAAAGCCAGGGGCCTACCCACTGGATGATTCATGGGACCTGGGGGCCCGGTGCAGAGGGGACTGGCACAGTGGTGTCTGCCTAGAGCTCAGGGTGATCATCACAGTTACCTTTCAGTCTTTTATTCCCTTGGATCTCTGCTTACCTGTGCCCTGTGACCTTGGGCACAAGCTGGATACCAAATAAAGTGAACCTGTCGGCACACTCATGTGTCAACCTCTCAAGGTGGGGCCTGGCAGCAGGCAGACCAGCCTCTGGTCCTTAGGAAACTAGGAAGGAGCCGCCCTATCAAGTGGGTATCTCCCCTCTCTTCCTTCCCTTCCCTCCCTCCCCGCCAGCAGCAGGTTGAAAAATGCTCCAGACTTCTCCCCTGCTTTCCTGTGTGTCACCCCAGCCCATACTTCCTTGGGGGATATGAGAGTAAGATGGCAGTTCCTGTTGAGTGAAGCATGAGTCAGCGAGGAAGAATCGGTGGCTGAGTCTTCATAACCTCCAGGCATGACTATTAAATATTCAAATGGCACTATGGTATTGATTGCTACTTGCCCATCCCCTGGAGGAGTGCAGTGCCCATTGGGGATTCAGATAATAGGGGCATCTTGGATTTAGACAAATTCCTCCAGAGCTCAAATGTCCTTTGTAAATCCCTCTGTCCCCCGTCATCATCCCTCCTCAGAGCTTGCTACCAGGAATGATAACAAATCAGATTCTCCCTGTTCTACTGATAGAGAAGACATCCAGAGAGAGAGGGTGGCACATGGGCTCCCATCTTCCCTTTGGCACTGGCTGTCTCCTCTGCTCATTGCTCCATCCCCTTTCTTCCCATTTTCAGTCATTAGGTCGCTCAGCAGTTCATCCGACTGCTGGGAATATGGCATTGAGCAAGACAGACATGGCCCCTGCTCTCTTGCACTTAATTCTTGGAGAGGAGACCATTGACAGGAACTTGGCTTGGCAGGGGAGGACCCTTCAGAGGTGGAGTTCCTAGTCCAGGCCCTAAGTCCCTAGGCTGGGTGAGGGCAGAGTGATCTGGTCTAATTGTGGATTGCCCCTTACTTGCCACTAATCTGCCTTTCCTCCAGGACTGGACAGGACGGTTATCAGGATAAATATACCCAGCTCCCCATTCCTGGGGAGTTACTCACCCAGTCAAAGCACCCTTTGCGGATTAGATTACCTCTGTTCTAACAGCTCAAATGCTCAGGCCTGGAGGAGGCGTTAGGGGCTGGGGGCAGGGAGAGGGTGCTGCCTTCCTGCTCTCTTCTTCCTAATCTGGAAGAGCCTCACCAAAGGGGCCCTGAAGAGACCATCCTGAGCTAGTCCAGCTGTTTACATTGCTTCTTCCTTAGGAAGGGCTGAGTCCCACTCACTGCAAACAACCCCAGCTCACAGAACTTTAAGGGGCCAGCAACTCTTCTGTGACACTGGTTGCCACCAAGGCTGCTCAGGCAATCAGCACTGTTGCTGCATCCTCCCTTGCCCATAGTTTTGGACTCAACAAGATTGGGGGGGCGGGTCTTAAGGCTAGGCTTCTGTAGGTGCTCTGTGGGAGGGGACTTCAGGAGTTTGGGTTTCACAAGACACCACAAGCAAGCACAGTGTTTGCAATCATGGACCGTGATCATAGTCACAGACGGGCTGGCCAGGGCTGTTGGGAGGGCCCTTGAGCTGTAGCAGTCACTTGCTACCTGTGTGAGGGCTTGGGAACTGTTTGCTGTTCCTTCCTCCTATTTCTCAGCTCCAAAGGAAACTGCCTGGGGCCATGAAAACTGAGTTCAGCTGGCCTACAGAAAGAGGGCTTTGAAAAGAGTATGCTTGCTGTGGACCTCTGTTAGGCCTCCAGAATGCAAGGCCTGGTGGAGTGAGTCTTCCTCCTAGCTAGAGCACCATCCCTCTCCTAATGCCTGGGGCTGAAGCTAGAAGGTCTGGAGTCTTGAGGTCTGGTTAGTGGGTGAGAATTCAGGCAGGGCAGCCTGCCAATCCTGGGAAGAGAGAAAATTGGCCCAAAGCTCAGTATTTACCTGTCCTAACCCTATTCCCGCCTGGGGTTTAGAGGTGGAGATCTGGTGCTCCAGGTTTTGTTTTGGCCAGAATGGGGCCCTTCCTGCTGGCTCAGGATTGCATAGAATGTTGACTTGGGGAGGGAGTTGCTTTTCTTTCAAGGGCTGAACACTTCTGTGAAGGATCTCCCTGGCCCAGTACCTCCAAGTTACTGACAGTATGCTGTTTCAAGCCCTGTGCTAAATGGACACTTTATGTTTGCCTTCTTGTCTGTCTGTCGGTTGGTTGGTCGGTCTGTCTGTCTGTCTATCTATGCTGGTCCTGAGGCTTTAACTGAGGTCCTGGGCACTGTTGTTGAGCTTCTTTGTTCAAGGCTAGTACTCTACCAATTGAACCACAGCTCATGGACTTTCCTGCCCGGGCTGGCTTTTGAACCTCACTCCTCAGATCTCAGCCTTCTGAGTTGCTAGGCTTACAAGTGTGAGCATCACTCTGTTGAGTCCTATGAATAAAATGGTCATTCCTATGGGGCAGGAGAGGAAATATGAAGCACTATCCAAACAGCTCAGCCACTGACTGGATAGCATGTGTTGCTCTGAACCCCTTTGTGCAAATTGTAACGTCCAATATCCTCAGAACCTGGGAGGAGAGAGTGGAAGCTCTGAGTCTTGTGTTTCTCTCCCTCATCCCCCCACACACTTGAGCCATCCTGGGTGAAACTTTATCTCATCTCTCTTGGCACCTGTCTAGCACTAGGCCTCTGGTCTTGACAGTCTTTGTCACATACTAAGATGTGGTGGCCATAGGTAGGAGGAAGCCTGGCTGTGAAAGGGCTCTTACTTGTTTCTTTGCTCCATTCGCAGTGGAGGTAGAAAGGTTTGGCCTTCTGTCGGCCTCTCAGGGTCTGTCTTTCTCTGTCTCTTCTCTTTTTCTTTCTCTTGGTGCTGGGTACTGAACCCATGGCTTTATAAATAACAGGCTCTGAACTGAGCTCCACCCTCAACCCTACTTACTCTCTATAGCGCATTATTGAGTGCTGGGTGTTAGTGAGCCAGCCTGGTTTTCCAGAGGGTGGTATGGGGATGAGGGGACTCCAGTCTCCCTCCACTGAGCTGGTGTGGGAACTTCAGGGGCACTGACAGCTGCAACACTGGGAATGTGGGTGGACTGGCCCCTCAGGTTCTTCTCTGGCAGGCTGGAGATGTCAGCTGCTTAACCCTCTCAAGGCTACAGATCTTAGGCTTCCACCCACTTCCAGAGGATTACAGTGGTTGCTCAGGCATAGGAAAGGGCCTCTGCACGGTGTGTCGGTGTTGCTCAGGTCAGACAAAGCCGGGAAGTGGAGATGGGGTGCCTGCAGATACCACTGGAAATGAGGGAACATGTCCCTTTGAGCAGGTGAACAACTACATGTCCTTGGGTTGCACCTCCAGAAGATAGTGTTACAAGCGCAGCCTCAAAGTCTTGGCACCCAGGAGACTTTGTGTTCCACTTAGTAGCGTGCTCTACTTCTGCAGCTCAGCCAACTTTTCTCAGGATTAAAACTCATGTGGCTCAGAGCTCCCTGGGTCTTCCCCAACTCAGTTGGAAAACTCTGAGATTGTCTGCCCAGTGGCAGGAAGCTGATAGGACAATGGCGCCCTCTGGTGGTTTATGGCAAATGTCTGCAACTCTCCCTCAGCTGAATATAGCTATGTGGCCTGACTGGGGACTTCGTACCACATAGATTGCCCCCAAGCTTTGAGCCTGTTCTCCCTCAGGCTTCAGTAGCTCTTTCTCTCTTCTGTGGGTGCAAGTGCCAGGGCCTATTTCTGTTGGGCCTCAGAGGTAAGACAAAAAGAGGCTGAAAACCCCCCAAAAGAACTTTCTCCTGCAGAGTGACTTGAGTTTGGATGGTCTCAGTCTAGATCCAGAAACTTAGTGATGTTGAAGAACGTTTGAGGCCTCATTAGCCTAAATGAGTGTCCTCAGGCACCACCTGAGGACCTGGAACCTGTCCTAGCATGTGGGAAAAGGTGTGTTCCAGAGTTCTGGTGGTCTCTGACACTTTCCTTGGGGTATGAATAGAGTTTCTGAGCATACCCCTTTGGATATTTTGAGCTGGGCAGAAAGTTGAAACTATGGCTAACCTATGGGGAGCCTCTCTGGAGGAGGCTTTATCTGCTGGTGGGCTGCTTTCAGTGGCTGTGTTCCTGGATCTGTTTACTCAAGCCAGGGAAGGAGTTTGTTGCACTGGCAAGGGGACTTTGGCCCTTAACCATTTTGCAACCTGTGAGGAACTGTCTGGCATCTGCACCCTTTAGAATTCAAAGTAAAGTTCAGAGTCTACACCTTGTCTGCCCCCTGTACTCCTGTCTTCCTTGGGTGCATCATGGGCATCTTGGGGGATAGTGACCGTAAGTCCTGTCCACATCATCAGGCAAGGACTAAGGATGGAGAGGGAAGAGGAAGATGTAGCAGAGGTCCTGTGCTGGGCTTCCTCTCTCAGCTAGAAAATGATTTGGAGAAAATTGGGAAATGATAGGCCTTCTCCTTGACATCTGCACAGGCTGTACTTGGAATGTTACTTTATTACTTTATTTTTCTAGTGAAGATTGTCATGTCCACATCTCGCCCAGATCCTACCCTTCTTGGAGGAGGATCTTCTCTTCTCTTCTTTTTTTTCTGGATTTCACAAAGTAAATAAGTTCAGATGTTTGCAGTTCCATCTGTTACCTCTTATAACCCTGACACTGATCCTGAGGTGTAAGTTATGCACCAGATCTTACCAAGGAAAGTAAGGGTCGGAGAAGCTGAGTGATTTGCCCTCCAGAACTGCAGATCACTTTTCCACTTCTCACCCTCCCTCAGGACCAGTGTGATCTGTTGTCTCAGTGCCCTAGGACTGCACCCTCAACCAGTAATCTAACCAGTTTGTGTATCTGTTGAAAAGGGCCTGTGGAAATCACAAGCCAGCATCCAGTCTGTAACTCAGTGCTTGTGGGGCTTGATGAGTGGGCAGTGGAATCCCTAATTCACAAGTGTTTAGCAGGAAAAGCTGACCATCTGATTTCAGCTGAGTGTCTAGAGCCTAAGAGACTTTGTTCAGAGCCCAGCAATGTCATTTCATCCATCTTTGGCAGCAGGAGACAAGCCTGCCTCTGGACCTTTGTTTTGCTAGTGTCATGGTGGGGAGGAAGGCAGGTAGGACAACTTACTGCTGCTCCTATCAGGGTTACACTTGTTGCCTGCCCTGAGTAGTCTGGGGAGGTTTCCCAGTTGGCTCTGCACATCTTGGAGGAGGAGGGACCCCACCCTTGTGGGGTTGGGCCCAAAGGAAGTAGGGACACTGTGGAGCCAAGGCAGCAGGTGTGGCCCTAGAGAAACCACAGGGATTGGCCTTCAACACTAGTTCCTTTTCTGCTGTTTCCTAGACTCCCTGTAGTTCCGGTTTGTTGGATGCAGGAAGTCAGACCTCCTCCAGAGGGCCTGGAAGGGAAGGGGGTTGCATGAATTGACCTTCAGAAGTAGGAGACCAGGCCCTGTGGTCGTGATCTTAGGCCTTCTGGGCATCTGTGGCCAGCCTAGGGGGGTTAGGCCATCAAGACAGGCAGCCACGGCAAGGTGTGGCCCCACAGTCTTGGGTAAGAGCCTTGCTTCCTTCTCTCTTCTCTTTTCTGGGTGGGAGTTGGACTGGGGACAGGGTTGCAAGGAAGGATTAGACTGGCAGCTCTCAAAGCTTGGACCTTCTTGCCATTATTGACGTCAGACTCTAAATCTGAGGTCATCTTGCTGTCACAGCAGCCTCTTGCAGGCTTGTGGATTCTGAAGAGTCTTGGAGTCCTGCCCTCCCTCCACCTCAAGCCTAGCATCCATAGTTGCAAAGGGAGGACAGAATTCCAGCCCTTTGGGTTATCTGGAGGATCAGTGGGACCCTCCAGTGCAGTGATTTGCTAGCAAATGGGGAATAAATGCAGCTATTGCCTTTTTGACTATTATCCTGAGCACTGGGGATTGGAGAGTGAGCAGGTTCGGGAACACAGCAGGAATGAGGGTGCAGCACCTGGGGCTGGCTGGGCTGTGCCCTGGGAGGGTCCTGGGTAGGGAAGGAGGAGGTGGGAAGGTCAGCAGCTCCCACCCTTGCCCTTCTAGCTGTAACCTTCATTGTCTGCAGACGGGGAGACACAAGGTTCCTACTGGGGGCTGCTGGGGGCTGGGGTAGCGGAAGCTTGTTCTTAAGGGCCTGTGCTGCTGTTAAAAGCAACTTAACGGGGCCTTGGAGCCTCTGGGGCTGGGCCACTTGCCAGGCTTTGGAACACAGCCAACAGAGCAGCAGAGCAGACCTGTGAGAGCCCCCACCCCCTGCCAAGGGGATAGCGACTATTGCACTACTTCACTCCAAGCTCCCCCTCCTCCCTCCCGCCCCCAGCACCCACACACCTTACCCCATATCCTGGAGCCTCAGGAGGAACTTGGAGCTTGGGGTTCTGCTTCTACTTGGTCGAGAGGGCAGGGAGAGAAGAAGGGGACCCCAACTGTCTTTGGGCTGAGAGAGCCTAAACGCTGAGAGTTCAGTGAGGTCCTGGCACTGCTGGGCCCCTCCCTGTGACGTGGGGCCCCTCCCACCCATTCTCCTCCGTGCCCTGCGGAATCGGAGTTCCAGGCAGGCATTTCTCACTTGGCCCAGCCAACAGCACAGCTCTGTCAGGAGGAACGCAGAGCCAGGCGCCTGACACCCAGAGGTAGGAGAGTCCCAAGCACTTTCAGGCTGGGCTTGGGGAAGAAGAGAGCAGTTTTAGGAGCCAATTCTTTGCTAGGCTGGTCTGTGCTGGCAGCTTCCTGTCCTGAGGCTAGTCATTTCTCCCTGGGGTGGGGCAGGTGCCCAGCAGTCATTAGCTCTTGAGGTATAGGCAGGCGGGGCACTGCCCCTGGAAAGTTTCCAAGAGGCCTGGCGCTCACCTTCTCCCTGTACTTGCTCTTCACAGACGCCCTGCTGGCGGACTTGGAGTCCACCACCTCCCACATCTCCAAGCGGCCCGTGTTCCTGTCCGAGGAGCCCCCCTACTCCTACCCAACTGGAAACCATACCTACCAGGAGATTGCAGTGCCGCCGCCCGTCCCACCACCCCCCTCCAGTGAGGCCCTCAATGGCACCATCCTCGCCCCCTTAGACCAGTGGCAGCCAAGTGGCTCCCGATTCACCCACCAGCAGGTAAGGTGCCCCCCAAAGGAGCTTATCTAGCAGGGGCTTGGGGAGCTGAGGCAGGGGGGCATGGCTGTTCCCAACCGGACATTGCCCTTCCTACTCACCATGTAAGGGGGGCAGTGACCAATTATTAATCATCTAGCCAGACTGGAAATTCCCTGATCAGACTGGCTGTGAGCAGAAGCTGCCTGGAAGGCGGGGCGGGGGAGAGGAGGGAGGATGAGCACTGGGGCTACTTCTGTTCCCTATTGCTGTCCTTCCCTTGGGAGAATTTTCAGTGCTTTTTTTTTCCTTTCCCTATAGCCTCCATCCCCATCACCTGTATACGGCTCCAGTGCCAACCCTTCCAGTGCCTCTGACCCCGACGGTGTTGGCTCTCCGTGCTCCCGAGCCGGTGAGGAGGAGCACGTCTACAGGTACCACCAGCCCAGCCGGCCTCCTGCTAGGAAACCTGGCTTGGGTGGGAGGTAACGGCTTTCAGGGGTTCTGTCGCCAGAGTCATTGGTTTAACTCCAGAAGGCCGTGAGGTTCCTGGCCGCTCCCTGCCCGCTCCCCTGCCTTTCAGCTGGCCCTGGTCTTGTCAAGGACATCTCCATATAATGGAGTGACCACGCTGTTACAGCATAGCTGTTACAGCTGCTGAGAACCTGAAGCAAGACTTCCTTCAGGCTCCTCACCACATCCTTTCCCTACCCTCTGCTTGCTTGTCCAGAGACACACTTTGTCTGTTCTAACTTACGGGCCTTGGGAATTTGGGGAGCAGTAAGCCAGCACAAGGCTGAGGAGCTCCTCTCACTTAACTTCCTCTGCTCGTTAAAAGCTTCCCCAACAAGCAGAAATCAGCTGAGCCTTCACCTACCGTCATGAGCTCCTCCCTGGGCAGCAACCTCTCGGAACTCGACCGCCTACTGCTGGAACTCAATGCCGTGCAGCATAATTCTCCAAGTTTCCCTGCAGGTAGGCTTGGGGCCCTAGGCTACCTGTCGACCTCCAGGTCCTTGAAGGGCTCAAGGGTTGAGCAGCCTTTTTTTTTTTTCTCCTTTCCAAGATGAGGCCAACTCAAGCCCCCCACTCCCTGGGACCCTGAGCCCTCACTATGGCATCCCAGAGAATAACAGTCCCCTGGGGACCAAAGGTGGGCCTCTGACGAAGGAGAAGCCAAAGAGGAATGGAGGCCGGGCCCTGGAGGATGTACGGCCCAGTGTGGAGAGCCTCTTGGACGAACTGGAGAGCTCTGTGCCCAGCCCTGTGTGAGTATCCACAGCTCTCCTCAGGCTGGCGAATGTTTTCCCCAGCCAGGGCCCAGGCTCCAGTGTCCCTAAGTGTCTGTTGTTTCCAGGCCCTGGGTTTACAATTTAGTCCATGGACACCATTCTTGCTGTCAGCCAGCCATTACTAATCAGAAAAGGCAGGCATTGTTCATATAGAGGCTACCTGTGTTTAGCGGCTGTGAGTTCAGGCTTTGTAGCCCATAATAGCATTCAAATTATGGCTCTGCCAGTTGCTCTTTGTGAGTGCTCAGGCTCTTTCCAAAAGCCTGGGGTGGTGGTTTATTCCTGTAATCCCAACATTCAGGAACTTGCAGCAGGAGGATCAAGAGTTTTGAGTCTGGTCTGAGCTATACAGTTGTAACAATCCAAAAACCAAAAATGGGACAAGCAGATAATTCACCTTGATAGAGGTGAAACCAAACAATACATGTGAATGGTTTTGGGGTCCTAGCTGCTGACCACCCACCACCCATGGTGTGATCCTGTTATTGTAGTAGGTTTACATCCATGTATAGTTGTGGAGGATACACCCGGGTGCTTGGATGTGTTTAACGTGTGAACTTCCCTTTTGGGCCAGAGGCAGAGGAGCCTTCCTGGCAGAGGTTCTATTTAAGCTGCCCTATCTTCTCCCTAGTCAGTTCACCTCAGAGCACTGTCTCCTGGCTGACAGACCCCCCTCCCCCCAATGATGGGCCCCCCAGAATAATGGACTCTGGTGGTCTCCTGTGGGGTAGGCATCAAGACCGCAGGGTCAGAGCTGAAGCATTAACCTGATCCCCTGCCAAGCCTGGGGCTGGCTTCCGGGCTCCCCCCTGACCCCATGCCTGCCCCTGCAGCCCCGCCATCACTGTGAACCAGGGTGAGATGAGCAGCCCACAGCGAGTCACATCCAGCCAGCAACAGACGCGCATCTCCGCCTCCTCTGCCACCAGGGAGCTGGACGAGCTGATGGCTTCCTTGTCAGATTTTAAGGTGCCCTTGGCCCCCCTGTCTTCCTTACCTCCCCCCTCCCTTTCTTTTCCTGCTTACCTCTGTGTGAGTAGCTGTACCTTGGTACCTAGGTGTTGGGGTGCTTTACCTGAGTTAAAGATTCATAATGTCCCTGGCCTTGGCAGGACAGTATGATGCCTGGGAGGGAGGCCAGGCATTCTTCGGGGATTGAGCTCTGAGGAAGCCAGTGAAGGCAGAAAAGCCAGGAAAGTGCTCAGCAGGGACATTCCTTCCTCCCTTGGCAGCACCCAGGTCAAGGGGGTCAGGAGGCTGGGACATAGAGACAAAGAGCCCTGTGTTGATGGCTAGTCTCAGTGGGGGAGGGGATGCTCTACTGGGCGCTGGGGGCCTCAGGATCCCATGCCTGGGAGGTCACTTCCCCCAGAGCCCCATCTCCCACGCTAGCTGTCCTCAACACATCCTCTTTCTTTCTGTCTCTGGAAATTGAGTCCACAGGCCTCTCTTGCCTGCCTCTTCCTATCCTCCCTTCCTTCCCTCCAGGCCTGGCTGCAGGGGCCTGAGTTCCCAGGAGACTTGTCTGGGAAACCTAACCTGCCCAGCCTTTGGGCCTGGCCTGCACGGGGGACCCCACCCCGTCCCTTCCGGGCCCCTCCAGTCCTGCCAGCCTGCGATATTTTATTTAGAGGATGCAGTGTCTCCGCAGGCATTGATATTGACAGAACTCTCCAGTAGTTGCTGACTTCAGCTCCACATGGGTCAGCTAGGGACCTTCAGAATACAACTTAGGGAATATGAGAAGGGAAGCAAGCTGTTGGTGCATTCTTGGCCCCAGTGGTGCCTCCTGCCTCCCTCCAGCTGGGGCTTGCATGGTGGGTTGAATCCAGGCTTGTGAACCTTGCTGCCATGATTCTGAGGAGCCAGCAAGAGGCAAGACAGTGGATTCGGTGGTGCACTGGCCTGTGCTGGTGTGCTCCAAAGGTTGCTTGCTTTCTAAGACAGCTGGTGTCCCACGCCCCGTGAGGAGAAGCTGCACTGCTTCTGGCTGTGCCCAAGAGCAAGGACTGGAGACGGGAATCCTCTGGGAGGGCGGCACAGCAGCTGCTTCACATCTGGGGCTGACCTCCCTGGTTGCCTCACCTTAGTCTTCTTTACATCTACCCTGGTGATCTCACAAGCTTGGCTTTGGGGCTGCTTCCTGTTGCCTAGGTTTCATGAGGTCTGAGGAAGCCCAGAAGAGCTTTTTGTGGGGTCTGAGTTTTCAGAAAACTCTAAGCTGTCGTGTGTGTACTGTGGGGCAGTGTGGATGGGGGCTGTCCAGACCATAAGGCCATGCCCTCCCCTTGCTGAGAGCATCCTTCCTCACCTGTCTTCATCTTGTTTCTCTCCTTTTTCCCTCTTCCTTTGTCTTTCTCCTCCAGACTAGCTCCTCTGCTGTGGCCCTGAACTCTCTGGAGCCACTTCCCCACCCAGATCCCTCCCCACTCCACTCCCTTCCTTGTCCATCTTCTTCTCCTCTGCCTTCTGAATTCCTGCTGTTTACCACTCAAGCCTCCCCTCAAGTCCAAAGCCATACCCCAGAGGTTCTCTGTACTGGGGAAAATAGATGGGGCCTTCTACCTCCTGTGGCCTCTAGCTGGCTTGATTTGGCCAGTCTCGGGGTGACGTCTGACACCCACAACTCAAAACCTCCCTCTCTAGAGGGTTCTTCAGGGTTACTTGATGCCAAGAGCCAGCCTCAAGTTAGCAGGGACCTGCTGAACCCCACAAGTGAGCCCTCTGGGGCTTCCCTTTGCAACACCCTACCCTCTGGTGGGAGCACAGGAATCCAGGAGCCTGGAGATCCGCAAGGGCCACCAGCTAACTCTGCAGGTCCAGAAGTGGTTGTGGCTGCCACCTGTAAACGCCCATCGGCTTTGGTGGCCTCCAGGCCTGAGATTCAGGAAGTAACTGAGCCAGCAGTTGTGGCAGTGGACCGTCAGACCATCTTCCCAGATACCTGGAGTCTCACAAAGGAACATGGCCAGCAGGAGGAGCCACGGCCAGAGCCAGGGGGGGTGGAAGGCAGCTGCCACACCCCAGGTGACAAGGAGCAGCAGTTAGGCCGAGTGATGCCGCAGAGGGGAAGCCTGGGGGGACTGACCCAGGGACTGGAGACCCCAAGGATCCCAAAGAGCACCACCGAAGCTGCTCCTGAGGCCAGAAAGGAGCAGCGGGAGCCTCTACATGCCATGGTCACGGGCATACCCAGCACCACGGAGAGGATTTCCACCTCTGGCCAGGCAGGCGCAAATTCAAGCAGTCACTAGGCATGGGCCTTGCCCGTCTGAATGTGGGCCACTCCCCGCTAACTGCATGCAGCCCCCACTGCACGGTGTGTCTGCCTGAGCAGGAAGCGCTGGGGGCCCTGGCTCCAGGGATGAGCGCTTGGCAGTGGGCCTTGTAGGGCCAGCATTGCTGTCTGGATGCTACCATTTCTCACAGCAATGACCCGCCTCTTGCTTGTGCAAGGCTTTCCCTTTAGACAAGCTGCCCTCAACATTCTGATGTGCAGAATGGCTAAAGCATGACCTCTGGAACTATGTAGAGCCTCAATAAGAACTGCCAACATTTGCTACTTTTGTGATCTTGGGCAACCGCTCTCAGTCTCAGTTTCCTCATCTTTCAAATGGTGGTAATAATAAACCATTTCCCATCAAGGCTGTGCAGCGGATTAGATGAGATAATCCCTAGAAAGTGTGGGACCCTGTGGCTCCAGGTCTGCTACCCTGGTGTTAACTTGTTACATGCTTGACTCAGAAAGCAAGAAACCCTTTTCCAAAGCAAGAACAACAAAAGCCCCTCAAATATGAAAATAAGTAGCTTATAATGTAAAGAAAAAAATGGGTTAAAAAACAGAGCTGGGTGCCAGTGGCTCATTCCTATAATCCTAACTATTTGAAGTTGAGAGATGAGGATCAAGCTTCACAGCCAGTCCAGGCGGGAAAGTCCATGAGACTCTTAGCTCCAATTAATCACCAAATTAATCACTAGAAGTGGCACTTGAGCTCAAGTGGTAGAGTGCTAGCCTTGAACACAAAAGCTCAGGGATAGTGCCCTGAGTTCAAGCCCTAGGACCAACACACACACACACACACACACACACACACACACACACACACACACACACACACACACACACACACACACACACACACACACACACACACACACACACACACACACACACACACACACACACACACACACACACACACACACACACACACACACACACGTGTGTGCGCAAAAGGACTTACAAAAGATGAAAAGCCTATTTTTCTGTTGAGAAATCAGAAGAGAAAGAAAAAGACTAAAGCCCTGTTAAAAGCATCCATGTATATTCTTTAAAATTTGTTTGATAACCTTGTGAGGTGAGCCAAGAAAATACTGTCCCCCCCATTTTAAGGATGGAGAAGCTGAGGTCCCTTCAAGCTAAATGCCTTGCCAAGGTCAGAGGCTGATTTGGAAGAGAATGCCAGGCCAGGGGGCTCTTTTGGCCTATGCTCCTGAGCCAGCCCCTGTCTGTCTCTTCCCTCTTTCCTTCTCAGCTTGGCTCTTTCCTGGCTGTTGCGTTCTGCCCTCTGCTCCTCTGGGACCCCTGCGTGTGGACTGAATGGCATGGTATCCTGCCTACATGGGACAGTGACAGCTTCCCCCTCCGCCCCCAGATCCGATCTGTGATCAGGAGGAGCCGGGAGACAGGCCATGCGCACCCCATGTCCCGGGAGCCCTCCCCTCGCCGCCGGCTGGACCCCGCCACCCTGAGCAGGACCCCATCCCAGGAGCGGCTCATCGCAGAGCTGCAGGGCCGGCTGGGCATCCAGCCGGAGGCAGAGGAGGCAGCAGGGCCAGGAGGGGCCTCCACCCAAGACTGGCTGACTGAGGGCGTCGTCATCACTGTGCAGCCACGAGGGAGGCGGGCTGGGGGGCAGCTTGTAGAGAAGGTAGCCAGGAGCTTCGTGTCAGCCCAGAGCCTGGGCAGCAGGCGTCTAGATGCTTCCTCTGCCCCAGCTCTGGCTAGAGGAGAGATCTGAGTGTGGGGGTGGGGTGGGGGTGGGGGGTACGTCCTGTGACCATCTAAAGCTGGCCTTGCTCTTAGTTCCAGAGTGGGAAGGCCCAGGGGAGCCTGGGGACATTATCTGTCCACTCACTCCCTTTGTTCCCTGAGCTGATGATTTCTTCTGTCTTCCTTACCTCTCTCCCTCCTTTTTTTCCCAGGTTGTCTTCCCACCTGACTCTCCCATTCCTCTGAGAAGAACCATCTCTGTTGTGGCTTCTCCTCCTCCTGTCTCTTTGCTCCAGCATTACCCAGATGCCTCAGGGGCCTTGGCCAACAGCTCTTCTCTCCCCCGGCCGCCCTCCCCCTCCTACCTGGGACCCTCAGCTTGTATCCATGGTTCTCCTGGGGGCCAGAGCTCAGGGGATGAACTCTGTGATGAGCATGGACAGGGCCCCAACCCTCCCGCTCCTGCACCCTGTACTGTGAGGTCCGTGGGCTGCCAGACGGACGAGGACCCGCTCTTCCCCTTGATGCAGGCAGGCCTCTCAGGAGCCCCGGCCCCAGTCCTGCCTGTCCCCTGCTAGCCACGATGCCAGCACGTTAGCCACAGTCTTTCTTTAGATCTTGACCCTAGTGCTTCACTGATGTCCTGATGTCCAGGCCCCACTCCTCAGGAACTCAGCTGGCTTCTCGCCTTCCCCTGAGGCTCCTCTCCACTGCCCCTGATACTGCAGACCAGAAGCTCACCGCCCCCTTCCAGCCCCCTGGCCAGCATCTGGTGAGGCCTCTGGGCTCACCGCCCCTTCCCATGCCCTGTGCTGTTGGGTGGCTTATCTCCCTCTCCCTCTCTCTGGACTTCTCTGTGTCTGGATTACCCCAAGTTATTCTGCTCTAGGTTTTTTTTTTTTTCTCTCCTGATTTTGGTATTGCCAATGGGGAAAAACACTCTTATCCTGAATTTCCTTGTGTGAAATGGTTCAAAAACAAGGTCTTTTATTCTTTTTTTCCTTAAGTTTTTTTTTTTTTTTTGAAATTTCGTTTCCTCCTTTCCTCCCTTATCTAAGATGCACGGCCTGGAGCAAAGAGCGGATGGAGAGCAGAACTGGGTGGCTGGCTGGCCTCCGAGCAGCAGGCAGAGCAGCCCTGAAGGGCAGGACGAGGGAGGGGTCAGTGCTGGGCTGCTTGTCGTGTTCCCTGGGGCTTGGTCATGCAGCAGGGTGCCTTGAGCTCTTCCTCTAACCCTCTGGGAGCCCCCCTAACCACCAGCATGGCCTGCCAGTGTCACTCCCACCTTTAGGACTCTCAGGACCTCCTGGAGCATATTGTGCTTGTGGCCTGGGTCAGCCCATTGCCTGAGGAGGGAGAAAAGGCCTTAGGCCCTGGTACTGTGCCATACCTTCCCGAGTTCTGATTAATCCTCTCCCCATCGCTACAGTTCATGGCCCAGGGGAAGACCGGAAGCAGCTCACCTCCTGGGGGACCCCTGAAGCCTGGAAGCCAGCTGGACAGCATGCTGGGGAGCCTGCAGTCTGACCTGAACAAGCTGGGGGTCGCCACGGTCGCCAAGGGGGTGTGCGGGGCCTGCAAGAAGCCCATCGCTGGGCAGGTGATGAATGGGGCAGGTAGGCACCAGGCAGGACCTACCCCTCTCTGTCCCTGCCCTGAGCCACTGTCCCTTTTCTCTTAGGTTGTGACAGCCATGGGGAAGACATGGCACCCCGAGCACTTTGTCTGCACCCACTGCCAGGAGGAGATCGGATCCCGGAACTTCTTTGAGCGGGATGGACAGCCGTACTGTGAAAAGGACTATCACAACCTCTTCTCCCCGCGCTGCTACTACTGCAATGGGCCTATCCTGGATGTGAGCTCCTGCACGGGCTGGGGAGGGCAGCTGGGGTTCTCACATGGGTACTGTGCCCCCCTCCCACTATTTGATCTTTACTGTACCCCTCACTTGGAAGGGCATGTCACATGCCTGAGGTTCACGCAGTGAGAAAGTGCCAGGAGTGGGAGTTGGGCTGAGGCCTGAGCTGTAGTCTGCCTCCCGTCCTAAATTCCTGCAGAGATCCCCAGGGAGATGTCTCACTCTTCCTGTGTGTCTTGGCTATGTGATCTGTCCAGCAGGGCACAGCTTGGATTTGATCCCTTCCTTTGCTTTCACAGAAAGTGGTGACGGCCCTCGACCGGACATGGCACCCTGAGCACTTCTTCTGTGCCCAGTGTGGGGCCTTCTTCGGTCCTGAAGGTATGACAGACCTGGTGGATAAAGTCACCACCTCCCGGAGGGGAAGGAGGAAGGCTGGGAGACTGTGCTGATAATGGAGTCAGGGTGGATCCACCTCTGGAGGCCCTAAATCTGCCACAATCCCCCCTACTTCTCAGGGTTCCATGAGAAGGATGGCAAGGCCTACTGCCGGAAGGATTATTTTGACATGTTCGCACCCAAGTGTGGCGGCTGTGCTCGGGCCATCCTGGAGAATTACATCTCCGCCCTCAACACCCTCTGGCATCCCGAGTGCTTCGTGTGCCGGGTAAGGAGCCCCCATTGCAGCTGGAGGGGCTGGGAGCAAGCAGGAGTAAGGGAAGGGCCTCCCTCCCTTGGCCTTCTCTTGTTTGGGGTGCTGATGGGGGAGCAAGCAGGAGTACAAGACCTCAAGGCCAGCAGGTCATGGGCTAGAGCTAGGAGAAACCAGGAACACTGTCTCCCATCCGCTCTCAGTCTTTAATACCTCATGTGCAAGACAGAGAAGGCAGCGGGGACACGGAGTCCTGCAGCTGGTCGTATCTGGAAGAAGAGCATGTGGGAATTAAATGAGATGATACAAACACTGCAGACTCAACAGAAATGTGCAGTTTCTAAACTGTATTGCGGGGCCTGAGGATCCACAGATGTTACTAGGGACCCAGCAAGGGTTCTCTTGACTGAGTTAATTTTAGAAACAGTCTCTGCCTAAGTAGTCTCACATCCTTTCATCTGTGCATGTGAATCTCCAGAGGTGACCCTAAGACACAGAGTTTGGGTCAGATCCTTTTTTTTTCAGCCCCAGGGTTTCTGGCACTTGCTGAAGTGCCCAAGTCAGACCTATCTTCAAATCCAGACTGTGCTACTTAGTAGCCACTGACATTGGACAGGTTACTTGTAAACTTCAGATTCTTTTTCTCCTAGGAGAATTAAGGATTTTAGGCCATGTGCAGTCATTCATACCTGTAATCCCAGCTACTCTAAAGGTAGAGCAGGAGGATGACAACAGCCCGGGCAAACTAAAAGCAAAAGGACTGTGGTTGTGTGGCTCAAGTGGTAGAATGATTGCCCTGAGTGCAAAGCCACAAAACAAAACAAAACCCACAAAAACTCGACCATCCCCTCAAACCCCGGGGGATAAAAGAAACCCCCAAACCCATGCAGTTAGCCCAGAACATAGTGTGGAGAAAATGAGCAAGTGGGAGTCATTATGAGAGGATGAGGGTTATCGTGCCCTGCGCGTCACGCTGCAGGCGGGGCCATCCCCTGAGCCCCGTTCCTCTGGCCGCCCCACTTCTTGTCTGGCAGGAATGCTTCACGCCTTTTGTCAACGGCAGCTTCTTTGAGCACGATGGGCAGCCATACTGCGAGGTGCACTACCACGAGCGGCGCGGCTCGCTCTGCTCCGGCTGCCAGAAGCCCATCACGGGCCGCTGTATCACCGCCATGGCCAAGAAGTTCCACCCGGAGCACTTCGTGTGTGCCTTCTGCCTCAAGCAGCTCAACAAGGGGACCTTCAAGGAGCAGAACGACAAGCCTTATTGCCAGAACTGCTTCCTCAAGCTCTTCTGCTAGTGCCCCTCCTGGCACCCGTCCCCTCCCTAGCCTGTGTCCCCAACTGCTACTGTGACCCAGAGACCTTGCCCAGGTGCCATGGGCAAACCCAATGGAAACTGGAACCTTGCCCTCAACTGGTGCAGCATGGGAAGGGGGTGGCAGGGGCTCTTGCCTGCTTCTCCTCACCCCCACCAGAGCCTCGGGACCTCCTTCCCCCCTCCCGAGGTCCTCCCCTGAGGTGGAAGGTGGACCCACCCCCATAGCACATGCCGTGCGTCCCCACAAATGGTCACCCCACACTGGAGCTATCTCCCACTCACAGTTCAGCGGCGGAGCCAGGGCGGGAGGAGGGGCAGGGCCACTAGGGGCCCACTTATCCTTATTTCTTCCCGATCTAATTATCTGAGAGTATTGAGGGGATACCTGGACCCCTCCAGACAACGCCA
This sequence comes from Dipodomys merriami, assembly GCF_024711535.1. Classification (NCBI taxonomy): domain Eukaryota; kingdom Metazoa; phylum Chordata; class Mammalia; order Rodentia; family Heteromyidae; genus Dipodomys; species Dipodomys merriami. The sequence continues at coordinate 1,440,052 of NW_027203126.1, forward strand.
GCATAAACCTGTCCATCCAAGGGTAGGAGCTCTGCAGGGGCTGTGGAAAGGTCCTTCGGCTCCAGTCTTTCAGTCTCCCTGGGCCTGGGTGACTGTCCCCTTCCCTTGGCCACCCATTTTATACTTGTTCCAGTTCTACTGAGAAAGTTCTCTCCAGCAATAATGTTATCTAGCCACTTCTCCCGTCTCCAGGGACGGCGTGAGGTGGCGAGTGTCACCTGTGCCTGGTCACTGTACTGACTTTGATAAGATTTCTACACTGAGGTTTCAATTCGTATTGCCCAACTTGCTTTTACTTCTCTATACGAGATGATTTTGAAGAGATTTTTAACTATGTTCCTTTTTGTATTCTCTCTGTCCACTGCTGCTGGTTCTGTCGGCGGCTGTGGCTTTCGTATGGACTTTGCTTGCTTTATACTTGGGGTGGGGAAACAATTTGTATTTTATTTTTTTTCTTAGCACAAGCAGGTTAACTGTGACTACCCTTCTATAACATCACAGCTCACCAGGACTGGTTGTTGTTGTTTTTTTAAATATATAAACTGCTGTATTTTGAAACCTCTTCCTTACTGTTCAGGCCAGCAAGCTCTTCATTACATAAGTGGCCTAAGGGGGTGTGGTCCTTCAGACCTGGAATTCTGAACCTCAGCTGTCCTGTTCCCAAGGGAGAAGGGGCAGTCAGTCCAGGTGGGGCGGGGGTGGGGGGTGAGGGGGGTGGCTTCCTGTCTAAGCCTCTTCCCCCCTCTGAACTTTTTGGCAACAAAGAGAACCCATTGGACATCCTTTGCCTCCTCGCTGCTTCTCTGGGGCTCTTTCTTCTACCTTCTCAGGAAAGCTAGTATCTGATTCCACTCACAACGACCACAAGGGCCTCTGGTCTTACAGACTCTACTGTGCCCATTACTTCCTCAGCTTCCCTACCCTTCCTGGAGACCTGGCCCAGTTCCTCCCCTTTCACAGGTGGGATCTGGGCTCAGGAGGTCTAGGGAGAAAATGCCTAGGTTGGAACACGGGGCCACAGTCAGATTTGAGGCGGAAGGACAGGCCTCTGCCAGTGTAACAGGAAGCCAGGTGCTGTCTTTTCTCCAGAATGAAATAGGAGCAGCCAGGCCAGTGTTCTTGAGAGAAGGGGTCCCTGAAGGGTCGCTTGGAAAGGATCCAGACCATTCCACCAGCCTCCTAGCAGAGACTGCGTGCCGGGATCCCAGAAGAGGGAGTTCCCCTGTAAGGACAGGGCTGGGACAGCCCAGGTCTGGGGAGGTCAGCCCAGGCCCTTGAAAAGTCGGACATCTCCACCCACAGGCCTTATAGCTCTGTTTACAGTGACCCACCCTAGACTGCTCCCCAAGAGGGACTAGGGTTTCTGGGGTCCATCGTCTGGGTCAGTAGTTCAATGATCATTTGATTTTGATTTTTTTTTCTCTATAAACTTCTAATCTGGCTTTTTCCATTTCAATTCCTGTGATTTATGCCAATAAAGTTTGCCATTATTTTCACCTGTGCTAGTGCCATTTCTTGGTCTGACAACCTAATGGGCCCAGCAGAGAAACTAAACCCTTTTCAATCTTCCAAGGAGCCCCAGGTGTAGAGTCTGAAAGCCAGAAGCCCAGGGAACAGGGTCCTGGGCCTGGACAGTGGCTGCAGGTCCTGCTGACCCCTGTATGGGCTGTACTCAATTGGGAGGTTGGTGAGCGCCTGTGAGCTGCTACAGGTGGCAGTCCTTGCTCTGGGTTTTCTCTTGACTCCCATGAGAGCATCCCCTGAGGGGCTGTGGGTGGCCTTCCACTCACAGATAAGGAAAGAGGCTTGAGACCATCATGCTCAAAGTAATCGCTGCAGTATGAGCTCAGGACCTGCTCTACCTGTGTTCTGCATGGAGACATCCACAGCTTCTGGATGTAGTGTGGGACTACCAGGGACTTGCAGTTGCAACTGCGTCTCCACTGCCTCCTTGTGGTCACGTCTATATTTTCATGCTTCCTCAGCACTTGTTAGATCCCAGATCCCCAAAGCTGTTCGAGTTTTATTTTTTTTTTAATTTTTTATTGTAATGATACTATACAGAGGGTTACAGTTACATGAGCAAGGTAATGAGTACACTTTCTATTGAGCATTGTTACCCCCTCCATTGTTTTTCCCCCTACCATCCCTTCCCTCCCTTTCTTCCCCCAGTGTTCAAGAGTTTTATTCAACCTCGAGCCTCACTATTTTCCTCTGATTTGGAGTTACCATGTTGATTTCTAGTCTGAGCCCAGAAACATACTATCAAGCCGGGTGCTGGTGGCTCACACCTGTAATCCTAGCTACTTAGGCTGAGATGTGAGGATGACAGTTCGAAGCTAGCCCAGGCAGGAAAGGCCATGAGACTCTTATCTCCAATTAGCCACCAGAAAATGATGTGGCATGTGGCCCAAAGTAGTAGAGTGCTAGTCTTAAGCAAAAGAGCTCAGGGTCAGTGTGCTCAGGCCCTGATTCAAGCCCCACGATCAGCAATAATAATTATAAATATAGGGGGCTGGGAAGGTGGCTCAGTGGTAGAGCACTTGCTCGAGGCCCTGGGTTCGATTCCTCAGCACCACATAAGAAAAAAGCTGGAAGTGGCGCTGTGGCTCAAGTGGTAGAGCGCTAGCCTTGAGCTGAAGAGCTGAGGGACAGTGCCCAGGCCCAGAGTTCAGGCTCCATGACCAGACACCCCCCCAAATTTATATATATATATATGTATGTATGTATGTATGTATGTATGTATATATATATATATATATATATATATATATATACACATATGTATTAATAGCCTCAGCTTTTACCCCAAAATAGTGACAGCTTGTTTTTCCTGTTCTTGCTGGATTTTTTTCCTATAGGAATGGGGATAGCACACACCATTGTGATATGCTTTTTTTTTTTTTAATCCAATTGTGCTTTATTTTCCCATGTTTCTGAATATAGGTCTGCATCATTTTTTAAATGGCATGATGTTTGTTACATTGATGTAACAATTATAGATGATGCTCATATTGACAGAGCCAGGATGTCCTTGGAAATGTATAGGGATAGTGCATATATACTTGAAATGTGCACTTAGGAGACAGACTTAAGAGTCAGAGCCTATAACTGTACCATCGTGAAGCCCATGGGATTTGAACTTGCTCCTAGAGTTCTGGAATCATCATTTGTGGACTGAGAGACATGAATGTATTATTTAACCTCTCAGAGATTTCTTATGAGTAAAATGGGATAGCTAATATTGTATGTCCTTGAGGGATTGATGGAAATATTAACATCGGAAATGTGTACAAAGTACTTAGCACAATGCTGAGTGGGCAGAAATACATTGTCATTAAAGAAGGATATTAGCAGTAATTCACTCCAGCAGTTCTTGAACTGGGCTGATCATCAGAGGACCCAGGAGGCTAGGTTGGAGCTGGGAAGGTGAAACTCAGTGGTAGAGTGCATAAGGCCCTCGGTTCAATCTCCAGCACTACAAAAAGTATTTTTAAAAATACAAGAAGGGCCAGGTGCTGGTGGCTCATGCCTGTAATCCTAGCTACTCAGGAGGCTGAGATTTGAGGATCGAGGTTCAAAGCCAGCCTAGGCAGGAAAGTCCATGAGACTCTTATCCCCAATAAACCACTTAGAAAATCAGAAGTAGCACTGTGGCTCAAGTGGTAGAGTACTAGCTTTGAGCTGAAAGGCTGAGGGACAGCGTTCAGGCCCAGAGTTCAAGCCCCAGTAACAAAAAACAAGAGCTGGGAACGTGACTTAGTGGTAGAGTGCTAGCCTAGCATGCATGAAGCCCTGGGTTCAATTCCTCAGTACCACGTAAACAGAAAAAAACCAGAAGTCGCGCTGTGGTTCAAGTACTAGAGTGCTATCCTTGAGCAAAAAAGCAGCTCAGGAACAGTGCCTAGGCCCTGAGTTAAAGCCCCAGGACTGGCAAAAAGAAAAAAATAAATTATAATACAGGGAGCTGGAAGTGTACTATGGTGGTAAAGTGTTTGCTCATGCTGAGTTTCAATAGGGACTATAGACTTTGACTAGGTAAGACCTAGAAAGTTATTTTTATTATTTATTATTGGTCATGGGGTTTGAACTCAGGGCCCAAGCACTGTCCCTCAGCATTTCAGTTCAATGCTGAAACCACTTGGGCCACAGTGCCACTTCCAGTTTTCTGGTGATTTATTGGAGATAAGAGTTTCACAGACTTTCCTGCCAGGGCTGGCTTTGAACTGCAATCCTCAGATCTCAGCCTCCTGAGTTGCTAGGATTACAGGAATGAGCTACTGGCACCCGGCTCTAGTTATTTATTTTTTTATATAAAGCTTCTAGAGTGATTTTGATATATAGTTGGATATGGGAACTGTGATGTGAAAAGATGGCATCATGAATGAGTGTTTCAAAAAGATAACAAAGTCAGATGCAGGCCTCTACCCTTAGATCATCCTTGTTGGGCAAAAGTTTTCAGAAACACAACTGGGTACTGGGTTCCACATACAGTTATAACCAACTCTTGGTTGCATGTGGTCTAGATAACACTGGGAATTTACTTGGATCAGGTGTAAAGGATAGATAGAGATAGGGAGATACACCCCTTAATCTTAGGATCTTTCATTTGAGCAATATTTATTGAGCTATGGTGACACATATAAAGAGGCCAAAGAAGGAGGATCACAAGTCAGCTTCAACTACACAGAGAGATATCGTCTCAAAGCAAGGGCTGGAATGTGGCTAGTGGTAGAGTGCTTGTCTAGCATGCATGAAGCCCTGGGATTGATTCCTCAGTACCACATAAACAGAAAAAAGCCAGAAGTGGTGCTGTGCTCAAGTAGTAGAGTGCTAGCCTTGAGCAAAAGCAGCTCAGGAACAGTGCTCAGCTGCTGAGTTCAAGCCCCCAAACTGGCAAAAAAAAAAAAAAAAAAAAAAAAAAAAAAGCAAGCTAAGAATTTGTGGTTCATGCCTCTAATTCTAGCTACTCAGGAGGCTGGGATTTGAGGATCACACTTGGAAGCTAGCCTGGGTAGGAAAGTCTGTGAGACTCTTACCTCTCAATAAATCACCAAAAAGCCAGAAGTGGATTTATAGCTCAAGTAGTAGAGAGCTAGCCTTGAGCAAAAAAGCTCGGGGACATGCAAAGGCCTTGAGTTCAAGCCCCTGGACTGGCAAAGCAGCAACAGATGACAATGACAACGACGACCTCGACGACGATGATGATGATTTTGACAACAGGGCATTAGTGTAAAAGGAGACTGTCTGGAGGAGGGATCAGCAGGAGGGGAGATGGGGAAAGAAAGGATGCAGAGGATTGAAGTACACTACATGCATGCATGTGTATGTTTACATATTTCTCTATATAAACTATATACAGATAAATTAGTCACTCACATACACATATAGATATCTGAAGATAGCATAATAGGGAGTTGAGGGTAGGTCTCATGGGGCAATGGTGGATTAATTGGTGATTAATTGGTGAGTTAATCAGGTGGCTGCGATTATTCTGAAATCCTGGTATGCTCTGGCAAAACAGCAAAAAGAATGATCTGGCTAAAAGGAAATGAGTCAATAGGCAAAGGTAGCGATGAGATAATGGGTATGGAGGACCTTGCAGGCTGTCACCTGAATTTTCAGCCTTGACGGTGAAAGAAATGGGGAGCTTTTGAGAATTGTGAGCCAGAGAGGATTTAGGTTTGAAGGATCTCTCTGTTTTGGGTCGCAAGAGGAACAAACTAGGGGTGACCAAGACCGTGGAAGAAGGCATCCTCCTTCGAGCTGCGTAAATTTGCTAATGTGGCCAGTTCAGCAAAGGAATTCGCACAGCCTTGCAGAATCTACCTGGAAGGCACCTCCAGGCCAGCAGGGGGCAAAGCCCTAAGCAGAGCGCCTTCAACGCCAGACAGCGCCCTCCTTAACCACCCTACTTTAAAGACCGCTTCCTGTTGACCGGAGTGGCAGCGGTAGGAGCCAATCGTTGACGACATTAGTTCGACTTGGCGGGATGGGCGACGGCGCCAGCCAATAGGCATGGACGCCGTCCGTGGCTTCCGATTGGTCTCTGGTTCGCATATAAATAGCTCACGCCGGTGGAAGGCCCTTCTTTCGCCAGGCGTCCTCGTGAGAGGTTTGGCGGCGGGATTCTCCTTGCTGGGCAGTGGTGGCCGGAAGCGTGGCGTCTTTTGGGGGACCAAGGAGGGTGGGATGGGGCGCGGTTTGAGGGTGTGGGGGGCCCGGGGCGCGCGCTCCCTCGTACTCTGGCGGCGGATTGGTCTCCGCATGTGGTGGCTGCTCTAGGCCCAGCCGGCGAGCGCCCGCGCGTGGCCCGCTCCGTGTAGGCCTCGGACGGAGGGACAGGTGTCGGGGTGCCCGAGCCTGAGCTCCTTTTCTCCCCTCAGTGACCTCGTCTTTAAACCCTACGTGGCAATCCCTGACGCACCGTCGTGATGCCCAGGGAAGACAGGGCGACCTGGAAGTCCAACTACTTCCTTAAGATCATCGTAAGTGCGGAGTGGGTTGTGGCCCAACATGGTGCCCCTAGTTTGTATTAGGCCTTTGAGGGCAACTCTGCAATCGCAGCAGTTTTCATAAGTACGCCTCCCTCCTCCTTTCCCTGCTTGACACCATCTTTGGAGAGGCTGAGACAAAAGAGTGACTCATTGTAGAACCTGTCAGGAAAGTAAGTGTTCAATAGCTTCATGGTGGCTTTCCAGGGTTGGTCATAATCAGAAGCACTACTTCTTAGGATTTAGTCTGCCTTGTAAGGTGTGTTTCAATTATCCCACTTCGCATAATTCTGCTTTGGTAGGTTTGAACTTGGGGCCCCATTCTTGAGAGGCACAGTCGCTTAAAGGTTTTTAGGTGAAAAAGTCTTGAATGGCAGAGTAATCAGATACCCCCAACCTAGACTGTACAAATAATGCTTTGCAATACTTTATACCGTATTTCTAGTCCCTTTCCTTGATCAGTTCTTGGGGAGAGTTTATTTTCTACTTGGCAACTACTTTAGTGGATTAGATTTGCCTCATAATTGAAAGTAAATAAGCAACAAAAGTTTACTTGTAGAGATGAAGTCGTCTTTTAATTAGTTCAGGTGACCAAGCCCAGGATTTTGCATATGCTAAGCAAGTGCTCATCCGCTTGTTAATTCCCAGCCAGCAAGTCAGGCTCAGATCCGAAGGCGTTAATAGTTGGGAGGCCCCTGATAGGAAGAACTACCACAATCTTTAGTGTGACTTCAAAGCATAGTGAGGAGCAAGGCAGAAACCAGTGATTGTGTTTACTTTGCTGACATTGCCTCCTTTCTGTTTTCTGGTTTGTTTTTATAGCAACTTCTGGATGATTATCCAAAATGCTTCATTGTGGGAGCAGACAATGTGGGGTCCAAGCAGATGCAGCAGATCCGCATGTCCCTCCGAGGGAAGGCTGTGGTGCTGATGGGCAAGAACACCATGATGCGCAAGGCCATCCGAGGGCACCTGGAAAACAACCCAGCTCTGGAGAAGTCAGTCATTGTCCCCTGGTAGCACTGTCCTCCCTTCCCGAAGCCCTTCTTTTTCCTGGGGAAGAATGGTGCTTTCAGGTGGTGTCCTATAAACTTCTTTTTGCAGACTGCTGCCTCATATCCGCGGGAATGTGGGCTTTGTGTTCACCAAGGAGGACCTTACTGAGATCAGGGACATGCTGCTGGCCAATAAAGTAAGGGGAGAATCAGTTTGGAGAGAGATCTTAGCCTTTAAAACAAAATTGGCCAGTCTCAGCTTGTGTCAGTGGGTAGATTTCTTATTGTCTTCTTTCAGGTACCTGCTGCTGCCCGTGCTGGTGCCATTGCCCCATGTGAAGTCACTGTGCCAGCTCAAAACACTGGTCTGGGGCCCGAGAAGACTTCCTTCTTCCAGGCTCTGGGCATCACCACCAAGATCTCCAGGGGCACCATTGAAATTCTGGTGAGTAGCAAGGCACACAGTGTGTGTGCATGTGTATTTTCTGTAGGCCTGCTAGGTGTTCAGATATTAACTGCTCACTGTTAACCTTGTTCCTCAGAGTGATGTGCAGCTGATAAAGACCGGAGACAAAGTGGGAGCCAGTGAAGCCACGCTGCTGAACATGCTGAACATCTCTCCCTTCTCCTTTGGGCTGATCATCCAGCAGGTGTTTGACAATGGCAGCATCTACAACCCTGAAGTGCTTGACATCACTGAGGATGCTCTGCATTCTCGCTTCCTGGAGGTGCGTGCTGCATGAACTAGCTGTGTGACCAGGCACAGTTCAGTCTATCTACTTCCTTCATATCCTCATGCAGGAATGGCAATTGGAAGGTTGAAGGGTTTAATGAGTGTAAAGCCTTAGAAAAGTTTTGGGCACTGTGTATGTGTTACATTCAGGATCCTACAGTGAGACAGAAGATATGCAGTAGTGACATAGTTGAAGGACACTATGGGGAGTTTATCATACATAATTTACAATGCTAAGTACCTTTTCTTGGAGGGATGAATTGCCCTTTTTTTTCCTGAGACTGTCTTACCTAATTTTACCATTGATATGTTACAATAGAAGATTGTGGTTTCTTTTTTTCTTTTGGTGGCATTGTGGATTGAACTCGAGCCTGAGCTGGCCTTCAACTTGTGATCTTCCTGTCTCTATCTTGAACAGACAAAATTAAACTATATATGAAGTTGCTCCTCCATATCTGACTTCCACAACCTGCACATTTAAGCAAATTAGGATTTGAAAGCAGAAACAAATTTTATGCAAACTTTGTACTGAAATGTAACTTCAGCCATCTTAAAGAAAATATAACTTCAAGTCGGTGCCGGTTGCTTACCCCTGTAATTCTAGCTACTCAGGAGGCTGAGATCTGAGGATTGTGGTTCAAAGCCAGCCCGGGCAGGAAAGACCGTGAGACTCCTATCTCCAATAAACCACCAGAAAACCGGAAGTGGCGCTGTAGCTCAAGTGGTAGAGCGCTCACCTTGAGCTGAAGAGCTGAGGGACAGCGCCCAAGCCCAGAGTTCAAGCCCCGCGACTGACAAAAAAAAAAAAAAAGAATTATAGTGGGTTTGAAGCAAGTGGTATATGGGACACCTTAGGTTTGGAATAAGGGTAATTTTCTAAATTGAGAAGTCTGAATTGGGAGCATTTAGGATAACTATCCTTCAAGACTCAGCTGCTTATAACAATACACATTGAGTTTTTCTTGACGTTTTCTCCAGGTTATCTCACCTAAAATGCAGTCTTTTTAAGTTATATTTTATCTTTAAGAAGTTGTACAAAGGGGTACCATCCAACAAATAAAATGTCTCCTTCTGCAGGGTGTGCGCAACGTAGCCAGTGTCTGTCTGCAGATCGGTTACCCAACTGTGGCCTCCGTGCCTCATTCTATCATCAATGGGTACAAGCGGGTCCTGGCTTTGTCTGTGGAGACTGACTACACTTTCCCACTTGCTGAAAAGGTAAAAAAAAAATCTCACCAGGACCTCAGTGAGCCTGAAAGCAGGGTAAAAGCTTGTGGGGTTAAGTGTCATTCATAATTTACACGAGCAGGTACATTTTTAAGAGCATATTTTAGAGATTTGGGCAGAGTGGGTGTGTACTTCAGAAATAACCAGACTTGAGGGGATACAGAGGTGGGCCTTACATGGCTTCCTTGGGCTACAGATCTTAGCATGCAGTAAAGGCCTCCTGGACTTGGTCATGATGGGAGGGAGGGTTGTAGGTATAGAAGGATGATGACTCCACCACTGACTTCTCTCCTTCAGGTCAAGGCCTTCTTGGCTGATCCATCTGCCTTTGTGGCTGCTGCTCCTGTGGCTGCCACTACCACTGCTGCTCCTGCTGCTGCCGCAGCCCCAGCCAAGGCTGAAGCCAAGGAAGAGTCGGAGGAATCAGATGAGGATATGGGATTTGGTCTTTTTGACTAATTTCCCAGAAGCAGTCAACTCAGATTTATTTGCAAAACAAAATAAAGGCTTACTACTTTCTCTTAAAAGTATTTTGTGGTTAATGGTGCAAGGTGAAAGGTTGGCTTCTATCAGCTAAGTGAAGCTGCTGTTTGAGCAACCTAAGTCTACAGTAGCACACTTACTATCCAAGGGAATATGTTGTGTTAAAATCACCGTTTTGCTGGCCAGAACAGGATTGTGCCAGTTTTTTTTTTTTTTGCCAGCCTTGGGACTTGAACTCAGGGCCTGGGCACTGTGTTTGTTCAAGACTAGCACTTTACTATTTGAGCCACAGTGCTACCTCTGACTTTTTCTGTTTATGTAGTACTGATTAATCAAACCCAGGTCTTTATGTATGCTAAGCAAGCAATCTATCACTAAGCCACCTTCCCAGACTGGCCTCAAATTTGATGGCTTCAACCTGAGTGCTAGGACTACAGATGTGGCGCATCTGGCTACATGTTTGGTACTGGTATGGAGTTACATGGAATATAACTTGTACCTAGAATTTGGATGCATAAAGCGCCAAGATATCAACAGTTAATGTGATAAGTGGTTAAACAGGTGGTGTATTTATATTATGGACAAAGGGATGAATTATATCCCAATCTGGCTACTGCTGTTCCCAATACACTAGAGTATAGCTGTATGGCCAGCCAGCCTCTTCATTAAAATCCTTTGAGTAGATTAATGTCAGTTCATACATGCATTCAACAAGTGAATTCTTAGAGCTGGGTTTTTTGAGCTGGGCTCCCGGTGGCTCACACCTGCAATCCTAGCTACTCAGGAGGATAAGGTCTGAGGATTGTATTTCAAAGCCAGCCTGGGCAAGAAAGTCTGTAAGACTCATCTCCAATTAGCCACCAGAAAACCAGAAGTGGCGCTGTGGCTCAAGTAGTAGAGGGTCGCTTTGGGCTGAAGAATTCAGGGACAGTGCTTAGGCCCGAGTTCAAAACCCAAGACTGACCCCCCCCCAAAAAAAAAACTGGTTTTTTTCAAGTTGGATGGTGGTCTAATCCATGAGTAGTTAGGTGATAACCAGTGTTTAAAGAGTAAACAATACCTGATTGGCTGAGAGGCTAGGCATTTTGTTAAAAATCTTATAAATAGGTATGCACTGATATATTTGTTGTAAATAGAGTTTTGTCAAAGTTGATAGCCAACTAGAGGTCTCATTCTCTAAACCTGTCTAAACTGGGCATCAGTGTCATCTGTAATTTTACCTATTCAGGAGGCTGATATCTAAGATCCAGGTTCAAAGCCAGCCAGGTAAAGCCATCTGTCACCAGCTGTGATACCTTGGTACCTGGTTTCAAACAGCCCTTGTACTTAACTGCCTCAATTTATTACAGCATGTTTTCTGTTAATCTTACTGTGCCTATATAACCTTTGTTAGGTATGGAGAAAAAAAAAATAGTACAATCAGCACTCCATAAACAAAGGTTTCTGCATCCAAATTCAACTGTAGTTACATTCAATGTAACTCTACCAGTACTATAGTAGCCAGGTGTGTTGTGACGCATCTATAATCCTAGCACTCATGATCAAATTTGATGCCAGTCCCTGAGACTTTTTTTTCTGCTAGTCCTGGGGCTTGAATTCAGAATTAAGAGTCTGAGCACTGTCCTTGCTTTTTGTAAGGCTAGCATTATACCACATTGAGCCACAGTACCACTTCCGTTTTTTTCTGTTTATGTGGTACTGAGGAATCAAACTCTGCTTCATGCATAGGCAAGCACTATCAGTAAGAGACATTCCCAGCCCCGAGACTTTGATCTCCAACCAAAGAGCCAGGAGTGGAGCTGTGTGATTCCAGCGCCAGCCTTGAGCAGAAAAGGCTGAGGCAAAGAAATGTGAGGTCCCAAGTTCAAACCCTAGTACTGGCATAAATAAAAAATAAGCGGCAGTCTACAGAGTAAAATTCAGACAATTAAGTATAAAATTCAGGATCTGGAGGTTCTTTCTTGGCTCTGGTCTCGGCCTCCCACCTAGATCTGTAACTGAACCTGCAGGCCTGAGCCTCCCAGGGCAGGCTTCCCAGGCCTCTTCCACCTTTCCTGTCTTCAGACCACTTCTTCCTTTACCTCGGCCATAAAGCAACACTAAGCTGTTGTTGGGTCGTGGGGTTTGAAGGTTTTGAACTCTGGGCCTGTCCCTCACTTCCAGCTTGCTCTCTCTTGTGTGATGCTGAGGAATCGAACCGGGGGCCTCAGGCATGCAAGGCAAGCGCTCTACCACGGAGCCACCTTCCCAGCCCCACAAAGCAGTTGCTAAGAAGGCTTAAGAAGCTCTGGCGACAGTGTCCAGGCTGGGCCTGCGGCCAGGGTGGTCTCCCACGTGGCAGTCCTCTGGACCTCCACGCCCTAGCGGCCAAGCTGGGAAGGGCCTAGGCTCGGCCGCACGGTTCTAAGGCCGCGACTGCGGCGGGTCACCTTCCCGCCCGGGGGCGCCGGGCCCAGGCTGGGGCTCCGGCAGCGAGTTTGGCCTCGCCCTGACGCGTGGGCCGCCCCGCCCCCCCGGCGGTGACCCGGAAACACTCCGGAAACAGTTCCGGGGTCAGCGCCGGCAGGATGGCGGCCGACACGCAGGTGAGGCGGGCTTGCTGCGGGGCCAACGCGGCCAGCGACTGGGCGCGGACGGCGGCGGTTGGGTCCGACCGCTCGGCCTAGGGGTGGCAGGAGGGGCGCGGGCAGTGGCGGCCGCGAAGCGTCCGGGTGAGGGTTCCCTCAGCCCCGCTTCTCACGGCTCCCGGCTCGGGCCGGACGGCGCGGACCGGCCCCGGGCTGGCCGAGCCGGGGCCGCGGGCTGGGGCAGCCGGAGCCCCGCGGGGCCTTCCTCGGCCCCGGCCTTGCAGAAGTGAACTTTCGGAACTCCTGTTTCTTCCTTCCAAAGCCTTCTGGCTCCGTGACAAGTCTTCCTCAAACTTTGTATTCGGGAAAGTAAAAAAAACAAAAAACAAAAGAAAAAAAAATCGAGAACCTACGATACCGTGGAGGGACTTCAGAGTGAAGTCTTTGGAAGCTGCACACATGGGGCTTTGAGTCTCTGGCTCGTCCGTTTGGATGAATTTTTTTTTTCTTAAATCCAATCCATAACTTCATCCCGTCAAGCCTGAGTCCTTTCATCTACGAAGTGACATGGAGATCAATCCCTATTTTATAGTGGGGCTGTGGAGATTCAGTGAGATAAAACGTATTAGATCCAGGGTTAGAGAAAAAGAACTGCCCACACCTACCCAGAGTCTTGACACCATTGAGTGTTCACACCTGTGGGTACCTCGAAGTTGAGGAAAGGTCATGGGGAAACCATTTTCCCTCATCTGGGCATCGCTTGTAGCAATATGTTAGGGTGGAAAGACATTACAGCAAAGAGACCGATGTCCAAAGGACAGCTTTGGTCTTCAGACGAAGGAGATGAATTTGTATTTGTAGATCCTCAGGTGAAAAGGACTATGTTCTGAACATTCAGAAGGCATTTGATGAGACTGTCCCCCCAAGGCCAGAGCTGGGGATTAGCTTCAAGTTGTGTTTATGCTGAATCCTAGGAAGAAGAGTGTCTTTGTCTGTGGGTGTTTTTTAAGGGCTTAGGGGAAATAGCATTCTAAATTCATACTCAAGCATAAAAGAAGCATCTTTACAGCTGTCTCTTGTCCATTATGGTAGTCACCAGCAGTGTGGCTGTTAAAGATATAGCCTTAAATCTCACCAACTTGACTGATCCTCTGAAAGATCCTGTGTGTATGTGTATATGTATGAGGGCTTAAGGCTAGTGCTCTATTAGTTGAGCCATAGCTCCGCTTGCAGCTTTTTTTTTGATGGTCAGTAAGGGTCTCAGGGACTTTCCTGCCTGGGCTAGCTTTGAATTGGGAATCTCAGATCTCAGCCTCCTGAGTAGCTAGGATTATAGATGTGAGCCACCAGAGCCCCACTAGGATTACAGGTGTGAGCCACCAGAGCACAGTTAATGCCTCACATATGCTCTCTCCCCCTTTGTCCCCCTCTCCCCCCCTTCTCCCCCCTTCTTCCTTCTTTCCCCCCCTCTCCCTCCCTCCCCCTCTCCCTCCCTCCCCCTCTCCTTCCTTCCTTCCTTCCTTCCTTCCTTCCTTCCTTCCTTCCTTCCTTCCTTCCTTCCTTCCCGAGCACCACAAAAACAAAAATTAAAAAACAATAATAAAGGACTGGAAGAGTTAGACAATAGCAGCAAACTTTTGGTAGCTGGAAAGTGATAAGTTGTAAGAATTTAGCAGACATAGTCAAGTGCCTTTGCCTCTAGCTTCTTAAGAGGTCAGGACCTAGAGGATTGAAGTTTGAAGCCAGCTCAGGTAGAAAAGTTAGTGAGACTCCCATCTTCAGTTAGCAAAATGTCAGACTAAAGGCTTGGCTTAAGTGGTAGGGCTCAAGCTGTGAGAAAGAAAGCCGAGTTTGAGACCCTGAAGTCAAACTCTAGTTCTGAAAACAACAACAAAAAACTTAGCAGATTTAACTAAGTAAATTCTAATTGGTTAGGAAAGCTAAGTCCCAATCAAAATACATTGCAGAATATTTGAAAGATGGGGGTGATGATAGCAGCTAACCTCAAAGATGGGGGTGAATGGGGAGGGGCTAGATTAAGGAAGATTGGTTGAAGCCTGGTTTGGAGATAGTTGGATTCCCAGCTCTCTTAACATGCTGGCAAAAGATAAATATGTTTTTCCTCTGGTGACTAAAGCAGAGAATCTCTGTGCATATCCAAGGAAATTGTCAAATAATTCAAACAAACTCCAACTAAAGAATGTGTTTCTAGGCCTAGTTTTTAGCATGATGGATAAGAATAGGCTGATAACAAACATTATTATGAACTTTTAGAGGCCTGAAACAAAGAGAAGACCCAAAACCTTCCAGAGAGAAAAATCAGATCTCATCTAAGGGATCAAAAATCAGCATTGGTGCTCACTTCTGCAGCACATATGCTAAAATTGGAATGGTACAGAGAAAATTAGCATGGCCCCTGTGCAAGGATGACATGCAAATTCATGACGTGTTCCATATTTTTCTTTCTTTCTTTTTTTTTTTTTTTTGTCAGTCCTGGGGCTTGAACTCTGGGCCTGGGCGCTGTCCCTCAGCTCTTCAGCTCAAGGCGAGCACTCTACCACTTAAGCTACAGCGCCACTTCCAGTTTCCTGGTGGTTTATTGGAGATAGGAGTCTCACGGTCTCTCCTGCCCAGGCTGGCTTTGAACCGCGATCCTCAGATCTCAGCCTCCTGAGTAGCTAGGATTACAGGCATGAGCCACCAGCGCCCGGCTCCATATTTTTCTTACTCATGTAACTGTAAACCCACTATGCAGCATCTTTACAATAAAATTAAATTAAAAAAAAATCAGAATTGTCCAGGCATTGCATGCCTGTAATCCTAGCATGTGGAAAGTTAAGACAGGAGGTTTTTGAGTCTCAAGTTTGAGGCCAGACTGGGCTGCAGAGCAAGTTCCTAAGCAATCTGATATACATCCAGTGAGATCCAGTCTCAAACATCACAGTGGCCATCGACTTTAGAACCACAACTGAAAATTAGAACTCAGTGTAGGAATGCTTCGGTCTAGAATTCTGAGACTATATAAACTTATGAATAGAATATTTTCAGACTTGTAAAGACAACCCCAGATGGAGGTACAGTTTATCTAAACACAAGAAAGAGAAAAATTTTAAGAGTGAACTCCCTTCATTTGGATTATCCACCTGATTTGCACAGAAAGAAAACAGATTTATTGGCTTAACTGATCTGTATTGAAATTTAGGCACATAACCAAAGGTTTGATTTGAATTATTCATAAGAAGAGATAAAAGAAGGCAAATTGGATGAGATGGAAAGGGGAAATTATTTAATTCTCTCTTTTTGTCAGTTGAGGGGCTTGCACTCTGGGCCTGGGCACTGTCCTTAGCTAGCTCTTCAGCTCAAGGCCAGTGCACTACCAATTGATCCACAGTGCCACTTGTGGTTTTATGGTGGTTTATTGGAGATAACAGTCTCACGGACTTTCCTGCCTGGGCTGTCTTTGAACTGCTATCCTCAGATCTCAGCCTCCTGAGTGGCTAGGATTACAGGTGTGAGCCACCGGCACCCAGCTTTAATTCTCTCTTTTGGGGAGCAGTTATTAAGGGAAACAAATGCTGAGAAGGATGAGACATTTCTATTACTAGATGGAAGTTGAATACTATTTACATGTGATATAAACACAGACTATCTAACTGGCCCACATTATGAAACAGAACTGCTCTTGTGGGGCAGTGGGGTCAGAGAAGGAAAGGTAAAATGGCAGTTAGTCATTATTACCACAAACACTTGATCTCTGTTTTTATAGGTAGGGAGTTTAACTACTGGAAAATCAGACCCAACCCAAGAGGTTGCTCCTGAGAATGAGGGTAAACGATGTGTGTGTGTGTGTGTGTGTGTGTGTGTGTGTGTGTGTGTGTGTGTGTGTGTGTGTGTGTGTGTGTGTGTGTGTGTGTGTGTGTGTGTGTGTGTGTGTGTGTGTGTGTGTGCGCGCGCGCGCGCGTGTGTGTGTGCGCGCGTGCGTGTGTGAGCGCGCGTGTGTGCATGCGTGTACATGTGTCAGTCCTGGGGCTTGAACTTATGGCCTAGGCACTGTGTATGAGCTCTTATGCTCAAGGCTCTACCACTTAAGTCACAGCTCTACTTCTGGCCTTTTTAATGGGTAATTGGACATAAGAGTCTTATGAACTTTCCTTCTCAGGCTGGCTTTGAACTGTGATTCTCAGATCTCAGCCTCCTGAGTAGCTAGGATCACAGGAATGAACCACGGGTGCCCAGCTGAGCGATGGGTCTGTCTGTAACAGCAAACCTCCCAACTCTTTGTCTTTGCCTCTTGAATTGTATACATCTATGACTATAAAAAACTAAGGTCATTTTAAAGTAAATAAATTTTTCTTTAGAAGTTTGGAATTGGTTTCTTTATCACAAATAACCATAGCAGAGATTTAAGCATAAAGGATAGGCAGCATGATTTTATTTCTCAGAAACCTTGACTTATGCTACTAATTAGGTCTGTCTGTGAAATTCCTCAAGTAAAAGTTGACTGCATCAGTGTGCTGGTTAGATGAGTTTTAGTGTGTCCTGCTCTAACTGCTCCTGTGGTCTTCAGCTCGTCCACTTTGTAGTTCTTACAGTATTGCTCAGGACCAAATTTTTCGAGGTTTCTGGGGACATTTGCCCACTGCTTCTTGGGTCTTATGTTTATGGCTTTGAGTGGGGAACTGCAGCTGTGCTAACTGATGGTTGTTGAAGGCTAATTACTTGTCAGCATTATTCTATAGACCTACTTGGTTTCAAGTTTAGTTTAAAAAATGCAGGTGCTGTGGCTCTCAGTTCCAATCTGAGCAATGACTTCTCTTGGAGGAAGGCCCTTCACTCCTCTAAGTTGGGACTACTGATACTTCCCTTGCAGCCTTTGTAGTATTAGTAGCCACCTAATTGGCTGGAGATGAGAGTAAGTGATATTCATTCATTTCATGAATCTCTGTATGGTAATATTATCTGTACTAGATAGATTAAGAAATGGAAGATTAGGCCATCAACTCCATTTCCACCCTAGTAAGAGGCAGAACTGGGATTTAACCCTGAAACCTTTCATTTTTAGGCAGTGTTCTGCTCTAGCAGACTGGCCAGTATACTGGCATCCTCTGTGGGAGGTCAGAATGAGAGAAGGGCAACATGTTGGACATTTGGTAGGCCCTCCCTAGGTTTTAGGAAATTTTGAAAGAAGATATATATTTCTTGTGCCAGACCTGGGTCTTGAACTCAAGGCCTGAGCTCTGTCCCTGAGCTTTTTTTTTTTTGTCGGTCGTGGGGGCTGAACTCTGGGCTTGGGCGCTGTCCCTCAGCTCTTCAAGTCAAGGCTAGTGCCCTACCACTTGAGCCACAGCGCCACTTCTGGCTTTTTTCTGGTTATGTGGTGTTGAGGAATCAAACCCAGGGTCTCATGCATGTCAGGCAAGTGCTCTACTCAAGACTATCACTACCACTTGAGCCATAGCTTTCCTTTTTTTGTTGTTGTTATTTTTTATTTTTATTTTTATTTTTTGGTGTTTAATTGGAGATAAGGGTCGCACAGACCTTCCTGCTTGGGCTGGCTTTGGACTGCAGTCCTCAGATCTCAGCCTCCTGAGTAGTAGAATTATAGGTGTGAGCCACCAGCACCTAACTCCGAAAGGATATCTTCTATTCTGAGCTTTTTGTCTTGCTTCTCTGCCCAAGTTTAAGGTATATTGACTGATTGGGTTAAATAGTACATGTCATCTAGGAGTGGTTTTGCCACCTGCGTTCATCCCCAGATGTCTGGAGAAGATTCAGTTATATGGTTCCTGCATGTGATACTCTCACGAGCGCATGTTCTTGTTGTTTTGTGCTTGGTTGAAAATTTCTCTCTGGGTTTGGTCTTCACAGGTTTCTGAAACACTGAAGCGTTTTGCAGGGAAGGTGACAACAGCCAGCGTGAAAGAAAGGAGAGAGATCCTCAGTGAACTGGGGAGATGTGTTGCTGGAAAAGGTATCTATTTACCATCATGTGCCTTGGATGCTGTTCCATTTTTAAAATAAGTTGTTTTTTTCTTTAGAAATGTATCTTTCGGGCAGGGCGCTGGTGGCTCACGCCTGTAATCCTAGCTACTCAGGAGGCTGAGATCTGAGGATCATGGTTCAAAGCCAGCCCGGGCAGGAGAGACCGTGAGACTCCTATCTCCAATAAACCACCAGAAAACCGGAAGTGGTGCTGTAGCTGAAGTGGTAGAACGCTCGCCTTGAGCTGAAGAGCTGAGGGACAGCGCCCAGGTCCAGAGTTCAAGCCCCACGACCGACCGAAAAAAAAAAAAAGAAATGTATCTTTTGGGGGCTGGGAAGGTGGCTCAATGGTAGAGCACTTGCCTTGCATGCATGAGGCCCTGGGTTCAATTTCTCAGCACCACATAAGCAAAAAGAAAGGCCGTAAGTGGCGCTGTGTCTCCAGTGGTAGAGCGCTAGCCTTGAGCTGAAGAGCTGAGGGACAGCTCTGAGGGACAGGCCCCAAGACCGGACCCCCCCAAAAAAAAAAGAAAAAAAAAGAAACGTATCTTTCCCCCTTCTCTGTACAACTTCTGCCTTCACTTTCTGTTTCTTTCCTCTAAAGTACATTGAAACTGTTGAAATGTTTGGGCTAATGGGGAGTTTATACATGCAGGATCTAAAGCTGTTGGTAGTTTTTGCCTTTTTTTTTTTTTGGTTGGTTTACCTCAAGCTTTTTTTTTCTTGTCGGTCATGGGACTTGAACTCTGGGCCTGGGCCCTGTCCCTGAGCTCTTCAGCTCAAGGTGAGCGCTTTATCACTTGAGCTATAGTGCCACTTCTGGTTTTCTGGTGGTTTATTGGAGGTAGGAATCTCATGGACTTTCCTGCCAGCCTGGCTTTGAACTTCGATCCTCAAATCTCAGTCTCCTGAGTAGCTAGGATTACAGGATGAACCACCAGCACCTGGCAACCTCAAGCTTTTGTTTTTTTTTGGTTGTAGAGCCTGAACTTGGGCCTAGGCCTGTCCCTCAGCTCTTCAGCTCAAGCCTAGCACTCTACCACTTGAGCCATAGCACCCTTCCAGCTTTTTCTGCTTATTTGGTGCTAAGGAATGGAACCCAGGGCCTCATGCATGCAAGGCAAGCACTCTACCACTGAGCCACCTTCCCAGCCCATCTCAAGCCTTTTTTGTACCAAGATCATAGGACATTACTGCTTTTTTCTTCTAGGATTTTATCTCAAAGATATTAGGCATGCCAGAAAGTCCAGTGGCCAGATTACTGTCTGGCTTAATCAGGTGCTCACCTTGTTGTTGTTATTGCTTTTGGTTGGTCAGGGGGCTTGAACTCTGGGCTTGGGTGCTGTCTCTGCGCTCTTCAGTTCAAGGCGAGCACTCTACCGTTTGAGCCACAGTGCCACTTCCATCACTTCTGGGTTTCTGATGTTTAATTAGAGATAACAGTCTCACAAACTTTCCTGGACTTTCCTGCCCAGGCTGGCTTTGAACATCAATCCTCCAATCTTAGCCTCCTGTGTAGCTAGGATTATAGGCATGAGCCACTGGGTATCAGGCTCACCTCATTGTTTTTACTGACCAGTCTCTCTTGATTTCAGATCTGCCAGAGGGAGCAGTGAAAGGGCTCTGCAAGTTATTCTGTTTGACTTTGCATCGATACAGGTAAATCCCAACTGAGAGGCCCAGTGTCTGGAATATAGTATCCGTGTCTAGGTACTGGGTTCTGGGCAAGTTAAATCTATAGAATGAGGATACCATTATTTATCTCATACATGGTTGTTAGTAAACATATATGTACCATAAATATAGGTGCTGCCCTTACACTATTTATTTATTGGTCTGCTGTGGGGCTTGAACTCAGGGCCTGGATGCTGTCCTTGAGCTCTTTTGCTGAAGGCTAGTGCTCTACTATTTTGTGCCATAGTGCCACTTATTTTTTTTTGGGGGGGGGGGAGTGGTTAGTTTGAGATAAGAACCTCAGATTTTGCTGCCTAGCCTGGCTTTGAACCATGATTCTCAGATCTCAGCCTCCTGAGTAGTTAGAATTACATGAGTGAGCCCCCAGTGCCTGGCTTGCCCTTACATTCTTTTTTTTTTTTTGGGGGGGGTCCAGTTGTGGGGCCTGAACTCTGGGCCTGGGCGCTGTCCCTCAGCTCTTCAGCTCAAGGCTAGCACTCTACCACTTGAGCCACAGTGCCACTTCTGGCCTTTTTCTTTTTGCTTATGTGGTGCTAAGGAATTGAACCCAGGGCCTCATGCATGCAAGGCAAGCGCTCTACCGCTGAGCCACCTTCCCAGCCCCCCTTATATTCTTTAATGGCTTATTTGCCCTGAAATTTTCACCTACTTTGAGAATTCTGGGAGGAAGTAAATTTAGCTATTTTTCTGATATTCCATCTCTCTCTCTTTTTTTTTTTTTGGCGGTCGTGGGGCTTGAACTCTGGGCCTGGGCGCTGTCCCTCAGCTCTTCAGCTCAAGGCGAGCGCTCTACCACTTGAGCTACAGTGCCACTTAATTTAGCTATTTTTCTAACTCTGAGCCACTGGACTATAATGCAGCTAGTTTTTCCCCACAAGAGACTAGTGCTTAGCCAGAGCAGCTCTGCTTAGGTGACCTGTCCATGTCACCTTTCTCCTTCATTCTTCCTCCAGAGATGCAGCCTCCCGCCGAGCCCTGCAGGCAGCCATCCAGCAGTTGGCTGAGGCCCAGCCAGAGGCCACTGCTAAGAACCTTCTGCATTCTCTGCAGTCTTCAGGCATTGGCTCCAAAGCAGGCGTTCCTAGGTAAGTGGTAAAAGTCATCTGGGTTGGTAGAGGCCTACTTAAGTAGGCTGATATAATTGAACCTTGTGGAGTATATGTGAGCTCCCCCGGCTCTTAGCCTACTGCACGTTGAATGCCTCCTGGAGTTGGCCCGCTCAGTGGAGAAAACTTCCTTCCTGAGGATGAGGGCAAGAATCAGTGGACACAAGGCACTGGATGGGGAAGCTGTCTTTTTCTTTTCTTTCTTTCTTTCTTTTTTTTTTTTTTAAATACTTCTAAGTGTCATGAAGAAGTCTGGCTAATGAGGCCTAGACTCTTGTCCTGAGTTGTCATAGATGAGTTGTGAGGGGTGAGTTTCAAGTTCTGCTCTGATAGATTAAGGAGGAATCCACTGTACGAGGCAGTGCCTTGGGGTTAACATTTGTCCAGGTAGAGACCACCGCTCTGCCCTCACTTGTCTCCTCCACCCTTCTCTTTGCAGTAAGAGCAGTGGCTCCGCAGCCTTGCTGGCCCTAACCTGGACCTGCCTTCTTGTGCGCATTGTCTTTCCCTCGAAAGCCAAGCGTCAAGGAGACATCTGGAACAAACTGGTAGGTTCCTGGATCTTTGGGGGGGGGGGTGTCAGCAAATAGAGGCTAATGATTAACCTCCCATGTGCAGAATGCTCTTGCCTCCAAGTGATTCAAATTGTTCCAAGGCATGTGACTAGGGGGTAAATGAATGCAATGAAATCCTTAATTAATTAATTTTTTGGGGGCTTGAACTCTGGGCCTGGGTGCTGTCTCTGAGCTCTTTTGTACCAAGCTAGTTCTCTATACCACTTTGAGCCATAGTGCTACTTCTGGTTTTCTGGTGGTTAATTGAAGATAAGAGTCTCATGAGTCACTTTCCTTTCTGGGCTGGCTTTGAACTGTGATCCTCAGATCTCAGCCTCCTGAGTAGCTAGAATTATAGGCCTGGGCCACCAGCATCCGGCATCGTTAGTACTTTTGACTTCTGAGTCAAGCACAGTGCTAAGCACTGGGAATATAGTGGTACGAAAAGCATGAGCTTTACCGTCATCACATGTGATGGAAGACAAGACAGCTCAGTGTGGAAAAGACAAACAAAAAGCAGGAAAATCAGAAAACACAAATACAATAACGTAGATCATAGGGACTGGGAAGGTGGCTCAGTGGTAGAGCGCTTGCCTTGAATGCATGAGGCCCTGGGTTCAATTCCTCAGCACCACATAAACAAAAAGAAAAAAGCCGGAAGTGGCGCTGTGGCTCAAGTGGTAGAGCGCTAGCCTTGAGCTGAAGAGCTGAGGGACAGCACCCAGGCCCAGAGTTCAGGCCCCACGACCGGACCCCCCCTCAAAAAAAAATGTAGATCATACCAGGTCTTTGTTTTTCTTCCCTTGATAATCATTCTTTTCCCTTTCCTTTTCTTCCTTTTTTTTTTTTTTTTTTTTTTGCTAGTCCTGGGGCTTGAACTCCAGGTCTGGGCACTGTTCCGGAGCTGCTTTTGCTCAAGGCTAGCACTCCAACCCTTGAGCCTTAGCACCACTTTTGGCTTTTTTTGTTTATGTGGTACTGAGGAATGGAACCCAAGGGGTTGATGCATGCTAGGCAAGCGCTCTACCACTAAGTCATATTCCCAGCCTTCCTTTTTTTTTTTTTCTTTTGGGTGCCAGTAGTTGGGCTTCAACTCTGCCTGGGTGATCCCTTAAAAGCTCAAGGCTGACACTCTATCACTTGAATCCTACTTTTAGTTCCAGCTTTTTGGTGGTTAATTGGAGAAGAGTCTTAGGGACTTTGTGCCAGATTGACTTTGAACCTTGATCCTCAGATTTCAGCCTCCTGAGTAGCTACTATTTCATATGTGCAACTAGCATCTGACTGTTTTCTGTTTTGCTTATTCTGGGACTTATACTCACTTTTGATGCTTTACCAGTTGAACCTTGACTCTAGCCCATCATTTTTCCTATATTTGCATTTCATTGTTGAAATGAAGTTAATGGAGTAGAATTGTCGTGATGAGTTTTGGTTCCTCTCTTTTACTGGGCCTTGAACTCAGGATCTAGTTGCTGTTTCTTAGCCTTTTCATTCAAAGCTGGTGTTCTACCACTTGACAGCTCTACTTTTGGCTTTTTAATGGTTAATTAGAGGTAGAAGTCTTTACTGCCCAGGGCTGGCTTTGAACTATGATCCTCAGCCTTCTGAGTAGCTAGGATTACAGACATGAGCCAGTAGCACCAAGCCTTAAGTTTTATTTTTTTTTAAGTTCCAAAAAATAGTTTGAGGCCAGCTTAGCCTGTGTAGTGAGTTTGAGGTTCAAGGCCAGCCTGAACTACATAGTAAGATCCTGTCTTTCGTGTGGGTTTGTGATATGTATTTGTGAAATAGGCCCCCTTTTCTTGCACAATACCTGTCTTACTGGAGTTGTGTGTTCACTTAGGTCATTGTTTAATATATTTTTTTCTCCCTCTGGACTATTAAGTTCCAGAGCAGCATTGTGTTTTGCCTTGTTTCCCATGTGCCTTTGTTGTCTGACTCACAGAAGGTGCTTAGTAAATACTAAATAAACACTTCAGTGAACCACATGATTAAAGGAAGGCGATCAGGCTGGAGTTGTGGAAGAGGTGTTATGGAGTTAAAGCCATAATGTAGAGGACCTGCTGAAGGTCACTGGCAGACTATGGGATTGTGGGAACCCTGCTTCCATGTCACATCCTGACCTAAGTCTTCCTGGCCCTGGCAGGTGGAGGTGCAGTGTCTGCTGCTGCTGGAGGTGCTGGGTGGCTCCCACAAGCATGCTGTGAATGGTGCTGTGAAGAAGCTCACCAAGCTGTGGAAAGAGGTGATGATGGCGGCAGGAGGTGCAAGGTGGTTCTTCTGTGCCTGACCCACCATCTGATCTACCCTCTTTTCACTTCTTCAGAACCCTGGGCTGGTGGAACAGTACTTGTCAGCTATTCTCAGCCTAGAACCCAACCAGAACTATGCTGGCATGCTGGGGCTGCTGGTGCAGTTTTGCACAAGTCACAAGGAAATGGTCGTGGTCAATCAGCACAAGGCAAGTGCCAGGCATGGTGGCTTTAGGTTTGTCACATCATAGATGCAATAGAATGAAGGAAAGGGAACTTACTTTACCTTGAGTTGCTTGCCTCGTGTCATGCTTGTTGGTTTTTCATGAGACCCTGGCCTTTTGCAATGATAATGAACTTCAATGAATTGGCAGGTTTTTTCTGCAGTTCTGGCTCGTGAATTAGAGCCTAGTTGTGGCATGATATTTTGTTTATTCATGTAGGCATTTATTCACACCCTCATTGGGCAGCTGCCAAACACTGCCAATTGTTGGGGATCTAGCAATATATAAGGGATCCCTGTAGAAGTGAATCTGAGAAGGAATTTGATATTAGACAGATGATCGTCTAGTTAATTATAATGGTGATAAGTGCTGTAGGGGAAAATGCAAGAAGCTGTGATACTGTACAGCTGGAGGACCTGACCTAGGGAACACGTCTCCATAATGAAGGGAGTTTGAGAGTAAAGAGGCGAGGAAGAGCACTTTAGGCACAGAAGGAGCATCTGGGGTGCAGGTGGGGTTGGAGAGACAGGAGTATGTGAGGTATAAACTGGGAGTAGACAGCCTTAGAAGCCATGTCAAGACTATTGGACTTTCTCCTAGGGGTATGGAAAGCCGTGGAAGGGGGCTGGGAAGGTGGCTAAGGTAAAGTGCTTGCCTAGCATGCATGAAGTCCTGGGTTCGATTGCTTAGTATCACATAAACAGAAAAAGCTGAAGTGGTGTTGTGGTAGATTGCTAGCCTTGAGCAGAAAGAAACTTAGGGACAGTGCCCAGGCCCTGAGTTTAAGCCCTAGGACTGGACCCCCAAAAAAGAAAGGAAGCCATGGAAGGCTTTTAAATAGATTGGCAGGAGCGACCAGAGCTCTGCTTACCACAGATTTTATAGCATTGGTTTGTGGTTTTTGGAGGCGCTGACAAGAAGGACCTATTAGACTTACAGTCAGATATTTCCCAGGATCAGGGTGTAGTAAGGTCTCTGTGTTCTCCAGAGTGCACTGCTGGATTTTTATGTGAAGAATGTCCTGATGAGCAAAGTGAAGCCTCCAAAGTACCTGCTGGTGAGTGGGCAGCCTACCTTATTCACTGAGACAAGTTAATGAGACAAGTCTCACTTCAGATGTCAGATATCTGCATTACCTTTTTATCTCGATCTGTTCCTGCGATGGCTTGGCCCTGATTCTTTTCTCTTTGTAGGATAACTGTGCTCCTTTGCTCAGATACATGACCCATTCTGAGTTCAAGGATTTGGTACTGCCCACCATTCAGAAGTCTTTATTGAGGAGTCCAGAGAATGTAATTGAAAGTAAGTTTGTATTGAGCAGGATGGTGAAGGGGATGTTTTTTTCTATTCCCTATGCTTGGCAGCAGGAGGCTTGTGTGTTGGGGAGGGGGAGATGTCATCACAGTTAACCTTGTTAGGATTGCAGGAAATAAACCAGAGACACTTTTCGGAAATTCATGAGCTTACTTGTTAGAAGAATGTGTAAAAGTGTTGTTACTTAGAGTGCTG
This sequence comes from Dipodomys merriami, assembly GCF_024711535.1. Taxonomy (NCBI): domain Eukaryota; kingdom Metazoa; phylum Chordata; class Mammalia; order Rodentia; family Heteromyidae; genus Dipodomys; species Dipodomys merriami. The sequence continues at coordinate 1,465,873 of NW_027203126.1, forward strand.
CATATATTGTAAAGTTTCAGGAAGCCTTTGGGAGACCAAATTAACAGCTTCTTTTGACTTGGTCTGAGGGTGGTATTTGAACTGTGAAGTATGATGGTTAAGTCTCTGCTTTGCTTATCTTGGTAATAAGTATCAGGCTTTTTTTTTTTTTTAAATTTAAACAGACTGGGATAAGTATACAGCTTTCCAGTAGAGCTTTTGTTTAGGCAGCCCTGTAGAAGTAACTCTTTTGTTCTGTGGCCAAACAGTAGGCCTGGTGATATTTGCTAGGGAATAGGGCAAAAATAGGCCATGATCCTTGAGACTGATAAAGGCCATGCTTTCTGTCCCCTTAGCCATCTCTAGTCTGCTGGCATCAGTGACGCTTGATCTCAGCCAGTATGCCCTGGATATCGTGAAAGGCCTGGCTAGTGAGTATTCGAACCTCCGGGCTGCCCCCTGACATACCTTGGGTTTGATTGTACTTGTCATAATTCTTAGTGAAAAGTGGTTAGAAGATAGCAGTTTAGAGATAATACTTTTTTGTTGTTTGTTTTTTTATGCCTGTCCTCAGGCTTGAACTCAGCCTGGGCCATCCCTGAATTACTTTTTCTCAAGGCTGGCGCTCTACCACCTGAGCCACAGTGATACTTTTATCTTTTTCTGAGTAGTGGTATATTTGAGATAAGAATCTCATGGGGGGCTGGTAAGGTGGCTCAGTGGTAGAGTGCTTGCCTTGCATGCCTGAGGCCCTGGGTTCGATTCCTCAGCACCACATAAGCAAAAAGAAAAAGGCCAGAAGTGGCGCTATGGCTCAAATGGTAGAGTGCTAGCCTTGAGCTGAAGAGCTGAGGGATAGCACCCAGGCCCAGAGTTCAGGCCCCATGACCGGACCCCCCCCAAAAAAAGAATCTCATGGACTTTCTTGCCCAGGTTGGCTTCAAACTGTGTGCTCAGCTAGAGATAATACTTTGAACTTTACTTAACTCAGGCAGAGTTTCTTTCTAGAGGTCCTTTACAATGAGAACAAACAGGAGTGAAATGCTGGGAGGCTGGGGAAGACAGATTAAGTCTGGTATGTTCAGCTGCTGACAGTCCCTGAGCAGTGGCTCTGTGTGTCCAGATCAGCTGAAATCCAACAGTCCCCGCCTGATGGACGAAGCTGTGCTGGCCTTGCACAACCTGGCCCGCCAGTGCAGTGATTCCTCAGCTATGGAGACTCTGACCAGGCACCTATTTGCAATCCTTGGAGGTGAGCAGGCCTTCTTGGCCCTGGAAATGGCCAAGGTTTATTCCCCCAGCATTCCCCAGGATCTGGTGGGGACTTGATTCCTGAGTCTGCTTGTTGGTAGGGTTGTGTAGTAGGGTTGGTAGGCTTGTGGGACATGCATGAGGTGATTTCAGTGTTTTTAAGTAACTTTGCATGTTAGGAAAACAAACAGAAATACACTGCGACACTGATGAAGTCTTACGTATTAGGAACTTGAGTGATTTAGAACATTTTTTCTTTATATTTTTTCTATTAGATTTTCTTTTAAGAACAGTGCTTCTTAGAAAACAAAAGGCTAATAAATGTCATTTTTAGACCCAATTCACATTAGAAAAGCATTTTGGAGTCTATATCATATATGATCTCATGAGTGTACTGTTCACTCCTTGGGAAAATGGGGATGACATGAATTTGAACCTTTACTTCCCTCCTCTCAGGCTCAGAAGGAAAACTAACCATTGTAGCCCAGAAGATGAGCGTCCTCTCAGGTAGGGGATTTCTCCCTGGATTGTGCAAGTGTGGTGTAGTAATGGGGGAGGTTAAAGTAACTCACAGGTAAGGCGAGTCCTTTGAATCCTGACCTCTCTGACAGTGTTGGCTGTGCCAGCCTGCCTTCCAGGACTCTGCTGCCTGCCTGCGTGGCAAGAGGCCTGGCTTCTATAAAAGGCAAGATTGTGAAGGGAGAATTGAAGGAGGGTTAATAATGACCAGGGGAGAAGCATGGCTGCCGGGGGACCCCAAAGTGGTCTATGACCTGGTGTGCTGAGATGGCAGTGGCAGGAAGACTTGCCTGCTGTGGTTTTGTGCAGATGAGAGGCTGAACAGGGAATCTGCCTTTCAGGGATTGGGAGTGTCAGTCATCACGTGGTGTCAGGGCCTTCTGGACAAGTCCTGAATGGGACCGTGGCTGAGCTGTTCATCCCATTCCTCCAGCAGGAAGGTAATTCTTCAGCATGGGGAGTGTGTGGTCCACACCGATCCTTGACCATTTAAGGCCTTCCATAAGCCCCTTCTTCAGCCTACCTCCAGCTGGCAAGACCGGGAACGGTCTAAAATGTCACTGCTTCCTTCTCTAGCACTCTGTCTTGCTTTCTTGTGCTGTTTCTAATGATTTGATGTGGTTATAATGTCAAACTGACTGGCTTGGTGCTGCTTGCCCTAGTTCATGAAGGCACTTTGGTACATGCTGTCTCTGTCCTGGCTCTCTGGTGCAACCGGTTCACTACAGAAGTTCCCAAGAAGCTAATTGACTGGTTCAAGAAAGCTTTCAGCCTTAAAACTTCCACCTCTGCAGTGAGACACGCTTACCTGCAGTGCATGCTGGCCTCCTTCCGAGGTAAGTGATCTTTAGACCAGTGTCGAGACCACCTCTGTAGGGTTGGACAAGTCTTCAGGACATTATCACTATTCTAGGCTTTTTTTCCCCCTCCTCTTTCCCTCTTTCCTTCTTTCCTTCCCTCCCTCTTTCTCCCTTTTTGTGTTGGTACCTGGCCCTGAGTGGGAAAAGCTAAGTAAGAACATGTAACCTTGAGTTCAAGCCCTGTTACTCAAAAAAAAAAAACTTTAAAAAGGAAAAGAAAAATGTCTTTGCCAGTTGCCAGTAGCTTATGTTTGTAATCCTAGCTACTCAGGAGGCTGACATATGAAATTGTGATTCAAAGCCAGACTGGGCAGGAAAATCTGTAAGATTCTTATCTCCAGTTAACTACAAGAAAAGCTAGAAATGAAGCTGTGGCTCAAGTAGTAGAGCACAAGCCTTGAGAAAAAAGGTGGAGGGATAGGTCTTGAGTTAAAGCCCCAAACTGACACACTTTGAATCGAGAACAATCTATCCATCTTTTCTGAAAACGTATCATCAGTCATAGGTTATCTTCACATAGTGATTTATGAGGTTATGCAAAGCCACAGAGTATGCTGATTAAAGTCATAGGTGCTCATGTGTGTAATAGTCAATACTACCTTAGTGAACTCATGTCTTCAATTTGAAAACTGTATGTACATATATATATATATATATATATATATATATATATATATATATATATAATTATATATATCGGTTTGCATTTTTGCCACTTTGCTCAATCTTGTTGCTCTACCACTTGAGCAACAGGTCCACTTCCAGCTTTTTGTTGACTAATTGGAGATAAGAGTTTCATGGACTTTTTTACTTGGCCTGGCTTTGAGTCATGAGAATGAGCACTGGCTCCCAGCTTCAGTATGAAATATTCTGATACATTGTGAATAGTTATAAAAATGAGTTAGTGTTAATTAAAAATATATAGTGGTTTTTAAATTTGTTTTTGATTGGGGCTTGAACTTGAGGTCTGGGGGCTGTCCCTAAGCTCTTTCGCTCAAGGCTAGCACTCTACCACGTTGAGCCACAGTGCCACTTCTGGTTTTCTGGTAGTTAGTTGGAGATAGTCTCACGAACTTTCCTGCCCTAGCTGGATTTGAATTATGATCCTCAAATCTCAGACTCCTGAGCAGCTAGGAAAACAGACATGAGCCACCAGCATCTGGTTAAAAGTATATAGTTTTTATAGTTTGAACTGCATATGTACATTTATCTATGTATGTATGTATATATGTATGCATGCATACATACATGTATTTATGTATATATGTATGTATTTTCTATTGGTTGTGGGGCTTGAAATCAGGGCCTGGGCACTCAGCTCAGGCACTGGCCTGAGCTCTTTTGCTCAAGACTAGCACTCTATCTCTTTGAGCCACAGCTCCGATTCTGGTTTTCTGATGATTAATTGAAGATAAGAGTCTCACTGACTTTTCTGTCCATGCTGGCTTTGAATTGTGATCTTCAGATCTCATCCTCCTAAGTAGATAGGATTATAGGCATGAGCCACCAGCACCTATCTGGTTTCTCTTTTTTTTTTTTTTTTAGTTGGTCCTGGGGCTTGAACTCTGGGCTTGGGTGCTGTCTCTGCGTTCTTCAGCTCAAGGTGAGCACTCTACTGTTTGAGCCACAGAGCCACTTCCGGTTTTCTAGTCGTTTATTGGAGATAAGAGTCTCACGGACTTTCCTGCGCAGGCTGGCTTTGAACCGAGATCCTCAGATCTCAGCCTCTTGAGTAGCTAGGATTACAGGTGTGAGCCACCGGCGCCCAGCTTTTTGGTTTCTCCTTTTAAAAATGAATTTGTAGCTGGGTGCTGGTGCTCATGCCTATCATCCTAGCTGCTCAGGAGGCTGAGGTCTGAGAATCATGGTTCAAAGCCGGCAAAGGAAAGTCCTTGAGACTCTTATCTCCAATAAACCACTAGAAAACTGGAAGTGGCACTGTGGCTAAGTGGTGGAGAGCTCGCCTTGAGCTGAAGAGTGCAGGTACAGTGCCCAAGCTCAGAGTTCAAGACCCACAACTGACCAAAAAAAAAAAAAGAATTTGTAGGCTGGGAAGGTGGCTCAGTGGTAGAGCGCTTGCCTTGCATGCCTGAGGCCCTGGGTTCGATTCCTCAGCACCACATAAGCAAAAAGAAAAAAGCTAGAAGTGGTGCTGTGGCTCAAGTGGTAGAGTGCTAGCCTTGAGCTGAAGAGCTGAGGGACAGCGTCCAGGCCGAGTTCAGGCCCCACGACTGAACCCCCCCCACCCCAAAAAAAAGAATTTGTTAGACACCTTGGCACTGATTTCAAGTCCTAGTACCAGCGTACACACTAAAAAGAGTTTATTTTAAAAAGCTTTTAAGGCAGGTTTTCAGATTTGGAATTTGGATCCAAAGGTGGTCTGTCTGGTATGGGGGAAGAATACCACATTGGCATTCATAGGTTTAATGTTGGCACTGGCTCTGTGTCAACCAGCTGTGAGGCCTTGGACAATTTATCTCTGTTTTCTTACCTATCAGATTAATAAGGATTAATTAGGATTAATGAATAAGGGTTAATAAGGATCCTTCTATCTCTAATGTCTGTATGGTTTGATTTAAGTCCCAATTTCTAACTTAAGTTCTTTATAGTATTTAACAGTAAACTGAAGGTTTTGTTTTGTTTTTTGGCTCTGGGGTCTGAACTCTGGGCCTAGGCGCTGTCCCTCAGCTCTTCAGCTCAAGCCTAGCGCTCTACCACTTGAGCCATAGCACCACTTCTGGCTTTTTCTGCTTAAGTGGTGCTGAGGAATTGAACCCATGGCCTCATGCATGCAAGGCAAGCACTCTACCACTGAGCTACCTTCCCAGCCCTAAATTAAAAGGGTTTTAGCAGTTTAGATGTGAATAACTCCTTTCTCCAAGTGATCTTGCCACCCTGGAGCTCAAGATGTTTTGTAAGGTGTTGGTCCTCTCTCCACAGGTGACACATTGTTGCAGGCACTGGATTTACTGCCCTTGCTCACTCAGACAGTGGAGAAGGCAGCTTCCCAGAGCACTCAGGTTCCCACCGTCACTGAAGGGGTTGCTGCAGCCTTGCTGCTCTCAAAGCTTTCTGTGGCTGATTCACAGGCTGGTAAGGATCCATAGATGTTGAGGATAGTAGATAATAAGGGTCCTTGGATGCAGTGCCTTTTGGCATCAGCTCACCAGCTATAGGCTGGGTCATAATGAGAAGGCAACCAGAGGACTCTGACCATCCTTTGCTCTTGTGCTCCAGAATGTGGATTTGGAGATGATGCTAAATGGATCTGTGTTTGGTATCAGCACTTTCTGTCTTCATTAAGCATATATTCATAGGATACAAAATGGTATGACAAATTTGCTTTAGTTCTAAGTTCCCCTCTTTAGACTATGTTACCAGTTTTTGTTTTTTTTTTTTGGGTCCGGTTGTGGGGCCTGAACTCTAGGCCTGGGCGCTGTCCCTCAGCTCTTCAGCTCAAGGCTAGCGCTCTACCATTGGAGCCACAGTGCCACTTCTGGCTTTTTTCTTTTTGCTTATGTGGTGCTGAGGAATCGAACCCAGGGCCTCATGCATGCAAGGCAAGTGCTCTACCACTGAGCCACCTTCCCAGCCCTATGTTACCAGTTTTGTGTCCAGATGTGGTCAATTTGTAATGAAACATGGGGGGGTAACATAAGATATACACCGTACTATATTACATACAATACCATCTTTGAAATGATTACAGATATTATGACAGAAAGAGCCTTCTCATTCTTTTTTTGTAGTTCTCTAGTCCATATTTTATTAGTTCACCATTACTTAGCTTTCTGTTGCTATGACAGAGTCCCTGAGAAAATCAGCAAAAAGGAGTTTTTATGCTTTTTTTTTTTTTTTTTCTGTCGGTCATAGGGCTTGAACTCTGGGCCTGAGCACTGTCCCTCATCTCTTCAGTTCAAGGCTAGCACTCTACCACTTGAGCCACAGTGCCACTTCCAAGTAAAGGAATAAAGGTTATTTTGGCTCATGGTTTCAGAAGCTTCATTTTGTACTTAGTTGTCCCATTATCTTTGAACCTGTACTGAATCAGCGCACATGTATATATATACACCCAGGGACCTCACTTGGTCTTCTAGGAATTTACTATTTCCTGAGTGCCATAGGCTGGGGAACAAGTCTTTAGCACATGGGCCTTTGGGAGACCCTGTGGATCCGACTGTCACAATCTCCTACTCCTTGCATGTGCACATGCCTGACCTTATTCCTGTGGTGAGAAGTAGAGTTCAGCTCTGCATATATTACTGTGTGTCCCCTATGAATATGGAGGGCCAGGCTGCAGTGATAGAGAGAGTAGATACAGAGTGGTGAACATGACCTCACCATCTCATAGCAGGGTGCTTACTCTGTCAAGAAGCAGGAAGATAACAATGTACTTCATTGTAAAATGTAGCACTAGGACAGTTTGAGGGAGAGTATTAGTATGAGTAATGGGAAAGACTTTATGGGGAAGGAAGCATTTGAACTGGATCCATGAGGACCTAGACAGTCCCAATTGTGGAGTACAGGGAGAGTTGTGATGTATGAACCTAAAGTATTGACAGAGTAGGTAAAGAGGAATTTCCGAGGAGAAGCCACTTGTGTGGGCTCCTGCAGGCAGCATGAGTTCATTCTCAAAGGAAGAGCAATGCAACCCTAGGAATGATCCAGCCAGTGAGGCTCCCTCACAAAACCTGTCCCAGCAGCTTCAGGTTTTAGACCTCGGTCCTCCATTGTGCACTGTGTCATGGTCTGACCCTTGGTTTCTTGTAGAGGCCAAATTAGGCAGCTTTTGGCAGCTGGTCGTGGATGAGAAGAAGCAGATTTTCACTTCAGAGAAATTCCTACTCTTGGCTTCCGAGGATGGTGAGTTGCTTGGAACTAAGTTTTGGCCACAAGAAAGGACTTGTTTGTCCCTGACCAGCTGTTCAGCCAGTCACTTCTACAAAAGCCAAAGATCTGGCCAGCAGTTGGGCTGTGGTCAGAATGAATTCATTCCTGTGGGAGTGTCGGGATCAGGAAGCTAGGGGAATCTAGGAGAACTGTGGAGTCAGAACAGTGACACTCTCTGAGCTGTGATACCAGCTGTAATGATAGCTGGTTAGATAATTGGTGCGCTCTTATATTAGAGGTTGCTGAGAAGCACTTGGAGAGCGCAATCGGCTCTACTCCCCCATTAGGAGATACAAACTACCAGTTTCTACCCTAGCAGAAAAGAAATAACTGATCTCCAAATGTGTGTGCAAAATTCTAGGTTGCCTTAGAGGAGTCTGCCACTAATTAGTGATTTGAAAATTCTTTTGACTCACAAATCACAACACCCCATTAATGAGCTGCAACTGTTAGTCACTTCCTGGTTTTTAAGAATTTTTATTAAAAAAAAATACATTCAGATAATTCAAAAGTAAAAAGATGTAAGAGGCTACACTAACAATTACACTCCTGCTTTGATCTGTGGTCACCCAGTTCTCCTGATTATAGATAAACAGTTTTACCAGATGCTTTTATATTCTCTCTCTCTTTCTCTTTCTCCTCTTTCTTTCTTTCTCACACACATATGTGTATATATGCACACACATAAGTATTTTTTTTTTTTTGCTTATGTGGTGCTGAGGAATCGAACCCAGGGTCTCAGGCATGCAAGGCAAGCGTTCTACCACTGAGCCACCTTCCCAGCCCCACACATAAGTATTTTTATATGTAGTTGTCTACCTTTTTTTTTCCCCCTGGTCTTAGGCTTGAACTCAGGACGTGGGCACTGTCTTTGAGCCTCTCTGTGCTCAAGGCAAGTGCTCTACCACTGGAGCCACAGTGCCACTTCTGGCTTTTTCTCTTTATGTGGTACTGAGGAATCAAACCCAGGACTCCATGCATGTTAGGCAAGCACTCTACCACTAAGCCATATTTCTAGCCCCTTGCCTATCTTTTTTTTTTTTTTTTTTCCTGTTGGTCATGGGGGCTAAACTTTGGGCCTGGGCGCTGTTCCTCAGCTCTGCAGCTCAAGGCTAGCACCCTACCACTTGAGCCACAGTACCACTTCTGGCTTTTTTCTGCTTATGTGGTGTTGAGCAATTGAACCCAGGGTCTTAGGCATGCGAGGCAAGCACTCTACCACTGAGCCAACTTCCCAGCCCCCTTGTCTGTCTATTTTACACAGTTTTGTGCCTGTTGTATCCACTATGTTTTCGTTTTTTCTTTTTCTTTTTTTTTTTTTTTTTTGGGTCCGGTCGTGGGGTCTGAACTCTGGGCCTGGGCGCTGTCCCTCAGCTCTTCAGCTCAAGGCTAGCGCTCTACCACTGGAGCCACAGCGCCACTTCTGGCTTTTTTCTTTTTGCTTATGTGGTGCTGAGGAATTGAACCCAGGGCCTCATGCATACAAGAAAAGCTCTCTACCACTGAGCCACCTTCCCAGCCCTCTATATGTTTTCTAGAGTGGGAAATCTGTCCATATCTTGTGTATGAGGCCCTTAGTTTTGAACTTCATAGTAGATTTTTCAAAAAAAAATTTGATCCTTTTTTTTTTTTTTTTTTCCAGAAGGTTCAACTGTGGCACCCAGGCTGGGTGACTTCCTGGATGCTCCTGCCTTGACCTCACAAATGCTGAGGTTGCAGGCAGGTACCACCCTATGTGGCTAGTGATTTATTTATTTTTACGTAAAATATAATTTTTTATTGTTATTAAGGAATTATACTTAGGGGTCACTATTTCATAAGTCAGGTAATGAATACATTTCTTTTTGTACAATGTCACTCCTTTAGTGATTTTTTTGTTATGTTGGTCATGGGGTTTAAACTCCTGACTTGGGTTCTGTCCCTGAGCTCTTTTGCTTATGGCTAGTAGTCTACCACTTTGAACACAATGTCACTTCAGGTTTTCTGATAAAAGTCTCATGGGGACTTTTTTGCCCAGGCTGGCTTTGAATCACGATCCTTAGATTTCAGTCTCCTGAGTAGCTAGGATTACAGATGTGAGCCACGAGTGCCCTGCTTAGTAATTATTTTAATTATTAAAATAAGAATATATCTTATTCTGAAATTTATGTGTGAAAAATGAACTGTCACTTCCTATCTATATTGTGGGTTTAACAGTTTATTCTAGTGATAGAGAAAGACATTTAGCTATTGAAAAATAAAAGCCCAACACTTTCCACTGTTTCTTCTTCTTGTAGCCCTTTGTACTGTGTTGCATTTGACCGAAAGACTTTTTCTTGACCACTCGCATAGACTCACCGGCAACAAAGTTCTGTACGTGAAGGTTGCTTATTTTATCCCTTGGTTGAACAAGGCAAGCCTTTGCAGGGTGTGGAGGAGTGGGATGTGGTGGGTGGGCTGTGGAAAGCCTTGCTCCCTGGTGTTCCAGTATGATCTGTCCCTATGCTTGCAGGCAGTACTACCGGGCCTTGGTGGCAGTGCTCCTGAGCCGCACCTGGCACGTGCGTAGGCAAGCTCAGCAGACGGTTCGGAAACTGCTGTCCTCTCTCGGGGGCTTTAAGCTTGCCAGTGGCCTCCTGGAGGAGCTGAAGAATGTCCTCACGTCTCACAAGGTGAGGTTGTATGGAGCCTAGACTAGAGCTTTGTTCAGCCAGTTCATTGATTTATATGTTGGGGTTTTAGTTGGGCCACTCCTGGACTGTTCTCATTCAGACCTTAAGGGATACCAGAATCTTCTGCTTTGCCCTTGAGCTCTTATAACATCTTTCATACAATTCCTTATCATTTTAGAGACCATTTTAACCCTTTCCATGCCATTTGATACATGGCTCATCCTTTTCCTCTTTGAATCTTTGTTCTTTTATAGTTTTAAAGCATTTTAATAAACTTTAACATACTTTCTACCAGTCTCCCTTTTGGTTTTTCACAGTACCTTTCAAGTCAGATAGGATTTAGGACACTTATTTTTTCATATGAGCTGAGATGACTTGCACAGGGTCTCCCAGTCAGTATTGGGAGGAATTTGGGAATAGACTATGTTTCACTGCTTTCCTCCATAAGCTAGTGACAGATATGTAGGTATGGGCAGATCTCGTGGACCAGTTGTCCATTTTCTTCCCTGTATAGGCTTTTTAGGTGGGAAGTCGCACTATCTTGGCGCATCTAACAGCCTGTGGGAGAGCACAGTGTGAATGAGAGATGCATTGTCACTGGTAGGTTTCCTGCATGGGGCTGAAAGCCCTGGGAACTCATACATTGTTTCCATGTAGGTGCTGCCCTTAGAAGCTCTTCTGACTGATGCTGGGGAGATGACCGAGACAGGAAAGGCCTATGTGTCTCCACGAGTCCTGCAGGAGGCTCTGTGTGTCATCTCTGGGATCCCAGGACTCGAGGGTGATGTCACTAGTACGGAACAGCTGGCCCGGGAGATGCTGATCATCTCCCATCACCCATCCTTAGGTCTGTGGCTATCGTGGGTATGGGAGTGGGAGATACTGTCAGACTTCATTGGGCAGGGTGAGAGTAGGCTGGGAAGAAAGCTTCAAGGAGGCCCTTCTCTTGCAGTGGCAGTACAGTCTGGACTCTGGCCAGCACTTCTCACCAAAATGAAGATTGACCCTGAAGCCTTCATCACCAGGCAGTTGGATCAGATCATTCCCAGGATTGCCACACAGAGTCCCCTGAACCAGGTGATGGACACATGAGCTGGTTCAGGCTTTTGGTTGGAAATGGAGGGCACAAAAAGGAGGGGCTGTGATAAGCTGTGGGCTTGGATCCTTAGTTGTAAGTGACAGAAATATAAATACATTTAAGCACCAAAGGGAACTTCCTTATTTACCTGTGAAATCAAGGATACGACTAGCTGGGTCTGATGGTGCTAGAGTCAGCTGATGTTGCTGGGATTGTACATCCTCAGTCTTTCTTACTGGTAGAAGGGGGCTGCTAGTGTTCTGTGCTCATACCTAGTCTCATCAGCTCCAGCTGGCATGGGTCTCCTTGGTCAGCCTGACTCAAATTCTGTCTTGACTTTTCTTAGTCTGGGTCACGTGCACAACTCTGGAAAGGATCGGGGGGCTCCACTTGGAGGTTGAGGGTGTAGAACAAGTTTGTGTGTTCTCCTTCTTCCCTCAAATCAGAGTGCTGTTAGCAGACTAAGGCCAAGGCATAAAAGCTTGTTTACTACAGAAGGCACAAGCCACAGTTGTCCACTCTGGTGAGCAGTACTCGGAAAGAACAAGGCAGAGATAAGGGGGCCAACTGCCAAGGACATTGAGGTGTTGTGGGACTGAGTTTTGGTGCTGGCTTGGCACAGACTGATTCTGTCTGTATTTATCTGGCAGTCTTCCATGAATGCCATGGGCTCCCTTTCCATCTTGTCCCCGGATCGGGTCCTTCCACAGATCATCAGTACTATCACTGCCTCTGTGCAGAACCCTGCACTGCGCTTGGTGACTCGGGAGGAGTTTGCCATCATGCAGACTCCTGCCGGGGAGCTGTTTGACAAATCCATCATCCAGAGGTAAGATTCACTGACAGTCATAGTTGCCTTTCCTGCACCAACCCTAATTTTCTTGCTTGTATGATAGAGACAACACCTCTTTTGTAGGGTCATTGTGAAGAACAAACAAGACAACCTGTCTATTGGGCAGATACCTTATTGGTTTTAGGTCCTAAGACCTAAAAAAAATGCCAGTGTATGACTTAGCACCATCCTGGCTAGCTGGATACCAGGCGTGATGGTGTATGCTTACAATGTTAGCACTTGGGAGGCTGACAGAAAGATGTGATTTCCAGGCTGGCCTGGGCTACATAGAGACCCTATCTACATTGAGACCCTGCCTCAAAAAATGTAAAAAAAAAAAAAAAGGGAGAGGGGGAAAAAAAAGTAAAAAAGTTAGTTGGAACTGAAGGGTGTATAGCTCAGTGGTCGAGTACTTGGCTAGCATACAAAAGGTCCTGAGTTCAGTGTCCACCACAAAAGGAAAAAAAAAATTAAAGCTAACAGTGATTTCATGGCTAGTGGGAGGCTGAAGAGCTTGGTGTTTTCTTTCAGGCTAGCTAATCACTTGTATTTTAGTGCTCAGCAGGACAGCATAAAAAAGGCCAACATGAAACGAGAGAACAAAGCTTATTCCTTCAAGGAGCAGATCATTGAGCTGGAGCTGAAGGAGGTGAGTCCACAGAGGCATCTGATAGGGCTGCTGAGCGTGGTGGCCCTGAGATCACCAAGGCTCTGCTACACAAAGGCTTCCCCATGAGACCCAGGGCACATGCCACTGCTCTCCGATCACACTCTCTTGACCCTTCCTCTGCCCCCACTCAAGGCAAACCGGTTTCTCACTTAAGTACTGTTGCTCAGTTTCATGCCTGTCTCCCTTCTTGAAGGCTAGGCCCCATTTGACTCAACCTTGGAGGCTAGATTGTACTTCTCTTTGATATCTCAGTCTATACAAGCCCTTCTCAGAGCGGCTTCCTTATACCCACCTATCTCTCTTTCAAATACCATACATTGGTTTACTAGTTGTATAAGGGGGAGGAGGGCTTTATTGTAACATTTACACACACACATTCATACAATGTTATGAATATATCAACCTTATTCCCTCTCACTATTCCCTATCACATTTCCCTCTTTCCAGCAGTTCCACCGGTTTTTTGTTTTTGTTTCTTTTTTTTTTTTTTGGGTCCAGTCCTGGGGCCTGAACTCTGGGCCTGGACGCTGTCCCTCAGCTCTTCAGCTCAAGGCTAGCGCTCTACCACTTGAGCCACAGCTCCACTTCCGGCTTTTTTCTTTTTGCTTATGTGGTGCTGAGGAATTGAACCCAGGGCCTCAGGCATGCAAGGCAAGCGCTCTACCACTGAGCCACCTTCCCAGCCCCCTTTTGTTTCTATTTTTAAAATTTTATTGTCAAGGTGATATAGAGAGGGGTTACGGTTATATAAGTGAGGTACCAGTTTTCATTGTTGTGTTTCATACATGTGAACACACTGCTTCAATTATCTTCATATCATACTCATTCCTTGTGACTATTCTGATGCTCTGCTATCTTGTTTGTATTTGCTCACTTGTTTCTTGTTTACTTTCACCCATTAAAATGCTAGTGCCCTGAGAGAAAGGACTTTTAATGGTTCCCCTGCAGTCCTCTTTTCCCCTTCCCATCTAGAATAGTGTGTGGCATGATGATGTAGGTGCTCAATTAAGGGTGAGTGATTCCTGCCTTATGGTCTTCAGCCACCTGAGCAGGTTTTTCCCAGTGTTGGAGAGTGAGAGTGATTCTTTTTTTTTTTTTTTTTTTGTTGGTCGTGGGGCTTGAACTCTGGGCCTGGGTGCTGTCCCTCAGCTCTTCAGCTCAAGGCAAGCGCTCTACCACTTGAGGTACAGCGCCTCTTCCGGTTTTCTGGTGGTTTATTGGAGATAGGAGTCTCATAGTCTCTCCTGCCCGGGCTGGCTTTGAACCGCAATCCTCAGATCTCAGCCTCCTGAGTAGCTAGGATTACAGGCGTGAGCCACCAGCGCCCGGCTTGAGAGTGATTCTTGCCTTATAGTCTTCCAGCACCTGAGCAGGTTTTTCTCAATGTTGGAGAACTTTTGTAGAGAACATCTGGGCATGTGCTGGGAAGGTGGCTCAGTGGTAGAGCACTTGCCTTGCATGCCTGAGGCCCTGGGTTCGATTCCTCAGCACCACATAAGCAAAAAGAAAAAAGCTGGAAGTGGCGCTGTGGCTCAAGTGGTAGAGTGCTAGCCTTGAGCTGAAGAGCTGAGGGACAGTGGCCAGGCCCAGAGTTCAGGCCCCACGACCGGACCTCCTCCCCCCCCCCAAAAAAAAAAAAAGAAAGAACATCTGGGCAGGAGGGCAGGGACGGGGAGAGGAGGAAGGCTGTTCTGAATATAAAGCCATGTGGCCACCACAATACCCATTAGAGATAATTGAGAGCTCTTTTATTTCTCTAATGTATTTCTCTTCTTGCCTTTTTTTTTTTTTGGTCGGTCGTGGGGCTTGAACTCTGGGCCTGGGCACTGTCCCTCAGCTCTTCAGCTCAAGGCGAGCGCTCTACCACATGAGCTACAGTGCCACTTCCGGTTTTCTGGTGGTTTATTTGAGATAGGAGTCTCACAGTCTCTCCTGCCCGGGCTGGCTTTGAACCGTGATCCTCAGATCTCAGCCTCCTGAGTAGCTAGGATTACAGGCATGAGCCACCAGCGCCCGGCTTCTTCTTGCCTTTGTTAGCAGAAAGTATAGTTAAAATTTGCTTCTTGCTGGATACAGTTATAATCCCAGTTACTTGGAAGAGGAGTGGAAAGAAGGAAGCCAGGCCAGTTCTGAGCAAAAATTCAAGAACCCAGCTGGGCGCTGGTGGCTCACGCCTGTAATCCTAGCTACTCAGGAGGCTGAGATCTGAGGATCGTGGTTCAAAGCCAGCCCGGGCAGGGGAGACCGTGAGACTCCTATCTCCAATAAACCACCAGAAAACCGGAAGTGGCGCTATAGCTCAAGTGGTAGAGCGCTCGCCTTGAGCTGAAGAGCTGAGCGACAGCGCCCAGGCCCAGAGTTCAAGCCCCACGGCCGACAAAAAAAAAAAAAAAAAAAAAATTCAAGAACCCATAAAAAAAAAAAAAGAAACAACAAAACCTAAGCTGGGTGCTGGTAGCTCACACTGGTAATCCTTGCTACGTAGGAGGTTGAAATTAGATCATGATTCAAAACCAGCCTGGGCAGGAAAGTCCATGAGACTTTTTTTTTTTTTTGCCAGTAATGGGGCTTGAACTTGGCCTGGGCACTTTCCCTGAGCTGCTTTTGCTGAAGACTAGCACTCTACCACTTGAGCCACAGCACCACATCTGGCCCTTTCTGTTTAGTACTGAGGAACAAAACCCAGGGCTTCATGCATGCTAGGCAAGCATTTACTACTAAGCCACATTCCCAGCCCCTCCATGAGACTTTTATCTCCAGTTAACCAGCAAGAAGCCTGAAAGTCAGGGTGTGGCCTAAGTAGTAGAATGTCAGCCTTGAGTAAAAAAGCTAAGGGATATGCCAGGTGCCAGTGGCTCATGCCTATAATCCTAGCTACTCAGGCTGAGATCTGAGAATTGTGATTCAAAGAAAGTCCATGAGACTTTTATCTCCAATTAACTACCAAAAAGACAAAAATGGTACTGTGGCTCAAAGTGGTAAAGCACTAGCCTTGAGCAGAAAAGCTCACTGAGGGCTGGGAAGGTGGCTCAGTGGTAAAGTGTTTGCATGCATGAAGCCCTGGGTTCGGTTCCTCAGCATCAAGTAAGCAGAAAAAGCCGAAGTGATGATGTGGCTCAAGTGGTGGAGCGCTAGCCTTGAGCTGAAGAGCTATGGGTCAGCGCCCAGGCCCAGGCCCAGGCCCAGGCCCAGAGTTCAGGCCCAGGACTGACCCAAAGGAATAAAAAAAAAAGCTCACTGACAGTTCCTAGGCTCTGTATTTAAATGCTAGTACTGGTGCGAGCACATGTGCACTTGTATGCATACACGTACGTGTTCGTGCATGCGCACACGCGCGCACACACACACACACACACATTCACATACACAAACACAAAGTAAAAGAGGCTGAGTATGTGGTTCATGGAGTAGGTTGTTGGCCTAGCAAACTTGAGGCCCTCATTCCAAACCCTATTACTGCCAAAAAGATTGGCCAAATTTGTTTTTATTTTGCTTTTTTACTTTTGTCTCTGTACTGTACTCATCCAGTGGCCATGGACTTTATAGTCATGGTGGGAAGCCACATGGGTGGGTTTGTGGACCCCAGGCCCAGACTTAGAGCTGGTGGTATTCTCTGTGGAAGCAAGCTTGCCTTCCTCCGGTAGAGAGGCAGGTCTGTTCCCTGGAGGTGGAATTGGTTTGCTAACTCTGATCCTTCAGGAGATAAAGAAGAAGAAAGGCATAAAAGAGGAGGTGCAGCTGACCAGCAAGCAGAAGGAAATGCTGCAGGCCCAGCTGGACAAGGAGGCACAGATCCGGAGACGACTACAAGAGGTAAGTGTGACCACTGCATGCCCTTGGTTGAAAGTACTCAATGACTTAGTCCCATTTCTTGCTGTCATAGAGTGGGGCCCTGTTGACCTGCCCTCTGGTTGACTCTGCTTACAGCTGGATGGGGAGCTGGAGGTGGCATTAGGACTGCTAGACACCATCCTGATCAAGAACCCGTCTGGCTTGACCCAGTACATCCCTGTTTTGATCGACTCCTTCTTACCCTTGCTGAAATCTCCTTTGGCTGCTCCCAGGATCAAGAGCCCCTTCCTGTCTTTGGCAGCTTGTGTTATGCCCCGTAGGCTCAAGGCTTTGGGTTAGTCCTTATTCACTGACTGTGGGGATGGCCCAGGGTAGTATGGGAGTTCGGCTGGGATGCCCCTAAGTGCTTGTGGAGAGGCATTTGGTAATCTAAGCTGCTGAATTTTGTTTCTACGTGGAAGCAGCCTGTGAAACCTCCAACTGGATGTGCTCAGGAGTGACATGTGTCTCCTCTCCATTTTGCATCCTCTCTGCCTTCACTCTGAGGAACAGGTTTTAGATGCTATTTGGCATCTTATCTTTCTTTAGCAATTTTTTTTTTTTTTTTAAGATGCCAGGGATCAATCCCAGGGCCTTATACATGCTAGGCAAGCAGTCTGCCAACTAAGCCATACCCCCAGCCCTCTAGCAAATTTAAAACTAGGAAATTAGAAACTCAATGGTATTGAGGATGATTTGCTGCAATGTGGCCAGTCATTGCTGCCCAGAGCTCCTGAGCAGCCATGCATTAGGTATACGAGTACAATCCCAGCATTCAGGGAGCTGAGGCAGGAGGATTGTGAGTGCCACATAAGCCTGGGCTACATAAAGAACAAAAACATCCTCACAAGGATAGCTTCTGCCCATTTCCTTACCCTTGGACAATATCACAAAGACAAAGTGAGAGATTAGATTGAAGAAAGGGATTATATTCAGAGGACTAGGTGCCTCTGCCCTGGACCCCTAATTTGTGTCAGGGCCAGATTCTGCACCTTGTGTGGGTCACTCCTTCTCGGGTCTCTTTCCACAGGCATTTTGGTGAGCCATGTGACACTGCGCCTGCTAAAGCCAGAGTGTGCTCTGGATAAGTCCTGGTGCCAGGAGGATCTGTCAGTGGCTGTGAAGAGAGCAGTGACTCTGCTGCACACTCACACAATCACCAGCAGGGTGGGCAAGGGCGAGCCAGGTAAGAGACTGGATGGGGCCAGGGACACAGGATGGAAGGGCTGGTATGCAGAGTGCTAGAGGATTACGTGTTGCCTAGACTTCCTGAGTCTGTAGCCTTGGGCAAGCAAGTCTTCTTTCCTGGCCTTGGTCTGAAAAATGAGGATTGGACTAGGGAGGGCATTTGAGTCCAGTCCTGGTATTCTGTGAGTCACTGTGACTCTATTCTATCCATTTTTCTGTCAAGTCACACATTCTGGAAGTGGGCCGTGTTGTGGGTAAAAGTAGGATCAGCTTTAGTTTTGGACTGCCAGCCATCATCCCTGTGTAGTAATGGATGCTTCCAGTGTCAGAAGGGCCTCCAGTTTTCCTCTCCTCTTCCCTGAAGCTACATGGGCAGCTGTGGTCCAGGTCCAGCCCACTCCAACATCCTGTGTTCTACTTGGTATTACAGATGCTGCACCCCTGTCTGCACCAGCCTTCTCCTTGGTCTTCCCATTGTTGAAGATGGTGCTTACTGAAATGCCCCACCACAGCGAGGAGGAGGAGGAGCAGATGGCCCAGATTCTCCAGATCCTCACTGTTCATGCTCAGCTGAGGACCTCCCCTGACACCCTTCCTGGCCGTGTGGACGAGGTTGGCATGAAGCTCTGTTACTCCTTGGTTTGAGGGGACCTCAGGAAGGCAGGTGCTCATGACACTTTAAAACCCATAAACAGTTCTGGTGAGGAAATAGAAGAGGTGTTTATACCTATGGTAGCAGCTCACATGGTGTGGTGAGTGGCTTAATGCAAAAATGAGTCATGCTGCTTTTACATGACTAGCTATGCCAGGTTTCCATCTCTTTCAGTGTGTACCACCTGATTTATTGATTTTACCAGTTACATAAGAGTCTACACTGTGCATACACCGTGTGTGTGTGTGTGTGTGTGTGTGTGTGTGTGCGCGCGCGTGCGTGCGTGTGTTCATGGGACCTGAACTCTGGGCCTGGGTGCTGTCCTTCAGCTCAAGTGTAGCACTCTGCCACTTGAACCACAGTGCCCTTCCAACTTTTTCTGCTTATGTAATGCTGAGGAATCGAACCCAGGGCCTCATGCATGCAAGGCAAGCACTCTACCACTGAGCCACCTTCCCAGCCCCAAGTCTGAGACTCTTATCTCCAATTAACCACCAGAAAGCCAGAAATGACTCTAGGGCTCAAAGTGGTAGAGCGCTCACCTTGAGCTGAAGACTCAGGACAGTGCCCAGGCCCAGAGTTCAAGCCCCCATGACCAACAAAATAAAATAAAAATTAAAATTAAAAAAAAATTTTTTTGTCGGTAGTGGAGCTTGAACTCTGGGCCTGAGTGCTATCCCTTAGCTCTTCAGCTCAAGGCTAGCGCTCTACCACTTGAGCCACAGCACCACTTCCAGCTTTTTCTACTTATGTGGTGCTGAGGAATTGAACCCAAGGCATGCCAGTGCTGGGAAGTTGGCTCAGTGGTAGAGTACTTGCCTTGCATGCATGAGGCCCTGGGTTTGATTCCTGGGTTTGATTCCTTAGTACCACATAAGCAGAAAAAGCTGGAAATGACGCTGTGGCTCAAGTGGTAGAATGAGCTGAAGAGCTGTGGGACAGCGCCCAGGTCCAGAGTTCAAGCTTCACAACCGACAAAAAAATTAAAAATATATATGTAAAGCTAAGTATTCATGTTTATGGCCCAACTATATTTCTAGTCTGAATTTCTAGTGAGCTTCAGTATTTAAATTCATGAGGATCATGGTTGGCTGGTGTGTGCCTGTAGACTTGGTTGTAGGCCTTAAGGGGTTTTAGACCATGGAATGTTTCATTTTTCTGTGGATGAGAGCTTGCTATTTGACTGGCCCCAGGCATGGGTACAGCCCTTCTCCACAGACTCACCCCAGCCTGTCTGCTTTTCTCTTCCAGAATGGTCCTGAGTTGCTGCCTCGTGTGGCCATGCTGCGTCTGCTGACCTGGGTGATCGGGACAGGCTCGCCCCGACTGCAGGTGATGTGTTCTCTAATCTCCTACTTCTGTGATTGTTTTAGATCCTGACTGCAGGTCCTGGCATGAGTGATTATGTCCTAGTTCTCTCAAAAGAGATCATCTCTCACTTTTGGACCTAGCAATAGGGCTGTTTTTGAGAAACAGCCAACTGTTCTCAGCTGTGAGGCGTCTTGCATGGGTGCTGCCATTTTGTGTGGTGTGGTACTGGTCTTAGCTCTAATAGGGGTTCTGAGTCCTTTGTGGACCCCTGATTGATTGAACTGGACAAGTGGGTTAATGTCATCCGCAGGTTCTTGCTGCAGATGCACTGAGCACGCTGTGTGCCAGCAGCAGTGGTGAGGACGGCTGCGCCTTTGCAGAGCAGGAGGAGGTGGATGTGCTACTCTGTGCCTTGCAGTCCCCTTGTGCCAGCGTGCGGGAGACTGCGCTCCGGGTGTGTCCCCACTCCCTCCCGGGGCCATTGTGGTGTTCCTTGTCACTGTGCAAGTATTTGAACTGCATGATGAGAATTTGAGAGAATGCCCTTCACCCTGATGACAGATCCTAGGGGCAAGGAGAAAAGGTCATAGGGTGGTTTAGGCTCTTTCTAAGAACTGGAAAACCAAACATGTTCTGGGGAGGTGGTATCACTAATTCATTTATTTATTTATGTTTTGCTAGTCCTGGGGCTCGAACTTAGGTCTTGGGTGCTGTCTCTGTGTCTCTTTGTGCTCAAGACTAGTGTGCCAGGACTTGAGCCACCACACCACTGCGTAGTTTATTAGAGATTAGATAAGAGATAAGATAGAGGGGCTGGGAAGGTGGCTCAGTGGTAGAGCGCTTTTCTTGTATGCCTGAGGCCCTGGGTTCGATTCCTCAGCACCACATGAGGAAAAAGAAAAAAGCCGGAAATGGCGCTGTAGCTCAAGTGGTGGAGCACTAGCCTTGCATGCCGGAGGCCCTGGGTTCGATTCCTCAGTACTACATGAGCAAAAAGAAAAAAGCTGGAAATGGCGCTGTGGCTCAAGTGGTAGCCTTGAGCTGAAGAGCTGAGGGACAGCGCCCAGGCCCAGAGTTCAGGCCCCACGACCAGACGCCAAAAAAAAAAAAAAAAAGATAGAGATAGGTCTCAGAAAGTTTTCTGCTGGGCTGGCTTTGAACTATATCCTCAGATCTAAGCCTCCTGAATAGTTAGGATTACAGGCTTGAGCCACTGGTGCCTATCCCTGAGCTCTTTTTGTTCAAGGCTATCGGTCTACCACTTTGAGCCACAGCACCACTTCTGGTTTTCTCGTGGTTAGTTGTAGATAAGAGTCTCAAGACTTTCTTGCTTGGGCTGGCTTTGAACTGTAATCCTCAGATCTCAGCCTCCTGAATAGCTAGGATTACAGGTGTGTGTCACCAGCACCCAGCTTCTATTTTTATTTATTTTTTGAATAGGCTGGCCTCAAACCATGATCCTGTAGATCTCTCCTTTCCTAGTAGCTAGGATTACAGGCATACATTACCACATCTAGCCCTGTGTTGTTTGCTTATAGTTCAATTATTAACCATTATAATGGAAAATATTCTACCATCACATCAGTTCACAGAAGAACTGTTATCATTTTTGGCATCAAGGACTGACCCTAGAGCCCTGTACATGCTAAGCATGTGCTTTGTGTGGTATCCTCACCTCTTGAGAAAAGCTGTTTGCACCAATTCTGAGCATTCTCCGAGTTAAGCCAATACCCAACACTTCCTGGACCAGGGCTGCTATGGGACTGGGTGTAGTAGTAGGGATAAATTTTTACCTATGCTGTTGAATGCAGGAGACATGTCTTATTGAACACCTGAAATGTGGCTGGTAAAACTGATGGTTTATTTTTTAAAATTTTTTCTTATTTTTAATTAGTACATAGTAATTTTACAAAGTGGTTTCATTGTGATGATATTTGTATGCATACATAGACCGTACTTTGATCAAATTCAGCCTCAGATTTACCTTTAAATAGTCACATGCAGATAATGGTTGCATTTGAACAGCAGAGGCTAGGGACAGTTTGGAGACTTCTGAGAATGAGCTTCATGGTCTAATCACTCCTTGACCTAGGGGCTGATGGAGCTCCAGCTGGTGTTACCAACACCTGATAGTGATGAGAAGAATGGTCTGAGCCTTCTACGGAGGCTCTGGGTGGTCAAGTTTGACAAGGAGGAGGAGGTCCAGAAGCTGGCCGAGAGGTAAGAGATAGTGGGAGGCTGCTTTCTCCTGCCTCATCCTCTTTCCCTTAGGCTAGCCTCCAGTGAGAGAAGGGCCAGGGGGGCTGAGACGGGTATCTGTAGTTACATATCTGACTAGTCCCACCTTTGGTCCACCACAGGCTCTGGTTGACCATGGGCCTCGATCTGCAGCCAGATCTCTGCTCCCTGCTGATTGATGATGTGATCTATCACGAGGCAGCTGTGCGGCAGGCTGGGGCTGAAGCCCTCTCTCAGGCCGTGGCTCGGTACCAGTGGCAGGCAGCAGAAGTCATGGGCAGGCTCATGGAGATCTATCAGGAGAAGCTCTATGTGAGTGACTGGAGCAGCAGCTGTGAGCCTCAGGGCGTGATGTTGGGTTGGACTCTGCTCGGCCCCTGATGACTCCAGATAGGAGTCTTGGTGCTCAAAGTTGGTCAGGGGGCCTATGGCTGGTTTTCTGCCTCAGTCTGGTATCTGGGCTATTCATTTGTCACCTGGATAAGACAAGCATTGCAGGGCATTTTTCTTCTTGTCTGTTACAGAGGCCACCCCCAGTACTGGATGCTTTGGGTCGAGTAATTTCAGAATCCCCTCCGGATCAGTGGGAAGCCAGGTACACCCTCTGTTCCCATCCTTGTCCAGGGATGGGCATCCCAAATGGAAGGAAAGATGGCATCCTGAGTCAAGAGAGACCTGTTTCAATGCTGGCTCCTCAGGTGCAACGCTGTGCCCTTGAGCACGGCCCTCCTTTTCTCCAGGCCTATGTTTTCTTCATCTGTGTGCAGCACAGGATACTAGTACCTACCTCATAAGGTGTTGGAACTCATCCGTTAACAATGTGTGAAGTGCTCTGTTAGTATTAGTTTTCTTCCCCTTAATTCCACAGGTACTTGCTAGAGGATGAGGTGGGTCTGAGAGCCTGTGTGACTGTAGAAGACCCTTACCTCCCACAGAGTGGGCTTCATAGCTGACCTATACCTTCCTCTGTGGCTTTGTGTATGTGGAATGGATGGAATGGAGAATGGACCTGTTTCTTTTTCTTTCTTTCTTTCTTTTTTTTCTTGGTTGGACATGGGCTTGAACTCTGGGCCTGGACGCTGTCCCTCAGCTCTTCAGCTCAAGGCTAGTGCTCTACCACTTGAGCCACAGCACCACTTCTGGTTTTCTGGTGGCTTGCTGGAGATAAAGAGTTTCACGGACTTTCCTGCTCAGGTTGGCTTTGAACTGCTATCCTCAGATCTCAGCCTCCTGTGTGTGTGTCATTAGGATTACAGGTGTGAGCCACCAGTGTCCGGCTAACCTGTTTCTTTTTCATTCCAGACCATCTTCTGGGGAAAAAGCACATAGTTTCTTTGCACTGGGAGCCTTATTTTTCTGTAGCTGAAAAGAATAGCACCACATTACCTCTGTGGTATGTTCCCGTCTGGGAGCATCCACATCTGTTTGTGTCACCTGTCTCCTTTTATAACCTGCCTGGAGATAGAGGGGTAGGCAAGGTACTCACATGCATGGAAAAGGCAGAATGGGTCCCTTCCCTAACGGTACCTATAGGAGATAAACTCAGGGTAAGTGGCTGGTCTTCATGTGATAAGTGAATCGTTTCAGAGCATTGGGCAAGTGCTGGGTGCTTCATTTTCCTGCCAAGTAGTATTGATCTTTTTGTGCTCCCTGCCTTGTGTTCTGACACAGTTCCATTGGCATGGAACACTGGCTGGCCTTTGCTCACAAGCTTGCACTTCTTTTCAGGTGTGGTCTGGCTTTGGCCCTCAATAAGCTCTCGCAGTATTTGGACAGCTCTCAGGTGAAGCCACTCTTTCAGTTTTTTGTCCCTGATGCTCTCAACGACCGAAATCCAGATGTCCGGAAGTGCATGTTAGATGCAGCCCTTGCAACACTCAATGCCCATGGGAAGGTGAGCTGTGTTCTGATAGCTGGAAAGATAGGGCAGAGTAGAGGATCCTGAGGTGTTGAGTGCCACAAATCACAGTAAGACACTAACCCCTCGTGGAAGGTTAGATTTGTGTTTCTGTTGAATCAACAAGTCTGAAAGAGCTGTGTAGCTCATAAGGCTGAGATCTGAGGATCATGTGGTTTAAAACCTGTCTGGGAAGAAAAGTCTGTGAGACTCTTGTCTCTAGTTAACCAGAAAAAAGCCAGAAGTGGGGCTGTGGCTCAAGTGGTAAAGCTCTTGCCTTGAGAAAAGAAAGCTCAGGGACAGTACCCAAGCCCTGAGTTTAAACCTCAAGACTGGCACCAAAAAAAATTAAAAAAAAGGAAAGAATTGACTAAGAGGTTGTTAAATTCCTAGATGTCCACTGTAGTTCTGCTGGAAAACTGGGAAAACTAGGAAAGCTGTGGGTATCACCGGTTGGCTGCCCTGTCAGGACATCTGTCCCAGGGCCAGACTTGACTTCCATTGTCTTCATGGCAGCCTGTGGTGTGATCTGTGATTCTGATGGGTTGGGCTTTCCAGGAGAATGTCAACTCGCTGCTGCCAGTGTTTGAGGAGTTTCTGAAGGATGCTCCCAATGATGCCAGCTATGACGCCGTGCGGCAGAGTGTGGTAGTCCTCATGGGTTCTTTGGCCAAGCACCTGGACAAGAGCGACCCCAAAGTGAAGCCTATTGTTGCCAAGCTCATCGCCGCCCTCTCCACCCCTTCCCAGCAGGTACCTGCTTTCCGGCTACCATGAGCCTGCAGAGAAATGGGGAGCTACTGCAGAGAAACTGTGGGATGCTAGGGGCCTAGCAGGCCCTTCAGGGAGAGCCTGGGTTATAATGGAGTGCACTTCTGGGGACAGTCATCTTATTTTTTGTTGTTGTTGTTGTTGTTGTGGGGCTTGAACTCTGGGCTTGAGCGCTGTCCCTGCGTCCTTCAGCTCAAGGCGAGCGCTCTACCACTTGAGCCACAGTGCCACTTCCGGTTTTCTAGTGGTTTATTGGAGATAAGAGTCTCACGGACTTTCCTGCCAGGGCTGGCTTTGAACCGTGATCCTCAGATCTCAGCCTTCTGAGTAACTAGGATTACAGGTGTGAGTCACTGGCACCTGGCTGTCTTCTTGTTTTAAGAGTTGAAGATGTGTCTTATATTTCTACTCATTTACTAGCAGAGGGGTGTGTGTGTGTGTGTGTGTGTGTGTGTGTGTGTGTGTGTGTGTGTGTGTGTGTGTGTGTGTGTGTGTGTGTGTGTGTGTGTGTGTGTGTGTGTGTGTGTGTGTGTGTGTGTGTGTGTGTGTGTGTGTGTGTGTGTGTGTCAGAGACAGAGTAACTGGAGTTTGAACTCATGGTCTTGTGCTTCCTAGGCTGTGCTGAGGCATACCTCCAGCTCTGTTTTTCATTGTTTTTTTTTTTTCGGTCGTGGGGCCTGAACTCTGGGCCTGGGCGCTGTCCCTCAGCTCTTCAGCTCAAGGCTAGCGCTCTACCACTTGAGCCATAGCGCCACTTTCCGGCTTTTTTCTTTTTGCTTATGTGGTGCTGAGGAATCGAACCCAGGGCCTCGAGCATGCAAGGCAAGCGCTCTACCACTGAGCCACCTTCCCAGCCCTGTTTTTCATTGTTTTTAAAAGTAAGATCTCGATTACCATGGGAATGACATGCTTGAATCACAGTCTGCTTATGTTTAGGCTTCTTGTCATTTCTGGGATTTCTTTCTATAGAGCCAGAGTCTCCAGACTTCAGCCATGGCTGCCCTATAACAAGATCCTCCTAATCCTAACCTTCCACATAGCTCAGTCACAGACACGTGCTGCTGTAACCAGCAATGGGTGGAGAAAAGGATCCTGTGAACTTTTCTGCCAGTGCTGGCCTCTAACCTTGGTTCTCCTAGTTTCAGCCTTTTGAGTAACTAGGATTATAAGTATGAGCCACCAGCACCTAACTTTTAATGCTATCTCTTAAGCCACAATGCAGAGGAAGTTTCTTGTTTTTTGTTTTGTTTTGTTTTTGTCGGTCATGGTGCTTGAACTCTGGGCCTGGGCGCTGTCCCTCGGCTCTTCAGCTCAAGGCAAGTGCTCTACCACTTGAGCCACAGCACCACTTTCAGTTTTCTGGTGGTTCATTGGAGATAAGAGTCTCACAGACTTTTCCTGCCTGGGCTGGCTTTAAACTGCGATCCTTAGATCTCAGCCTCCTGAGTAGTTAGGATTACAGGCGTGAGCCATCAGTGCCCAGTTCGTTTCTTGTTTTTTGAAGAGTACATATTTATGTACAATTTCAATAATGATTTGCACTTTGGAATCCCCTCCCCAGAGTTGTCTCATTAAGTTCACAGTTGAAAACAAGTTTCTAAAGTTGTGATCAAATAGAAGGTTAGAAAACCTGTCCTGCTAAAAGACCCCACCCTTGCAAAAGCTGGTAGCATATTGCTCTGCTTCCTGAGCTGAGATAGGAGGGTAGGACCGAATGTCTTTGTTTTTCAGAAACTATGAGGCCTAGCCAGTCTCCCTGTGACTTTGAGAAGTTTGGAGACAGCCTATTTTTAATTTTTTTATTTTTATTGTTATAAAGGTGATGTACAGAGAGGGCTTACAGTTACGTAAATCAGTTAATAAAGAGTACATTTCTTTTTGGACAGTGCCACCCCTTCCCTCACTTTGTCTTAGTTTTTCCCTCTCATCCCCACACACAAGTTATGTAGTCCTTTTCAACATAGTGTCAGTGAGTACCATTGCTACATTTGTGTACCCTTTGTCCCTCCATTTTGTGCTTTCCCATATCTTCCCAGACATCTACATGAACAAACAGGACAAAAAGGAAACAGGAAAGAAAACAAAAATAGCAAAAAAGAAATCTCTTGATTCTATTTCCTGGAGTTCCTTCCAATAAATATTACTCTGAATGACAGGCTATTTTATGGTGGTAAAGTAGTCTTTCTCAGTGAGCCCTTTCTAAATGGACTTAGCCCCAGTTTTCTACTTAGACTAGGAGCAGCGCCACAGGGCTGATCTGATGCTGCTATCATGTTGGTTTTGCACCATGTGCCCTAATGAAGCATGGGGGTCTTAGTGAGACTGTACAAAACAGCTTCTCTATTGGCCTGAGGCAGGTAGTGGGACATATGGTGTGTGTGGCATTGGGTTGTTGGTCACCAAGAACAGGCAGTCACTGAAATTGCACTGATCAGTGGGGTCCTTCCACAGGTCCAGGAGTCTGTGGCCAGCTGCTTACCTCCTCTTGTGCCTGCTATCAAGGAGGATGCTGGAGGAATGATCCAGCGACTCATGCAGCAGTTGCTGGAGTCAGACAAGTATGCAGAGCGCAAAGGGGCAGCATACGGGCTGGCAGGCCTGGTGAAGGGCCTGGGCATCCTCTCCCTGAAGCAGCAGGAAATGATGGCAGCGCTGACTGATGCCATTCAGGATAAGAAGAACTTCCGCAGGCGAGAGGGTGGGTATCTAAACTTGTTGCTGGCAGCATAGAAAATGAGTGCCCATGCATGTGCACACACGCACGTGCGCGTGTGTGTGCGTGTGCGTGTGCGTGTGTTTGTGTGTGTGTTGCAGAGATAATAGTGGTAAGTGTGACCCATCCTGGTCCTGTTCTTGCTGATTTGGTCTGGACTTCTTTTCCCTTAGTACTAGGGATTAAACCCAGGGCTATACACCTGCTAGGTAGGCAAACACTTACCTACTGTGCCCAGCCTTTTCTATTTCATTTTGAGGAAAATTCTCCCTAAGTGCCTAAGCTAGCCTCAGACTTATGATCTTGCTTCAGCTTTTCAAATCTTGAGATTACAGGTGTACATCTCCATACTTAGTGCTGTCTTGGTCTTTCTAATTTCAAACTCCACAGAACCCTTACTATAAGAAGCTTTATCTTTAGTTGTTAATGCTAAGTAGCCCCCAGCCCTCCTCTTCTCTGCTCTACTGCACCCCTGCTTTGAGGACTGAGGCTGCTACACTATGTTCCCATTGGGTGAAGAGGTGGCGGGAGGGTGCCCAGCCCCTGTGTTCATGTGGCAGCCCTGAGAGGATGATCGATTTTCATGTATTCCGCCCCCCCCCCCCCCTTCCCCACAGGAGCCCTGTTTGCCTTTGAGATGCTCTGCACCATGCTGGGGAAGCTGTTCGAGCCCTATGTGGTTCATGTGCTGCCCCATTTGCTGCTGTGCTTTGGGGATGGGAACCAGTATGTGCGTGAGGTAAGGCCCAAGCTGCTTGGGAGAGCTGCTTGGGTATGTAGCTCAGCCAGGAAAGCTTCTGAGGTGGGGTAAATCCGCTGCCCCTGGAGCCCCTTCTGCCCTCACTTGGGGAGCTGGTTTCTGGGATGGATCCCCTCTGGCTCTTAAGGTACTGGAGCTTTGCAAGATGTGTTCTCAATGGACCCTGTGAGCTCTGGCATAGAGTCTGACATAATGAACCCCAGTATGTGTTGGTGACTCTTATCACTAGTGGTGGTATCAGTGCTTGACCACTGAACACCTTCTCTCCTCCCTTGAGGCTGCAGATGACTGTGCCAAGGCTGTGATGAGCAACCTCAGTGCTCATGGTGTGAAGCTAGTGCTCCCTTCCTTACTGGCTGCCCTGGAGGAGGAATCCTGGAGGACCAAAGCTGGTAAGGCTTTCTCAGCTTCCTTGCTCTGAAAAATGTCCTCAGCAAGGATCTAGGTAACCACAGCTATGGTCCTGTGGGTGTGGTCTCCAGCCCAGGGACAAGGCTGAGACTTACCATGCCTTTAGGCAGCTTGGTCCTTCTGTAGTTTTGCATGTGTTCATGCTCAGGAGTCTCTGGTATGAGCCATAGCTCTCAGTCAAGAAATCCTGAGCTTCAAAGCTGTTCTGCAGCGTTTACCCTCAATACAACTTTTAAAAATGTAATCTTGGCCAGGTGTCGTGGTACATACCTGTCATCCTAGCTACAAGGGAGTCAGACATAAGTAAATGTCAGGCTGAAACACAGAACCTTATTTAAAGAAAAAGGTGGAGGTCATGACTCAAATGGTAGAATATCTGCTTATGAAACTCAAAAGATCTAACACTCAGATAGTATATGTGTGTGTATATATTATATAATGTTAAAAATATATAAAATGTATGTAAATACATGTTTATATGTAATATATAAAGTGAAAGTTTCCATACGTGCATATCTTATAATATATAGTAACTAATATATATAGTGATGAATGATTTTCCTCATTCATGCATATGACACTTGAAGCCAGGAAAATTCAGCGAATTGCCCTTGTATCACTGCCAGAACTCTCTGTCCTGAACTTGTCTCCTCTTTTCCCTATACCATCTGTCCCTCACCTGGGATTTCACAGCTCAGAGGCCCCGGGAGCCCTTTCCCCCTCTACCCTCCTCTGGGAATTGCTTGAGCACAGCTTGCAGAACAGCAAGCTAGCTGTCTCTGGCCAGTCATTTTGCACAGGTGACTTTCTTGCCATTCATTGCCCAGTGATGCAATTCTGGCCACATGTTTTCTGTCTGCAGGGTCAGTGGAGTTGCTTGGAGCAATGGCATATTGTGCTCCCAAACAGCTGTCCTCCTGCCTACCCAACATTGTGCCCAAGCTCACAGAGGTGCTGACTGACTCCCACGTCAAAGTCCAGAAGGCTGGACAGCAGGCACTCAGGCAGATTGGCTCTGTCATCCGGAACCCGGAGATTCTGGGTATGCCTGTCTACTTTGCTTCTGGGGAATAGTGGGTCTGCCTCTTCCTAGACATGTACTAACTAACTTTTCTCCTGTAGCCATTGCCCCTGTCCTGCTGGATGCCCTGACGGACCCATCGAGAAAGACCCAGAAGTGCCTGCAGACCCTGCTGGACACCAAATTTGTCCACTTCATTGATGCTCCATCTCTGGCCCTCATCATGCCCATTGTCCAGAGAGCCTTTCAGGATCGTTCTACCGACACCCGCAAGATGGCAGCACAAATTATTGGCAACATGTACTCCCTGACAGACCAGAAGGTAGTAGCCTAGGTTGGGCTGGTGTGGACAGTTAGAGTGATGAAGATTTAGGATGCAGGGTTCTGCCCAGAGCAACATGGGTTATGAGCACTTTCCTGATTATATTTGCAGAGAAAAAAGAGCCATTTGGGGTATGAGGTAAAAGTTTGGCCTCTATGAGTATCATCCAGAGCATAGTGGTTCAAGTTTTTACTGGTTTAGTTCCCAGCTAAGGTCTGTCCCAGTAGGCCTAGTATAGACTGAGGCAGAGTATGGGTTTTTGGAATCTCTGCTTCCATAGACAAGAAGATAAAGTGGAAGAGTTAGGCTGGACATAGTGACACGTACTTGTAATCCCAGCACTGCAGAGTCTAAGGCAACAGGATTGTTAGTTTAAGACTGGAAGGCTACATGTAGACTCATCTCAAATAAATAAATAAATAAAATCAGCTGGGCACCCGTGGCTCACACCTGTCAATCCTAGCTACTCAGGAGGCTGCCAGCCCAGGCAGGAAAGTCCATGACACTCATCTCCAACTAACAACCAGAAAACCGGAAGTGGTGGTGTGGCTCAAGTGGGAGAGTACACCCCTTGAGCTGAAGAGCTCAGGGACAGTGCCTAGGCCCAGAGTTCAAGTTCCACAATGGAAAAAAAAATTACTAATTGTCCTCCAACACTAGAACAATTATTTTTTTTTTCTTTTTATGCCTAAACTGGGGTTTGAACTCAGGGACTAGGTGCTGTCCCTTATATTTTTGCTCAAGGCTGGCACTCTACCACCACAACTCCACTTCTGGATTTAAAATTTTTTGTTGTTGTTGTTGGTTGTAGGGCTTGAACTCAGGGCCTGGGCACTCTCCTGAGCCTCTTGTGTTCAAGGCTAGTGCTCTACCACTTGAGCCACAGTGCCATTTCCTCACTTCTGGATTTTTGATGGTTAGAGATAAAGAGTCTCAGAGACTTTGCTCTTTTCTTCAAACTGTGGTTCCCAGATCTCAATCACCTGAGTAGCTAGGATTATATAGGTAAGCTACCAGCACCTGGCTAAAACAATTACTTTTAATATTTTTTATATTCTTGAATATTATTTCCTAGTTATAACAAGTTAATGAAAACTTGGCTTTTAGTGTGCTATACTGTCCCAACAAATTCATATGTCATAATTTACTTGATCTTATCATTGGTCTACAGTGTCCAAGCTTGTTTTATTTTTGTTTTTGTTTTGTTTTGTTTTGGGTCCAGTCATGGGGCCTGAACTCTGGGCCTGGACGCTGTCCCTCAGCTCTTCAGCTCAAGGCTAGCGCTCTACCACTTGAGTCACAACACCACTTCCGGCTTTTTTCTTTTTTGCTTATGTGGTGCTGAGGAATCGAACCCAGGGCCTCAAGCATGCAAGGCAAGCGCTCTACCACTGAGCCACCTTCCCAGCCCTGTTTTTGTTTTTGTAAAACTTAAAGCCTGCTGCAATGACCATAACTCCTTAAAGCCAAATGTTACATCAGGAGCCATACACATTTTAAGCTAAGAAAGAGAAGATAATAGTGAAATTCCGATAGAGTACCAGAAATACTTTTCTAACAACTACAAAATCTAAGCAGGCTTTGCTCCCAAGAAAAGGACAGGAGTTAGGCTTTGGTTTGTAGCTGGTGGCTCTGTTTGGCCTATGAGGGTAGTGCCTTGAAGGAATTGGTGAGAAGAGCTTTGTCAGTGACCCAGCTCTTCTGTGTACAGTGAGGTTCTTATGCATGGGTCCTGCTGAGAGCTTCTTTTCATCTCAATGCTGAGGTCAGGGTCCACCACAGAACAGGGGCTGAAGAAAGCCAGAGCCAGACCTCGGCTTCAGTCAACTCTTGTGTTTTCAGGATTTGGCTCCTTACCTGCCCAGTGTAACACCTGGCCTGAAGGCCTCGCTTTTGGACCCTGTGCCTGAGGTGAGTGTGGGGTGGGGGAAGCTCAGTATTTTAGACTAATCGGTGGAAAACTGATTCCGCAAAGCTGCTTTTGTGTTCATCAGGCAAAAGGAAGGCCGGTGGCCCTTCCCTGTTTCTATATGGCTTTCCTTTCCTGAACTCTTCACCTGTGTCACTTGACAGGTGCGGACAGTGTCTGCAAAGGCTCTTGGGGCTATGGTAAAGGGCATGGGGGAATCATGTTTTGAGGACTTGTTGCCATGGCTGATGGAGACACTGACGTATGAGCAGAGCTCTGTGGATCGCTCAGGCGCTGCACAAGGTGAGGCTGGAGTAGGCACAGGGGCCAGACTGGAAATGCCCTGGAGGGGTCTCTGCTCCAGTAGGTTCATTCTGTCCTTGCTTTACAGGGTTGGCTGAGGTCATGGCTGGTTTGGGAGTAGAGAAGTTAGAGAAGCTGATGCCAGAAATTGTGGCTACAGCCAGTAAAGTGGACATTGCACCCCATGTTCGAGATGGCTACATCATGATGTTCAACTACTTGCCCATCACCTTTGGGGACAAGTTCACCCCTTATGTGGGGCCCATCATTCCCTGTATCCTCAAAGTAGGTACCAGTAACACTGAGGAGGGAGGAAAGGAGAGGGTGCCACCGCTCTCCTGGAGACTGAGAGCTCCCTATTGGGGGCCAGGTGGCAGAAGTTCCTGTCATAGTCTTCAGAGAGCCGCAGTTTGTTTTGGCCTGGGTATATAAGGGGAGGCAGCCCTGCCCACCCCCTTTTTCCATGTGCTTAGGCCCTGGCTGATGAGAACGAGTTTGTGCGAGACACTGCCCTGCGTGCCGGCCAGCGGGTCATCTCCATGTATGCTGAGACAGCTATCGCGCTGCTGCTGCCCCAACTGGAGCAAGGCCTCTTTGATGACCTCTGGAGGATCCGGTAAGGACTTAGGCCCAAAGATCCATTGGGCCCAGGTTTTGCATTTTGGGAATTCTGGTTGCAAAATGAAAAGCAGAAAGTTTCCATGGACTCTCAACTTTTTCCAAACCCGTAATTTTAACCATTATGTTATCTCATTTTCTGTAGCAATGTCTTTATTCTGGTTCTTCTTTAAAAGGTCTCTCTAAGCCAGGTACCAGGGGCTCCTGCCTGTAACCCTAGCTGCTCAGGAGGCTGAGATCTGAGGATCATAATTCAAAGCCAGCCCAGGCAGGAAAGTCCATGAGATTCTTATCTCCAATAAACTACTCAGAAAAGGCTGGAAGTGGTGCTGTGACTCAAGTGGTAGAGGGCTAGTCTTGAGCACAAAGAGGCTCAGGGACAGCACTGAGGCCCTGAGATCAAGCCCCAGGACCAGCAAAAAAAAAAAAAAAGTTTCTCTATTTACTCCTACAGTTTCTACTAAGAATAATTGTGAGGAATCTTTCTCCTCGTAATTCTACTTCTTGGAATTTATTTGAAAAATAAATTTGGTCAAGTGTTTAGAGCTGTGTACATAAAATTGTTTTTTAATCTTTGAAAAAATAGGAAGCTGTTTTGAAATAGGATAGTATATCCATGCAGTGGGCATTTACTCTGCCATTACAAAGCATAGTATAGGCTGCCCAGAGAATTCCCCAGCCTGTTGTTAATTGGACAGTGTAGGCTGTGCAATTTGACCTGTTTCCCACATTGTGTGGGTTATATGAGTCCATTTGTAGTGTAAGGTGTGCAGTATCTGAGTGACTACCTGAGGGTTATTTGCACACTCTTTATCTTCCCACCTTTCTCAAATTTTCAGTTTAAATGTGACTTATTTTCTTGGTTTATTGCTTTTATTTATTTATTTATTTATTTATTTTTGTCGGTCATGGGGCCTGAACTCTGGGCCTGGGCGCTGTCCCTCAGCTCTTCAGCTCAAGGCTAGCGCCCTACCACTTGAGCCACAGTGCCACTTCCAGCTTTTTCTGCTTATGTGGTGCTGAGGAATCGAACCCAGGGCCTCATGAATGCAAGGCAAGCACTGTACCACTGAGCCACCTTCCCAGCCCTATTGCTTTTAATTCTATAGTCCTAGCTACTTGGGAGGCTGAGACTGGGAGGATCATGGTGGTAAGGCCAGCCTGGGCAGAAGAATTCCCAAGACCACTTCCTTAACCCATAGCTGGGTGCAGTGGTGTAGTGGTGTTCAATGAGTTATCCTAAACTGCATGTTAGACTGAGATTGAAAGGATTGTACTTCTGCTCAGGCAGAAAAGTCCTCAAAATTCTGTCTCAATAGAGGAAAGCTGGATGTTGTAGTATGCACCTGTCATTCCAGCAACAACAGGAAGCCTAAAATAGGCAGATCACAGTCCAGGTGCATGCCTAGGCAAGAAGTGAGATCTTATCTCAAGAATAATTAGTAATGCTGAGTGCTAGTTGCTCCTGTCCCTAATCTTAGCTACTCTGGGGGCTGAGACATGGAGGACTGAGGGTTCAAAGCCAGCCAAGGAAGAAAAGTTTGAGATTCCATCTCCAATTAACTAGCAAAATAGTGGGATATAGGAGTGGCTCTAGAGAGCCA
Source organism: Dipodomys merriami (assembly GCF_024711535.1). Lineage (NCBI taxonomy): Eukaryota > Metazoa > Chordata > Mammalia > Rodentia > Heteromyidae > Dipodomys > Dipodomys merriami. Next base: position 1,500,152 of record NW_027203126.1, read on the forward strand.
GCTTTAAGTAAGAAAGTAAATGAGACTGTGAAGTCCTGAGTTGATTTCCCACTATCAATACAAACCACACACACACACTTACAACAATCAGCAAAAAATGGGGCTGCAGTTATAGCTTAGTGGTAGAGTGCCTGCCTAACAAGTCCAAGGCCCTGAATTCAAACTGTAGTGCCATTAAAAAAATAAATAATAGAAACAATAAACCTAATTTAATTTGAGAAGAAATAAAATTCATCCCTCTAGTCTCATCTCTGCGTTTCTCCACTTGGGGTGATCTGTCTTTGCTTCCTGTGAAGCTTCTGTTGGGTAAAAACGCGCTTTCAAACTTAGCCCTCTCTCTGTGCTTACATCTTTTATTATGGAAATTTCACATATGCCTCTAAAAATGTTTACTTTCCTTTTTCTTGCCATGCTTGGGGACTGAAACCAGAGCCATGTACATCCATAGCCCTTTTCTGATGTGAAAGTACTCTATCACTATTTCTGGCCCTTTTCTTTTTTTTTCTTTTTTTTTTTTTTTTTGTCGGTCGTGGGGCTTGAACTTTGGGCCTGGGCGCTGTCCCTCAGCTCTTCAGCTCAAGGTGAGCGCTCTACCACTTGAGCTACAGCGCCACTTCCGGTTTTCTGGTGGTTTATTGGAGATAGGAGTCTCACGGTCTCTCCTGCCCGCGCTGGCTTTGAACCGAGATCCTCAGATCTCAGCCTCCTGAGTAGCTAGGATTACAGGCGTGAGCCACCAGCGCCCGGCTCTGGCCCTTTTCTAATAGTAACATACTATGCCACTGAGCTAAATCCCCAGCCTTCCAATACTAAAGTAAGCATGTTTACTACCAGAAAACTTGGAAAATGTAGGAAAGCATATAGAAATGAAAATCATCTTAGCACCTCCCCCACACCCCATTCTTTTTTTTTTTTTGGGTCCGGTCGTGGGGCCTGAACTCTGGGCCTGGGCACTGTCCCTCAGCTCTTCAGCTCAAGGCTAGCGCTCTACCACTTGAGCCACAGTGCCACTGCCGGCTTTTTTCTTTTTGCTTATGTGGTGCTGAGGAATCGAACCCAGGGCCTCAGGCGTGCAAGGCAAGTGCTCTGCCACTGAGCTACCTTCCCAGCCCCCCCCACACCCCATTCTAAGATAGCCACTATAAAATTTTTGGGTGAAGTGGCGCTGTGGCTCAAGTAGTAGAGCACTTGCCTTGAGCTGAAGAGCTGAAGGACAGCGCCTAGGCCCAGAGTTCAAGCCCCATGACCACCACCACCAACAACAAAAATTTTTGCTTCCAGTCTTCCTTCTGTATAGTGGTGGGGCGTGCTCTGAGACTGTCACTTGAGGCTGTATAATTGACTGTTCTTTTTGTTATGGTGTGGGGGGGTGTTGTTTGTTTTTTGGTGTTTCAGTCAATGCGGATGAAACTCAGGGCTTAACTCTTGCTTAAATAGGTGTTTTATTACTTCAGCCCAAGCCCATTCTGCTTGCAGTTTTTCAAAATAGTCTTGTACTTTTGCCCAGGCTGGTCTTGGACTGCAGTCCTCCTATTTATGGTTCTTGAGTAGCTAGCACTATAGATAATGTTCCAATATCCTTGGCTTGTTCTGATAGGGTCATTTTTTTTTTTGCCGGTCATGGGGCCTGAACTCTGGGCCTGGGAGCTATCCCTCAGCTCTTCAGCTCAAGGCTAGTGCTCCACCACTTGAGCCACAGCACCACTTCTGGCTTTTTCTGCTTATGTGGTGCTGAGGAATCGAACTCAGGACCTCATTCATGCAAGGCAAGCAATATATCACTGAGCCGTCTTCCCAGCCCCTGATAGGTCTTGCTGTCCTTTTCCTTTAGTTGGCCTTAAACTGCAAGCCTCCTATCTGCCTTGCGAGTAGCTAGGTTATAGATGTGATCATGGTAACTCTGTTCTTGACCTCTTCTCAGGTTTAGTTCTGTTCAGCTCCTTGGGGATCTCCTATTCCACATCTCAGGGGTTACTGGGAAGATGACCACAGAAACTGCGTCTGAGGATGATAACTTTGGAACTGCCCAGTCAAACAAGGTGGGTGCCTGGCATTTGTTTTCTTCCCATAGTTGGTGGGAAGGGTAGACCCTGATGCTCATGCAGATGTTTTTTTTTTTTGGGGCAGGGGGGCGTCCGGTTGTGGGCCTGAATTCTGGGCCTGGGCACTGTCCCTCAGCTCAAGGCTAGCGCTCTACCACTTGAGCCACAATGCCACTTCCGGCTTTCTTTTCTGCTTATGTGGTGCTGAGGAATCGAACCCAGGGCCTCATGCATGCAAGGCAAGCGCTCTACCACTGAGCCACCTTCCCAGCCCCTCATGCAGATGCTTTATACTGTGTTTTCCATCCCCTTCTGTTGGCCGCAGGCAATCATCACTGCCCTGGGGGTTGATCGTCGGAATCGGGTACTGGCAGGGCTCTACATGGGCCGCTCAGACACCCAGCTGGTGGTGCGACAGGCTTCTCTGCACGTGTGGAAGATTGTTGTCTCCAATACTCCCCGCACCTTGCGAGAGATCCTGCCAACTCTCTTTGGTCTCCTTCTGGGTTTCCTGGCCAGTACTTGTGCAGATAAGAGAACGGTAAGTCTCTGGGGCCTTGCTTTGCCCTAGCAGCCATCATTACCTCCTTTTAGTGGCAAGAGATGTATATCTACAGAGCCTGGGGGAGACCCAAGTGTCCCCTGTTTCACAGAGGACCATTTAGTTTACTTAGTCATTCAGCAGATATTTACTATGTGCTAACATACAAGAGCCTAGTGACTAAAGAAGAAAAGCAACCTCATTTATCCTGGTTAAGGAGATGCATATTAATCAGATAATCACACAGACAGCTGTCAGATCAACTGTGGCAAGTGCTGAATATACCTATATATGATTACAGGGGTGTGTGGCTTAGCAAGCGCAGCAAAGTCTTGGGAGAAATGATGCTTAAAAATGAAAAATGATTAAGTATTAACCAGCTAAAGAGTGGTGAGAGACTACTACACAGGGCATAGTGCTTTAGATAACAGGCTGGATATAGGGTAGGCAGGGCCATGATACACACTAGAGGTTGAGCAGAGGCCGTTGAAGATGGAGAAATAGGGAGGAGAAAGCATGGTTTTAGATATATAAGGTTGATGCTTAGGTGGAGATGGGTGAGGTTCAGTGGTTGGGAGTAGGTGCTGAGTCTGGGCTAATGATCGTCTGCTGTGTAGTCTTTTTTGGGGGGCGGGTAGGAGAGGTCAGTTGTAGGTCCGGAACTCTCAGGGCCTGGGGGCTGTCCTTGAGCTCTTTTGCTCAAGGCTAGTGCTCTGCCACTTTGAGCCACAGCTCTACTTCTGTTTTTTTTTTTTTTTTTTTTTGGGTCCGTTCGTGGGGCCTGAACTCTGGCCTGGGCGCTGTCCCTCAGCTCTTCGGCTCAAGGCTAGCACTCTACCACTTGAGCCACAGCTCTACTTCTGGCTTTTTTCTTTTTGCTTATGTGGTGCTGAGAAATCGAACCCAGGGCCTCATGCATGCAAGGCAAGTGCTCTACCACTGAGCCACCTTCCCAGCCCCTCTAGTTCTGCTTTTTGAGTTGTTAATTGGTTATAAGAGTCTTTTCTGCCCAGGCTGGCTTCAAACCTTGATCCTCAGATCTCAGCTTCCTGAGTAGCTAGGATTATAGGCATGAGCCACTGGCACCTGGCTATCATTTAGTCTCTTTTGGACAGCTTCCAGCCCCCATCTGGTAAGCAAATTATATATTTAGTTTTAGGTGTTGTTGTTGTTGTTGGGAAGGTTGTGGGATTTGAACTCAGGGCGTGGGCGCTGTCTGAGCTCTTTTCACTCGAGGCTAACGCTCTACCACTTTGAACCACAGCTTCACTTTCAGTTGTTTCTGGTTGTTAATTGGAGATAAGTGTCTTCATGGACTTTCCTGCCCAAGCTGATTTCGGACTGCGATTCTCAGATCTCAGCCTCCTCTACCAAGGATTACAGGCATGAGCCACCAGTACCCAGCTGTATTTATTTTTAAAGAAAAGTTTGTATGAGACCTAGGGAGGATGTAGGTTTTTTCCCTTAAAGAGTGTTTCAAAGCCTGGCGCTAGTGGCTCACACTTGTAATCCTGGCTACTGAGGATGCAGATCTGAGGATCATGGCTCAAAGCAAGCCTGGGCAGGAAAAGTCCGTGAGACTCTCATCTCCAATTAACCACCAGAAAACCCAAAGTGGTGCTGTGGCTCAAGTGGTAGAGCACTACAGCACCCAGGCCCATAACTGACAAAAAAAAATAACAAAAAACAGTGTTTCAAATTCAGTTCCCTTTGAGCAAAAGTAAGAGGCTAAGTTTACAAGGAAATTGAATGCTTTGGTCATGCAGCCTATAATGAATTTCATATTCCTTGTATATTATACCAGCTTCTGCTTTTGGCTGTAGATGTGTGTGAAACAGATAGGGGCTTTTTCTCTCCTCCCCCATCCCCCCTTCTCTCTCCTGTCTCTCCCTTCCTCCTTCTCTCCCTCCCTCCCCTTCTCCCCCTCCCTTCCTTCCTTTCTCCCTTCCTCCTTCTTCCTCTCCCTTTCCTTTCCCTTCCTCCCTTCCTCTTCTTCCTTTCCTTTTCTTTCAGCATACATTAGTTAGTTGTAGAAGAGTGGTTTCATTTGGACATTTCCATATACGTATACAACGTGTCCCGTCAACCTCAGAGATAGTTTGGTTTTCTTTTCTAGGCAGGGTCTCCCTGTACAGCTCATGATCCTTCTGCCTCAGCCTCCCTAGTACTGGGATCATAGTCACGTGTCATCATACCTGGCCTAAAAATAGTTTTCTTTTGTAGTATGTTTTCAGGTTCTCAAGGGCTCTGTAGAGGTGAGTTGGGAAGCTACATTAATGACTTAGATAAAAGCCTGTGCATTGTCCTCTGGGTGACCTTAGGTTTGCAGGAAGTTGATATCCTGACTTAATCTCTGCTGACAGATTGCAGCTAGAACACTGGGTGATCTTGTCCGGAAGCTTGGGGAGAAAATCCTTCCTGAGATCATCCCCATCCTTGAGGAAGGCCTGAGATCTCAGAAGAGTGATGAAAGGCAGGGAGTGTGCATCGGGCTGAGTGAGATCATGAAATCCACCAGCCGAGACGCTGTGAGTATTCTTCACTCCCCTCCTCCCCCCCTCCCGTTCCCCAGTCCCAGGTCATGTACCTGCAGGTGCCTGGTCACAGAGCTGGGAGAGGTCACCAGAGACAACAGCCTCACTGGAGGGGAGCTGCTGGCAGCAGGATGCTGATTGGCCTAGCTTAAATTGCTTCCTTCTTAAGCTTTGCTATAGGTATTGCAACTAAGAGGCTTTCTTAAGTAGTCTTTGGAAACTAAGATAACTACTCTTGAGTTTTTGCTGTCTCATGTCATCTATAAAATAGGCCAAAAATTGTGGTGCCTCCGTAATGGGAAAGGAGGCGTGCACTTGAGTGTGGCAGAGAGCATCTGGGAGCAGGGGGAATGTACACTCATTCTTAGAAAAAGAGATTAAGTACTAGTGGGTGGAAATGTATTGTCTGGCAATACTGTTTCCCTAGTAGCAGCATTCAAGAGGTTTGGAGTACTTGATTGTTAAGGTTTGACTTTACTTTCTAAGGTCACTGATACTCAAAACACAGCTAGGGTGTAGGTGACAATGAATGTGGGCTCTTGAGTTGTATGACAATGTAGATGGGAGTTAAGTGGATATCAGTTAAGGATAAAAGCAACAGTCAGTTGCTTTGCCTGAGCATCCTAATTGGGTTACTAGATCCCCTCCTCTGTGTCTGTACATCTTATATTTGGTCTTTCACATGTACAGTTGGCAAAGAATCCAAAGATTCTGTCACCCAAAAGTTGTAAATAATTGAGTAGTTTCTGGGTCTTCATATCTGTGTCCATGGCCCAATGATGTGGCTAGCACATCAGCCAGTTCGTAAAATTCAGAGTGAGTTTTGCTGTGGTAGACTTGGTTACTCAAGAAATAGAGCCATTGGGGCTGGGAAGGTGGCTCAGTGGTAGAGTGCTTGCCTTGCATGCCTGAGGCCCTGGGTTCGATTCCTCAGTACCACATAAGCAGAAACAGCCAGAAGTGGTGCTGTGGCTCAAGTGGTAGAGGGCTAGCCTCGAGCTGAAGAGCTGAGGGACAGTGCCTAGGCCCAGAGTTCAGGCCCCACAACTGACCATAAAAAAAAATAATAATTGAAAAAACACCAAAAAAAAAAAAGAAAAGAAACAGAGCCATCACTAGGCTGGTTAGAGATGTAAAGATTTCATACAAGAAGACATACTTGGATTTTTTATTTTTTGGTTAGTCATGGGACTTGAACTCTGGGCCTGGGTGTTGTCCCTCAGCTCTTCAGCTAAAGGCTAACACTCTACTACTTGAGCCACAGCACTACTTCTGGTTTTCTGGTGGGTTTTTTGGAGATAAGAGTCTCACAGACTTTGCTGCTCGGGCTGGCTTTGAACCATGATCCTCAGATCTCAGCCTCCTGAGTAGCTAGCATTACAGGCGTGAACCACTGGTACCCGGCTGTATTTGGGTTTTGAGGCTTGAATTATTTGGAATTTCCCAAGAGAATGAACAAAAAGTCCAGGGAGAGAGAGAGACGCGGATCCTACAGGCCTCGCTGTAGGAGGAGTTTAGGAGTTTCCATAAAGATAGGAAGTACCTGAAAATTCATTTGGATAGTTGGAACTCTCAATTGTTAAGTCTGGGTGAGGGATTCATGGAGGTACCTCATGTATCCTCTCTTCCTCTCTGCATTTTTGTATTTTTATGTTATAGAGTTAACCGAAAAGTCCAGCCAAGGGGTTAGTGACTTGGCTGGGTTAGAACCCTTGGCCTGTGTCCCCTCAGTTGCTTCTGTTTGCTCTAGGTATTTTCTGCATTTGTATAGCTGCACTTGTACTGTTGTAGGTGTTGTATTTCTCTGAGTCCCTCGTGCCCACAGCGAGGAAGGCTTTGTGTGACCCATTGGAGGAGGTCCGAGAGGCGGCAGCCAAGACCTTTGAGCAGCTACACTCCACCATTGGCCACCAGGCTCTGGAGGACATTCTCCCATTTTTATTGAAGCAGCTGGTAAGTGGATCTGCCACACAGTGTGTCTTTTCCTATCTTTGTAGCAGCAAAATATAGAGTGATAACTGCCACTGCAGTTGGAATGTGGGCCTTTTAGGGGGAGGTGAGGAGTGGGGATGTGCATCAAGATTGGACTTGGCTTTTTGCTTCTCCTTGGACTGCAGTTAAGTATGTGAGCATTGGGAGTGGAGGAGAAAATTGGCAGTGGTTGGTTCAGCAGCAGAGGTGTAGGAGCCAGCTCCTCAGTGTTGTCTGCAATATCCCTCTGCAGGATGATGATGATGTGTCAGAATTTGCCCTGGACGGTCTAAAGCAAGTTATGGCCATTAAGAGTCGCGTAGTGCTGCCCTACCTCGTCCCCAAGGTAAATCCCAATACATGGCAAACCCTCACAGGCCCTGAAGTCCAGATCCTTCTTGGGCCTGCAGTAAAGAGTGGTGCTAGGGGCTGGGAAGGTGGCTCAGTGGTAGAGCGCTTGCCTTGCATGCTCGAGGCCCTGGGTTCAATTCCTCAGCACCACATAAGCAAAAAGAAAAAAGCCGGAAGTGGCACTGTGGCTCAAGTGGTAGAGCACTAGCCTTGAGCTGAAGAGCTGAGGGACAGTGCCCAGGCCCAGAGTTCAGGCCCCACGACCGGACCCAAAAAAAAAAAAAAAAAAAGAGTGGTGCTAAACATAGGTTTGGGGTAAGACTGTCAGTGGGTATAGTGCAGCTAGGAAGTACCCCTTGTTCTCTTAGATGCACTGGTGCAGGCCCTTGGCTCTGAGCAGGGGGCAGAGGCTCTCCTGCCCACCCTTCTCTTCCTAGTGCTAGGCCTGGCACTGAGCAGGTGCAGTCTTCATCAAGGTGATGTTGTTCATCATCCCATCAGCTGACAACGCCACCTGTCAATACCCGGGTGCTGGCTTTCCTTTCGTCTGTGGCTGGTGATGCTCTTACTCGTCATCTTGGTGTGATCCTCCCTGCAGTCATGTTGGCCCTGAAGGAAAAGCTGGGGACTCCAGATGAGCAGCTGGTAAGGAAGGTCTGGTCACTCCTATTGCTTTCTTTTTTTTTTTTTTTTTTTGGTCCGCCGTGGGGCTTGAACTCTGGGCCTAGGCGCTGTCCCTCAGCTCTTCAGCTCAAGGTGAGCGCTCTACCACTTGAGCTACAGCGCCACTTCCGGTTTCCTGGTGGTTTATTGGAGATAGGAGTCTCACGGTCTCTCCTGCCCTGGCTGGCTTTGAACTGCGATCCTCAGATCTCAGCCTCCTGAGTAGCTAGGATTACAGGCGTGAGCCACCAGCGCCCGGCTTCCCATTGCTTTCTAATAGCCATCTTGTCCTGCTTTGTCCATATTTAGCTCACATGTTCCCTATGGTTTTTAGGAGATGGCCAATTGTCAGGCTGTGATCCTTTCAGTGGAGGATGACACTGGGCACCGGATAATCATAGAGGATCTGTTAGAAGCCACACGCAGCCCTGAGGTGGGCATGAGGCAGGCAGCTGCCATCATCCTCAACATCTACTGTTCTCGCTCCAAAGCTGACTACACCAGCCACCTGCGGAGCCTGGTCTCAGGCCTGATCCGCCTCTTTAATGACTCCAGTCCCGTGGTTCTGGAGGAGAGCTGGGATGCACTAAATGCCATCACCAAGGTGAGGAGACTGCAGACTCCAGAAACAGTTCTTAATTGGAGAAGATGCCAGATATTTTGAGCTTGTTTGATAATTTTAGGGTTTATTTGCGTATTTGTTCAGTCTGATGGGTTCAAACTATCTTCTCACCTAAGCCTCCCAAGTTTTGGGACTGCAGGCATGTGCCACCATGACATACTCAAAATGCCAGACATTTGTATGAGTAGATTCTGACAGGAATCCTCCATGTTCCTGTCACTCAGCTTCAACAAGGATCTGCTTGTGGCCAATCTTATCTCCTGCCCACACCCTCCCCCTGCTGTTGAGAAGGAGGGTTGTACCTCATTGCTGCTTTTCCCTGGATTCCCACAGAAGCTGGATGCTGGCAACCAGCTGGCGCTGATTGAAGAGCTGCATAAGGAAATCCGGCTCATAGGCAACGAAAGCAAAGGCGAGCATGTGCCTGGCTTCTGCCTCCCAAAGAAGGTAAGCCAGGAGCAGCAGTCTAGTATGCATTCTAGGTGCTCCTGAGCACCTTCACAGACAGTGTGCATCTTCCATGGTGGCAATTGATGCCAGGATGGAGACCACCTTTGGTTTAGGCTGTGGAGGCAACCTCTACCCACAGCAGGTGGGTCATGAGTGGTAGCAGCAGGGTATGTTACCTGTGCGTGATGATAGGCCTGGTGGTGCCTTTATCCTCTTGGCACCTCCAAACAGCTCCTAAGATTCAGCCTACTTCATCATCTGGAGCTGGCAAAAGGATAGCTGTTCAGAGTGCTTTGTTTTGGATGGGAGACAATGGGCCCAGAGCCTTTGTGACTGGACTCAGCTGTGTTTCTTTTGTCAGGGGGTAACCTCCATCCTTCCAGTATTGCGGGAAGGAGTCCTTACTGGCAGTCCTGAGCAAAAAGAAGAAGCAGCCAAAGCTTTAGGCTTGGTGATCCGCCTGACCTCGGCTGATGCCCTGAGGCCTTCTGTGGTCAGCATCACTGGCCCTCTGATTCGCATCCTGGGGGACCGGTTCAGCTGGAACGTGAAGGCAGCTCTGCTCGAGACACTCAGCCTCTTGCTGGCTAAGGTGAGCAACTGATGAGCTTATTTTATTGGTGTGTTCCAATCCTAGAGAATGGTCTGTCTGCAGGAGACCCAACAACAAGGCATACTGTGGCATGCGAATATTCACTTCAAAGAAGCCTTGCTTTTGAGCTGGGAAGAGTGCTTGCCTTGCATGCCTGAGGCCCTGGGTTCGATTCCTCAGCACCACATAAGCAAAAGGAAAAAAGCCGGAAGTGGCACTGTGGCTCAAGTGGTAGAGCACTAGCCTTGAGCTGAAGAGCCGAGGGATAGTACCCAGGCCCAGAGTTCAGGCCCCACCACTGGACCCCCCCAAAAAAAAAAAAGATTTGTAGCTTTTTCCTTCTGAAAGTGAGTGTAGGGAACAACTTCTCACCCACCAAATGAGATTATCAATCTCATTTTGTAGAAGATTGAGTCTTCTTTTTGTTGTTGTTGTTGGTGGTGGTGGTAGTTAAGGGTCTTGAACTCTGGGCCTGGGCGCTGTCCCTGAGCTCCTCAGCTCAAGGCAAGCACTCTACCATTTGAGCCACAGTGTCACTTCCAGATTTCTGGTTGTTAATTGGAGAGAAGAGTGTCATGGGACTTTCCTGCCTTGCCTGGCTTTGAACTGTGATCCTCCGCCTCCTGAGTAGCTAGGATTATAGGCAAGAGCCATGGGCACCCAGCAAATTGAGTCCTTTTAAAACAAAATACGTCTTGCTGTCACCTTCCATCCTATATTGCTCTTTTCTGTGTTGTTTTTATTTTTTCTGGATACTTAGGCAGCTTGACTCTAACCTATTGTTGAGATGGTCACCTGTAACAGGAGGTTTTGCCTGAGCATGCCTCTAGACAACCTCAAAACCCACCTGAGTCCAATATTCCCAGACTTGCATTGGCATTGAACCTCCTGTTTAGTAAGAATTAAACTTTTATTCCTGAGCTCATCTGTATATTATAAAAAGTGTGCCTGATCTTTTTTTTTTTTTTTTTTTTTTAATTATTTTTGTCGGTCGTGGGGCTTGAACTCTGGGCCTGAGCGCTGTCCCTCAGCTCTTCAGCTCAAGGCGAGCACTCTACCACTTGAGCTACAGCGCCACTTCCCCTGATCATTTTTTTAATACATGTCCAAGGATTGAACTGGATTTGTTCAGGCATGCACAGAAAGGACTCTTGAAGGTCATTGATTTTGTAGGCTTATTCTCCTGAGAATAATGCACTGTGTGCATTTGTTCTGTAGATGATGCTTTGTTATACAGCTAGTCCACTGCTGATCACCAGCTGCTTTTTCTGCTACTTAATGGATTTAGAGAAGGAAATCTTGAATTGCTATCCTTGTGGACAGTGCTTGAATAAGCTACGCCTCATATAGCCAAGGTTGCAAGACAACTCCCTCTGACAATGGCTGCCACTTCCATCACCTTGTCTACCTCTTCCTCCTTCCAGTGTGATGAAGGAGGCTTAGAAAACATGTGCATGCTTGGTTCTTTCTTATATATAGGCTGTTTCAAGCCTATGTGAAAGAGTTGGCTTAGATCATGGTGGTTTGTGTTGATTTTTTTCATGCCTTGGGATCCATCTCAACAGACTTTTGGGTATGGGTTTCTCCTATAGGTTGGGATTGCCCTGAAGCCCTTTCTGCCCCAGCTGCAGACTACTTTCACCAAAGCCCTGCAGGACTCCAACCGGGGCGTGCGCCTAAAGGCTGCTGATGCCCTGGGGAAGCTTATTTCCATCCACATCAAGGTAGACCCCCTCTTTACAGAGCTGCTCAATGGAATTCGTGTCATGGAAGACCCAGGTGTCAGGTAAGGGGCTACTGTGGGAGTGACATGGCTTCCAGGAGGCCAGGCAGCTGCTGTAGGCTGCACTTCTGTATGCAGAAGGCATACACAGAGAACCAGAGGTTAAGTTGGTCTGTTGGTTCCATAGGGACACCATGCTGCAGGCCCTGAGGTTTGTGATTCAGGGAGCGGGTGCAAAAGTGGATGCTGTCATAAGGAAAAACATTGTCTCACTTCTGCTGAGCATGCTGGGACATGATGAGGTATGGCAGCGGGTGGATGGCTGGGCTGGGGGCTCCACTGCTTCCCTGTCTCCTTTCTTTTGGTTGGCTTCTTTGAGTTGCGGTGGGTAAATTTGATTCAGCTGCCAACTGGTGAGGAGTAATCATTTCTGCATTTACGTCACTCTGTGGTTTTGCCAGGAGTTGCTCGGGCTGTGAGGAGTCAGGCAGTATTACTTTCACTAATGTTTTGGGGTGGTTTTTTGTTTTTGTTTTTTGTCTTTTATTAACTTAGTTTTTGTTTTTAAAGAGAGTGTTGAGGGGCTGGGAAGGTGGCTCAGTGGTAGAGCACTTGCCTTGCATGCATGAGGCCCTGGGTTCGATTTCCCAGCACCACATAAGCAAAAAGAAAAAAAATCCGGAAGTGGTGGTGTGGCTCAAGTGGTAGAGCGCTAGCTTTGAGCTGAAGAGCTGAGGGACAGCGCCCAGGCCCAGAGTTCAGGCCCCACAACTGGATTCCCCCCACCCCCCCCCAAAAAAAAAAAAAAAAGAAAAAAAAAAGAGTTCTGAGGTTTGGGCCAGGGCCTTGTGCATGCTAAAAGATACACTACTGCTAAGCCCCCGGTTTGATTTTTTGTTTTTTTTTTTTTTTGGTCAGTCGTGGGGCTTGAACTCTGGGACTGGACACTGTCCCTGCACTCTTCAGCTCAAGGCGAGCGCTCTACCACTTGAGCCACATCTCCACTTCGTGTGTGTGTGTGTGTGTGTGTGTGTGTGTGTGTGTGTGTGTGTGTGTGTGTGTGTGTGTGTGTGTGTGTGTGTGTGTGTGTGTGTGTGTGTGTGTGTGTGTGTGTGTGTGTGTGTGTGTGTGTGTCTTGAACTCTGGGACTGGACACTGTCCCTGCACTCTTCAGCTCAAGGCGAGCGCTCTACCACTTGAGCCACATCTCCACTTCGTGTGTGTGTGTGTGTGTGTGTGTGTGTGTGTGTGTGTGTGTGTGTGTGTGTGTGTGTGTGTGTGTGTGTGTGTGTGTGTGTGTGTGTGTGTGTGTGTGTGTGTGTGTGTGTGTCCCTGCACTCTTCAGCTTAAGGCGAGCGCTCTACCACTTGAGCCACATCTCCACTTCGTGTGTGTGTGTGTGTGTGTGTGTGTGTGTGTGTTTGCTGGTATTAGGGCTTGAACTCAGGGTCTGGGGGCTGTCCCCTAGTGTTTTTACTCAAAACTGGCATTCTACCAGTTGAGTCACAGCTCCACATCTGGAGTCTGTCCAGTGGCTTTGAACCCTCATCCTCAGATCTCAGCCATCAGAGTAGCTAAGATTGTAGGCATAAGCCATTGGTGCCTGGTTTAGTCTTTGTTTTGTTTTTTTTTTGTTGTTGTTGTTGTGGATCATGGAGCTTGAACTCTGGGCCTGGGCACTGTCTCTCAGCTCTTCAGCTCAAGGCGAGTGCTCTACCACTTGAACCACAGCGCCACTTCTAGTTTTCTGGTGGTTAATTGGAGATAAGAGTCTCACGGAGTTTCCTGCCCAGCTGGCTTTGAACCATGATCCTCAGATCTCAGCCTCCTCAGTAGCTAGGATTACAGGAGTGAGCCACCAGCATCAAGCTTAGTCCTTGTGTTTTTGAGATAAGGTCTTGCTGTGTAACCTCTGTTGGCTTCAAACTTGGCGTCATCCAGCCTTAGCCTACCTAGTGCTGAGATTATAGATGTGTGCCACCATATGCAGCTTGTATGGTTTTATACTTCCCTGTACACACCTAGTGCCATTCAGCATTGTTGCTGCTGTATTTACCATAGTTCTAATTTTGATCCTCAGTTGGCTGCTCTCTGACTATTGTCCCAACTGCTCTGTGGGTACAGGTGGGAGTATCTGTCCTCTTTGGCTCACAGTCTACCAGGGCTTTTTATAGGGCCATGCATGGTGCAAGCAAATTTAAAGGAATTTGAATTTTACCACAGTAGAACTTAAAATGGTTTACATTGGAGAGAGTGGGTGTCCAAACAGGTTTTAATCATGCATGGTACCTGCCTTTCTTCTTGGAGCTCAGGCCCAAACTGCTGGCAATCCATCCTCTTCTCCTTAGGACTTCTGCTTGGTTTGAAGATGGCATTGCAGGAAACATTAATTTTCCCAGAGATTTTTGATGGGTTGGGACACAGTTAAGTTGCACTTACTAATAGTATAACATATAAAATATTTTCCAGAGTTAGCTGGCAGGGAAATAGCAAGAAGCCCTTTCTATATCTGACCTTGATTTTGAAAAAAAAAAACACTCCTTTCCCTAGCTTCCTTAGGTGAATAGTGCTTTCATTGTGACTAGGACCACCCCAAATCATTTAGGTGGCAGTGGGTCACCCAGCAGGGATCTGCGCATAAGATGACACACTGCTGCTGAGAGTGGGTGCTTCTAGCTGGCTTCCCAGGTGGCTATGGGCAGGTGGTTCCCCTTTCTGTGGTGGGGTCTTTCCCAGCTGTGCTGCTTCTGTCTCTTAGGATAGTAACTTGAGTTACTAAATGAAAAACATTCAGACTTCCTGTGAAGAAAGGTGCTATGTAAATACTGTTATTATTGCTATTGTGGTGATGATTACCATATGCACACACGCTGGAGTTTCTATAATTAAGAAAAGTGCTGGGTGTGTAATTTTTAACTCTCCACCAAGTGGCAGTTGTGGTGAATGGCAGTCCCAATCTGGTGCTGGGAATACAAGTGCCTCCAGTAAGAGGGACTTTAGAGTTCCTGAGCTGGCCCACCTCCTTCCCAGCTCCATATTGCTCTTGGCCCTTGTTGTCAGGGTAGGGTGGGGTGGGGGGTGCTTATGGGGTTTTCCACTCTCTTAATTACTCCCCTGTCTATTCTGTTCACAGGATAACACGCGGATCTCCTCAGCTGGATGCCTGGGGGAGTTGTGTGCCTTTTTGACAGAAGAGGAGCTCAGCACTGTCCTTCAGCAGTGCTTGCTAGGTAGGTCTCCCTTCAGGGTCTTGGGCCCTTTGCCCCAGGGGAGATGCCCTGCTATTGTTGCCTTCTACCTTAAAGAATCTTGTAGCCCCTAGACTACTCTTTCCATGCGAGTCCAGCTGCTGAAACAATTCAAATGTCCAGTGCCCCACAGCTCCAAGTGTTACTGCTCTAAGAATAGCTGCAATCTGGACATGGCTAGTGAAAGACCGCCCTGTCACTTTGGGGCAGACGCTTCTGTCATGGAAGCAGGAAGGTACATAGTGTGGCCTGGCATTTCCACCATGCCCCAAATATGCACCCTAGTTTTAGTGGTAGATTTCATGGATTGTGTTCTTCCACCCAGCTGACGTATCTGGAGTTGACTGGATGGTTCGGCATGGGCGGAGCCTGGCACTGTCCGTGGCTGTTAATGTGGCTTCCAGCAGACTCTGTGCAGGCAGATACAGCAGTGAAGTTCAGGACATGATCCTCAGCAATGCTGTGGCAGACAGGGTAAGGCCTTTTAGGCAGCCGGGCACGGTCCTCCCTTCCCCTAGCCAGACCTCCACGGCAGTTGACTTGCTGATCCTGTATGGGGGGACTTCCCAGTTGGATGTTCAGATCATGGTGCTAGTATTGCTTTGCTTGGTAACTTGCTGGGCCCTAGGATAGTGCTTGATCCCTCTTAGATTTACTTTTGTCATCCAAACAGTTCCATCAGAAGATCTCTGATTCTTGTTCCTGTCAACTAGTGACTTTATTCCTGTGCCTAACTATTAGAGCAGCCATCTGAATGTGAAGTGCTGTTGTGAAGCATCGGTGTGAAGTGGTGTGGGATGAGATAGCTGGTGAAGGGCCCTGGAAGTCCCTGGGGAATGGGTCTTAGTCAACTCTGTGTCTCCAAGGAGGAGGGTTGCTGGTGTCTCTCTAGCATTTTCTCTGCTCTGTAGATCCCCATTGCAGTGAGTGGAATCCGGGGCATGGGCTTCCTGATGAAGTACCACATTGAGACAGGAGGTGGTCAGTTGCCACCCAGACTCTCCAGCCTGTTCATTAAGGTGAGTGTGATCCACAAACTTGGCTTGGAGAAAGCCTCAGGAGAGAATCATACTCTACTAGTTGGCGTCTAGTTTTTCATAGACCTCCAGGAAGTCTCTAGCTCCTTGAGAATGGAGGCAAAGTATTTGTGTCTGTTATTCTTAGGCTATAAGTCTCCAACTTTTGGTCAGATTCTCAGTTCTACCCAGAATCAAGTTAAAACTACTGTTCTAGTTTATTTTTTGCCAGTCCTGGGGCTTGAACTCTGGGCTTGAACTCTGTCCATGAGCTTCTTTTGCTCAAAACTAGTGCTCTGCTACTTGGGCCATAGTACTACCTCTGGCTTTTCTGAGTATTTTATTGGAGATAAGAATCTCACAGACTTTACTGCCCAGGATGGCTTCAAACAATTTTAATGGGGTAGAGCCATGATTTAAATTCTGCCTCTGTGACCAGTTCCTAGGCAATTTCATTGCTGCCATGCTTGGGCCTGGCTCTGGATAATGAAGCTCCAACTCCCTTTGCAGACATCCAGTTTCTGACTAAGAGTTTCTAGGGCTCCAATAAGATGGGCTGTTTGAGCTGGGCTGGTAGGTCACAGCTATAATCCTAGCTACTTAGGAAGTGATCTGAGGATTGTGGTTCGAAGCCAGCCTGGTCAGAAAAGTCCATGGGTATCTTATCTTTAATAAACGACTCAGAAAAAAGCCAGAAATGGCACTGTGGCTCAAGTGGTAGAGTGCTAGCCTTGAGCACAGAGAGGCTCAGAGACAGTGCCCAAGCCCTGAGTTCAACCTCCTAGACCAGCAAAAAACAAAAACAAAGACAGGGTCTGTGTGTCCTGGCATTAGCCTGCATTTACTCATTTGCTCTTGTGTTTATTTACTAAGTACCACTGTATACTGTACTGGGTGAGACCCTGAGGAGGTGAAGATGAATGAGGCAGACAAGCTCCCTGGAGCACAGAGGAGGGGGGTCCTAATTCAGATAGGGTTGTCAAGAGAGACATTTGAAAGATGAGAAGGAACCAATGAGGTTAAGATCTCAGGGCCAGCAGTGGGGTAAGCTGGAGCAGAGGCCTAGGCGGGAAGGGGTGTGGCTTGTTTGCGGAAGTAAGAACTGTAAGTGGGCTAGGAATGGTAAGCCCAAGAGAGAATGGCACCAGATGAGGTAGAGAAGGTAAACAGGCTGAACCATACCACCCTCACCAGAGAGCGACAACCTAAGCAGGGAGCAGTGGGGTCAATGTCTGTGGTGAAGAGAGTGTTGGGGTAGGAATCTGAGCTGCTCTGAGAGGCAGATCATTACACGTCTTTGCTCCTCTTACAGTGTCTTCAGAACCCATCCAGTGACATCAGGCTGGTAGCTGAGAAGATGATCTGGTGGGCAAACAAGGACCCATTGCCTCCCTTGGAGCCCCAGACTATCAAGCCCCTCTTGAAGGCTCTTCTGGACAATACCAAGGATAAGAACACTGTTGTGAGGGCCTACAGCGACCAGGCCATTGTGAACCTGCTCAAGATGAGGCAGGGAGAGGAGCTGTTTCAGGTGGGAGCCTGGACTTGAAATGCTTTGCAGGGCATACCGTGGGTATTTTTCTTAAGTCTCTTTTGCACGGTAGTACTTAAGGCCTATTGCCTCTGCCACCACATATGTACTCACTGTCAGGAGCAGATGGACCCTCAAGTGACTGGCCTACCACCTGAAAATACAGTGATGGTGATTCTCCAAAGAAGTCTCCCATGACATGCAGGCACATACCACAAATTCCAGTAGAGCCGCCCTCTCTCTGAGCCCTTGCCCCAACAGCCTTTTAATGCAGTAAAAACTGCAACCTGTGCTCCCTCAGTTTAGGACAGGCAGGATGAGCATTTTCCTGAGTTATCCCTGGCTCTATCTGCTTCCCTTATTTTGCCAGTTTCCATCTCAGTGGCTCTGATGCTCAGGTTAGCATCCATCTTTGTCTTGGTTTGACTGAGGAGTCTGAGGTGTGTTTTCTGACTATCTTCTGCTCATCCTTCCTCACAGTCCCTCTCCAAGATCCTGGATGTGGCCAGCTTGGAGGCACTGAATGAATGCAACCGAAGGTCCCTGAAGAAGCTGGCTGGTCAGGTGGACTCCACAGAGCAGGTGGATGACACCATTCTGACGTGACGTGATAGACAGACCTGGCCTGCTGCAGCCACTCAGCTCCACACCTTTGTTCACTGTTTTCATTTTTGAAAATACGTTTTTTCGGATGGGGAGCTTAGAAGATGGTTTTCCCAGAAAGTATTTTAATACAGCAACTGACCACACAGCCAAAGCCTTAAAATCAATCACACACAACTGAAAATTGCCTCTTCCATCTTCCACCCTTTTCTTTGGAGAAAAGAAGGAAAAGCACATGTGTAAGCCTCATCAAGTGGCGGCCTAGGGCCATTTGGCCAGCTCAGCACAGCTGGGTGTAGGACAAGGAGGGCCAGAATTCAGGTTCCTCTTCTCCTATGCTTGAGCTCTGGGTCAAGAGCTGGCACTACCAACCTTTGCCTAGATTCTGAGTAGGGGCACAGAACTGCAGAGTTCTAGTGTGTCTTGGCTTGGCTTTTCAGTTTTGTGGGGCCTGATTGGATCTGACCTGTTAAGGGAAAGGGGTACTCAACCAGCTCTAGCAGTTCCAAGTCTGGGGGAGGGTATAGATTGACATGCAGGCCATTTGAAGGAGGAAGGTTTAATAAAGGCTTTGATTTGCTCTTGATAGAAGCAGGTTTTTTTGTTTTGTTTTTAATCACCTTCAAACATCCATTAAACATGAAGCTTCCTACATTAGGAGTAAGAAACGGTTTGCAACTTTTTGTAAGTATGGGCAGCACTCAGGTTTCTGGATGTCTCCTTACCATGCTTTCAGAAGTCATGTCCATCCCTACAAACTTCTGTGTCCCGAGGTCGGTATATAAACCAGGCTCGGGAGTCCCCTCCCCCATTGTGGGGAAGATGGGCTGAATCAGCCACTTTTGGGATATGTCTTGATGTGGATAAGGACAGAGCTTCTGGAGGTGCATTTAGAGAAATTCGGCCTCTGGAGCAATGTTTCTACAGGACTTGGAAGAGGAAACCAGAGTTGCAGTTCAGCATCTGCCTCCTTTATGAATGACTTCCTTCCTCCTGGTTCTTAGAAGGCTCGTGACACATGTCCTGTTTGATGGAGCACACCCCACTGGGCCCTAGTGACGCAAGTTTTTCTGAGCTGTTTTCCTGGTCACAATGTGGAACAAACCTTTTATCAAAGTTACGGGCCAGAGCTGTAAAAGGAAGAGAAATAAAAAGTGGTGGTAGTGAACTCACTTTGTGAAAGGTATGATGCTTCACCAAAGGGAAAGCAAGCTTTGCATATTCATAACGCACCAGACGTGTGACTCAACTCTTGTGATGAATAAGACAAGGTGACCTCTGAGGTGCTTCTGAGGCCACCCTGGCTTTCCATGCCTAAGCCTTGTATGTCACAAGACTTCCTATTGTCTTGCAGCAGACTGCCAGGATTGGAAGGGACCTTGAGAGGTCAGCTGAGTCAGTCCCCATAGCCATGTAACCAATGGTGTCAGCTTTTGGTAGCCATGGTAACTGCTTCTGGGATTCAGATGGCCACCAGTGTTCTCCCAGCTGCCTAGGGCATCTGTCCAGCAAGCTGTCTGCCTGTGTTCACTTTTGAGTCTTACAGGCAGTGAGGGGTTTCTACCAAAATGGGCCCCCCAGGTCATCATGGTTTCCTCCAGGATCTTAGGGTTATACTCTTTAACATCCACTTCTGACTGAGTCCCCAGTCTACAACTGGGAGGGCAGCCTGCGGTACTTACAGGTGGAAAACAGTAATGAAAATACAAGGGAAAAACACCAGCTCCCAGTTCCAGAAACTGGAGGAGGATGAGATCTCCGTGTTCAGAATAGATTGGATGGAGGTTGATTCACAAACAGATGACTCAAAGGCTCCAGGAGCATGCTTGAATTGCACTCTTGAGGCTGCAAGGAGGGTAGTGTGAGCTCCCAGGAAGCGAGTGGCAAAGAGCTATCACTGAGTGGAGCTGGCAGAAAGATTGCAGCAGCCTAAAGTCATGGCAATCATGGAAACAGCCCAGGCTAACCCTGGAGGAAGTAGGGCTTGGCAGCAAAAAGTTGGTCCTAGTGGCTGGTCAAGCTGTTTAGTTGGAGCAAGTCACCTAGCCTCTCCGGCCTTGTTTCTTCATCTGTAAAATCAGAAATTTGGTCTCAGTACGCTCTTAGGTGTTAGTGATATTGTTACATATGTCTGACATAATTTCATTTACACCTAAAGAGGTATTATTTTCCAGAGGAGGAAATTGAGGCAGAGGCTACTTGGCCTGGGGTCATATGGCCTAAGACATAGTAGCCTGTCCCCAGGTTACTTTTAACCTTTCCTCTCCTGGTAAGTTTAGGCTTCCATGTTTTTCTTTTTTCGGGGGATAGGGAGGAGGAAGGGAAGCAGTACTGGGGTTGGAATTCAGAGACATGGGCTTGCTAAGCAGATACTCTGAAGGACACTGCTGAGTCAGTTCTCTAGACCTTTTGTGCTGTTTTTTGTTTTGTTTTTTCCCCCCTCTTACCACTTGAGCCACAGCGCCACTTCTGGTTTTCTGGTGGTTAACTTGGAGATAAGAATCTCACGGACTTTCCTGCCAGGTCTGGCTTTGAACCATGATCCTCAGATCTCAGCCTATTGAATAGCTAGGATTACAGGTGTGAGCCACTAGTGTCTGGCTTGTGCTGGTTATTTTTTTATGTTTTTTTTTTTTATTGTAAAATACAGAGGGGTTACAGTTACATGAGCAAGGTAATGAGCACATTTCCTATCAAGCATTGTTACCTCCTCCATTTTCCCCCTACCATCCCTTCCCTCCCACCTCAACTGCATTTCCTCCCCTCCCCAAATTGTAAAGTTCATTTTTCAACATAGTGTCTTCTGCATCTCATTGTTATAATGGGTCAACCTATATCCCTGTTGAAGCATTTTGTTTTTTCCCTTCCCCTCCCCAAATTAGAAAAGTGTATATACAAGATGTGCTGGTTATTTTTTTAGATAGGGTCTCACTTCCTGCCAAGGTGTGTATCTGTCAGTACCATGATCCTCCTATTTTAGGCTTCCTGTCATAGCTCAGATGACAGACACACACCACTGCACCCAGCTTCTGCTGAGATAAGTCTTGCAGATTTGTCTGCCTGATGCTGGCCTGGAGCCATGATCCTCTTGGTTCTCAGCCTTCCATGTAGCTAGGATTACAGGTGTAAGCCACCACTGCCCAGTACATTTCTCATTTAGAGCAATGCCCACAGACTGACCTTTCCTGTCCTCACACTCAGGGTAGAGATGGGCCAGCTCCAGTTGATTGACGTTGGGGTTCTACCCACCCCAGGCCCTGCCGTGGGGCATTGTGGGCTACACGGTGAGCCTCATTTGAAGACACTGCTGGGAATGCCTTTAGAGAAGACAGGTTGTTTCTCAATTGCTTTCAGTAGCCTAAAGGAATAATGTCCCATCTTTCTCTTCTATGTGTCAGAAAGTCAGTAACAAAATGTGGCCAGTCCTCTAGCCAGCAAGCAGCCTTTCCAACCTTTCAGCTAATCAGAGCTCCTGGAATCGTGGTCATCAAATGATTCTAGTGTCTGGTGGCGGCATGGCTTGGACACAGGTAAGTTCTCACAGAGGCAGAAGTGCAGGGATTTGTAGATGTTATTTTACTGATTTTGAAACAACTGACATTTAGGTATGTTTTCTTCTGTTTGTGGATGTATTTTTCAGTTGCTTCAAGCCTTTCTAAATTAGAACAATAAGCCAGTCTTAAGTCTTTTTTCATTCACTTGTGATGGGGTTGGAAACGAGGGTCTTTCAACTAAGTTAGGAGTCCTAAGTACTCTTTGATATTAACCTCTGTTTCTGGGGGGGAGGGGCGTTCCTTGTCCTCAGCAGATTTCTTCCATCTGGTGAGTGTTCTCACAGAATTGTCTGAATCAAATGATACGGTATACTCTACAATGCTAGGCACACAGGAAGCTCTCAGTACGTGGATTGTGTTAAATAAGGGGTGCCAGAACAGGTGCCTGTTGCCACAAAAGGTGTGTCACAACACAGTACTGTTACACATGGAGTTCACTGCTACTCACTTCAAATCAGATTTCTGGAAGAGTTATGATGACTTGTGTATGATGATCTGGAACAGCGCATGAGCACTGTCAGCTATGGAAGGGTCTCCTCTAAATGGGCAGAAGGCACTTGGCAACGCTTCCTACATAGTTTTGCTCCTTATTTGAATAGAGCTGAGGCACAGGTGGAAAGGACTATTTCTAAAGTCATATAACAGTTGGCAGTAGGACTAGAAAAAAAATAAAGTCTCTGGTCACCAAGCCTCAGGGCCATTCTATAAAAGTAATTTGGGGGCTGGGAAGGTGGCTCAGTGGTAGAGTGCTTGCCTTGCATACATGAGGCCCTGGGTCGATTTCTCAGCACCACATAAGCAGAAAAAAAGGGCGGGAGTGGCGCTGTGACTCAAGTGGTAGAGCACTCACCTTGAGCTGAAGAGCTGAGGGACAGTGCCCAGGCCCAGAGTTCAGGCCCCACGACTAGACCCCCCCCCCCAAAAAAAAATAATTTGGAAGGCAAGATTAACAAAAAGCAGCTAGACAGGCCTTTGGCAGGTGGCTCTACTGAATGACTGGATTTCACTTTTCTGAGGTGGAGTCCGATTACTTCACTGGCTGCTCTAGATTGGGTTCCTCCACACCCTTCCCCCCACCCCAGCACCATGGAAGGGGGTATGACATTGTCTAAGAAGAGACTGGAAAAACTGGCCTATGGAGCGTTGCTGTAGCAGAATTTCTAGGCGAGACTGATGATTGGATCTAGATGGAATACCCCAGTCCTCTCTGCCACTTTGAAAGTTCTTCTTCTCATGAGATGGCAGCCTGGTCATGCAAGTCCTTCAGAATTGTGTCTTTCATGGGAAAAAGTTGTATACAAAAAAATCCTGACCACTTAGATTTCTGTACAAAAGTGGGAAGGTGGGGGTGCCCTTCTAAAGCTTTTTTCCCTCAAAGATCCTCAAGAAACAACTGGAGATCACAAAGAGCTCTTAACTTGTGGGGTGATACCTATTGACATTTGCCATCTGAGCAGTCACAGGTATTAATTTAAAAATAATATGGTAGGCCAGGTGCCACTGGCTCACACCTGTAATCCTACTCAGGAGGTTGAGATCTGAGGATCGTGGTTTGAAGCCAGCCTGAGCAGGGAAGCAGCAAACCAGCTGGAGGTGGAGCTGTGGCTCAGCTGGCAGAGCACTAGCCTTGAGGGAGGTCAAAGCTCAAGGACAATGCCCAGGCCCTGAGTCCAAGTCCCAGGACCTGCATAAAAGAAAAACAATGTGGTAGTGCACTCCTGAACCCTGGCACTCAGGAGGTTGAGGCAGGAGGCTTGGGACTTTTGAGGTCATCCCATGCTATGTATCTCAAACCCTCATTACATACTGGCATATAACTGATAAATGTTAGTGAAGAAAGACCTTGTTTGGATTTCTTTGAGTCTCTAATTTCTATATTTTCACATACCACTTTTCAAGTTACTATATCATGTTGCCCATAAATGTGCAGGCTAATAACATCTTATGTTATTTAAGTTTTTGTTATTAAAGTTTTTGTTAAAGTTTGTGTTATTAAAGTATTTTTATTCCCAGATCACTTGAAAAGGTCTTAAGGAGCCCTGAGATCTTTCCACATCTGGAAAACCACTGACTTAATCCAAAAGATGAAGGAAAAAACAATCCCTGAGTGGTTTGGAGGTCAGGGTAGGGGGATGTTGACCTTGACAAAGAACCCCTGAATTAGGCCCATACCCCAAAGAAATTCAAGAGGGCAATTCAGTTATTTCTGACATTCCTTCTCCCACAATTCTACATGTAGCCTCACTTTATTTTTGCAGCACTGGGGAGGAAGACTTTTTTTTTTTTTTTTAAAGACAAGCTGGCCTCTAACTCATGGTCTTCCTGCTTTAGTCTTCTGAGTGCTGGGATTCTATGCACCTGCCACCACACTCTGGCTTTGATTCGACAGGCGATAAAAAATATAAAGACTTGTTGCTTGCAGTCACAGAATTTATGTTCACTTGGTTTCTGGGAGTCATGTTGGCAAGGCCATGCCCAATCTCTGGAAATGCCATCAGGTATAGGTTTGCAGGTAAAGGAAGAAAGGCCAATTTCTGCTCAGAGAGACCAGAGGCAATTCCCTTCATTCTTTCTCTTGGATTAGTATCGTGCCCCATCTGGCACTTAAGGTCCCTGTCATCCTGCCTACTTGCCTTTTCTGAACTGATTCAGTTCCACTTCTACCTTCTTGGATGCTTGCAGCCCCCAACCCAGCACTTAGCAACTTTAGGAATCCATGTTGATGTTGCTATCTAAAATCTGGACATCTGGAGCCCTCCACACTCTCACCTCCCTGCTGACCACCACTGTCTGTCTCTGCTCTCTTCCTTACCAAAGCTAATCTTGTTGAAGTGTCAAGTCTATTTTCTCCACAGATATTCAATCCCTACCATTCACTGGCTCCTCATCCTCAGTCCTGGAGAATACTTTCTGTTCCACTGCTCACAAACTTAATTTTCTTTGCCCTCATGCCACCTTCCTAGCTCTAGCCTCTGTTCCTATCAACTGCTGCATGCTCCCTGCCCCTTACTCTACTTTTCCATTTTGACATAACTGTTGTCTGTATTCTCCAGCAGAATGGACGCTTCCTGAAAGCAGGGGACTCTCCCAAATCATAAGTTACTAGACCAGGCCTAAAACAGGCCCCTGAAATACACTGAAAGTTCTGTGATAGGGATGTCATTTTGCTCATAGAACATCAGTCGGTGCACAGCATGGTGCCTAGTCCTGAGACATGCACACACGTATTTACTGCACTAGTGAAGGAATCCAGCTAAATGATGTGATTTAAAAAAAAAAAGCTGGAGGCTGGGAAGGTGGCTCAGTGGTAGAGCGCTTGCCTTACATGCATGAGGCCCTGGGTTCCATTCCTCTGCACCACATAAGCAGAAAAAGCCGGAAGTGGCGCTGTGGCTCAAGTGGTAGAGCACTAGCTAGAGAGCTCGCCTTGAGCTGAAGAGCTGAGGGACAGCGCCCAGGCCCAGAGTTCAGGCCCCATGACTGGCAAAAAAAAAGCTGTGACCTGCTCATCTTTGCGTTCACTGGTGGTTTTTGTTTTGCTTTTGTTTTCCATTTGTCCTTGTTACCTCACACCTGGGCATCAACAATAAATCTACCACTATCACCCTCAGTGCTGGGACGTGAACTCTGGACTTGGGTGCTGTCCCCCGAATTCCTTTTGCTGAAGGCTAGTGTTCTATCACTTGAGACACAGTGCCACTCCCAGCTTTTTCAGTGGTTAATAGGAGATGAGTCTCACACTTCCCTGCCTTGGCTGGCTTTGAACTGCAATCCTGAGATACTAGGATTATAGGTGTGAGCCACCAGGGCTAGGCAACAATAACGTGTGCGTGTGAGTGCGTGCTCATGTACACGTTAGTACTGGGGCTTGAGAGCTTCCTGCTTTAATTTGGCTAGTTCTAGCCTTTTGTAATTAATTGGAGACAGGAATTTGCCTGGGCTAGCTTTGAACTTCAAGCCTCAGATCTCAGCCTCCCCAGCAGGTACAATTAGTTGTAAGCCACTGGCATCTGGCTAGCAATAACCTATGAAGCTCTATAGTTGAAGTCCACCCTACATGCTTGTGCTACCTTAGTTTACCGCTCCTCTGCTCAGAAGCTTCCAGTGCTTCTCAGTGTAGTGTCTAGTGTGCAGAGGCAATGCTGCAAAAGCTCCTCTCCAAGTGGATTGTTCAGAACAGTGGAACAAATTTTCCTATCCCCACAACATACTGATCAGGGAGACAAGTTTACATATAATATACAGTGCATACACTTATGAAAGGGAGGGAGAGAGACTAACAAAATTCATTAATTGCAGTATAAGCAAATGTAAAATGTTTCTAGAGGAAAATGTGCTCAGATTCATTTGGGCATGGCTGGCACATATCCTGGCCTTAGGGAATTCCCCTCCATGCCAAAATTGGTAATTCTCACAGGCTATGACATCAGCTGTCTAATATACCTGACATGTAAAGCCCTCTTAGATTCCAGTGTCATCATGAAATCTACACTGAAATCTTTCCCCCATCATTCTAGCTAACAGTGATAGCTTTACCCTGATGTCTAGACAGCTTGTTTGACAGCTACTCTATCTACTGTATTTTCATGTATTTTTAATTCCTTGTGAGTATGTCTTAACTCTGACGAGACTGTAAACTCTTGGGAGGAAAATGGTTCTACTTTTATATCCTATACAACCCATAGCACATAATAAATAGTAAGCATCCATTGTTACTGACATGAAGCAATGACTTGTGTTCCACATTAAACACATCCAATCAGGATCTCATTTTCCTAATTGCCAGTTCTGCTCCCCGCCCTGCCCCCCCAAAGTCTCCTGGAGCCCTTACATCAGGAGGCTGCCTTGGGAAATGTTTCATTGGGCACTGGTGGCTTTCACCTGAGTAGTTAATAATCCCAACTACTTAGGAGGCTAAGATCTGAGGATTGCTGTTTGAAGCCAGCCCAGGTAGAAAAGTCCGTGAGACTTACCTTCAGTTAACCATCAAAAAGCCAGAAATGGAAGAATGGCTCAAGTGGTAGAACACCAGTTAGATCGAAAAAGCCAAGCAGGAGCTTGAGGCCCCAAGTTCAAGCCCCAGTGCCGTTTCCCCTCCCCCCAAAAGGAAATTTATCTCACAATAGGAAATGGCTCAAAGTATGAATGGGTCAGAGAAGATGACCTTGATTACATACAGGTATGTATGTTCCAGGCCACTTACAAATGTATCCTCACACCTGCAGTATTCGGTGAAGAAACTGGGGCTCTGAGACCGGGTGACAGGACTTAGGTCATTTCAAAGCTGCTACTGAGAAAGATTCTGACTCCAGAGTCTGTGGTGAAGATGATGTACAGAGTCTGGTCAGGGCTGCTGCGCTACCTGAGGCCTCCCCATCCTGTTTCTTAAAACTGTTGGGTCAAAGGGGATGAGGCAGGCCCAGGAGGACTTTTCAATGAAGGGTACATGAGCAGCATCTCTCCCCCAGCCACCACCTCCAGGTTCCATGCTCTCTGGCACTGCCGCACATTCTCTGCTCCTGAAGAAAAACCAGTCAAGATTTGAGTCAGACACTCAATGTGCTGTTCAAGGATCTTGCCGGCAACATTGTTTATAACTGCAAAAAAATTACCTGTTAAGAACTGTGGCTAAATGCAGTACAGCCATCAGATGGAGCACTGTGTTACTCGGTATTTAAGGGACAGAAATACGTTGGTAATGAAAGAAAGCATGATACATACTTATGCGTGTGTGTATAGGCCTGGGACATTCATGGAATACATTTAATCGTTACCTATCCAAGAAACACTAAGTAGTTTAGAAGGAAAAACGGGTAAGTTTTCCAGTAAGCGTCTGTAGAAGTTTTTGGGTTTTGTTTTTAGGGCCTGGGCGCTGTCCCTGAGCCTTTTTGCTCAAGGCTGGCGCTGGTGCTCCGCCGTCTGAGCCGCAGCTCCACCTCCGCCTTTTTGATGGTTAACTGGAAATAAGAGCCTTACAGATTTTCCTGCGCAGGCTGGGTTCGAACCGCTACACTTCATCTCTCAGTCTCCTGAAGAGCCGGGATTACAGGCGTGGGCCACACTGGCAGCCGGCACTAGTTTTTTTTTACCAAGGCCAAAGAAGGTCTGACACGAAACCCACGCAGCATCGACCCACGGGTGTGTGGGCCTGGAAAGGACGAGGCGGCTGAAAGGGGAAGGGGACAACCCCGCAGCTCCGCGGGGCGGACGGCGGGGCCGCACCGGGCGCCCGGGGGCGGGGGGGGGGGGCGCTACACCGAGCAGCCCTCGGCGTCGGGCGGCCGGGGCCTCGCGGACCCCAGGCGGGGGGCCGACCGCCTCCGCCGCCCGGCGCTGGCACGCGGGAACGGCCCGGCAATGTTACCAAAGTCGCAGCTCGGCGGCGCCGGCGCCCGCGGGCGCCCCGGGTCCCGTCGCGCTCGCCGGCCGGCCTCCAGGCCCCGCACGCTCCAGCCCGCGCCGCGCCGGTCCGCCGGGCCCGACCCTCGGGCCGGGGTCCCCGCCTCTCCGCCGCGCCCCCGGGTCTCGAGGATGAGGGAACGGAACATCCACGGGCAGGCTCCGCCGCCACCCTCGGTCGCTCCCACTCGGCGCCGGACAGGAGCGCGGGTCCGCGAGCCGCGACAGCGACGCTCGCCGGGGCTTCGCCAGAGCGCGTGCGCGGGGCCCGTGCGTGCGCGACGAGGGCGCGGCCGGCCGGGACTGCGGCTGCGTAGAGGCGGCACCAGGCGCTGCGCCTGCGCAGTCGTGGGGCGGGGCGGGAAGAAGGGAGGCGGTGGCCCCGGCGGCGGCTGTGAGGAGGAGGAGGAGGAGGGGGTGCGGAGGGAGGTGTTTCTGTCAGTTCCGGCTGTTTGTTCGGGAAGTGGATCCGCCGCTGCCGGAGCAGCCCGGAGGGAGCTGCGGATCGCGAGGCCAGCACCGACCCCGCCCGCCCGCCCGCCCGGCCGCCCGCGCGTTCCGCCCCCGCCCGCCATGGCCCGGGACTACGACCACCTCTTCAAGCTGCTCATCATCGGCGACAGCGGTGAGGGCCGCGGCGGCCGGAGGCTTCGCGGGCCCTGCCGGGCGCGGCCCGCGGGGGCCTCGGGGCGGGCGGGCGGGGAGGTGCCGGCCGCGCGGGGCGGGAGGCGGGCGGGCGGGCGGGGCCGCCCGGCGGACCCGAGCCCGGGGGGGGGTGCGCCGGGGGGCTCCGGCCGGTGCCAGCCCGCCGGGCGGCCGAGCCCAGGGGCCGGGCGTGCGGGGTCCACTCCCCGCGCCCGCTCCGGCCTCACGTGTGACCTTGGTCAAGTCTCACGATGTCCGGAATCGGAGAGACCCGGGTTCGAGTCCCGGGACCATCAGTTTTGTGCAACTCGGTGACCTTGGGCAAGTTGCTTCGCCTTTCCGAACCTCAGTTTCCGCATCTGGGAAATGGAGACCTTCCTCGCTGGGTAGTTGTGAGTATGTGCCGAGATAAAGTGGGCAAAGTGCTCGGAGCCTGACCCGGGGTGAAGTCAGCTCCAAGTAAGTGCTAGCTGTCGGTGTCACCGTCAGGCTCCTTTGTAAGACCCACGCCTCTGTTAGAAGTCGGGGGGCGGGGAGGTGCCCCGTGTCCTCGGCCCTCGTGGGGTTGCTGTGAGGTGTAAATGAAAGGGGCAGGTAAGAGCGCTTCCGCAGCTCTCGCGTTGGGTGATCATTAAATCTCGGCATGGTTCAGTTTGCACGTCTGTGAAGTGGAATGATGGTCGGGCTGCCTCCTTCCAAGGCCGCTGTGGAGTGTTCATTGAGATAGTGCACACATAGTGTTGGCACACCCAGCCAGGGCGCAGTGGCGTCTCTCAGCTTCCTCTATACCAGAGAGGTATTGCGGGCCGGTCAGCCAATGTGTCTGGCCCAGCACTCCTGGTTCAGACCTCCTGTTCATAGAATAGTGCCTGGCACCCAGTAAGTATGGAATACATAGTTGTGGAATGAATGAACGAACAGTGTTTTCGTATGTAGTTGTTGAATGAATGAATGAATGACTATCCAATGTCCTTAGAAAAGATACTT
The DNA here is from genome assembly GCF_024711535.1 of Dipodomys merriami. NCBI lineage: Eukaryota > Metazoa > Chordata > Mammalia > Rodentia > Heteromyidae > Dipodomys > Dipodomys merriami. The sequence goes on from NW_027203126.1 coordinate 1,529,624, forward strand.
TGGTTTCTGGCAAGGGGCAGGGAGGGTTTAGAGGTGTTTGGAATGTGACAGGTGTGCAGGTTTATTGGGTGACCGAGAGGTCAGGAAGGCAGGCCCCAGGAGGTTTATGGGAGCATAGTTAAATTGCTGGGATTACATGGTGTCCTGGAAGGAGGCCTAGGGAGCAGCTAAGTTTATAGACCAGACTTCAGTTGTGGATCCGGATGAGGATCATGTGACTGGAAGTAGAGGCCAGGTTGGTTGTAGGGCTCATGGACAGTTGAGGAGATAAGGGGAGCGAATCCCTTGTGAAACCCAGGATGTAGGAGGAGGGGTGAGTGGCAGGCAGTGCCGTAGATGGGTGATGGAAGTGCTCCCACCTGAGGAGCTGGACGGGGCTGTGGTTGGTGGATTTGTTACCCACAACTTGGGATAGCAGGAGGGGATCCTGGAGCCGCAAAAATGAGAAAAAAAAAACAGGATGGGGGGGGCGGGTGGAGGGAACTCAGGGTTCAGAAGCCAGTGGGCACTGAAACCCTTGGATCCTGCACTGTCTTTTCTCATTTCTTCAGCTCCAGTATTCCATCGTGCTGTCCCAGGTTGTGGGCAGCAACAAATGGTGCCGATTTGTTGGCGTTCCAATGAGATGGAAGAGTAATTGTGGTTGGGGCAGAAGTGAGGAAGGTGGAGGGCTGATTGGTTGTGGTTTGAATGAAGGGAACCAAGCAAGCTGCCGAGTCTCTCACTTGGACTTGGCCTTTGGTTCACCCCAGGGTCCCGAGGCTCTGCCTATGTAGCATTTGCCTTCTGCTCTGGCCTTGGTTAAAGTCAATCTGCTCTGGCAAAGGTCTGTCTTTATCCCCCTGCAAGACATCTCTGGCCTCTGTGTTGATCTTTAAAAATGAAAGGCTTAAACTCAGCAAGAAGATGCAGCGTTTGCTGGCTTTTCTCCTCCAAGAAACCCTGGGGATGGTTTTGGCTGCTTTCTTACTGTGCATTTTACATGGTTTATTGATTTTTTTTTCCCCCACTCAGAAGTCAGGTGTGGGAGAAGACTCACTGGGTCAAGATTTCTGTGCTCTGGCAATGAGTTCAATCTGAGTATGTAGCCTGGGCTGTGCAGAGGAATTAAGGTGCATTGCTATTTGATTTCTCCTGATGTTAGCTGATATTCAAAGCCCAACACTTAATGGTAGCTGTGGAAGTTCTAGCTTTTTTTTTTTGGCTGGTACTAGGGCTTGAACTTAGGGCTTGGACACTATCTCTTAGCTCAAGGCTGGGACTCTACTATTTAAGCCACAGCTCTGCTTTCCCCACTGTGTGTGTGTGGGGTGTGTGTGTGTGTGTGTGTGTGTGTGTGTGAGTGTGTGTCCTGTGTGTGTGTGTGTGTGTGTGTGTGTGTGTGTGTTGGTCCTGAGTACAAATAAAACAGATTTAGGGCTGCTCAAGGCTAGCATTCTTCACTTCCGGCTTTTTAGTGGCTAATTGGAGATAAGAGTCTCACCAAATTTTCTGTTAGGGCTGGCTTTGAACAGTGATCCTCAGATCTCACCCTCCTGCATAGCTAGGATTACAGGTGTAAGCCACCAGTGATGGTTCAAACTAAGCTTTGCAGCTGAACAGAGAGCCTGACATTTACTCTGTGTGTGTGTGTGTGTGTGTGTGTGTGTGTGTGTGTGTGTGAGAGAGAGAGAGAGAGAGAGAGAGAGAGAGAGAGAGAGAGAGAGAGAGAGAGAGAATGATTTCACAGACACTTTCTCATTTGATTCTCACCCATGGCCTGAATGGTTGGCCATGCTCAGAGGAGGTAACTGGCTTGTCCCAAGTCACACAGCTTGTCAGAGACAAAGTCAGGAGCTAATGCACATCTATGCTAAAACGTGAGAGCAGCTGGTGTTGGGTTGGCAAACAGCAGGCCCTCAATGAATGTTAGTTTCTTTATAAATCTAGAGTTCTTCTTCCCACTCTGCCACATTGTACACGCTTCTGGAATGTGTTTCCTTGGCTTTTGCATCTCTTCTTTATGCCTGAGGTTCTGTACTTTTTCTTCTGCTCTTTAGTCACTGGCTCTTTATTATTATTGATTTTTGTGTGTGCCAGTACTGGGGCTTGAACTTAGGGCCTCGGGGTCACACTTGGCTCAAGGCTAGTGTTCCTTCACCATTTGAGCCACACTCCAATTCTGGTTTCTTGCTGGTTAATTGAAGATAATTGTCTTGTATTTGTCCACATAGGTTGGCTTCAAAGCATGATCCTCAGATCTCAGCCTCCTGAGTAAGTGAGCCACTAGCGCCTGGCTTGACTCTTGATTTATAACAGCATCCACTGGGCAAGCCATCTTCACTCTTCAAAAAGCTAGAGGCTAGCGTGGTCATCAGACCCACTTAGATCCCTCCACTTTACAGATGAGTAAACTAAGGCTCTGGAGGATGTGACTTATCAGGGTACACAATGAGATGGATGAAACTTGGGGTCACTTTATTTGGGTCCACAGCAGGCTGGAACTGAAGCAGAGAGGAATGAGGGACATGTGGCCCACGGAAGGAGCAGAGTCAGGGTGGCTGGCATGCAGAGGAGTGTGATGGCTGAATGTGGCGTTGCCTCACTACCAGGAGGTGTTAGATGTGCTGGGGCCTGTGCTTTTTGTAGGGTAGAGAAGGCTGGAGTAGTGGTTGGTTGTTTTTTTGCTTTTTTTCCCCTCAAGGCTAGTGCTCTACCACTTGAACCACAGCTCCACTTCTCGCTTTTTGTGTGGTTCATTGGAGATGAGTCTCACAGACTTTTCCTGCCCAGGTTGGATTTGAACTGTGATCCTCAGATCTCAGCTTCCTGAGTAGCTGAGATTACTAATAGTCATGAACCACCAGTGACCTGCTTGGAGTAGCAGTGGTTTTTTGTTTTGTTTTTTCCCCTGTCGGTCATGGGGCTTGAACTCTGGGCCTAGGTGCTGTCCCTCAGCTCTTCAGCTCAAAGCGAGCGCTCTACTGCTTGAGCCACAGAGCCACTTCTAGTTTTCTGGCAATTAATTGAAGATAAGAGTCTCGCAGAGTTTCCTGCCCAGGCTGACTTTGAACTGTGATCCTCATATCTCAGCCTCCTGAATTGCTAGGATTATAGGCATGAGCTACCAGCACCCGGCTGGAGTAGCAGTGTTTTATGTGAATATGGCCATAGGTGGTGGCAGGGATTTTCGGAAGGTGGCCTATGGCAGTGGACATCACGTTGTTGGAGGTTGCTGTTAATACCACATGGTGACTCACGGCCATTGTGCAGCCCAGTGGTTTTCATCTGCTCTGTCAGGAGCATCGGGGTAGTGAGCGGACCTGGCTGTGCCACCGTGTGTCATAGTAGATTTGGATGAAATAATCACTTAAAGAAAGGACTCTGCCTGGTGCTGGTGGCTCACGCCTGTAATCCAAGGAGGCTGAGATCTGAGGATCACAGTTTAAAGCCAGCCCAGGCAGGAAAGTCCGTGAGACTCTTATCTCCAATAAACCACCAGAAAACCAGAAGTGGCGCTGTGGCTCAAGTGGTAGAGCACTTGCCTTGAGCTGAAGAGCTGAGGGACAGCGCCCAGGCCCAGAGTTCAAGACCTATGACCACACCACCCCCCCAAACAAAAAAAAAGGACTCTGCTGTTCCCCCAAAGTCTGAAAGCTACTGCTTTTTGTATAGCTGTCGGTAGGATGCAATTACTTCAGGGATGGATGGATGGAAATTGTTTTGTTTGTCCCTCCTGGGTGCTGGGCCTGGCTCACAGCACTGTGAATGACAGGGTGAAGAGGCCAGGTTTGTGTCCTGGAGAAGCTCAAGGCCTAGTGGCCCAGACAGCAACTTTTAGCTGAGCAAGCTGGACCCAGAAGGCACCAGGAGGAAGCAAAGGAAGCGAATGGAGCAGCAGGTGTTGGTGTCAGGCAGAGCACTGTAGAGACTTGGCTGATCAGGAAGCCTCATGGTGGGTGGAGCAAGGAGGAAGTGGTGCCTGGTAAGAGCACAGGTGCCCTGGGCCTGGCATCTGCCCGCCCAGGAGGGCCTTGCCTTGCCCCTGGCCTGTCCTTGGGATAGCAGGCCTCTGATGTACCCAATCCTCCAGGGCATCCCCAGAAGAGATCCTGAGAGAGGACTGCCTGGAGAGGTGTCGGGCTAGGTTAAGAGCAGCTGGGCTTGGCCTGCAGTGGTGGTTTGCTACCTGGTTACTTGGAGGCTAGGGTGGAGGCAGTGTTTTTGAGAACCTGATTAGAGCCATGGGTGTCTCCCACAACAGGACGCATGCGCCCCAAATCTGCATGTAGTCACATGGTATTTATTAGATCCTAGGTTGAGTTTGGTGTTTCTAACTGGAGTGAGATGTAGCAGCCGCGTGGGGTCGCTTTATTCCACTCCCTTGGTATATTGAGATTCCCCCAAGCTAGGTGCCAATGGCTCACGCCTGTCATCCTAGCTACTCAGGAGGCTGAGATCTGAGGATCAAAGTTTGAAGCCAGCCCAGGTGGACAGATCTGCCAGGCTCTATCCCCAGTTAACAACAAACCCGAAGTGGAGGTATGGCTCAAATGGTAGAGCTGTGATTGAAAAAGCTGAACAAAGGCTGGGCTCACACCTGTCATCCTAGTTACTCAGGAGGCTAAGAGCTAAGGATCATGGTTCAAAGCCAGCCTGGGCAGGAAAGTCCATGAAACTCTTCAATTAACCACTAGAAAACTGGAGGTGGCACTGTGGTTCAGAGTTGTAGAGCGCTAGCCTTGAGCAAGAGAGCTCAGGGATAGAGCTCAGGCCCTGAGTTCAAGCCCCACAACCAATCAAAAAAAAAAAGAAAGAAAGAAAAAAGAAAGAGCTGAGCAAGAGGCTGAGGCCTTGTGTTCAAGCCCCAGCACTGGCACAAAAGGGAAACAAAGAGTCCCCTGACAGTGGGTATTGTGGGGTCCTGAGTTTGGGTCTTCCTCCTCTTTGGTGCAGAGACTTAAATGAGCTGCTGTTTCCTCTTCTCAGGAGATGGAGGATGAGTTCTGGGATCACCCAAGTGCCCACCACACAGACAGAACTCAGTACATGCGTACATGTTAATCATTTCCTCCTGAGGCCAGTTGGCCTGGCTGGACTTGGGGGTGGTGAGGGGAGGGTGGGAGGGAGGGGCAGGAGGGCAGGGAAGCTGCAGTTGGTTGAGGTCCCTCCCCCCCCCTCCAGTTTTGCAGTGAACAGCCAGGAGCTGCTGTGGTAAGTGCAGTCATCTGAACAAACGTAGGCTGGTGGCCTGATAGGGGTCCCGGAGACTCTGCCACCCACCTGCTCGCCCAGTTGGTGCTGACTCAGTGTGGGGGATGGGGAACGCGGGACAGTCGCTTCTAGTTGTGTGGGCCTCAATGTCCTTACCTGCAGAAAAGCCCTGATGAAATAAGGGTTCATCCCGGCTCTCCAGCTCCTTGTTGGAGTTACTTGCAGACAGACGCTGCATACATAGGGTGTGGGCTTGGCATCTGTGGCAGCGACGCCCTTCAGGGCATCACTTGGTCCCTCAGTCTGTGTTGTCTGGTATCTCCCTCCAGCCTGCCAGGACAGCCCTGGGCACTGGGCTTGGGCACAAGTCTCTGTCACCTCCCCCAGGGGAGTTGAGAGCAGCTTGTCTTACATGAGGACGAAGGAAAAGGTCAGGGATTGACTGGAAGAGATGTTCTCGGTGTGTGGCTGCTTGGAGAGCATCCGCCACACGAGCCGCCTTTTTCTTGTGCCTGCACTGAGCTTCAACTCAAGGTCTGCGCACTGTCCCTTAGCTTTTTTGCTCAAGGCTAACACTCTGCCATTTGAGTCACACCTCCACTTTGTTGTTGTTGTTGTTATTTAAAGATAAGAGTCTCAGTGGACTTTCCTTCCTGAGCTGGATTCAAGCCATGATCCTCAGCTCTCAGCCTCCTGAGTAGCTAGGATTACAGTCGTGAGCCACTGGTGTCCAGCTCTGAGCATGTTTAGACTTGGCGCTCAGAAGTTGGCTGCAAGGAGGAACTCACGCCCTGCTCACCCCTGTGCTTTCTCTCTTGCAGGTGTGGGCAAGAGCAGCTTACTGTTACGATTCGCAGACAACACTTTCTCAGGTAAGTCCTCCCCGGCTGCTGCAGAGGCATTTCAGTCTTTAAATCCTCTTCCCTAGCTCGGAGCACATGGCTTCTGTCTAACTCCTGGAACTTTCTCATTTTGGTTGTCCGAGGTTGGCCAAGGAGGATGGTAGTCGTAGCTTAGAAGCTCTGTATTCTGTCGCAGTCTACCTGTTCAGAAAGCCTGACTGTTCTCCTTTCTTGGCCCAGGATCTGTCTCCTTACACCCAGCATTTACAAGAAGTCTTCCTGTTGGAAATCTCAAGCATGTACCTCCTGCTGCCCTAAGAACCTCTGCTTGGTGTGGGGTGTATCTTTCCACTTTTTTTTTTTTTTTTTTTTTTTTTTGAGTTATGGGGCTTGAACTCAGGACCTGGCACTATCCTTGAGCTCTTTTATTCAAGGCTAGCACTCTACCACTTGGGCCACAGCTCTTTGTTTTCTGGTGGTCAATTGGAGATAAGAGTCTCATGGACTTCCCTTCCCAGACTGGCGTTGAACTATACTCCTCAGATCTCAGCCTCCTGAGTAGCTAGATGACAGGTGTGAGCCACCAGCAACTGCTTTTTCCACATTTTTGTTGTTGTTGTTGTTGTGGGGCTTGAACTCTGGGCCTGGGCACTGTGCCTTAGTTCTTCAGCTCAAGGCTAGCATTCTACCACTTGAGCCCCTGTGCCACTTCGGTTTTCTGGTGGTTTATTGGAGATAAGAGTCTCATGGACTTTCCTGCCTGGGCTGGCTTTGAACCACAATCCTTAGGTCTCAGCCTTCTGAGTAGCTAGGATTACAGACATGAGCACTGGCGCCCAGCCTCCACTGTTTTTTGACTCCACCTGTTCTTCAGAAACTTTGCTTCTCTCTATCAGAATTATGCTTTCACCTTGCCAGCCGCAGGCCTCCCTGGGTGGCAGTGGCTGTGTAGTTTTGTGTGCTGGGTGCGCATGTAATACTCCGCCACAGGGGTCATGCTAGTGTGTGGCTTCTGGGGGCTTCTGTGGTCCCACCTTACTCGACATACTTACACGTGTGTACGGGGCTCCCCAGAAGTGAGGTCACAGGGCCATTGGGTCTGAGGCATGTCTTCTTTTCCCTTGCAGAGATACTGAGATAATTTGAAGGGATTGAAAGTGCTCCTTGTCAGCTCTGATCAGTGTTTCCCTTTTGCTAAGTGGGTAGGCAGAAAGTGCTGCCTTGTCCCCCTCCAGCAATGTCTGCAGCAATAGTCATTGGAAAGTTAGCTTCTCCGTGTGACCTTGAGGGAGTGAACTCAGCCTCAAGTTGTAAAAATGTCACTGTCCGTCTGACGTGGTGGGATTAGGCGCACCTGAGAACACAGGACCCAGTGCCTGGAGCCCAGTAATCGCCTACTGTTCATTGTGGCTGTTAGATGAACTACTGGGCAGCCTCTGCTTAGGCCAGGAATTGTCTCTCTGCCTGTCAGCTGCCCGCTCTAGGGGATGCTTTGTGGTCTCCTCTCCTCAAGTGGATTTCCGGTAGCTTAGCCCACTGTTGGTTCTCAGTAGGAACATTTCCCACACCACTGATCCGTGGCTCGGCAGCCATGCTTCTGTGTCAGATCCCTGCGGCCCTGTCTTCCCTGAGCAGGGTTTACAGCAGGGCTTCTCCATGTCACACTCTTGACACTGGGCCCTGCAATTCTGTGTTATGTGTATGTGGCGGGGAGGGGGGGATGCTGAGTCAGATCAGCCTCCTAGATGCCCATGGCACTGTGACAACCAAAATTGTCCCCAGACGGTGCCTGATATATGGAAACAAGATCTTCCCTGATTGGAGACCTCTGATCTTCTATTTTCTTTCCAACTTTCCTTTTTATTCTGTGTGTGTGTGTGTGTGTGTGTGTGAGAGAGAGAGAGAGAGAGAGAGAGAAAGTATGCATGAGTGCGTGTGCGCACACGCATGCTGGTCCTGAGCTTGAACTCAGGGCCTGGGTACTGTTCCTGAGCCTTTGTGCTCAAGGCTAATGATGTTCTATCACTTGAGCCACAGCTCCACTTCCTGCTTTTTGGTGGTTAATTGGAGATAAGAGTCTCAAAGGCTTTCCTGCCCAGGTTGAATTTGAACCAAAATCCTCAGATCTCAGCTTCCTGAGTAGCTAGGGTTCCAGGCCTAAGCCACCAGCAGTCGGCTTACTCCTTTTTTTTCTGGCTCACTCACATATACATTCATTCAACCATCAGCTGTTTGTTTAGTTCCTAACCATGTAAGGCACTGGGTTTTCTGGCCCCTGAACTGAATCAGGTGCTAGCTTGGTTTCTGGCTGGGTTTTGGCCTTAGCTGCTTGCTTCCATGTGGGGCCTCTGCTCCTCTTGAGTATGACCTTTGGTAGTCTTACCTATTCTTTCAAGTGGAGCCCAGCTGTGACCTCCTTCCCCCTATTGCCTTGATTTCTACCTCACCCTAAACGTTGACCTTTCCCACACTTCTTATAATAATTTGTGTGTGCGTATGTATGTGTGTGCATGTATGTATCTATCTATATGTCTGTCTCCTGCACAATGTGATGTGGCACGCTGTGAATGGAGCGAGACTGCTCAGAGTAGGCGAGCCTTTGTCAGCCTAGACTGGACTGGACTGTAATACCGGCTCTTCTCAAATCCACCTTCCACAGAGATGCCCCAAGCAGCTCATTAAACGTAATCTCTACCTGACTTGTAACTGTAACCCCTCTGGACATCACCTTTATAAAAACAATAAAAAATACAAAAAAACCTAGAAACAAAAACCCTGCAGCTCGTGTCCTGGTGGAGACTCAGTCCTCCCCATCCCACACGGAAACAGTCTATGTTGTCAAAATGACACAGAGACCTAGATGTCAGCCGTGGATTCCCGGCCTGCCCGGCTATGGCTTGGCCTTGCAGACTGTGCACTCATCATCTCTGCCTGGATCAGTGCTTTAGGTTACACCCTGTTAGTATGTTAGGAAGTTAGTTTTCTGGACCATTTAATTTTTTTTTTTTTTGGTAGGTCGTGGGGCTTGAACTCTGGGCCTGAGCGCTGTCCCTGCGCTCTTCAGCTCAAGGCGAGCGCTCTACTGCTGAGCCACAGCGCCACTTCTGGTTTTGTAGTGCTTTATTGGAGATAAGAGTCTCACTGACTTTCTTGCCCAGTCTGGCTTTGAACCACGATCCTCAGATCTCAGCCATCTGAGTAGATTATTTAATTTTTTTAAATATAATTTTATTAGGTGATGTACAGAGGGGTTACCATTTTGTAAGTCATGTAATGAGTGTGTGTGTGTGTGTGTGTGCACGCGCGCGCGCGCGTGCGCGTGTGCGCGTGTGCGTGTATGCTCGCGCGCTTGAACTCAGGGTCTGGGCACTGTCCCTGAGCTTGCTCAAGATTAGCACTCTGGTATGTGAGCCACAGCTCTACTTCCAGCTTTTGGGTGCTTAATTGGAGATAAGAGTCTCACAAACTTTTTTTGCCTGAGCTTAGCTTTGAACTGTGATCCTAAGATCTCAGCCTCCTGAGTAGCTAGGATTACAGGTGTGAGCCACTGAGGCCTAGCATGAGAACATTTCTTTTTGGACAATGTCATCTTCCCTTCGCTTTCTCCCTATTTCCCCCTCCTGCCCACAAGTTGCATAAGTTCATTTTCCATCTTGTATTTCCTATGTTAGGAAGTCAGCTTTCTGAGTCTTTTAAATACTATGACTTCCTCCTCCTCCTCCTCCTCCTCCTCCTCCTCCTCCTCCTCCTCCTCCTCCTCCTCCTCCTCCTCCTCCTCCTCTTCCTCTTCTTCTTCTTCTTCTTTTTTTGCAAAGAACGAAAGAGAAAAACCTGTAGTGGATCATAGGTCTGCCCATTCTCAAGTCACAGGTGACCTGTCCTGCCATTCTAGTGGAGCCTTTTTTCCCAGAGTCACATCCCAGTGTATTTCCTTTGTGGCATTCCCACTGTGAAACGTCATCTTTCTTAGTTTGTCGCCTTGTGTCCTGCCTCCCTTCCACAGTGGACTCCATCAGGGCTCTTTGCTCAGGAATCTCGTGGGGCGCAGAGGGTGTGCGGGGTGGGTGTTAGGCTCCCAAGGTCTGCCCTGTGCAGTTTGGGGCGTGGAGGCCAGGGCTCCCCACTGGCCCTGGCTGACGGGCTGCATGTGTGCAGGCAGCTACATCACCACAATTGGAGTGGACTTCAAGATTCGGACTGTGGAGATCAACGGGGAGAAAGTGAAGCTGCAGATCTGGGACACGGCAGGGCAAGAGCGCTTCCGTACCATCACCTCCACGTGAGTCCAACCCCCCTGCCCCGGAGCCCCTTCCTCTTCCTGAAGATGCCCGAAGAGGCATTGCCATGCCCTGGCTTGCGTGGGATGGGCAGACCGGGCTGAGTGCTGGCTCTGGTCCCCTCCCCTGGGCCCAGCTTCCCCCAGCTAGCGGTGGCAGCTCCGTCACCCCAGTGCATGTGAAGGGCTCTGCCCGCCACGCACTGGCCAGGCAGTTCCTTCTGGTAGGGCTCTGGGCATCTACCCTAACTCTTCAGGGATGAATCTGTGGGGACATGTGGCTGTGGGGAACCCCTTCCTCCATTTCTTCCCCCTAAACTCTTGACTGGAGCTCTGCTCCCCACTGCTTTTGCTCCTTGGAGGCCCTTGGCCGCAAGAGGAGGAAAGCTCGGGGTTCTGCCACGGGGCTGTCAGTCCTTGAGCTGTGAGTGGAACAGATTCCAGGAAAGCGCAGGGTGGGAGGCGGGCTGCTTGAGATGGGAATGGCCGCTCTGCTCCGGGCTTTGGGCAAGTCGCCTAGACAGAGTGCGTGCTTGTTCCCAGAGGGCTACCGTGCAGGGTTTGATGCTGAGGCCCAAGGCCCAGTCCCCACTTTGTGCTTTTCCTGAGTCTTCTTGCTGACTTCTCCCACCGTTGTACAGATGAGCGAGCCTCTGAGCAGTGATCTGTCCCCAGTGATGGCAGAGCCAGGGCTGGCTCGAGCAGAGGGCTGGGGTCTGGCCTTCTGTGGGAATTCCCGGGACCTCTCCCCAGAGCAGTTCCTGTCAGTGGACTCAGCCAGGCATGGGTGGCATCCCCCTGGGAGAGGCCCCTGTCCCCCTTCAGTGTAGACACTCAGATGCCTGTCCTGGGCCGTCAGGATCCCCCTGGTAGGGGTGGGGAGCGAGGAGGCGCAGGGCTGGGTGGGAAGGAGGCACAGGCGCTGTGTGGACTGAGGCTGCCAGCATCAGCCCTGCAGTGGGCACATGAGTGTCTTGGCCGGGCTCCCTGAAGGTGCTCTGTGATGACACACGGGTGCGCGCCACCGGACACGAGGGCTTTTGGGTCAGGCTTCTTGGTGTAGGACGACATCAAGAGTCTCAGGTGTGGCCAAGTGGTAGAGAGCTTGCTGAGCTCAACCCTCACCCTCACTGTGGCCCAGGTGTATCACTAAACACACGTGGTCCCAGTAAGGAGGCCTGGGAACAGCTTGGGAGTCACACGAGTGACTCTCCTGATTACTTAGGATTGGAACTGAAGTTCATCTGATGCCAAAGCTTAGGCCTTTCCCCGGCTCTGGCTCCGAGGGTTAAAACCAGTTTAGGGGTTCACGGCAGCAGGGACAATAGGCCTGTGCCCTGGGCAGGGGTCTGGGGCATGGAGGCCTTCTCTGTAGATGCCGCTGCTGTTCCCCACCATGAAGTCTGCGCCCTTTGGGCTGGGCGAGGTGAGCGGAGGCTGAACTGCCGCTCTGTCAGGGAGACTTGGAGAAGTAACTCAGCACCCTGAGGACAAGTGTGTGTTGTGGGTGCTGGAGGAGGGGAGGTCTCAGTGCTGGGGCCCGTGGACTCACTGGGGTCCTGCCTGCCTGTCTGGGGAGACACCACACACTTGTCACCCCGTGTTGGTAGTTGGGGGGGTCTGGGCCAGTGAGGGTACCAGATGCGGCCTTGTCTGATCCTGAGCACTGATACGGAGCAAAACTGCATCCTGCTGGCCTTCACAAGACTTGCTCCCTCTCCCTGAGCAGCTCTAGTTTGCTTGTCTGAGGGGCGGCTGTGGGGAGGTGGGGGGAGAAAAGAGGGAAGTAGTAAGGGTGGGTGACTTGACCCTGGGCTGGGGACTCAGACCTGAGCCCCAGGATTCTAGCCAGACTCTCCCCTCGCCATGTCCTCTGTCCTCCCTGGCAAAGGGCCACAATGGCTTCTGTTGGACTGAGTTGCTACAAAGATGAACAAGGTAGCGGGTATGAGGGGTTTGGCCCAGTGCCTGGCCTGAGCTCGGCGCCCACTGCTCCTCAGCCCAGAGCTTGCGCAGATGAAGGCCTGTCCCTTGCCCAGCGCAGGCACGGTGCTGAGGAGTGGCAGGGGCTCTGCCCAGGGCCACGCTGGGGCATTTCTCGGGTGCAGGGGCATTCTGCTGACAGGGATCACGGTCCACCCTAGAGGCCACCATCAAGCTGCTGGGTGATGAGCTGGTGGTCAGGGCAGCAGCTGCCTTGGGGCTGGGGCTGGGGCGGGTTCAGGCTGTGGGCCAAGTGAACGCCCGCCCTGGGTGGAGGGACAGCTGCAGAGGCCGCACACGGTGCCCTCCAGGGCCGCCCGCCACCTCTATCTGGGACTCCAGATTGCCCCGGCAGGAGCCGGAAGAATGATAAGGAGCATTCTGCCCTTGGGGTATCCGTGTTACCTTTTTAACATCTCACCTAACCCCAAGAGGTGAGTACAAGCCCCCCCCCCCCATTTTATGGTTGTGGAAACTGAGGCATGATGAGGCAAAAGCAGTACCCTTGAAGTCCTAGCATTTTAGAGACGGAGCCGTGTTCTTTTGTCCTCAGATCAGCCTGTAATGTGAAGAGGCGGCAGAGAGAGTTCATGGGCGGGCAGATGGGAACAGAGCGGCACTAACGGCCCAGCCACTGCTCCCGCACCCTGCCTGGCCCGCACCCCCTCGGAGCTGGGCTTTGGGAGAAGGGCTCCCCACACTGGGTAGCAGCAGCCAGCAGGCAGGGAGAAGCAGCCTGTCCACAGGGTTTGTGTCCCTTGGGGTGTTCTCAGAAGCCCATAGGCATTGAGGGCCTGCGTTCTGGCCGTGCACTGAGAGGGTCGGCACCAGGGCTCTTGGAGTTGATGTCCTCCACCTGTCCCCTGAGCCACCAGCACGAGGAACCACATCTTCCTTCCAGACCTTGTAGCAGCTCTTCTGCAAGGTTTGGATGTCTAGGCCCCAGCCTTACGTGTTCTTGTTGCTGCCCAGCCCCCCAGGAGCCCAGAGATGCAGGAAGGGAGGGGTGCGCTTTGCCAGGGCTCCACGAATGAAGCAGCTTCTGGGAATGGCATTTTACTAAACCAGATTTCAGGAGAGAAAGTTCTGAATGTTTGAGCAAGGATCGTGACCCTCGGATGCCAAACACAAAATTTGTCTGAATTCTAAAGATAAAACGAGAACTTCAGAGAAGCCTCCAGCTGCTGGCAGACCCCGAATCCCCTGGAGTGACTCCTCAGACCTGGTCTGTCACCTCTGGGCCAGCACCCCTCCTCTCTGATGCCCTGGGGACAGGCACGAGGCACCAGTGCTGTGGGAGCCTGCAGCGGGTGCGGGGCTGGCCACGGAGGGAGGCAGCTGCTCTTGTCTGGGCTGAAGCCTCATGCACTCTTGGCCCCACAGGTATTATCGGGGGACCCACGGGGTCATTGTGGTTTATGACGTCACCAGTGCTGAGTCCTTCGTCAACGTCAAGCGGTGGCTTCATGAAATCAACCAGAACTGTGATGACGTGTGCCGAATATTAGGTGAGGCCGGGCTCCGGGGCGAGGCGGTGCAGTGCGTGCGGTGCGGGCGGCGCGGTGGTGCGGTGCGGTGCGGGCAGCGCTCGGGGCTCTTGCGGAGCTGGCTGACTCTGCCCTGTCTTGAAGTTGGCAATAAGAATGACGACCCGGAGCGGAAGGTGGTAGAGACAGAAGATGCTTACAAGTTTGCGGGGCAGATGGGGATCCAGCTGTTTGAGACCAGCGCCAAGGAGAACGTCAACGTGGAAGAGGTGAGGCCCAGCCGAGACCCTGGGCGGAGGGGCGGGCGGGGCTGCGGGCGGGGCTGCCTGTGGCCTCAGCAGCCAGGCCTCCCTTCTCCCAGCTGGATCAGGGCAGCTGTGAGCAACCTTTGACGCCCGCTGTGGGCCCTGCGTGTGCAGGGCCCATCTCTCATCTGTCTCTTGTGTTTCATTCTAATAGGGAACCTGAGGCTCCAAGGGTTTAATAGCTTTAGGAATGTCACACTAGTGAGAGGTGGGGGTCAAACTTCGCTCTGTCCCACCCCCAAGCCGTGCATTTCCACCCAGCCCCTGCCTCACTGGCTGCCTCTGCTCCCACGGCCAGCGCCTCCTGCTCTGGCTCTTCCTGAGTCCCGCTTGCTTTCCTCTGGCCTCCACAGCTCACCTGCTGTGAGCGGCTAGGGCTGCCCAGCGTCGTGTAGCCGTGGAGACTGGTCAATCGAGGGAAGAAAGCCAGAGCTTTGCCACAAACCCCCTTGCTGGCCTCACTGGCCCTGACTCCTTAGTGGAGTCCAGGGCTCCAGGCAGAGTGGGTCCCTGGTGCCTCAGGAGCTTGGTCCTTAGGCCAGGACCTGAATCGTGGACTTGCCCTCTCTGGGCTTCATTCGCTCATGGGTAGGAGCCTAGCCTAGTTTGTGCTCATAGGCACTGGCTCTGCCGCCTTCGGCTTTCCCTTCCCGTCCCACCACCGCTGCTGCCGTCGCTCGCTTTCTGGGTGGAGTGGAGATGAGGAAGGCGGCTTGGTGGATGCAGCTGCCTGAGTCTGGTACTGGAAGGACATCAAGTAGTTGAGGAATGGTTCTAGACAGGATGGGTAGGCCCGTGAGCCAAGAGGTGGCCTGGGGTGAGCAGACCGGCTTCCTTCTGGCTGTGTCTAGAACGGGGCACCTTTACCTGTCTTGTCAGAAGATTCTTTTTTTTTTTTGGTCAGTTGTGGGGCTTGAACTCTGGGCTTGGGTGCAGTCCCTGTGCTCTTCAGCTCAAGGCTAGAGCTCTACCACTTGAGCCACAGCACTACTTCCGGTTTACTGGTGGTTAATTGGAGATGAGAGTCTCACAGACTTTCCTGCCTGGGCTGGCTTTGAACCATGATCCTCAGATCTCAGCCCCTTGAATAGCCAGGACTACAGGTATGAGCCACTGGCGCCCAGCCAGAGGATTCTTTCTAGTAAAAAAAGGACTGGAAATCCCCTAAAAAATAGCTTCCCCAAGTCTATACGCTCAGCTCTTTATTGTTGTTTTTGACCTTGAACTCTCTCCTCCTAGAAAAGGTTTTGAGGGCTGGATGTGGTAGCACATGCCTGTAATTCCAGCACTTAGAAGGCTAAAGCAGGAGAATGATGGGTTCAGGGCCATCCTGGGCTACACAATGAGACCCTGTCTCCAACCAACAAAAAGAAAGGGTTTGGAGGACGTAAGTCCAGTGCACTAAGGACCAGGAAGCTGGGCTCCTGGGCTGGCTGGGAGGCAGCCGTGGCAGCCCGCAGGGGCTTGCTTCCACACTAAGCGGGCTCTGCCATGTCCTCTCCAGATGTTCAACTGCATCACAGAGCTGGTTCTCCGAGCCAAGAAAGACAACCTGGCCAAACAGCAGCAGCAGCAACAGAATGACGTGGTGAAGCTCACGAAGAACAGTAAACGAAAGAAACGCTGCTGCTAATGCCCCGGCCGCTGCAGAGACTGCGCTGCGGTCCCTCCCCCAGCCCGAGGCCCAGAAGGCTCCTCGGGGGACAGTCTCAGTTTCCTGCCGTTATTTAAAGAATTCTCCATGTTTTTTGTATCGGGAGGCGCCATCCGCACTTCCTCTCCCTCCCCCCTCGAGTGCCAAGAAGGTGTTGCAGGAGCCTGCCCTTCCCACTGGTGCCCTCCTGCCTGCCGAGGCGCCTGGACTTGGCGAGGACGCTGCCAGCTGAGCGGACTGATTAACCAGTTTGTACATAGTGTATATTGCTTTAACCAGCCGCACACCCTCGTTCTGCTCTGGCTTTGCCTTCTTAATGCCAACCTGCTGAACAGACCCCGCACCCTCCCAGCCCATCTGGCCGCCAGCAGCTTCCTGAGGAGACAGCCTCACCTTGTCGCTGTGTCTGGCTGACCTGGACCCTTGGCGTGGGCTCCACGTTGCTCATTCTCTCCTACAGGCTGTCCCTGGCACGCAGGGTCTGACCCCTCTCCAGGGCCTGTGCCGGCCCACCTTCCTGCCCCCCAGCTGCTCTGGGAGCTGGGGCCCCGGGGGCCTTGAGGCATGCCCCGACCTCTGCTGGCCCCAGGGCCGTTGGTTCTGAGAGGAAGTCAGTACTCAGCTTGGCCTACTCGTTTCTTGTCCTGCCTTCTAGAACCTCTGCTGCATACCCAGGGAGCCATGGCTTGTAATTAAGCCCAACATGTTGCGGTTCCAGCAGACAGGTAGGGGTATGCCTGCAGAGATGGGGCTTGTGGGGGGCAGCAGAGTGGAATAGGAGCATTATTTTAACTGATAAACGTGAAGCCAAATCAAATTAATTAAGCTCCTCAATTATTTTCTTCCCAAGGCTTGGCTGGCCCCGCAGTGCAGGGTGCCGTCCCCCTGTAGGGTCTAGCGCGTTTAGAGCAGTGAATTGCTTCCCGTCATCTGGGACCCAGGCTCTTTCCATTTCTTGGGAAAAGAGAAGGGGCCCTGCACCCTGGACCATGTGGGCCAGGGGCCTCCTGCTGGGGTTCGGAGTCTGTGTACTAGCACCTCGATGTGGGAGTGGACATCAGGGGCTGTCAAATGATGGGGTGACGCCTCTGAGCTGGGGCGGCAGCACTGGGTCACTGACAGAGCTGTTTTCGTGTGAAGGTGGTAGGATTTCGTAGCATGTGGGAAGAAATGGCCGTGGGTGGGGGCAGCCCGTTTTGATGGAGGCCGGTTCCCTGGAGGAAAAGCCAAGGCCACCTGCATTTGATGACTGCTCCTCCCCAGCACACTTCATTCCCTTCTCCCCTAAAAGGATCACGTACCTGGGAAGAACTGATCTCAACACCATGATGTGTTTTACTAGATTTCCTGTCCTAGGCGATTTCCAGGCACAGCCCTGACTGGACAATCACTGACTGCAGAATTTCCATGTTAACACTGTGGATGGGTTTTTAATCAATAAAAACTGGGGGTTTCTTCTCACCTGTCTCTCCACTTGTCCAAAGTGTCAAAAGCTGGGGTCCCGTGTGACAAGGCCTTCACCTTGGAGCTGCGGGCGTGGATGGGCGCTGCGCTGGCGGGCTGAGCAGCAGACAGCCTTGTCTGCAGAGCTGGGAGCAGCAGCGCAGTCCCCGTCCTTGGCATTGTCCTGGCTGAGGAGGCGCCTGCCTGGTGGGCATGCGCAGGGCTCGGGGCTCCCGCGGTGGGGTGTCACGCTTGCCTGAGCATTAAGCCAGGCTGGAGCACTGGAGGGCTTCTGGCATCTGGACATCCAGGCTCAGGTGTGGGGTGATGGCCACCCGTCCCGCTGAGTGCCGCAGGCATGAACCGGGGGTCCCAGGGCTAGATGGACTTGATGCGAGATTCCGTCAAACAGACTTTCCAATGGTTTACTAGGATTATTTCTGTATTGAAAGTTTCTAATGATGCTTTTTAAAAAAACATACTAAAAATAAAGATTCAAGCTGCCAAATTTCCTTCCAGGATCTGTTTGCTCTCCCTCCCGCCTGTGCTCCGGTGGGTCTGGCTTCTTTCCCACCCACGGGTCCAGCTCCTGCTTGTTTTCAGTGTGTGTCTGGCGCAGGTGCCTGTCAGGCCCTGGACAATTTCAGAAGCAAGTTCACTGCGCTAGGGCGGCTGGCCCCGGGCGGCTCTCCCCTCCGGATCAGCGCCCCGGCCGGGAGCACAGGTGGGAAGACGCCATGGCAAGCGCCATGTTTGTCACATGCTGGAAGGACGCAGGGAAGCCTTGGCCTGCAGTGGTTTCTTTCTGGCTGGGAGTTTGTCAGGTTCAGGGCCAGGTGCGGCCTGCCTGATAGTTTACATGCTGGAGGCCTGGCGGGAGCCTGAACGGGATGGAGGCGCCGCTCCTGGGCCGGCCTCCCAGGCGCTGCAGCTGGGGCCAGTTCCACGGTGCTTCTGACTGAGAAGGCGCATTCGTACCAAACCCTTCCCCTTGCCCAGCGATTGAGGCAGAAAGCTCTGTAGAAATTAATTTTATTCTTATTCAGACTATTTTCAAAAGAAGCAGTGGTGCGCTGTTTTTCTAAAAATATGCCTTTATAGATTTATATATGTATATTATAAAATCCATACACGTATTTACATGGTTGCTACATACAAAATTCCAGCACTGTGGTATGTACATATCTATAGGTACATTCTTTCTGCTCATCCCTGCTGTGCTTTTCCCGGTGAGGGCAGGAGGCTGAAGCAGTGTACGCGGCTGCGGGCTGGCAGGGCCGCACAGCCTCTGAGTTGGGGCCTCAGCAGAGATGGGGGGTGGCTGCAGGCTCCCAGCAGCCTCACCCCATCCACCCTGTGGTACCTACACTGCCTTCAATGTGAGGGTGGCTGATCGGGCCCCTGTGAGGCCGTTCTGTGGCCTGGGCGGGCGTGGCAGGGCCAAGAAGTTACAGTGGAGGCAGGAGAGGCTGTGGAGGAAGACGAACGAGCCTCGCCTTCAGCCCTGGCCCCATGAAGGGGAAAGGGCGGGATGGCGTCCCACAGGACACCAGTGAGAACACGCTGCCTGGCCCGGGCCTCAGCGGAGTAAGGACTGCACTGGAAGAGGAAAGGCCTGGAAACAGGGCCCTCCCTCGGCTCCAGGGGTGAGCCCCAGGCCTTCACCCCGCAGCCGCAGGCTGGGCCTCCTGCCGGGGAGGGCTCCAGCAGAGGTACATGCATGTAGGCACGGGGCGACTCCCCTGACTCGCTGGGCCAGGGCTGGGGCAGAAATGGAGGCATGCGGGGGGAGAGCCTCCGCTTCTGTTCCCATCTTCTGGAACCGAGGCGGCAGCAGAGCCCGTGGGAAGGGCGGCTTTAGGAGGTGGCCTGGGCCCCGCTCAGTGATGGGCTCCGTGGGAATCCCAGGCCTGGGCCTGACTGGGAAGCGGGGACAGGGTCCCTACCTGTCTCTCTCTCTGCCTTGACAGCAGCCTCCGGAGGCGAGGCCAAGGCAGGCCACGGCCTCGGCCTCCGTGTGCGCTGCCGGAGGGGAGCAGGCTGTGGAGGCGGATGGGCCCTGGGATGGGGGAGCGGTGCTCACGGCGCCTTTGAGCTGCCCACCTCCTGTCCTTGGCATCCCAACTCTTCCCAACTTAAATTTTCCTGAAGAATGAGAAGAGCCGTCTGCCTTCTGTGGTGCCGGGCTCGGGGCCCCGCCCGGGCCCGTGGCGGCCGGAGAAGGCGGCAGCAGGCCGGCTCCGCTCCTTCAGGTGCGTGTCCATCAGCTGCCGGTCAATGACCCTGTGCATGTCATCCTGCGGAACGGGAGAACAGGTGGGAGGTGAGACGAGGCTCTGGCCTGGCCAGCAGACGGACAGGGAGGTAACAGACGTCAGAAGGACACGGATGAGGAGGAGCAATGAGGTGGGTGAACAGCGACACAGGGCTGCCAGACCAGAAGGAAGTGGTGAGGGTGCACGCGCACGGTGCTGGGCACGCAGGAGCTGTTGGTGCTCTGTCTCCTCGGGGCTTGAGCTGACTTCGCTGCCAGCGCCATCCCTCCTGACCCTAAGCTGCTGTCCCTATGGGCAGCAGGCCCAGAGCTGGCCTCGGCTTGCCAGCTCTCCGGGCCAGCGACTGGCCTGGGGGCCGCTCACGCTCTGTTTTCCCCTCTTCCATCTCCCGCCTGCCTGTGAGCGCCCTCGCCCCAGCCAGCCCGGCTCCTGTGACAGCATCGCCGTCTTCAGGGACACTGTCTTGCACCAGCGAGGCGCATTTTGGTCAGCTTCACTGGGTGAAGGCCCTTTCCCTGCTCCAGTTTGCCTGTGGCCTAGAAAATGTGTCCACTGCCCTTGCTTACACAGCAGCAGCTTTTCCTGCACAGAGGAGGGCGGCTCGGGCTCTTGCCATCCTGGCTGCTAGCTGCTGATGCTGGGTAGGAGCTCTGCCACTGACCACGTCTGTAGGTCAGTGGCCCTGAGTAACAGCCGTCAGCAGTAAGGGCAAGGCTGTCTGCTTGTCTCAGAGCCCTGAATCCAGTTCTGGGTTCTGAGATGTGCTGGTAAAGGCTCTGGGCGCCAGTTGGGCTGGACACGCCCCTCTGACCAGCCTGTCCATCACTGCCCCTGACTCGCTGAGCCTCTGCAGGCCTCGGGCAGTGAAGAGATTTCTTGGTTCATCACCAGATGGTGGTGAAAACGCACTTATCTCCCCTTGCTCATGACAGGCAGCCCGCCTTCCTCAGCCTCCATCACACTAACTTGCTCCCTGGCTCCTCTCCTTCCAGCCCCCTTTCTAAACTTGCTCCTCACATCTGAGGCTGTACTAGGTCTTGGCCAACAGCCCTGCTTCCAAGGTTCCCACCCTGCCCTGCATGGAGGGCGGGCATGCTCAGTAAACATTACATTGTTAGCTGTGATAGGCAGAGGGAACACGAAAGGGTCCTTCAGAAAAAGCTATCATTTCTCACAGCTGCAGCACCCTCCACCTTTATAAAGAAACCAAGTTCACAGCCACATCATCACATGCTTGCCACTCCTCCAGCAGGCAAAACGATGTGTCTATGAGAAGATGGCACCAAGAAAGCAGGTTAGCCGGAGACAGTTAGACCTGACAGAGCTGGGCATGCGCTGCCACAGGCTCACTAGACACGATGGGGGCAGCAGAGGCGCTCGGGCTTGGGCATGATGGCATGTCACTGCACAGATGACGCCGGGCTCCCGGCACACAACACGGCGGGCTGCGAGGAGAGGCGGGATGATGATGGCGGTGAGGGGAAGGTAAGTGGGATGTAGGCTCGGTCTCACCTCGAAGGCAGGAGGGGTGTACGACTAAAGCTGTTGGTACGGGAGCTGAGAAAGGCCACTAGATCAGAAACCAAAGGAGCCAGATAGTGAAAAGCCCCGAGGAAGCAAACTGCAGCCAGGAGAGAAGAGAGAGCAGCGCAGTGAGCCGGGGCCTGGCCAGCCGGCGGCCTGGCAGAGCCAGGGGGCCAGGACACCGTCCTGGTGGGGCCAGGGCTCAGCTGCCAGCTCCGCTGGGCCTTGGAGGAACAGCCACCGCTGGCCCGCCCTTCTCTGGGGGGCTCACCTCAGAGCCCCACTCATCTGTTTCAGGCTTCTTGGGGAGACGCATTAATGGCTACCCACATCTCAACACTGGACTCCCTCAAGCTCCTCACTGAAAAGCCAGTTATAACAGCCCTGGCCCAGCAGGGAGCTTTGCAGAACCCCGAAAACAGGTCCTAGCGATGGCCTGCACAGGCCTGCACAGCACAGCGCTCGGAGAGAGGAAGCTGCTGGCCTTTGGGACAGGGAAGGGCAGCAGCTGCAGGGCTGCTGGCCCGCATCCAGCTGCGGTTTGGCATTCGTCACACGGGGCTTCCCAGCCCTACCACTGCTGATCTGTTTCCTTCTAGTTTTAAGCCAAGCCATGAGGAGCAGCTGAAGAAGGGCCTGGTTCAAGTCTGGAGGTCACCGCAGCCCCAGACGGCAGTCACTCTTGAGAGTACCCGGTCCCCAGGGACAGGAATTCTGTGGGCAGGGAACGGGGTGACCCTTCTGCCTCACATTGCTGACTGCAGGGGCTCCGGGGCTGTCCCTCGCCCCGTGTTTCAGTGCTCTTGCTTACCTGCCACGCCTCAAGCTGCTGTGAGAGGTTCAGTTTCTGCTGAATAGCATCCAGCAGCTGGCTGTTGAGGGACATCATGTCCATCTTGCACTTGGCCAGTTCCAGCTCCACAGCGTTCTTCCTGCAAGTAGAAGGCGGGGGTGAGCACGGACAGCTGTGCAGGGGCACCTGGCTCTCTAGGAGGAGACCTGACTGCAAATGCACAACGAGTCTGTAACCAGGTTGTGCAACAAGCTGCCACAGGGTTCTCTCAACCTTCAGAGCCAACCTGTAGGTGAAGGGATGGTTTGTCACCTTCATCTCAACAGTTGGAAGAACAGGTCGAGAGTGATTGAAAGAGGAGGACAGGGCTGGGAAGGTGGCTTGGTGGTAGAACGCTCGCCTTGCATGTGTGAAGCCCTGGGTTCAATTCCTCAGTACCACAGACACAGAAAAATCTGGAAGTGGCACTGTGGCTCAAGTGGTAGAGTGCTAACCTTGAGCAAAAGAAGCTCAGGGTCAGTGCCTAGGCCCTGAGTTCAAGCCCCAGGACTGGCAAAAAAATAAAAAATTTAAAAAGAGGAGGATACTTGAATGAGGAATGGAGCCAGGCACCTGTGGCTCATGCCTATGATGCTAGCCTCTCAGGAGGCTGAGACCTGATGATCATGGTTCAAAAACCAACTAGGGCACGAAAGTGTGAGAGACTTCATCTCCCGTTAATCATCAAATAGCAGGGCTGGAGGTATGGCTCAAGTGGTAGAACAAAAGCCACAGGTTCAAACCCTAGTACCAGCAGGGGGGGGGGGAAGATTGGAGCCCAGAAGGGATCAAAGGCCTTATATGGCACAAAGGAACACGCCCCTGGCAGGGTGCAGTCCTCCCTCCTCCTCCTCCTCCTGGAGGGGGAAGGACGAGGTCCTCTGACTCTTAAAGGAGTCATCTGTAAGAGAGAAGTGTGCAAAGAAAGCCACACAGGGGTGATCACCCCAGCTTAACTAATGCTAGTACCAAGACCTGGGCAACTGGTGGAATATTGGGGAACATGATAGGCTATGGGCACCAGTAAACAAAACAAAATGAAACAAAAGACCAGTTTGCTGCTGCTCAGTGGAGGCAAGAGCCAGAAAACAAGGTGGAGATTTGTAAAAGACTATGTGGAAGGCACACACAGAAATCTAGCTGGTCAGGCTGATTCTCCTGACATACTTTTTGTGTTTTCACGTTTTTGTATATTTCATGTATTCTTTTTTTCTACTTTGCCTAACAGTCCTAAATTAAGCTGCTAAATACAAAAGAAAATTGGTGGGGGAGGGGGATCTAAAGCAGGAGGAACTGGAGCAGCCCGGGGGCCCAGACGCCCAAATGTGCATCATTTAGCCCTTGCCACGCCCCCGCTCCCTTCCTCCCTCCCCGCCCCCCCCCCCACTGGAAACAGCAAGGCTCAGGAAAGGACCTCCTTGCACCCAGCCAGCGACCACCCAAGGATGGCCGGGGCATCCCCACCTGCAGAGGCCACCCGCTTTGACTTGGGAACGCCGCCTGCACGAGCAGAAGAGCAAATGCTCAGCCGCCGCCCTCCCCCAGCGGTGCCAGCACTTCCTCCCGGGCCTGGCCGGGTCCACGGAGCCATTAGTCACCTACCCCACACCCACCACCAGGACCCAGATCCACACCCGCCCGGAGGCTCTCCGCTGCGGTGCCTGTGCTAGCTCCGCCCACTGCGGCTGTGGGCCTCTAGGGTAGGCCCGGGCCTGCCCAATGAGCATGGGGCTCAGAGTACTGCAGACTACCTCTGTCACGCTAGACGCCATTGGCTGGCGTGGAAGAGCGGAAAGCCTCGGATGGCGCTGGTTGCCATGGACGCCAGCCCGGCCACACAGTCCAGGAACAAACCCCAGGGGTTGGGTAGCAGCTGCAACCTCACGCTTCTCAGCCTTTGCCAACAGGTGGCGCTACAAGCAGCCCGGGTCTCCCCGCGCTGCGGGTTGGCCCCGCAGGCCTCCACGCCTGGCCGGCTGGCTCTGAACGTTCCTCCCAGAACACTCTCAGTACTTGTCATTCAACAAAAACCCCAGACCCCGAAGGCACAGATGAATTTAATAACCACATTTTAAAAGGCAGTACTTCCAAGAGCGAGGGCTAGAATTCCTTTACTTAAATGTAGCCGCTAGGACCTGACCTTTTATTTTTTGGCCAGTCCTGGGGCTTGAGCTCAGGGCCTGAGCTTCTTTTGCTCAAGGCTAGCACTCTACCTCTTGAGCCACAGCGCCACTTGGCCCAGGTTGGCTTCAAACTGCAATCCTCAGATCTCAGCCTCCTAAGTAGCTAGGATAACAGGTGTGAGCCACCGGCGCCCCACTGAAATATACTCTTTACCCGACTTACTTAACTGTAACCCCTCTGTACACCACCTTTGTAATAATACTAAAAACTAAAGAACACACATATGAAAGCTAAGCTTTACAAGTAAAAAAAAAAAGCAAGACAGGTAGAGTGTCATCCCACTGATGTTTAAAAAAATCCCACACAACTAATACATTACAAACCCACCTGCACACGCACAGGAAAAGATCTGTCAGAACACACACCCACCTTTCAACAGTAGCTTCTACCTGGGACTGGGGTCGAGGGTGGAGAGCTTTACCCTTGTATTCTTCTGTACAATTTGGGTTTGAAACAACTGAGTGTCTACCTCAATTTAAACAACAGAATGAAACCAGCCGTCACACTCACTTTGCAATGGCCTCGTCCCGGTCCCTGATGGCCTTCTGAAGCTGCTCCCGTGGCTCCTTGTCCTCAGATGTCACTCTGAGCCGGTCCCGCTCCTCCTTCAGTGCAGTCATCTCCAC
Organism: Dipodomys merriami; assembly: GCF_024711535.1. NCBI lineage: Eukaryota > Metazoa > Chordata > Mammalia > Rodentia > Heteromyidae > Dipodomys > Dipodomys merriami. Next base: position 1,554,249 of record NW_027203126.1, read on the forward strand.
ACTCAACAGCGTCACCTTAACAGACCGCAGAAGAAGGATCGTGACGCCATTGTTGCTGGCTTGGGTAGTTTTTCCTCCATGAGGGAAAAAGGCATGGAGAAGCCCCAGTCTGGCAGGTGTGCGTGGGGGAGCAGGTCAGTGGCGCCCCACAGCTGCCCTGCCCCAGGGAGGGCTCTCCTCTCCTGGGGAAGGACACGGGGGGGGGGCAGACCCCCGCCTCTACTCTCTACTTGGCACACCACACTGCCAAGCATTACCAGGTTTTCCTGGGGAGATACTGAAAAGCCCCGAGCACATCAAGGATCCAGAGCACATTTTACAGAGTAGGGCTCAAGTCTTGTTCCAGCCATCTTTCATACTGAATGGTATTGATGGGGGCCTGGCTACCATCTCCAGAGCACTTGGCACAACCCGACTCTTCCTCATTCAGCTATCCAGGTCAAAGCCATCTAGAATCTGAATACCTAGCTGAAGTTATTACCTCTTGCTTTGAACCTGTCACCTTGCCTGTGGTCCATTCCTCATCGAATGCTATGCTGGAAACCACCATTTGGCAGCGATGGAGCCTTCCAGCAGCTCTGCCAGCGACCTGTTTTACTCCACTCCACAAGAGAGTTAACCTCACATATGCCGTGATCACTGCAGGGCAGCACGGGGCTGCCTCCCTCTGTGCATACCTGAGCCTGACTGTGTGTGGCCCTGAACCTCCCAACTCCTACACAGCTGACAGCTGCCATCTTGGGGGAAGTCACGCCAAACTTTTTCCTATTTGGGGGCAGCTCCTGGCTGTGTGCGTCTCAGCGGGAGGCATGGCATGACTGCCCCACAGGGGCAGCTACTCATTTCCTTCCCCTTGCAGCTATGGCGCAGTGTGTGATCAGACTTGCCTGTCACTCCCCTTTCCTGGGCCAGCAGAGCCGCAGGTGAGCGGGCAGCGGCAGCAGCTGGCTGGGCTCTGCTGTCTCTTTCTTGTGGCTTCTCCTTCCTGTTTGGGAGCAGGGGCTGTCCTGCCTTCCTCTCACTTGGTTCTGTAAATAATCGGACCCAATGCTTTCTGCCTAAATTATGCAGAGCAAATTTGTTTGCAACCAGAAACCCTCCCAGCTAGAGCTTCCAGCAAACATCTGTTAGGTAATAGAAGGGGGGGGGGGTGTGCTTTTCTAGGTGGATAGGACTAGACATGAATTTGGATGCCTGACCTCACCTTCTTGTTAAATATTACACCAATATTTTCCCAAGGGAGGGACCATCCATGCAGGCCTGTCTCCCTCGCATAGGGGATCTATGTCACCCTGCTGCATACTTACTGGCTTCTCAAGTCCCAGGTTGAATCTTCAGATAAGACTGAAACTGAGTGAAGGCCCCAAGATGAGGCTGATGATCAAAACTATCAGACTGACAGAGCAGGTCTGCCGCAAGCCACAGAGGCAGCTGCTGGAGGGGTTCAGAAGTCACCCCATGGCAAGGAGTAGAGGGACAGTTTACTGTTAGAAGTCTGATAAGGATCTTCAAGGCCTGGACAGCAGAGAGCTGCAGCCTTTCAGGTGAGGAAGGCTCAGAAGAGGAGGGCCCACACCTGCAAGGCATGGTTTGGAGTATCTGAGAGGTCATGGCTTGCACATACGGCATGTCCCAAGACACAAGAAGAGGTGGTAAAGTGGTGAAGAGACCCAGCCTCACCCGAGGAAGGTTCTACTGCTTGGTTGCTAGAAGTCAAGACTCAGAAAGCACCTGGCAAAGACAGCCAGACATCATACCAAATGAGCCGTGCCACAGCCCCAGGCCAGCTGAGTGAGGAACAGAGAGGCAATAAACAGGGACAGACATGCCAGGCAGGAACAGCCAATGTTTAATATGCTCCAGATAGAACTCTAGAGAACTTTTTGCTTTGATCTGGAAAATCTGGACAAGTTAGAGACCAGCAGGTACCTGCCTCAGGAGAAGAGACAAAGGTCTTAAAAGAGACAACCTAAAAGCTGGTCCCATCAATTAACGAAGGCAGGAGAAAAGCTGTATACTCAGCAGCCCCACTTTGCACCCGCTCATTGATCTGAGCCTTTCCCCTCTAGGGTCACTTTACAATCACGCTGGGCTCCAGGGAGGACACAGTTCATGATAAGCTCTTGACAAAAGGCAGACTGCCTCTCAGACAGGCAATGCCATCTTCCCACCATCTTGAAGAGCCAAAAGATAATACAGGACACCTGTTAGGCCTCTGCAGAAAAGGCTGAGCTAACAGTCGGTCAACCAGGCCAGACCTGTGACTTGTTGATGCCAGCTTAATAATGCATACCTTTCTTACCTTTCTGCCCCCAATTGTCCCGATTTTAACCTGAAGCCACTGCCTGAACCCCGAAAGATGATTGAAGTGCTATCTTCCCATGGCTACCATGCACTAAACCTCCTTTCTCTGTCCTTTGCCATGTCTCTCTATTTGGCTTATAGGGCCAAGTGGCCAGACCTAATATAATATGGGATTCCTAGACTTTGAGCCTGGGATCTAAAACTTAGTTTCAGTCTTTCTCTCTGAACTACAACAGGGGAAAAACAACTGTCCTGTTGACTAAGTTGTGAAGAGAACTGAGATCGAAAACCTCAGGGTCGGGGCTGGGAAGGTGGCTCAGTGGTAGAGCGCTTGCCTTGCATGCTTGAGGCCCTGGGTTCGATTCCTCAGCACCACATAAGCAAAAAAAAGAAAAAAGCCGGAAGTGGTGCTGTGGCTCAAGTGGTAGAGCGCTAGCCTTGAGCTGAAGAGCTGAGGGACAGTGCCCAGGCCCAGAGTTCAAGCCCCATGACTGGACCCAAAAGAAAAAAAAAAAAAAAAAGAAAACCTCAGGGTCCACTGCACAGTGGCTTACTATTATGTATTCCACTCCCTTTCTCCACCCGGGAGGGGCCCGGGGGCTGGGTATACACAGGATGTACATCGCTGATCCCAAATCCACTTTTCCCAAATAACAAGGGTGTCCTCACACAAAAGCAGTGTCAAGGAAAGCACCCCAAAGTCATGCATCTATGGCTTTTATTATTTGGCTGCTTGTCCAGTCAGGACCTGTGCTAATACTGGAGAAGAGGGGAGGCTCACGCTGGCTCTCCTGGGGTGGGCTGTGGCGCAGCTGACTGGACAGTGTGGTTTGGAGTGCAGGACGATGGCTGGACAGAGCCAGGGCACATCTCCTGGAAGGAGGTCAGAAGGGTCTCCAGGAGGAAGTGAAATCTGCTCTGGAACTTGGGAGAGGAAGATAGAGCTGAGGGACAGGAGGGTCTTCTGGGTAAAGAGGATAAGAAGGAGAAGGCCAGAAATGGGGAATATGCGCCCCTGCCACATCCACGTCCACTGACGCGAAGGGGATGGGGCGGGGCAGGCAGCAGGCAGCAGCCCCTGGTGACTGGGGCTCGAGGCCTCCTGTGACCTGATGTGGAAGCCAGTCCATGATGGGTCGTCAAAGAGCACACTGCCTTCAAGTTTCACTTCACCAACACCGCCCCCCTCATGAGGGTGGGTGGCCCGGCGAAGTGGGGATCAAAGCCTAGCTATGGCAGAAGGTAAGCTGGAAACACGGCAGTATCCAGGAGCATGGAGGAGGATCATGCTCAATTTACGGTTAAGCACATTTGGTTGGTGAAGCCCTGAACACTCCAGCCCACGTCCTCTCTTCCCAGGCCCTCTGGAGTATCTGGTGGGTGCTCCAGCCAAGGTTGTGCTGTGTCTCCACCAGCCTGGGCTGAGGAGCCTCACAAATGACTGGCTTCTGTATGCTGCGATGAGTCCTGCAGACCCCCACCCCTGCCCCCTAGGCTCACAGACAGGAGGAGCAGCCAGGGCTGTGGGGGCTGAGGACATGCTGGGGGAGGTGCCGGGCATGCCATCGAGTCTAGCTACAAATGTATGCCACAAACAGAACTTATCCAATTACACTTAAGCTCCCTTACTCAAAAGGAGGTGGTACATCTGACCGCCCGCTTTCCAGGCCTACCTTGGGCCTCTAGCCTCATCTTGAAGTGGGAAGAAATGGGCTTGGAGGCTGGACCATGTATCGGTCTAGTTGGATGCTAGAACCTCAATCCCAGCTAACTTTGTCTAGGCCCTGTCTCCCAACAGCCTAGAGACAGCTCTTGGCTCTCATGACCCTGAGTCAGGCCTGAAACGCAGGGACCCCATGCAGCATTATGAGCCACTGAAGCACATGGTGGACGCGTGGCAGGTGCTGACCCAACCCTGAATGTGGATATCATGCTTCCTGTGTTGGCTGCCGTGTCTGATCATTCTTGTACCCCAACCCTGCCCAGGGTATCAGCCTGACTCCCACAGGGCAGGTTTAGGGCCTGTAGTTATACCTAAGAGGTTTTCACTATGAGCATTTAGGAAGAGATCACCTTCAGGAGAAAACCAATTCTTTCCCCCGGGTGGGCTGTGGGCGCCACCTCCTGCCTGGGGCACCGTGGGGATGGGAGCCATGGAAACTGGCTGAAAGCGCTCATCTGCGAGGCCTCTAAGGTGACTTGCCTCATGGGGATGTCTAACATCAGACTCCAAGCAACCCACACTTTATATTTCTGAATGAAATAATGCCCTCCAGTGAGTTGCTAGTACTATTATTCTGGGAAGCAAGCAAAACTCAAGAAGCCCAAGAGCGGTCAATATCAAAGAGCTGGTAAGTACACAGTGGTACCCACCTGCCTGCCTGCCATCCCAGCTTCTCAGGAGGGCAAGGCAGGAAGATTGCTTAAGCCTAGGAGTTTAAGAATGGTATAGGCCACATAGAGGGAATTCTGTCTTCAAATAAGTAAATAAAATATTAACCCAAAGACTTTTTAAGTCAAATGTTCTACCACTGAGCTGTACTTCCCAGTAAACCTTTGGGCCCAGCTTTCTCTTGTGTTTTTTTTTTCTTTCAGTCTGGAACATCTGACCCTGAGTGTCAACTGTTCCCTAGGCAGAAACAAAACAAAACAAAAACCCAACAGGGAGAGTGTGAGGGAAGGGGTAACATTGTCCCCAAAGAAATGTACTCTTTACTTGATTTATGTAACTGTAACCCCTCTGCATATTGCCTTTATAACAACAACAACAACAACAATAAAACAAAGGCATGCACACAAAAAACACCAAAGATATTAAAAGTTGAGGTCAAGCCGATGTCAGTGGCTCACACCTCTAATCCTAGTTACTCAGGAGGCTGAGATCTGAGGATCATGATTAGAAATCAGCCCAGGTTGGAAAGTCAGTGAGACTCTTATCTCCAATTAACCACTCAAAAACTGGAAGTGGCGCTATGGCTCAAATGGTAGAGTGCTACTCTTAAACACAAAGAGGCTCAGGGACAGCACCCTAAGTTCAAGCCCTGCAGAAGGCAAAAAAAAAAAAGTTGATGTCAGAGCAGTCTCTGGCTGTCCAACCTGTTTCCCAGAGTTTAGTGAGGAAAAAGCCACAGCTTTGAGTAGCATCGCTCTATCCTTGCTTTCTGATTCTTCACAAGAAGAGCAGTGTCAGCTATAGCCTCCCTGATATTATCTTCCAAGAAGATATATTATCTTTCAAGAAGATAATATCAGGAAGACTACTAGATGACCCCCAAAAGTACTGACAGAAGCAAACACCACACTAATGACCTGCACCAGGAAGGATCGGGAGAGGGGTGGGTGGGTGTGACAGCAATGCTGGCTGGGGCTTCCCTAGCTGCCACCCTGTGGAGGGCAGAATCCACACATAAACATGGCCAACAGGGAGAGAGAGCCTCTATCTACTTCCCAGCACAGATTTTAGAGGTTCCTTCTTGGGTGGGGCTGCCTAAGTCTTGTAACATTTTTCAGATCAGAATTCAGATGTGCCTCTCCACCGCCGGCAAGAAGACAGAATCGGGATCAAACAGGAAAGGAACAGTGAGGTCAGCGGCCAGGTCACTGAAGCTGAGAAACAGCCCCACAGAGGTGATGGTGCTGACAGAGGAGAGGCCTGCAAAGATGCCCTGCTCTCGGCCCGCCAGCGCCCCTGCCCGGAAGCCGCCGGTCAAACACCTGAGAGTGGCCTGGGCACTGTGGCCCTCAGCTGTCAGCATCCACCAGGCCGCCCGATTTGGCCCTGCAGACATGTCGCTGCAGGAATGGAGGATCAGCTATTCTTGCTCCTGCCAATCTCACTTTGGGATGAACAAGGGCTGTGTTCTTCTCTTGAAGCTACTCCGCTCACCTCACCTTCAGGTCACAGTCCCCCAAGGATGCGGTGGAGGACAGCTGCGTCTCACAGAGGTGGGAGTGAACAGGGGGACACGGGCACACTCTCGGCACTGGGCTGAAGATGGGGTGCTCACCTGACTGTGGAGTCGCTGCAGCTCTTCTAGGCTTTGCCTCAGTTTACCCCTCTCTCCCTCCATGAGCTCTCTCAGGGCTCTTGAGTCCTCACTTGTCTGCCTGATCTGTTCTTCTAAGGAGTCATCATCAATTCTCCGAGAGCTCTGACAGCAAGAGGAGAGAGCCAACCAGAGACAGGGAGGGGTGGGAGATGGAGAGGAGATGGGGAAGCAGGTGGAGAGATGTCAGGGATAGAAGGACAGCAGGGGAGATGAAGGGAGGGAAGGGAACAAAGGAGGGGGGGAGACAAAGGGGATAACAAAGAAGGGGAGAGAGATTAGGGAGAGAGAACCTCCAGCTCAACTTCAACCTGCAAATTATAGCTAGATGTTCATTTTTGTTTGGGGCTTCAGAGGGAGAAAGCTGTGTAGGTGAATGCCACACGATGCGGATGGCTCCCTTCTCCCACCAGGACTTGGCCTTGTACAATACAACCCACAAAACAACCCAGCCTGGCCAGAGGCAAACAAGGAGCCTTCGTCTTACTTCATCCATTACAGGCAGTAAGACATAGCCACTCTGTAGGAGGCTAAAACCTGAGGAGAAATAATTGCCCCAGAGCTGGGCATCTGAGTGGAGAACAAGCCAGGAGAAATGTCTCAGAACTGTAGGGAGGGACGCCTGGAATTCTCTGAGGCCCTTGCTCATCAGCTCCCTGCGCTCACTAACATTCATATTCTTTTGGTGCTCATTCCACTACAAGGACCAAACAGAATAGCAACTTGCAGTTTTTACCTACTGCAAATTTCTTTATCCATAGTTTCTAAGCACAGCCTTTAAACTTAAAAGCAGACACTCTACACACCATCAGCTGGAGGGAAGAACTTCATTTGTATGTTGGCAATTGCAGGAGGGTGACCTTGGAGGCTCCCTTCCCCGGCCCTTGGCCTCTCTGATCTCCAGTAGTCTGTGCTCTCAAAAAAATGAGCAATCAGGAGGTGCTCTGGCAGGTCCCTTGCAAGGCTCCACTTCAGAGTTTACTTCACTTTCTCCACTAGGTTTCAACTGCCCGGCGCTATAGGCCAGGCTCTTCTCCCATTTGCCCTTACCGTGGGCTCCATGCCATCCACGATGCTCTGGATCAGCCGCTTGAGCTCACTAAGGGCAGTGCGCAGGCTGCCGGCTGGCACGTCCTTGGCGGAAGAGGTTTCTGAAGACTCGTCCATGGATGAGTCTGTGGACACGGCTGAGTCGGCACTGTCATTTCCACGAAGGTGTGAGCAGAGATAGCGGACTTGGCAGTAGGCTTCCCAAAGCTGCAGTCTTAGCTGTGTCACAAGTGGCAATCATCATTTCGAATCCTAGAAAGGACTTGACCATCTCTTGTCTAGAAGCTAAACCCAAGTACAGATGCCAGAGACCCTGATTTGGGGAGCAAGGGCTTTTGTTTTTAAAAATCATCTGCCCCAAGAAGCAGTACTTTTTCAAGCCCTGTACCTCTTCCCAAACTCCCCATTCTCCCCTTTCCCTGCCCACCAGCCCCTCCTGTTTGCTAATATCAAGCATTTCTGGAAATATACGATCGGATCTGTTGGGGTCAGGAAATGGTTGAGGGAATGAGTAGTTACAAGATGTATGGAAAGAAGCTAAGGGGCTAGTTCCTGAATGTTCTAGCACTCTGCCAATGCCTGAGGAAAGAGGCTGCTACCGGTCACCAAGCATCTCCTCAGTGCCACGAGGGCAACACTTGGCAGGACACAGTCCTCGGACAGCTCTGCTCAAGGCCTCAATGGACAAGGCAAGTGGGTGACGGAGGGTCAGGTCTGGTTTATACAGCTCTAACCAGCGTGTGTAGGAGCTCATGAAGGGCCACAGGCCTTGCCAGGCAGCAGTGGAGCTCTGAAGAAGAGAAGATGGCCCATGAGCCCCGGGACCACCTGCCCTGCTGGGCTGGCAAAGGACATCAGCACCTGCTCTCTTTCCTGCTCCAGTTCCTCAGCCTCCATGCTCTGTTCGATCTCTGACAGCAGGGACGTGCTGGTGGCAGCAGAACTCTGCAGGCTCCTCTCCTCCGTGAGCTCCTCCACCTTCACTTGCAGCTGCCGGTAGGACAGTCGCACCTCCTGGAGCTCCAGCTGGCTTTGGTGCAGCTGTGGGGAGAGCAAAGCTAGGAGGCTTGCCCAAACCGAACAGCAACAGTGCTAGAAGCTGACCACACTGCTAGACCAGCCGCCACCTCACGGGGAAACAGGGAGGAGGAATGGGTCAGACTGCATCAGAAATGTGGTCAGCAAGACCCAGATCAGGGAGATGCTACGGGACAAACAACTCGCTGGTTTTTTTTTTTTTAACAAATAAGTTTCAAGAAAAACTATATAAAGGGGGAAGCTAGAAATTAAAAAAGACTCAAGAGATGTATCAAACAATTGCAATGGATAGGTCTGTAAACTTTTCAAGTTTATGCCATTTATAAAAAATTGAAAATTTGAACTAATGGAGTTCAAGGACATGTTAAATTTTGTAATGTAACAGTAACATGGTTATATACTTTGAACAGTTATTTTTTCCCCCTACCCTGAGTGCTTGGGACCAAATCCAGGGCCTTGTGCATGCTAGCCAAAAGCTCTACCACGTAGCTGTATCTTCTTCTTAAAGTTCTTTTACTTTAGAGATATGCACACACACCCATGTGCTAGTCCTAGGGCTTGAACTCAGGACCTGCACACTGTCCCTGAGCTTTTTTATTCAAGGTTAGCATTTTACCATGAGCCACAACCCCACTTCTGGCTTTTCAGTTGTTAACTGAAAATAAGAGTCTCAGGGCCTTTCCTGCCCAGGTTGGCTTTGAACTATAATCCTCAGATCTCAAGACTCCTGAGTAGCTAGAATTACAAACATGAGCTACTGGCACCCAGCTCTTTCTTGATTTTTAAAAGCTCTCAGAGATCACTTTTACATGGCAGGATTGCAGAAATCAACAAGCTCAATGAACAAGGTCCCTCAACAGAGGACCGAGGCTCAGAGAAGTGAGGGATCCAGTGTAGGGAAGAGACAGCAACACAGGGGTCAGGACTCATGGCTTGGGTCTTCCCCCTCATTGCCTCTACTTCACCCTTCTGGCTCTTCTTCACCTTTCTCTGTGGCCTTCTCTCTGAAGTCCACAACATGGCACCATTCTCCACCACTGTGGAACATAAGGACCACCAACTAGTGCCTTCCAGCACTGACTTGCTTCTTTTTATATTTTGTCAGTTGTGGGTCTTGCACTCAGGACTTGGGCACTGTCCCTGAACTTCTTTGTGCTCAAGGCTAGCGCTCTACCACTTAAGCCACAGTGCCACTTCTGGTTTTTGAGGGGTTAATTGGAAATAAGAGTCTCATGAAGACTTTTCTGCCTTGGCTGGCTTTGAACCGTGATCCTCAGATCTTAGCCTCCTGAGTAACGAGGATTACAGGCGTGAGCCATCTGTGCCTGGCTGACAGCAGAGTCTGCAGCAGCCTGCGACATGCGACACCTGTAGTTCCTACTCTCTTCTTTGTGTGGATCACTCCCATCTACCTTAAAAGATTTTTTTCCCTTGAGGCATAGGATAGTGGAAGAACTTCCTGAGATTTATCTTTATTTCTGGGGTCACTTCTGTTCCATGAATGAGAAGGGACACCGGACCTTTTTCCTCAGATTTTTGGCCAGGCCAAGGGCAAATCAGCGTGTAGTTCCTGCAGAGACGCAGAGACTATGTGGAAGCTGGCAGCAACTCCAGAACCAAGCTCTTGTGAAAGAAGCATAGCTGGCGTGCAGAACCCTTAGCCAATCCTAAAATTGATGTGCCATGAGCCTTCACTCACCCATCATTGCCAAGAAACCATTGGCTGATGGTACCAGAGGCCTGGATGAGCTCTAACCAGGAAGGGGTTGGAGCTGGCTACTCAGAGAATGCAAAAAGAACTGGCCAGCTTGCTCTGCGTGGTTCCTTGGATTGGCAACACCTGCTGGTTCAGTGGGAACTCCTCCAGCCCATTCTGAGGAAACTCAGAGCCAAAAGAAAATCAGGGCTACCGGGGGTAAAAGTGGCATTCCTTGGAAGCATTTGGCCTGGTTACAAGCAGCATATTAAACTGGCAAAAGGCTTTATAATTATTTTCTAGACAATCCCACATACATCTCAGCAGGAGAAGTTCCACACAGACAAGTATGAGTTCTTATGCACAGGGCAAAATTAGTTCAATTACTCATGCACATTCAAAGGTACTTAATTAATTATAACAGCAAGAGAACAAAAGGCCAGGAGGGGCCTCTCTGTGATTAGTGGTGGATTCATCACCTGGGCAGAAATGTGGAGAAACCAAACCAGGGAAGAAATAAGAAAACAGCATTCTTTCAAATAGAAAGAGAAAGTAGCATTCGCTGTGTACCAAAGACACCACTGAGTTTACTTCTAGGCATGAGTGTGAAGTTTAAGCTCCCAGTACTCAGGTCAGCAGAAGTGGGAGCGCTCTCCCTACCTGACATTTGAGGGTTGTGTGATCTGCCTCCTGGTACATGACCATTGCCTGTGTTTTGTTAATGAAACCCTCCCAGCCCACTGGGCCCAAGGCCCTGTGCACACTTGTAAAATGCCTGGCTAGGTCTGAAACAGGGCAGCTCAGTGGGCCTTGGAAGGGCCAATTCCTTTACCAAATAAAGAGTGTAACACAGTGTTTGATATAAGGTGCGTTCAATAATTTATCATGTCTAATCTCTGTTCTGAAACCTGAAAAACGAACCCACAAACTTGGATTAGGTTAGTGGCTTAAAAATCTGTCTTTGCCAGCAGGACCCAGGTCACACAGTGAATTTGACCAATGGGGCTTTCCTTGCCTGCCAGCCTTCTTCTCCTTATCTGAAGGTTTCAAATCACAGGATTAAACACATTCTAAGGCCACTGGCTGGACATTTTACAAGTGTGATGTAGGACTGTACAATCGCCACACCTGAGTCAGCTTCAATTTTTACTTGTAAGTAAGGGCTGTACTGTCAACAGGCCGGGCTTTGTGGAGGACACTGGTAACCAATGGTAGCTTACATTAGTAGAAGAATAGAAGGCACAGACAGAAACTGTTCCGTTGTTTAGGAGAGGTGAGAACCAAACCATAAACTAGGCTAACAGAGTGGGAATTTCCTGCTTGCGGGAGCCCTCCGTAGGCAAGTTGGAAGACTGAATGTACAGGGGGTGAGGATGTGTGTGGGCCTGACTTAGGATTCTCACTACCACAGAACACCTAAACCATGGCATTATCCATGGTTAGTACGTGGTAGTCTACACTGGTCCTGACTCTTCCCTCCCATCTCATCTACAGGTCTCCCATTATGAATCTGAAATAATAACTTTTCATTTGTGAATTCATCCTGGGCTGGACGTTTCTTTTGGCACAGGTCATTTCTGTTTTCCCTTTCCTCTCCAGGTTCTATCTCAGTAACTAAACCCCAGGAGAGTGCCTGATAGGGGACCAAATGTTGGTCAAACTGACTTGCAAGGGCAAGAGCAACAGGTAAATCAGGTGTGGGGGGGCAGGCGGGGGGACCGGTTCCAGTCTTGATCCTACTCAGGACTCAGTACACACCTTGGGATAAGTGATTTGTCTTCTCTGAGACCTAGATTTATGAGCATTTCCATCTCCTGTGGAGAATCCTACAGTGTTCAGTTTTAATACTGCCAACTTTGAAAAATGAACCAACTCCTTTCCTAGTACCATTTCCCTTCCTCCCTCTGTTCCTCTCTCCGTCTCCAGTGCTGGGGATGGAATGCAGGGGCCTGTGCAAGCTAGGTGGGGCTCTAACACTGACCTACACTCAAGCCCATTTTCGATTCAACATTTACTGAGGCCCCACCACATGCAGCAGGAGAAAGCTGTTACTTGTCCTCCAAAGGGAAGCTCTCAGCAGTCTTAGCTCCAAACAGCCTCCGTATGAGCCCAGTTAGGCAGACCTGGGCTTTGGGCAGGGACACCCCTGGCCAACCACTCTGCCTTTGATGACACTGTCCCAATCCAGTACACCCAGAGGGAAGCAATGCCTACCTAGTCCCTAGGCCCAGGCCAGCCCAGCAAAGCACCTCAGTAGTAGACACTGTGTCCTCTTTCTGGGGAGGTTAGGAGTGTTCATCTTTTTGTTTGGGGGCTTATTTCTTGTCAAGTGTGAGCTCTGGAATCCAACTGAGACCTGGGATTGCGGGTGAGGGGGGAGCAGTTCCCAAATAAGAACAAATAAAACTCAAAAAGCAGTATCCTTAGGGAGGAAAACAGAGGACCGGTCAGGCTCACCAAGGGGTCAGCCTGTGCCTTTCCTGGCAATGAGCAGAAGGAGGATGCATTCTGCAGGGTTCAGTGGGCAGCTGCTTGGTTTCTGCTCTGCACCAGCCAACCAAATCCCTCAAGCTGACATGCAGCAGCAGAGAGCACCATGAGCTGAGCTCAGAGAGCCACAGGCACTGTCTGAAATCTAGCAGGTTTCACATATACCAGGAGGCCAGAACAACACATGGTGTTCCAGCTAGGTTAGCAGCCCAGAAAGAACGATATGAAACTACTCCAGAGACCAGTGGCTCAGAACAGATGGGAGGGATGGATCGTGGGGAAGCCCCGCCTTTGCCTGGCTCTAGGCATGTTGGTGGATACCCAGCGGAAATCACAACCAGGTCATGGTGAGACCCTTACACTACCCTTCTATTCCCCCCTACCCTGGGGTGGTGCTAGCCTCCTGCCCTCCCATTCTGGCTAAGATGCTGCCTCAGGAACAGCATCTCTGCCCAGTACCTGCAAGTCTTTGTCGTGGCCCTGCCTCTCCAGGATCAGCACCCGGTCCTGCAGTTCCTCCACAGTGCCTTGCAGCAGGTCATTCTCCTCTAAAGTGGCACTGAGTCGATGTTCCAGCTCCCGTTTCCGATCTGACAGCATCTTGATCTGAAAGGGTGGAGAACCACAGGGGTGGTGTGGGGTCACACCCTTGGATGCATCAGAAGAGTGACTGGCCCCAAACACGGAGGCACATGTCTGAGTGTTGTGTCGTGGGACTCGGGAGGGCCCCACCTCAGAGAGAAGAGCTGTGCGATCCTGGGCTGAAGAGAAAGGCCCTCCCCACTAGATAGCTCTCTGGCAACAGGTGGGAGTTAGCTGTGGGAAAGCTGGAATGTGGGCTGCCAGGCAGAGGAAGGAATGGTTAGTGCTCTGGAAATTCCAGAGATAAGACAGCCCCACCTCACCTGCCCTCAGCTTTACCCTAGCTCCACTACTGGCAGGAGCAGTACCTGACCTGTACTCCTCTTCCTTCAAGTCACAAGCACCAGAAGTTACCCAAGAAATTCCTGGGGCTTCAATGTTTTCATACTCAGGCTCTCTTCCATCCTCTCCCCATAGCTCGACTCTCTGGCATTCACTAGAAGAGGGCACAGCTCAGGCCTGGGGACTCAGCTAATAGAGGAGGTAGACAAGGTACAGAATCCAGTGCACTGTGTTAAGTCTTATGATGCATGCCATCTCCTATGGGAAGGTCTGACTACTCAACTCAGTGCCAGGAAGGCAGTCAAGGAAAGAGATACCCAATTTTCTCTGGCCTGCAGGTTTGCAAGCAAGGAGCGAGCTAAGCCAGCACTCCCCACGGCCAAGGAGAGCGCCACTATCAGTGGCTCCAAAAAGTCTTCCTAAGTGTTCTCAAGGGTGAACTTTTGGGGTCTTGCAGGTCCCCGTGGCTCTTGCCATTTATTAGTTCCATATGGTATTGATTTTGCATCCAGCTACGTGCTTGCAGATACTTTCCTTATTGTCAAGATGTTGCCCCAGCTCTGATCTAGCCTGGAGAACAAAGCCTTCACACTCTTCCAGAGCTAGACTCTGAAGACCAATCCAGGGAGACTTTGAAGTGTGTGTCTAACTCATCCTAGATCTTGAGATCCATCTTTCCCTCTGCCTCTTGTACTCTCTCCCCCCACCCCATCTCCCCTCTCTGTCTCTCTGCCCCTGAGTTCTGCTCACAGGGCACAGAGGTTCCCTGGCCACCAATCAATCAGATAGGATGCCATCCTGGGGAAAAGAGGTATGTGGCCTTTGTCCAGAGAGATCAGGTGTCTGTCCAAATAAAGAAGTACTGTCTCTCAAGTGTGCACCTGGGAGAGAGACCAAAAGGAGCAGGCCCCTTTTGTGAATGGGCCCACTATTGCCCACATTGAAGCAGAGTCACCTACATGAAGGGACTTCTCACTCTGGTTCATTTTCATTTAAATACCCTCCGCCCTTTAAATCCTCCTTCCCAGGGATCACCTTGTTTCCTGAGTTTCACTCAGTGAAGTAATGAGGTAACATGATTCTGATTCACAATCAACCCTTAAAAATACCTGAGTTCTGAGTTACATGAAGTAATTTATCTGAAATGAACAATTTCACAACTTGGCCTCTGAAAGTAGCAGTTTCTGGGTCTCACATTAATTAGGCTGTCAATTCCCTCACCCCACCTTCCATACCCCTAACCTTGTGGCAAAACCTGGCAATAAACATTCCTGAGATAACCTTGTTGGTGAAGATCTAGAGGAAGTGGACGATGGAAAAGAGGAAGAGGAAGAGGAAGACAGGCATCTCCAGTCAGACTCTGGTAGGGGCAGTCGAATGGCAAGTCATGCACACAAATGTCACAGACGGGCATGCCAAACCCCACGGGAACAAACTACTTACTTCAAGAACCTGCTGCTCAATACCAGTAGGAATTCCAAGGGAAAGGAGGAAGGAAGAAAATGGGAGGCAGAAGAGAAGAGAAGACATTGACAGACTTTAGGAAAAACATCCTCAGGTCATTTACAAAGCAGGGGAGCAGCCGTGGGGTTCTCTGGCCTGATCGCAATGGGTGATTCCTTAGCCATAGTGGGAAATGGATCCTTCCACCAAGGTCTCCCACCCTGTCTCTCAAAGCCTGGCCTGGCCTACGGGGACAAGGAGCCTTTGGTAGAAGCCTCCCAGAGAAGTCCCTGTTTGAGCCTGGCAATATAACCTTTGCCTTCTCCTCACCTTCCACAAATAGGTGCTCAGAGTATCAGCATCATCACTCAACTGCTACTTTCTTCTCCCCCCTGGCTTTCACATGCTTTCAATAACATATCTGTGTCCCAGGTACTGTACCAAGTGCTTTCCATGTATTAACCCACCCCGAAACTTCCATTGCTCTCATTTGACAGCTAAGAGTAAGAGCGGTGCCTGTGAAAGTGAACTCAGCCTAAGAGGTACAAAGAACAGGAAGATGCCCTTCCCAGATCTTATGTGGACTGGAAAGTATCTTCTCTGCAGGGGCTGACAGTCAGAAAATGTAGGCCATCCTTGATTTCCACACCCTGCACAGTCACTCTGAGCATCCTTATTCTTCCAGACAACAGGCTACCCGGGTGCAAGGATCAAGTGTTCCTCATTTAGTTTGTCACAGTTGCATTTCTCTTCTGAGGTTTTAATCTCTTTTGTACGGAACAGGGATTTGTGTCCCACCTCAGAGGACTCCTTATCCAAAGACCCAGTGTCACAGTCCAAGCACAGCCCTTCCGCCCCCAAGCACAGCTGCACAGGAGCCTCACCTCAGCCTGAAGGCTCTCCAGACGGATGATGTGCTGGTTAGTTGATGAGTTTTTCTCCCGGAAGTCTTCTCTGAGGGCATGGACCTGCATGGAGAGCTGTCTCTCGACTTCAGAGGCCTGCAACAAAGGAGACCTTTGGAGTTAATCCAGGGGCTGTGCAAACGGAAGTCAGTTAGATTTCTGTCTTTCATTTCTCAAGCATCCCTTTGCATTTCTAGCCCTTAAGAGTTCAAGGTGAGATGTAGTTTCCCACATCCCCATCTTTATGATAAACGCTCTGCATAGGTCTGGGGTCTCTTTACTGACAGGCCTAAGAACACGTTACCAGTATTACTCTGCACATAGCAGAAGCACAGCATTAGCTACTAAACTGAGATGAATACGTAAGATGGGTCTACTTCCTGCCTTAGGGGTTCCTTTATTTCTCCTATCAACTTCCTGGGCAGAGGTCAGACAAATCATTTCTGTCTGTATTTCTCACTTCCACTCAGCATGGACACTATTTGAAATTCCCTGTTATGACCGATAAGATTTTGACCATTTGTCCGGCAAGGACACTTTTGCAAGGTAGAGTTCTCTACAAGTGCTAATTGAGGTGCTTCTTTCCTCCCAGCTGTTCGTTCTCTGGGACAGGAGGACCTTTAAAAGAAGGTAACCTGCCGCCGGGCGCTGGTGGCTCACGCCTGTAATCCTAGCTACTCAGGAGGCTGAGATCTGAGGATCACGGTTCAAAGCCAGCCCGGGCAGGAAAGACCGTGAGACTCCTATCTCCAATAAACCACCAGAAAACCGGAAGTGGCGCTGTAGCTCAAGTGGTAGAGCGCTTGCCTTGAGCTGAAGAGCTGAGGGACAGCGCCCAGGCCCAGAGTTCAAGCCCCACGACCGACAAAAAAAAAAAAAAAAAAAAAAAAAAGAAGGTAACCTGATCACCAACCTCTTCCTGAGGGCCCCACAGCTTGTTTTTGATTTCCCAAATGCTTAAAAACAAGGTAGCTAGTCCCTCTTGCCGAACATCATGTCATCATATTTACTGAAGGCTAGTGTGGTATCTCACATCTATAGCAAAAACTATTTAAAGCAGAGACAGAATGAATACAGTTCAAAACCAGGCTGGGAAAAAAGTTAGCAAGATCTTTTTTTTTTTTTTTTTGGGTCCGGTCATAGGGCCTGAATTCTGGGCCTGGGCGCTGTCCCTCAGCTCAAGGCTAGCGCTCTACCACTTGAGCCACAATGCCACTTCCGGCTTTTTTTTCTGCTTATGTGGTGCTGGGGAATTGAACCCAGGGCCTTATGCATGCCAAGCAAGCGCTCTACCACTGAGCCACCTTCCCAGCCCGCAAGATCCTTTCTTAACCAGCAAGTTGAGTTTGGTATACATGCCTGTGATCTCAGATATGTGAGGGGCCCACAGACAAGAAGACCCTGAATTAAGGCTCACCTAGGCAAAAAGTGAGATCCTAGCTAGAAAAAAAAACAAAAACAAATAAACAACACAAAAAAAACAAAAAGAGCTGCAGGATATAGCTCAAGTAATAGAGTGGCTACCTAGCAACTAGGAGGCCCTCAGTTTAAATCCTGGTACTAACCAATTTTTAAAAATTGAGTGTTTACCATGTGCCAAGAACTGTGCTAGAACACTTCCAATATTTCAATCATCACCCCCAATTTATACTCAGTGACATGAAGAAGCTGCCCAAAATTCCAGTTAAGTAGCCAGGCACTGGTGGCTCATGCCTGTATCCTAACTACTCAGGAGGCTGAGATGTGAGGATCTTGATTCAAAACCAGTCTGGGCAGGAAAGTCTATGAGACTCTTTTTTTTTGGGGGGGCCCGGTTGTGGGGCCTGAACTCTGGGCATGGGCGCTGTCCCTCAGCTCTTCAGCTCAAGGCTAGCACTCTACCACTTGAGCTATAGCACCACTTCTGGCTTTTTTTTTTCTTTTTGCTTATGTGGTGCTGAGGAATCGAACCCAGGGCCTCAGGCATGCAAGGCAAGCGCTCTACCACTGAGCCACCTTCCCAGCCCCAAGTCTATGAGACTCTTATCTCCAATTAACCACCAGAAAACTAGAAGTAGTGGCTTAAAGTCGTAGAGCTCTAGCCTTGAGCAGAAATGCTCAGGGACGGCGCCTAGGCCCTGAGGTCAAGCCCACAACCTTCCCCCCACCCCCCAAAAAAATCTCAGTAAGCAACAGTATCAGTAAATCATGGGCTTCTCAGATTGTGAATGCAATATTGCCAGCTTATACTTCAAAATAGCTTTTCCAATTTTCACTGCTCACAACTAAAATCATGCTCTTCAGCTCAAGGCTAGCTCTCTACCACTTGAGCCACAGTACCACTTCCGGCTTTTTTCTTATGTGGTGCTGAGGAATTGAACCCAGGGCCTCAGGCATGCAAGGCAAGCTCTCTACCACTGAGCCAACTTCCCAGCCCCAATACTAATCTTTAAAGTGTATATATAACTCTAATATTCCAAGTGCTTTCTGACCAAAGAGTCAGGTAATGTGAAGCTTCACAGTGAATTCTGAGCATCTTTGAAGTTCCCCAAGTAAAAGTGAACCAGGGCACACATCTAAGGATGGTATGGTAAGAAGAAAGTGAAGTGGTAAACCATTGAGTTAGGAGTTCCAGTGCTGCCCTAACCTCTTTGAGTCTCTCCAAAATTATAAACTGATTTATTCCTCCTTCACTTGTTAGTACAAAAAGGGCAGTTCTGAAGGGGATCCTCAGTTCTCAATTGCTAAGGATACTTCAGGGTTGAGCTCAGTAACTGAAGTTTAAGAAAATAAAGGAAAAAAAAATACTACACTTTAGAAATTTAGAGCATCTAAATTTGTAGGAAATACAAAGACCCCAGAATCAATTGTCTTTTTTTCTTTTTTAAATAAAACAAATGAAAAACAACAAAAAGCTGGCATATTATTTTTTTAACATATTTCCATGTCATTATGTAGCTTAATTTTTTCCCCATTTATCCGGTATTTAGTTATACAATTATAACATAGTCCCTCCTGATGAGAGACTCATGTTTGCCAGAAAAATGATCTAATTCTGAGCCATACTTCCAGTCCTTTTTGCATTGTTTAAGATAGGGTCTTCCTTTTTGTCTAGACCTGCACCTAGACTATGATCTTTCTTTTTTTCTTTTTTTTTCCGGTTGGTTATGGGGCTTGAACTCTGGGCTTGGGCACTGCCCCTCAGCTCTTCAGCTCAAGGCTAGCGCTCTACCACTTTAGCTACAGCACCACTTCCGGTTTTGTAGTGGTTTATTGGAGATAAGAGTCTCACGGACTTTCCTGCCCCAGCTGGCTCTGAACCGAGATCCTCAGATCTCAGCCTCCTAAGTAGCTAGGATTACAAGCATGAGTCACTGGCACCTGGCTAGACTATGATCATCTTTCTATTTTACTCTTCCTGTGTAGCCGAGATGTATGCTACCATGATCAGTTTCCAATGAGAGGGGTAAAGGGTTCACAAACTTTTTTGTCCAGGCAAGCCTAGAACCACAATCTTACATATATCAGCTTCCCAGGTAGCCAAGATTGTAAGTGTGAGACACCACATCTAACTTAGATGGGTTTTTTTTGTACTAGTACTGGGGCTTGAACTCAGGGTTCAGATGCTGGTCTCTGAGCTTCTTTTTGCTCTAGGCTAGCACTCTATCACTTGAGTTACACCCTCACTTCTGGCTTTTTGGTAGTTTATTAGAGATAAGCGTCTCACAGACTTTCCTGTCCAGAGTGGCTTTGAACGGCAATCAGATCTCAGATCTCAGATCTCAGCCTCCTGCGAAGCTAGTATTACAAGCATGAGTTACTGGTATCCATCTGAAAGTTTTAAATTATCTTCAAAAACTTAAACTCTAGCTTTCGTTGCATATAGATTGAATGATAAAGAAAAGACATTTAAGAAATAACTCTGAGCTGGGCACTGATGGCTCATGCCTGTAATCTTACCTACTTTGGAGGCTGTGATCTGAAGATCACAGTTTGAAGCCAATCCAGGCAGAAAAGTCTATGAGACTCTTATTTCCAATTAACTACAAAAAAAAAAAAAAGAGAGAGAGAGAGAGAGAGAGAGAGAGCCAAAAGTAGAGCTATGACTTAAGTGGCAGAACACCAGTCGAGCACAAAAGCTTAGGGACAGAACTCAGGCCCTGAGCTCAAACTCCAGGTCCGGCCTCCCACTTCCTCTCCCCTCACCACAAAAGTAACACTGGTTCTATTATAGAAAGCTGAGAAAGTTGACAGTTATCATCTGAGTGCTTTTTTTTTAAGTTTTAGCAAGGATTTTAGAATAACAGGATTAAAGTAGAGGAAAATGGAGGAAAGAAACATTCCCTGCTCTCTCTACAAGAAATGGGTTCTTCTTGGGTTACTACTAATGTATCCTCAAGTTGATAAACCAATAGCATATTCCTTCTCGCTGATACCTCATTCAGTCAAAAAAGCATCTATCACAGGTACTTCCCTTCCCACTGAGTACAGCTGTTCCATAATTACTTTTTCCTTATTGACACAATTAGCAACATACGATTGTTTCTCTAAGCTGGAGTGATAGGTTTAAACTAGCCAAAACAGACTGTTAACTATACATTTTCTTGCTAAATGGAGGAAAGGAAATTGAATTAATCATATCTGACTGAGCATCCACCTACTTGTAATTTGTCAAAACGAAAAAGATGAACCAGTTAACTTAGAAATTATAGGAGAGGTTTATTCATCTTGAATAGTATCTAATACTGCATAATATTATTTTCGTACTATGCCAGAGTAACTGAGTTTTACTTCAGGAGAGAAATTTGTCTTCTGAAAATTCAAGATGGATGGAAGAGAAGGCTATTTTGCTAAGAGAAATAAGTCAGGCACAGAAAGACAAATACCACATGTTCTCAGTTACATTTGGAACCTACAACAGTTGGTCTCAAAAAAGTAGGAAGTAAATAGTGAAGGGTAAGAAGAGATGGAGAAGATGATTAATGGACACAGGAGTACAGTAAGGGCTTCTTATCCTTCCTTTCTTCCTTTCTTCCTTCCTTCCTCCCTTCCTTCCTTCTTTCCTTCCTTTTTCTTTCTTTCTTCAGTACTTGAGGGTTGAACTCAGAGCCTCATGCAAGCTAGACAAGCATTCTACCACTTGAGCCATAGCTCTAGCAAAATATTTTTACTTTATTTTTGAGATCAGGTCTTCTGATCTCAAAAGTAAGGCTTGGGGGGCTGGGAAGGTGGCTCAGAGGTAGAGCGCTTGCCTTGCATACAGGAAGCCCTGGGTTTGATTCCTTAGCACCACATAAGCAAAAAGAAAAAAACCAGAAGTGGTGCTGTGGCTCAAGTGGTAGAGCACTAACCTTGAGCTGAAGAGCTGAGGCACAGCACCCAGGCCCAGAGTTCAGGCCCCATGACTGGACCCCCCCCCCCCAAAAAAAAAAGTAAGGCTTGGGCTTGCCTTGAATTTATAATCTTAATGCCTTAGGTAGCTGAATTACAGGCATACACCATTACCCTCAGCTAGAAGGAATAACTTTCAAAGTTCAATATCACAGTGACATAATTATGATTGACAACAGTTATGTTATTTTAGGAAAACTAGTGGAGAGGACTTTCAAGGTTCTTAGCTAAAGAAATGATGTACTTTTTTTGTGTGTGTGTGCTAGTCCTGGGGCCTGAACTTGGGACCTGAACTCAGGGCCTAGGTACTGTCTCTGAGCTTTTTTGCTCAAGGCTAATGCTCTACCACTTGAGTCATAGCTCCACTTCCAACTTTCTGGTTAGTTAAGAGGCTCACAGGCTTTCCTGTGTAGGCTGTCTTTGAATCATGATCCTCAGATTTCAGCCTCCTAAGTAGCTAGGATTGTAGGCATGAGCCACCAGTGCCCAGCTTGATGTACATTTAAGATGTCAGATACTGACTATATGCATTAGCTATCACACTGTACCCATATGCAATCATATTAATAAAAATGTTAGCTATTTTTGTAACATTTGAATATTCTATAGAAGTATTTATCTTTTGATAAAAAAAAATTTCTGAAGGAAGTGGCAATGTAGCTCAAATGGTAGAGCGCTAGCCTTGAGCTGAAGAGCTGAGGGACAGGGCTCAGGCCCAGAGTTCAGACCCCAGACCGACCCAAAAAAAAAAATTTCTGTCCAGGCATGGTATCTCATGACCTGGGATGACTTGCAATTCTACTTACTTATGAGGCAGCATTCAAGAGGCTTGTCATTTGAAAGTAGCTTGGGAGAAAAGTTAGCAAAATCCTCATCTCAACCAAGTCGGTATGGTGGTACTCAACATTAATATCAGCTAAGTGGGAGGCTGTAGGCAGGAGGAGCATTCTCTGAGGCCAACCCTGGGGAAAAAATGTTGAGACCTTACCAAATAACCAAAGCAAGCTGGGCGCTGGTGGCTCATGCCTGTAATCCTAGCTACTCAGGAGGCTGAGACCTGAGAATCATGGTTCAAAGCCAGCCGTGCAGGAAAGTCCATGAGACTCTTATGTCCAATTAATCACCAGAAAACCACAAGTGGTGCTGTGGCTGAAGTGGTAAAGTGCTTGCCTTGGGCTGAAGAGCTCAGGGACAGCGCCCAGGCCCAGAGTTCAAGCCCAATGACTGACAAAAAAAAAAAAAAAAAAAGTAAAATCTTCAAATAGAATTCTGGCATTTCCTCAGAGGAAACTGAGCAACTTGAAACCTTGAACACTATCTGGTTGGAAACCCCTGCCTTTCAAAGTGGTAACACCAAAGCAGGGTCAATTAGGCCTACTGGAATATGCTGGAGTGAGTGGGGTCAGCAGCCCCCTGCCAAGAACATAGTTAGATCCTCTGGCCTCCATTTCAGCCTCATTCCGTTGCATCCCTCCTTATTCATCAAAAATAAACGGTCAACACTCTTATCCTAGGACAAGGACAATATAATACCACTAATGACACTTGCTATGCATATGAGGAAAGCCCGATGAAGTCCAAGTCTTGTTTAGAGACCGCATGTGTAAAAAACATGCTGACGTTTAGAAGGGGCACACCCACTCAATGGAAGCCATGTCTAATTTTGTGTTTTGACTTAATTTTAAAATTAGAGCTTAATAGCCATTTTGTTACAATCATCCTTTGAATCACTACTACTAACACAGTCCCTCAGCATCAAAGCCTTAATTGAAAAGAAAAGAAAAAAACACAAAACAGGACAAATGATAATCTACTTTCCTTTCTGAAGGAGGACACTGATTCAATGTCAGATCCCTATTGCTAGTTAACAAAAGTATTTCAGAAGTCAAAACCTTTAAATTATACTTTGAAGACATATTTAACAAGATAAGCACCAGTTTTCCTCATATATATTGTCTCTGCAAACATTAGGCTCACACTTAAGAGTTTTCTTATTTTTTGTTTTTTGGTCGCAGTCCTAGGGCTTGAACTCAGAGCCTGGGGTCTGTATCTGAGCTTCTTTTGCTCAAAGCTTGAGCTCCATTTCTGGATTTTCTGGTAGTTTATTGGAGTTAAGAGTCTTATGGCCAGGCCACTAGTGGCTCACACCTGTAATCCTAGCTACTCAGGAAGCTGAGATCTAAGGATCATAGTTCAAAGCCAGCCTGCACAGGAAAGTCCATGAAACTCTTGTCTCCAACAAACCACCAGAAAACCGGAAATGGCGTTGTGGCTCAAATGAGAGAGTGCTAGCCTTGAGTTGAAGAGCTGAGGGACAGCACCCAGGTCCAGAGTTAAAAGCCCCATGACCAACAGAAACAAACAAACAAAAAAGCCAGGCGCTGGTGGCTCATACCTGTAATCCTAGCAACTCAGGAGGCTGAGATCTGAGGATCAAGGTTCAAAGCCAGCCTAGGCAAGGAAAGTCCACAAGACTCTTATCTCCAATAAACCACTCAGAAAACCAGAAATGTTGCTGTGGCTCAAGTGGTAGAGTGCTGGCTTTGAGCTAAAGAGCTGAGGGACAACACCCTCATAACCAACAACAACAACAAGAGTCTCTGGACTTTCCTGCCCAGGCTGGCTTCGAACCATGATCCTCAGATCTCAGCCTCCTGAGTGGCTAGGATTACAGCCATGAGCTACCAATTCCCAGCTATAGTTAGGTGTTTTTTTTCCTTTTTCCCCTGGTTATGGGGCTAGAACTCTGGGCCTGGACATTGTCCCTTAGCACTTCAGCTCAAGGCTAGCACTTTGCTACTTGAGCCACAGCACCACTTCCAGTTTTCTGGTGGTTAACTGGAGATAAGAGTCTCATGGACTTTCCTTGCCCGGGCTGGCTTTGAACCGTGATCCTCAGATTTCAGCATCCTGAGTAGGTAAGGATAGCCACTGGCACCTGACCTTTTTTTTTTTTTAAATAACCAAAGCACACAATCCTCTGCATTAACTGATGGCTTGGTTCTTTTTTTTTTTTTTTTTTTTTTTTTTTGGGTCCGGCAGTGGGGCCTGAACTCAGCTTGGACGCTGTCCCTCAGCTTTTCAGCTCAAGGCTAGCACTCTACCACTTGAGCCACAGCGCCACTTCCGGCTTTTTTTTTCTTTTGCTTATGTGGTGCTGAGGAATCGAACCCAGGGCCTCATGCATGCAAGGCAAGCGCTCTACCACTGAGCCACCTTCCCAGCCCTGGCCTGGTTCTTTGCACTAATCCCCACATGGATGGGATGCTTTCTTACTTCGCTTTTATTTATGGGATGAGATGAATTAAGACATCATTCTTGTGGGAAAACTGTCTCCTGAACTTGAGCTCTAAAAAGATAATCTTTCTTCTATACTATATTTTGTGACTTCAGGAAACTGTTCTTTTTTACTTTCTTCACTTGGAAAATGAGGATAAAGTAATACCTATCTCATATATTTGTGCAAAAGAAGTTAGTATGTGGAAAACAGAACAGTGACTGGCACAGCAGGTGTATCTGGTGCTGCTCTTGCTGTCTTCACCATTATAGTAAGCCACAGACAAGCTTAACTGATTAAATGCAATAAATGAAGGGTAGAACTTACACACACACACACACACACAAAACAAAGGGCTTAAGAAAATGTGGTGGGGCCATGGTTGTTTACGTCATGGTTCAAAGCCAGACCCAGAAAGGAAAGTCCAAGAGATTCTTATCTTCAACTGAACACTGAAAAGCTGGATGTAGAGCTGTGGCTAAGTGGTAGAGTGCCAGCATTGAGTAAAAAAGCTCAGAGACAGCACCTAGGCCCTGAGTCCAAGACCCAGGACTGGCACAAAAAGAAAAGAAGAGAAGAAAACAGGCATGAAGATTGATAAAGGATGGCAAGAATGATAGCTGGAACTAAAGCAGGGCTCAGGGAATTTACACTTCTTTCATCCATGATTAGTGGTACAGCCATTACAGAGCGACCCTGAAATGGCTAAGAAGAAAGGAGGAATGGGGTGCTGCATGGTCCCCAAGAACATGTTCAACCTTGGAACAGTCTTTCCTGTCCCTTCTGAGTGGAAAATACTGTGTTCTGAGAGCTTCCTGGAATGTGAACTGTTTATGCTTCCAAAGGGAGATTACATGGAGACACTTGGGAAAGACACAGGGAACCTTCTTATAATAAACAGGAAGGCTGGGGGAGGTTACATGGTGAGTACATCTACCAAGCCAACTGTCATGGAGGACAGTGATGCCGACAGGCTGGGGTACACACAGGAGGTCTTCACTGAAGACCGGCGATGTCACAGAGAAACATTCAGAGTGTGTTAGTATTTTTAATGCTTTTTTTTTTTTTTTTTGCAACAGGATTCAGGAGAGACAGAACTGGACCTAAAAAGATAACTGGGAAGTTAAAATATTCTTGTTTGGAGTGGAGATGGGTTAAGAAAAATTGTTCTCTAATTTTTTTAATTTTTAATTGTTATTATAAAGGTGATGTACAAAGGAGTAACAGTTACATAATTCAGGTAAAAAGTATGGTTCTTTCTTTCTTTTTTTTGGTTGGTCGTGGGCCTTGAACTCTGGGCCTGGGCGCTGTCCCTCAGCTTTTCAGCTCAAGGCGAATGCTCTACCGCGCCACTTCTGGTTTTCAAGTGGTTTATTGGAGATAAGAGTCTCACCACTTTCCTTGCTAGGCTGGCTTTGACCATGATCCTCAGATCTCAGCCTCCTGCATAGCTAGGATTATAGGCGTGAGGCACCGGTGCCTGGCTAAGAGTACATTTCTTTTTGGACAAGGTTACACCTTCTCTCGCTTTCTCCCAGTTTTTCCCTCAGCTACTTTATTTTCTAACTATTAAAAATACAAGACTATTGCTGGGTATACCAGTTGCTAATGTCTATAATCGTAGCTACCTAGGAGTAGCTAGTAAACATACATGTACACACGCACACACACACGCACACACACACACACACACAGAATTTACTGGATGAAAATGTTGGTGAAACACACACACACACACACACACACACACAGAATTTACTGGATGAAAATGTTGGTGAAAACATTTCTTTTTTTTTTTTTTTTTGTCGGTCGTGGGGCTTGAACTCTGGGCCTGGGCGCTGTCCCTCAGCTCTTCAGCTCAAGGCGAGCGCTCTACCACTTGAGCTACAGCGCCACTTCCGGTTTTCTGGTGGTTTATTGGAGATAGGAGTCTCACGGTCTCTCCTGCCCGGGCTGGCTTTGAACCGCGATCCTCAGATCTCAGCCTCCTGAGTAGCTAGGATTACAGGCGTGAGCCACCAGCGCCCGGCTGGTGAAAACATTTCAAATAGTGCCATACTGTGAGTCATGAGAAGTGACACTTGGGAGAAAAAGTCGTAATTTAATAGTTTTAAGAATTATTTTTTGTGCTGGCACTGAGGCTTGAACTGAGGTTCTAGGCACTGTCCCTTAGCTTTTTTTGTTCAAGGCTATTGCTCAGCCATTTGACCCACAACCTCCTTAAAGCTTTTTGGTGATTAATGAGAGATAAGAGTCTCATGAATATTCCTGCCTGGGCTGCATTTGAACGGAACTCAACTCTCAGCCTCCTGAGTAGCTAGGATTATAGGCATGAACTACCAGTGTCCAGACTCACCCATTAAATCCTTGATATCAACAGCTCTGTTCAGAAGTAACTTCTGGGTACTTTTATAAATCTCCAAAGGTAAACTTACCACATCATTTGCAGTTCTATAATACTCTTATTACAACACATATCACGTACTCTCCTTTACTTGGTTTTTTTTTTTTTTTTAGGTCCGGTCATGGGGCCTGAACTCTGGGCCTGGCGCTGTCCCTCAGCTCTTCAGCTCAAGGCTAGCCCTCTACCACTTGAGCCACAGCGCCACTTCCGGCTTTTTGCTTTTTGCTTATGTGGTGCTGAGGAATCGAACCCAGGGCTTCATGCATGCAAGGCAAGTGCTCTACCACTGAGCCACCTTCCCAGCCCCATCTCAATATTTTTCCTAGTCTGGTCTTGAACTTTTGAGCTTAACAGATTCTCCTGCCTCAGCCTCTCAATTAGCAGTTGATGGTAGGCTCCCATTGTTGTGCCTGGCTTGAAGTTCCTTTTTGGAGCTTGTCATGAAACAGGCCATCCATGCATAACAATAGGCTGTAAATGAGACTAAGAGAAAAGCTCATGATCCCTTAGTCTGAGCTGAAACAACTAAACCTGAGGAAATGGAAGTCAGCAAATGTTAGGCACTTTATATCTAAGTACTTTATGTCTAGGTACTTTATGTTTAAGTACCATAGTTAACATATCTTTTCATTTTATCCTTTATTAAAAAAAATTGGCACCAGTGGCTCACATATGTAATACTAGCTACTCAGGAGGCTGAGGTCTGAGGATTGTGGTTCAAAGCCAGCCCCAGCAAGAAAGTCTGTGAGATTCTTTTTTTTTAAAGTAAGTTTTTCATTGTGAAAATACAGTACGGAGTGGTTACACTTACATGAGCAAGGTAATGAGTACATTTCTTATCAAGCATTGTTGCCTCCTCCTTTGTTTTTCCCCTATCATCCCTTCCTTCCCACCTCCTCAACTATACTCCCCCCCAACTCCCTCGTGAGACTCTTATCTCCAAAAAACCACTCAGAAAAAGCCAGAAGTGATGCTGTGGTTCAAGTTGTAGAGCACTAGCCCTGAGCAAAAGAACCTCAGAGACAGTGCCCAGGCCCCGAGTTCAAGCCTAGGATCAGGGAAGATGGGGGAAAGTTTCATTTTAAAAATAGGGTCCTGCTATGTAGCCCAGGCTGGCCTCAAACTTTCAGTCTTCCAAGTGCTAGGATTACAACTGTGTTCCCCCATGCCTGGCATTTATTTTATTTATTTTTATTTGTCAGTTGTGAGGCTTGAACTCAGGGCATAGGCACTGCCGCTGAGCTCTTTTGCACTCTACCACTTTGAGCCACGGCACCACTTCTGGTTTTTGGTTTTTGGAGAAACAAGTCTCACAGGGACTTTTCTGCCTGGGCTGGCTTCGAACCACTGTCTTTATATCTCAAATTCCTAAGTAGCCAGGATTACTGGCATGAGCCACTGGCACCCAGCCTCTGGCATTTATTTTATCTTAATAATGCTAGATCAAGAAACTGAAGCTAGTGTAGCCACAGAAATTAGATCACTTAACTAATAAATGGAGTTCAAATCAAATGCACTTCTGGGTTAAAGCCCATAAGGCTACTACTAGTTAACCATGGCCCATGGGAAAAGACTGCCCTCATGTCACTTCTGGTTAAGCTTAGCAGCCAAAACAAACATCAGATTGGCACTTCTTCCTGAATGCTTTGATCTCCAGCCCAGAGTGTCACTTTTCATGACTGTGCTCACAGTATGCTCCTTTCTGGAACATTTTCACTTTAAATTTTCATTAGATAAATTCTTGACATTAGGTGCCCAGTAAGACTCAGGTTCCTGTATCCATCTGCCACCTCAACATATCCTCTTGGCTCGCTGATGTGTCTTCACTAACTCAGCATGTCCAGAACGACAATTCCTGACTCTGAAGCCTACAGACACACACACACACACACACACACACACACACACACACACACACACACACACACACACACACACACACACACACACACACACACACACACACACACACACACACACACACACACACACACACACACACACTCCTCAAGCCTTCCCTTCTCAGAGCCACTCACTTTGTTCTTAAGACCTAGGCTCCAAACAGAAATCATCCTTGATTTTTTTTTTCTCCCATCACATCCCATATCTAAGCCATCTACAAATCTTTAGGATTTGACCTTTGAAATTTACCTCAGAGGGCTGCTATGAGAATGAAATGAACTGGTATTTACAAAGCTGCTAGAACAGTGCCTGGCATATAAGTGATCCCTGCAAATTTATGGATAAAATAAATACACAGCATCCTACACCCTGCCTCCATTCTCCTACTCTAGTTCTCAGCTAGTACTGTTGCTCACCATGAACTGCATAACCACCTGACTGCTCTCCTGGCTTCTACTCTTCTGACAGTAAATGCTATACTGCAAACTGTCTTCCAGAAACCCAAGCCATACCACACTGCTGCTCGAAACCTCTTGAAGCTTCCTCTGTCCAGAATAAAATATTTTTTAAAAAGTCCTTGGCATGGCTTGAACATGTTACAAGATTCTCCCCCTACTTCAACCCTATCTCTGGCATTGTTTTTTGTGTGAGTATGCATACTGGTACTAGGGCTTGAACTCAGTGCTGTCCTTAAGCTTTTTTGCTCAAGGCTGGCACTCTAACATGTGAGCCACTGTTCCAGTTCTGGCTTTTTGGTGGTTAACTGGAGGTAAGACTCTCCTGGCCCTTCTTGCTCTGCCTGGTTTTGAACCATAACTCTCAGATCTCAGCCTCCTGAGTAGCTAGGATTACAGGTGTGAGCCACAGATGCCTGGCTTCCTGTCTCTTGATTTTTTTCACATAACATGTTCTTTCTGTTTCACGTATATCAGCCATCCTGTTGTCCTAAGCCCCATGAGGATCTGTACGTATGCCTCCCTTTCCCTGAGCTCTCTCTTCTCAGAAAGCCTGTTTCCACCTTCACTTAGAGCTCTTCTCAAATGTCATCTTATCAGAGCCTACACTAGGCCATGCATGCATGCTCTTGGGCTTCCCAGACTCCTGGACTGTAAGCCAAACAAACTTCTCTTCTTTATACATCATCCAGTACTATGGAACAGCAAATGGGCAAAATAGAAATTTACCTGTGTCAATTTCTACTCCCTTCCTCTCTTAGATTTTTCTCCATACCTATGCATTCTTGATATAAAGTTCTTTGCTAACTGGGTTAATGTTCATCCCTTTGCCCTTGAGTACGTTCCAAAGGGTACAAGCCTTAATTTGCTGCCATAACTCTAGTACTCTGAACTGTGCCACAGAAGACAAATTAGTTGAACACAGATATGTATAAACTCATACAGACATGTATGAACTCATTTTCAACTTAAGGTCCATAACAGGGAGCAAAACAAAACCATACCACAGACTGTATTGTTTTCTATAGGACATTTTTATCTTCAAATATTAAGATTTTTAGATCTCTATAATTTGAGTAATATGTTCCAAAACATCAACTTTTTTTTTTTTTTTGGTTGGTCGTGTGGCTTGAACTCTGGGCTTGGATGCTGTCCCTGAGCTCTTCAGTTCAAAGTGAGCACTCTACCACTTGAGCCACAGCGCCACTTCCAGTTTTCTGGTGGTTAATTGGAAAGAAGAATCTCTCGGACTTTCCTGCCTGGGCTGGCTTTGAACCATGATCCTCAGATCTCAGCCTCCTGAGTAGCTAGAATTTTAGGTGTGAGCCACCAGTGCCCAGGTAACATCAACAATTTTAACTGTTGCCCCTTTGACTATTTATCAATAGCCACAAAACTACAAAAGTATAAGACATTCAAACAGAATTCAAGCATAGTAATGTATATTTTTACAGGAAAAAAAAATCCACGGCAAAGGTTGTTTTTGTCTTAAAAAGTGTTTCCTATTAAATGTTCAAACATGGAAAAGCAGTGTTTAGATTTTTGGATTCAGTAGCTAAATAGCGGGGTAATCTTTTAATGGGACATTCTATCAGCAAAATTAGGCATCTGTGCGGTGAATACATCTCACATTTCACCTCACAAGGATTATGCATCATCTGATGGTTGCCATGGAAACACTAGGAATGCTAGCTAGGATTAGCCCCATAGGGTTTCACCACTGGTGCAGAATTATTTTCTGCAAAGTCACTGGGAAGGCAATACAGACACAATGTGGGGATAAAGAGCTAGTGAGCTGCCTGAAAAATCAGGGAGTGTGGGGGTAACCCAGACTTCTCCAAATCATATTCTAGACTGTATCTTTATGCACTTTCATCTTTATGCTACTGATAACTTGGCCACTTAAGATTGAGTTTCTTTCCTTTAAATCCTATCATTTTCCATACAGTCCTTGTTAATAAATTCTAGCTCTCAATTCACGTAACAAATGTCTTTATGTAATTTAAATATCCAATGATGGTGTTTTTGCATGAATCTCTATATGCATGTTGAATAATCAGTTATTGAAGTACCCAGGCTATCATAAAGAATTTTATTAAGTTCATACAATAATAATCCTTACATAAGTATTATTAAACCACTATTTAGAGGAGAAAACTGAACTTTGAAGAGGCTACCAATTTGGTAAAGTTATTCCCCAAAGGAAGACTTAATGCCAGCATTAATGTGTAGGCTCTTCAAAGGAAAGGTTTGCTTGACTTATCTTCTGACCTTCATAAAGCTCACAGTAGTTGGTAAAATGAGATTTAAAGAAAAAAATCAACAATGAAAAAATATACCGAATATGAGCAGGTAGGAAGGGGAGACTGCTGCTTTCTTTCTTAAGAACTCAAGCATACTAAAAGACTTCTGACAATGTTCATGTACCATTTAGAAAAATACAGTATGTGTTACATTTATATTAATCTCTTAACATACTGGTGTTTGGTCATAATCGTCTGGGAGATACGTTGTAAGACATGCTATAACATAATGAAATAAATCATTTACTTCAAAAAATCACTAAGGGCCAATTCAAATGCTTACGTATGTGTTCTCACCTGGGGTGATGGGAGGTGGGGTAAGAGCTAGCCCCTGCACATACTCATCATCACGGGTATGTGTCTTGGTGGAAAACAAGTGACACACTAACAGGGATCCTTTCCACTGGAATGTGCTCTTTATTGACGCTGGCTCACAGGGCAGACATGAGCACATAAGCAACCTGGCCTTCGTTTTCTCAAGCCTTCAAACCCCTGGCCCAGGTCACCCTTCAGGGCCATGAGATTCTGGCTTTATATTCTGAGCTGGCATGTTTTCTTGTTTGTCTTAAGGGCAGTGAAAGAGCTAGAGTAGCTTGCTTCTTCTGGAAACTACCTAGCAAACTGGCTTTGTGGAAACAAGCAAACAGCTGGTTTCTGAGAAGAATGGAAGGTCAAAGGATTAATCCTTTAAAACAAATTCAGTTAAAAAGCAGAAATGCCTTAGGTAAACCAGGCTACAAAGAATGTCTTCATGATTTTAAACAAAGTTTAAACATCAGCTTCTCGGGTGGAACTGAAGAGATTAAAAGCATATCTCATTTTCTCAGCTCTTAAACACAAAATGAAAACCTATTTTGGACTCTTCCAAGGCACAGGCAAATCAGTTAATGTCTGCGAAGACTTTCAGGTATAAAGTGCTGTCTCACTGCTAAGCACTATTCTACTTAGTCTTAGCTTCCTTTCTGTCAGTCACCTTCCATGGCTATCTGGGATGCCATAATGGGGAATGTTAATGAACTGCTTATAAGCCTGAATGACCTCGGGAGCTGCGAAGTTTAAAAAGACAGAAATGAAAACGTGGAGCCTCCGGATCCAGGCTTATTTAAATGGCAGAATAATATGAGCAAATTATTCTGGATAGATTCATGGATGAATGTAAAAAGGAAACACAAGACACAAAATAATTTTCACAGAAGAATTAGTTCTCAAGCAATAGGCACCTCCTAACCCCTAGGTAAGAAAGAAGGTACTCTATAAATAAAAAAAATGCTCATTAATAAGAAAGACAAAGACAACAAGTAGTATCACATAGGATTATTGAACCTCTCTCTATCATAGGCAATGCAATGGGATGCCAAGTGAGTGAACAAAATAGGAACCACATGTAACGTCTTCTGATCCATTAATTTTACTACTAGGAATCCCAGGAAATAATTGGAGAAGCAGTCAAAGATTTATGTACTTTATACACCTAGTAATTCCCTGGGTATATATCCTTCAGAAATGTGTACCGAAGTGGTTATGAATATATATTATTATATACTACATATCTAATATTATTAATGTTAGATATAGTAATATATATCTAAAACTGTTTATAGCAGCATAGTTTATAGCTAAAAACTTATAAACTATCAGCAAAATAGATACCTTGCTAACGTTCATATATTGGACTATAATGCACCAAGGAAAATGAATTAACTTTGCTACATGCACCAACATGGATGAGTTGCGGAAACAAAATGTTAAGCAAAAGACAAGCCACAAAATACTCTGGCACTATGTGATTTCATTCCTACATAACTCAGAAGAAGAAAAACAAAATAGCATTTTCTATGGATAACACTTAGCAGGTGAGGCCCAGTATTAAGTAAGGACGGGAGTAGCTTCGGTCAGTTTAGGACAGGGGTTTCTGTGGGGAAAGGGGACTAGCCTCATGAAGCTTTTTTTTTTTTGTCCTGTGGCTTAAAATCAGGGCCTGGGCACTGTTCTTGAGCTCTTTTGCTCAAGGCTAGCACTCTACCACTTTGACCCAGAGCTCCACTTCTGGTTTTCTGATGTTTAATTGGAGATAAAAAGTCTCACAGACTTTCCTGCCTGGGCTGGCTTTGAACTGCCATTTTCAGATCTCTGCCTTGAGCCACCAGTGCCTAGCTATGGAGGGGCTTCTTACAGACTGCTGACTGCTCACAGCTGACGACTCCTGGCTTGAGTGGTTACATAGATACTGACTTATTGGGACATTCTGTTAATATGTTTTTGTTTTATGTGCCTTCTTTATGTTACATGGCTGTAATAAGGCTTTATGAGAAATACTTCAGCACAAGGGAACAGCTCAGCAATTTATTTACAGTAGGTAGTTTAGTCAATGTTTCAGAGCAGGGTTTCAGGAACAGCTGCCTTTGATGTAAATCCCAGCTTGGCTACTGCTCCTGGTGTGTGGTGACCTTTGGAATTCATTTAGCATCTCTGGGCTACTTGAAGAAATAGGAGATGGCTGCATACCACACAGAACTAACAAGGAGGCAAAAGGGGAGAACACATCTAGTAGTCCTTGGTACCATAGGAATTATGCAGTAACATCAGAGATACTTCCAATCAAACACGTCTTATTTGTATTTAAAACAAGCATGCGAAGAACTACTGAGGAGCTAAAAAAAATCACACCTGCTAATACAGATGGAAAAATAATAATTCAAACAAATAATAAATGAACCTGAGTTGCTGAAAGTGACAGCCATGCCCCTCCCCAGCTTGCAGAGGCAAAGCAGCTGTGCTGGGGACTGCCTTGCGGTGGCACGTCCTCTAGGAGCCCAGATCCTCAGTCCTACTGTGGCAAGGACAGGAATTCCACAAACAACGAGAAGGAAGACCTTGACTGCAGTGTTGACAGATGTGAGTAGAGGATCTGGTGTCGCTGTGCTGACTATGGACCCTTTGCAAAGATAACCGATGTTTGCTGACCACTCTTCCCATTGAGAGAAATGGACAGATGAAGCCAAATGCCAGTAAGGGAGCTGCTTGGATGATCTTACATACCAAACAGGATCATGAAGTCACATGTCCCACCCTCTTCAGGCATCAACTACTCAGGATTAGGTGTCTCTGCTCTAGCTCAATGCTCATACTTCAGGGAAAGGAGACTCAGTGCCAGATAGCAGCTCTCAGAATCCTTTGTGTTCCAGTTGATTTTAGTATAACAATTCGAATTGCGATGATAGCTCAATGTGCCTTCCTGAGTACTCACTAGCAACCTTCATTGTGTTTTGCATGCTCCTAAATCTGTTTTTATTAAAAGACAACTGTTAGTTTGTTTCACTAATGGCAGATGTCACCTATTAAATTTAAACCCTAATTTCATTCCCCTCCCCCTTTTTTTTGGTGCCAGTCCTGGGGCATGAATTCAGAGACTGGGAGCTGTCTCTAAGCTTTTTTTTGTTCAAGGCTTAGTGGTCTACCATTTGAGCCACAGCTCAATTTCTGGCTTTTTTGGGTGGTTACTTGGAAATCAAAGTTTCATGGATTTTCTTGCTGAGGCTGGCTTCAAACCAAAATCCTCAGAACATAGCCTCCTGTGTAGTTACAATTACAGGTGTAAGCCACTGGCACTGGGCCCTAATTTTATTCTTCTAGTTTCTTATTTGTCTATAACATTAATACTGACTCATTATCTAAAGTCCAAGCAGTGAATTATATGGATTAAAACCATGTAGTGAAGCTGCACATGAAAATTTGGTGGAGCCGGGCGCTGGTGGCTCACGCCTGTAATCCTAGCTACTCAGGAGGCTGAGATCTGAGGATCATGGTTCAAAGCCAGCCCGGGCAGGAGAGACAGTGAGACTTCTATCTCCAATAAACCACCAGAAAACCGGAAGTGGCGCTGTAGCTCAAGTGGTAGAGCGCTGGCCTTGAGCTGAAGAGCTGAGG
The DNA here is from genome assembly GCF_024711535.1 of Dipodomys merriami. Lineage (NCBI taxonomy): Eukaryota > Metazoa > Chordata > Mammalia > Rodentia > Heteromyidae > Dipodomys > Dipodomys merriami. The sequence continues at coordinate 1,589,783 of NW_027203126.1, forward strand.
GACAGCGCCCAGGCCCAGAGTTCAAGCCCCACGACCGACAAAAAAAAAAAAAAAAAAGAAAATTTGGTGGGATGCTAATTTTTAGAAGCATCATTCAAAATCTAGTAACTTAAAATCTAATAGAGGGCTAATCAAAAGGAGAAAAATTAAACTGAACAACATCATCACTATAGTTTATGAGTTATGTCAGTATCAGTAATAAAATGAGCTGCATGCCACTTGATATAATACATCAGAATGCACATATTCTAGACAAATATATGTGACCTGAATTCATCAAACTTAGTTTCCTATTACCTGGGAATAGAATGAGCTAGATAGAATAGAAGAATAAGCTAAATGTCACGCTAAGGAAGCAACCAGGAAAATTCAAAGGCTGGAACTCTCTGCAGGAAAACTGACCCATTCTCTTAACATCTCATTAGAATAAAAGAGGAGGAAGATGGTACTCTAAAGTAAAAATTTTAAAGTAAATGTTGGAGAAAAATATGCATTACGTGGTGCCTTACCTGAACTCATGTAATATTTGTGGAATTTGTGAAGACTAAAACCATAAAAAGTTAATCACAGAAGGTTCTAAACCAATGTCTGGAAGCATGTTCTATAAAAGAAGTCTGAAATATGATCATGTCCAAAGACTTTGATCCTCTAATGCAAGTCTAGAGACATATGAGGTTTTCTGTTATGTTCAGACCATGTTCAGTGATCCCTTGTCTAGAAAGTAGCAAGGACAAAACCAAACCAAACCAAAACAAAACAAAAATGAGAAGAAATGCAATTAGAAATACTTACCAGAGAGAAGCCAGTAAATGTACACTTCTGTAAAAGAAGCCCTGGGTAGAACTCCCATCCAAAGACCAAAGTCTTAGCACCATCTGTATTACATACCAGTCATGCCATATAACTGTAGGGCAAGTCATTTTATTTGAGGTTCCCCGTTGACAAAATAAGAATATCTGCCTTCCCAGCTCACAGGGCTCTAAGCATAGAAATTCAAATTTTGTGAAGGTTTGTTAGCTCAGAGGGATACAACTTGTCCCACTTTCCCAAATCCATCCATTTCCTCAGAAAAGAACAGTAAATTGTCATTCTTGGTCCTTTTCTTAGGTTTATCTATTACTGTAATGAGCGTTTAAACTTTACCCTAAATCATGGGGTTATCTTAGTGATTATATCTTTCCTACTCATTTCAAGCTCTAGTCCTCTTGGCTAAGAGTATGTTCTGTTCCCGGAGTTGTCTAAGACATGCATTACATGCTGGGTGCTGGTGGCTCACGCCTGTAATCCTAGCTACTCAGGAGGCTATGATCTGAGAATTGTAGTTTGAAGCCAGCACATGCAGAAAAGTCTGTGAGACTTTTTAATTGAGCACCAAAACAGCCAGAAATAGAGCTGTGGCTTAAGTGGCAGAGCACTTGCCTCCATCAGAAAGAATGACACCACCCCATTTGTTAGGAAATGGAAAGACTTAGAAAAAAATTATGTTAAGTAAGCCAGGCCCAAAGAAACATAGGTCCTCATGGTTTCCCTTATTTGCAATAACTAGTATATGTCTAGGAAAAGCAGAAAAGGTCAAAAGCTATGTACTTATGACCATATAAGATGATGCTAAGCAAAATGAACCCCAAGATAGGGACACAAGAGGTTTTATCTTTGTTGTTGTTGTTTTTAATGTACTTATAATGTACTGTGTGATTTTTTTTTGTTTCTTTTGTATGGTCTTCCCCCATGGTTTAACCCCTGTTTTCACTGTATTTGATTCTGGTGCCTTGCATCTTGTATATATATTTTTCTAATTTGGGGAAATGCTGAAATAAGGATACAGGTTGACCCATTGTAACAATGAGATGTACAAGACACTATGTTGAAAAACAAACTTTACAGGTGGGGGGGGGGGAGGCAGCAGAAGTTGGGGAGGTGGGAAGGAAAAGGATGGTAGGGGAAAAACAAAGAAGGGGGTAACTGCTCTATAGGAAATATACTCATTACCTTACTCATGTAACTGCAACCCCTTTGTACAGTATCTTTACAATAAAAAATATATATTAGAAAAAAAGCTCAGGGATAGTGTGCAGGTCATGGATTCAAGTGCCAGGACTGGTATAACAAACAACAACAAACACACACAACAGTATTATTTACTTAAAATTGCTACAAAGGTAGATTTTTTGTTATTGTTGCTGTTGGCGGTAGGGCTTGAACTCTGGGCCTAGGCATGGGCACTGTCCCTGAGCTCTTCAGCTCAAGGCTAGTGCTCCACAGCTTGAGCCACAGGGCTACTTCTGGTTTTCTGGTGGTTTATTGGAGGTAAGAGTCTCATGGACTTTCTTGCCTGGGCTGGACTTGAACCACGATCCTCAGATCTCAGCCTCCTAAGTAGCTAGGATTATAGGCGTGAGCCACTGGTACCCGGCTCAAAGATAGATTTTTAAGTGTCCACTTTTCTGTTCCTCTCATAGTATGGAAAGGGGTGTGTTAATTTGATTATAGCTATTGCTTTTACTACATATATCAATTCAATTTTCATTGCTGATTATATCTCAATAAAACAGGAAGAAAAACAGAAATACTCAAGTTAGTAGGTATTACCAAAAAAAAAAAAAATTCTGGGTCAATAAGTTGGATTACGAAAACTTTAGTATACTAATATATACTGTAAATCAAATCTCCAAGAGAAGAAAATATTAAATGTTTCCTGGATTCTCTCAACCACGGAATCATTTTTATCCTGGCATAATTTCTTGGAGTTGATGCTATCAGAGGCCTATTTTGAAGAAAGCTGCTGTAAATACTTTTGAAAATCCCAAATAGTTTCTACATTTCAACTCAGGGTCCATGGATGACAACCAAGTTAAAAATAAGAGAGAACACTTGGTTATAATAATCACAGTCACAGGCTGTGTTTGTATAGTGCAAATGGAAAGGATCTTTGTCCCATCTATTGAAGGGAAAAAATGGTACTAACCTTTAGGCAAAATTATAGCTATTAAAGTAGGAGCACACAGCAGAATGTTGCCCTGGGACTCACAGAACATTCTATATGTGCCTGTGGTGATCTTGACACATGTACTCTTGTATGACTTAGAGCAGGATCTATTTCAGGCCTCAGACCACAAGCATAAGAGCCTAGTTCTCAAGGTCCCACAGTCTTAGCAAGTCTCTGTTAGTAGGGACTCTTCATGGGCCTGTTGGATCTTGATGACCTTGATTATTCCTTTTATCAGCCTGCTTTTTCCTAAACCAGTGGCTATCCTTCAACTTGACTTCCTGTTTATATATAACTATGGGATCTGTAGATACTGCTAAATAGCTAGGTTCCTGGATAGTCCTGACCCAGTTCTGTCCAATTCATAAAATGATTTTTCTTTTCTTTTCTTGCTTTTTTTTTTTGCTGGTCCTGCAGCCTAGATGCTGTTCTTGAGCTGTTAGGTTTACAGGTGTAAGCCACCAGTACCCAGCTAAAACCATTATTTCTAATAAAGCCTGTAGTCCCAAATAATGATGGAGCTCGTTTCAGTTCCTCAACTAAGTTGACAGGAACCATACTGATGTTCAGATAATCGGAGAAATACAAAACCACTTAGCAGCTAGCCTTGGAAATAGCCAATTTCCTGGATGAATTATATCCACCACTGCCTCAATTAAAAGTGTGCCTTAAAAACACCCATTCAGGAACATGACAATCTACACCTTAGTGCCTTTGCACCTGAATCTTCTTGCCATTTGTCTATCTTGCACCAGAACAGAAAATTAAAAGTAAACAAATTGGTTAATTAGTAACAATGATGTCAAAGGATATTAGCCTCTATCTTGGATGAAAACAGCTAAACAAGTCTTATGGGAACCAAAGATAACTTTGGGTGCTGACTATTCAATATCCAAGAGAAAATCCTGGGGCTTAATGTTCTGCATGAAAAGTTATAATGTTAACAGCACCTTGGGAATCCAAATTGGGACTTTCAAAAATCTAAAGAAATCTGAGAGGGGAAAAACTCATCCATGAACCAGGTGACCGTGGCTCACACCTATAATCCTAGCTACTCAGGAGGCTGAGATCTGAGGATCATGGTTCAAAGCCAGTCTGGCAGTGAAGTCCATGAGACTCTTATCTCCAATAAACCACTTAAAACCAGAAGCGGAACTTTGGCTCAAGTGGTAGAGTGCTCACCTTGAGCTGAAGAGCTCAGGGACAGTGCCCAGGCCCAGAGTTCAAGACCCATGACCCTCCCCCCCCAGCCAAAAAAAAAAAATCCACGATTAAATACAGCAACCGCTGATCAACTCTGGGGAAAAACACAGCCTCTCCTGATCTCAGTTCTTTACCTTTAAAACAAGGATAAATAAGGCATGATGGCAAGACACCTCTTAGCAAGTATTCAAATCCCAACTGTTTCTATATCTTATTTTTAAGACAGCTTTATTGATATATCATTAACATATTAAAAACTGCACATACTGAAAATATTCAGGGAGAGCAGGTAAAAAACAATGAACTGCAGTTGGGCATCTGGGGGCAGGAAGGCTTCAGGGCACAGAGTTATGTGGTGGCTCTAGTCTACAGGCTTTAAGAATGGAAAAAAAGATGAGGATCACACTCTGGGTAGGACTCAAGACATGTCCTCACAGCCGTATCTCTGTCCCCAGCCTGTGCTAGTAATGGTAGAAACAGGAGTTTGCATCTCCTACAATGTCCTTCAAGCACCCTGAGCTAAGAAAGTTTAACATCATGACTTAAAGCTATTATTTTTAGAGCATATATGAAGGTGGAATTGGGAGCTAAGAGGTAGTAGTTGAAAAATGGCCAAAGTTTTCTTCAAGCTCCTTGTGCTTGGGGGGTTCATGGAACTCCTTGGATCCCTGAATTTATACTTTTCATTAAGTATAGTTTGCAGCCACTACTTGTTCAAATACTTAATTCGGTTCCCTTTTCTCTTCTGGGACACCCAATTACTCATATTAGACCAAGAGAAATTGCTCCATAGCTCACTGATGCTTTCTTTGTTCTGTGCTTTAGTATGGATAACGTCTACTGGTATGCATTTAAGTTAGTTTGCACTCACTAACCACTTCATTAATATCTAATCTGACATTAATCATAGTCATTGAAATTTTCATCTTGGGCACTGTGGTTTTCACTTAGAAATTTGATTCTGGTCTGTGTTCTGTATTTCTAATTTTGGAGCACACAGTGTGATGAGAGTGTGATGAGTTTTGTTTTAGGGTGTGTGTGTGTGTGTGTGTGTGTGTGTGTGTGTGTGTGTGTGTGTGTGTGTGTGTGTGTGTGTGTGTGTGTGTGTGTGTGTGTGTGTGTTGGTCTTGGGGCTTGAGCACACAGTGTGATGAGAGTGTGATGAGTTTTGTTTTAGGGTGTGTGTGTGTGTGTGTGTGTGTGTGTGTGTGTGTGTGTGTGTGTGTGTGTGTGTGTGTGTGTGTGTGTGTGTGTGTGTGTGTGTGTGTGTGTGTGTGTGTGTGTGTGTGTGTGTGTGTGTGTGTGTGTGTGTGTGTGTGTGTGTGTGTGTGTGTGTGTGTTGGTCTTGGGGCTTGAACTCAGAACCTGAGTGCTGTCCCTGAGCTTCTGTGCTCAAGGCTAGCTCTCTGACTAGTTGAGCTACAACTACACTTCTGGCCTGTTGGTGGTTAACTGGAGGTGAGAGTTTATGGACTTTCCTGCCCAGGTTAGCTTTGTTTTTTTTTTTTTTTTTTTTTTTTTTTTTTTTTAATTTTTTTTATTGTAGAGATACTATACAGAGGGTTACAGTTACATGAGTGAGGTAATGAGTACACTTCCACTTCCTCTTGAACATTGTTACCCCCTCCATTGTTTTCCCCCTACCATCCCCTCCCTCCCTCCCTTCCCCAAGGTTCTTTTTTTTTTTTTTTTTTTGATCGTGATTAAGTGATTACTTAATTTCCGGAAATTCACAGTATTGTGGAATAATGATGCTCATTTAAAGTCACAAGTTCATTCTAACTTTCCTGGAGCAAATTGTCTATCACAGTCTGTAATATATAACGGTGCTCATATGTTATATACCATATATGTGATCAGCAGCATGGGGATATTTAGTAGTGGTTCAACCAGATGAGTGGGAGTTCTTTGTTTCTTAAGTCCTGTTAGTTTTGTCATATCACCTAACATTTTGGATTCATCATCCACTTATCAGGGAGACCATGTACTGTTTGTCTCTTCGTTCTTGGCTTACCTCGCTCAACATGATTCCTTCTAGCTCCATCCATTTCCCTGCAAATGCCATTATTTTGTCATTTCTAATGGCTGCATAATATTCCATTGTGTATAGATACCACAATTTTTGGATCCATTCATCTGTGGTGGGGCATCTAGGTTGTTTCCATATCCTAGCTATTGCGAACAGTGCTGCAATAAACATGGAGGTGCACGTGTCCTTGTATATTGGTTCCTGTTGTTCAGGGTAGATGCCTAGAAGTGGTATGACTGGGTCGTAAGGGAGGTCAATCTTTAGCTTTCTAAGGACCCTCCAGACTGCTTTCCAAAGTGGTTGTATGAGTGTACATTCCCACCAGCAGTGTAATAGCGTTCCTCGTTCTCCACATCCCCTCCAGCATTTGTCGTTGGCTGATTTGTGGATGTGGGACATTCTGACTGGGGTAAGGTGGTATCTCAGGGTTGTCTTTATTTGCATTTCCTTCACCACCAGGGATGATGAACATTTCCTCATGTGTTTCTTTGCCATTTTTATTTCTTCATTTGAGAAGTCCCTCTTTAGTTCCCTTGCCCATTTAGTAATTGGTGTGTTGGGTTTGGGAGGGATTAGTTTCTTGAGTTCCCTGTATATACAGGATGTTAACCCCTTGTCTGATATATTGCTGGTAAATATTTTTTCCCAATTAGTTGGTTGTCTTTCTAGCTTGGTTGCGATAGCTTTATCTGTGCAGAAGCTTTTTATTTTAAGGTAGTCCCATTTGTCGAGTCTCTCTCCAATTTGTTGTGACCCTGGGACTCTGTTCAGGAAGTTCCTTCCTGTGCCTATTAGTTCAAGTGTCTCTCCTACTCTGTCCTGCAGTAGTTTCAGAGATTCAGGTTTAATGTTAAGGTCTTTAATCCATTTTGAGTTGATGTTGGTGCATGGTGATAGGCTGGGGTCCACTTTTAGTTTTCTGCATGTGGCTGCCCAGTTTTCCCAGCACCAGCGGTTGAAGAGGCTGTGTTTCTTCCATTGTATGTCTTTGGCTCCTTTGTCGAATATCAGCTGGCTGTAGGCCTGTGGATTTATTTCTGGATCTTCTATTCTGTTCCATTGGTCTTCGGGTCTGTTTTTGTGCCAGTACCATGCTGTCTTTGTTATTATAGCTCTGTAGTAGAGTTTGAAGTTCGGCATGGATAGCCCTCCCATATTGTCTTTATCCCCTAGAATTGTTTTGGCTATTCTAGGTCTTTTGTTGTTCCATATGAATTTTTGGACTGTTTTCTGTATTTCAGTGATGTACGTCATTGGGATTTTAATAGGAATTGCGTTGAATTTGTATATTAGTTTTGGAAGTATTACCATCTTTACTATATTAAGTCGGCCTATCCAGGAGCATGGGAGGTCTTTCCATTTCCTAGTGTCTTCTGCAATTTCTTTCTTTAACTTTTTATAGTTCTCATTAAATAGTTCTTTTACATCTTTGGTTAGGTTAATTCCTAAATATTTTATTTTTCGGGAGGTTATTGTGAATGGGGTTGCTCCCTTTATTTCCCTCTCTTCCTGTACATTATCAGTGTATAGGAAGGCAACTGATTTTTGTGGGTTTATTTTGTATCCTGCTATTTTGCCAAAGTGATTTATGATTTCTAAGAGTTTGGGGATGGAGTTTTTGGGATCGTGGAGGTATAGTATCATGTCGTCTGCAAAAAGGGATAGTTTAACTTCTTCTTTTCCTATGAGGATCCCTTTAATATCTTTTTCTTGCCTTATTGCCCTGGCTAAGGGTTCTAGGACTATATTGAAGAGGAGTGGAGACAGTGGGCATCCTTGCCTTGTTCCTGATTTTAGGAGAATTGGTTGTAGCTTTTCCCCATTAAGTATAATATTGGCTATTGGTCTGTCATAAATGGCTTTTATTGTTTTTAGAAATGTTCCTTCTATTCCTATTTTCTCCAGAGCTTTTAGCATGAATGAATGTTGAATTTTGTCAAAGGCCTTTTCTGCATCTGTAGCGATAATCATGTGATTCTTGACCTTGGCTCTGTTGATATGTTGGATTACATTTATTGACTTACGTATGTTAAACCATCCCTGTGTCTCTGGGATGAAGCCTACCTGGTCATAGTGAATTATTTTTTTTATGTGTTTCTGGATTCTGTTAGCTAGAATCTTGTTAAGGATCTTTGCATCTGTGTTCATCAAGGAGATTGGCCTGTAATTCTCCTTTTTGGTTGGGTCTTTGCCTGGTTTGGGGATGAGTGTGATATTGGCTTCGTAGAATGAGTTTGGGATAGCTCCTTCCTTCTCTGTTTCTCTGAAGAGCTTGAGGAGTATGGGTATTAGTTCTTGTTTAAAGGTCTTATAGAATTCTGCTGTGAATCCATCTGGTCCTGGGCTTTTTTTTGTTGGAAGACTTTTGATAGCTTCCTGTATCTCATTATAGGATATTGGCTTATTTAATTGGTTAACTTCTTCTTTGCTCAGTTTGGGCAACTTGTATTTCTCTAAAAATGCATCCATTTCTGCCCGATTTTCTTCCTTTAGAGAGTATAGCTTTTGAAAGTAGTCTGTTAGAATTGTTTGGATATCTTGGGTACGTGTGGTGATGTTTCCCGTGGCATCCCTAATCCTATTAATATGGGTTTCCTCTCTTCTTTTTTTAATTAATCTAGCCAATGGGCCATCAATTTTGTTTATTTTTTCAAAGAACCAGCTTTTTGTTTGGTTTATTTTGGTTATGGTTTTCTGATTTTCTAATTGGTTAATCTCTGCTTTTAATTTGGTTATCTGGCTTCTTCTAGTAGCTTTAGGTTCCATTTTTTCCTGTTTTTCTAGCTGTTTTAATTGCAACATGAGGTTATTTACTTGGTCTGTCTCCATTCTCTTGATGTGGGCACTGAGGGCAATAAATTTGCCCCTCAGGACTGCTTTTGCTGTGTCCCACAAGTTTCTTTGTGAGGTGTTTTCATTTTCATTGAGTTGTAGGAAGTGCTTTATTTCTTCTCTGATCTCTTCTGTTATCCAGGCATTGTTAAGGAGTGTGCTGTTCAATTTCCATGTATTGGAGAAATTTCTGCGGTATGCTTTGTTATTGAGAGCTAGCTTGATTCCACTGTGGTCAGATAGGATACAGGGGATTATGTCGATCCCTTTGTATTTGCTTAAGTTCCTTGCATGAACTATGATATGGTCTATTTTGGAGAAAGTTCCGTGAGCTGCTGAGAAGAATGTGTACTGTGTTGTTTTAGGGTGAAATACTCGGTAGATGTCAGTTAATTCCGCTTGAAGTATGGCCTCTCTTAATTCGGTAGCTTCTTTGCCAATCCTCTGGTTGGTAGACCTGTCCTTTGGTGAGAGTGGTGTGTTAAAGTCTCCTAGTATTATCGTATTGGGATCTATTTTATTCTGTAAGTTTGAGAGCATTTGTTTGACATATCTGGGTGCACCAATATTTGGGGCATATAAGTTGATGATGGTTATATCCTCCTCTTGGATTGTTCCCTTTATTAATATGTAGTGTCCGTCCTTGTCTTTCTGTACTGATTTTAATGAAAAGTTTATTTTGTCAGATATCAGGATAGCTACACCTGCTTTCTTACTGGGGGCGTTTGATTGGTAGATCCTTTTCCACCCCTTCACTCTGAGTTTGTTTGTATGTTTGGCTGAGAGGTGGGTCTCCTGAAGGCAACAGATGGATGGGTCTTGTTTTCTTATCCAGTCCTCAGTTCGTTTTCTTTTAATTGGCGAATTCAGCCCATTTATATTAAGAGAAAGTATAGAGAGATGCATTGTTGTCCCTGCCATTCCGTTTTCCTAAGTTTTTCTTTTTTCCTTTCCTCCTGTGCTTGCTCAGTTAGACTTTGAGTAATGCCTGTTTGGGGCAGGCCCCAGTTCCTGGCTGCTTTCTTCAGGTTGTGTCCTCCCTCTTAGAATTCTTTGTAATGCTGGCTTAATGTTTATGTATTCATTTAGTTTTTCTTTGCTATTAAAAGTTTTCAGTTCTCCATCAAATGTGAATGCTAGCTTTGCCGGGTAGATCAGTCTGGGTTGGCAGTTATTGGCTCTCAGGGCTCGTATGGTGCTTTCCCAGGCTTTTCTTGCATTCATTGTTTGTGTGGAGAGATCTGCAGTAATTCTTATTTTTTTCCCATTGTAGTATAGCTCCTTCTTCATTTTTGCTGCATGCAGGATTGTTTCCTTATTATTCAGATCTATCATTTTTACTATAATGTGTCTAGAAGTGTTTCTCCTGGGGTCTTGCTTGTTGGGTGTTCGATAAGCTTTTGTGATGTAGTTAAGATGGTCGTTTTTGAGGTGGGGAAAATTTTCATTGATTATCTTGTTAAATAGGTGTTGCATTCCCTTGCTCTGGAATTCCTCACCTTCGTCCACTCCAATTATGCGAAGGTTAAATTTTTTAGCATTATCTGCTTGCTCTTGAATATCCCTTTGGTTTAATTTGAGTAATTTTTCCATATCTGTCACTTTTTGGTCCAGTTGGTGTATTCTGTCTTCTGTATCTGACACTCGACCTTCCATTTCATTCACTCTGTTGACAGTGGCTTCTATTGTGGTTTGCATGGAGGAAATGGATCCCTTTATGGATTCAATGTTGGTTCTCAGAGTACTGATCTCACCTCTCAATGAGGTATGCATTACCTCTAATTTGGCGTTTATCTCACTTCTTATTGAGGTTTGTGCAGCTTCTATTTTTGCATGCATCTCTTGTTTGATACCCTGTATCTCTTTGGATAGTTCATCCTTGTGCTCTTTCAATTTCTGATAAATTTCTCGCTTTATTTCTTGAGTCATTGCCTCCAGCAACCCTTGGAAGTAGCCTTTGTCTTCCATTCCTGCTTTGCTCCCACTGGGGCTCTCCCCTGTGTGGCTGCTGGCTTTTGAGGTGAGCTTGCTGTCCTGGGTGGTAGTAAACCTTGTGATTTTTCTCTGTGATTTTCGCATGGAGGTTCAGGAGACTGCTCTTCAATTTTGTTTTGGTGTGTCTGTCTTTGCTTGGTTGCTGATTCTGTATTGGTAGAGAGAGTCTGTGCCTGATCTGGGTTCTGTTGGGAGCCTATTTCCAGCTGCTATTCTGACTTACTTAGGATTCTCAGCTCTCTGCTGTAGATTGCTGGCAATTCCCGCCTTTGGAAGGGTTGAGCAGCCTAGACTGCTTGTGTTTGCTCCTACGGGTGCTCTTGTGAAGAACAGATGCTCTGGATGCACTCTCCCAAATGCTGGAGTCTGCTATGGGCTCCTGATGTGTTTTTGTTTATTTGTTTTGGGCTGGTTGTGGGCTTGAACTCTAGGTTTGGGTGCTGTCCCTCAGCTTTTCAGCTCAAGGCTGGCACCCTACCGTTTGAGCCACAGCACCACTTCTGACCCTTTTTGCTTTTGTGATGCTGAGGAATCAGATCCAGGGCCTCATACATCCAAGACTATCACTCTATTGCTGAGCCGCCTTAACAGTCTGAGCTCCTGCTTACTATCAGGTGCTGGCAGCCTGTGTTGCCCAATTCCCAGTCTAGGGTATATGGGTGGAGTTTTGGTGGGGTTTGGGCTTCTCTTGTCCTGGGCCTCCAGGTCTTTTGTTGTCACAGGCGTGCTTCCCGGGGGAGTGTTGTTTCCTGGTTTTCTCCCCTCTGTTGAGGCGTATGCTCAGCTTTTTACTTCAATTGGGAGAAGTTGGTTGTGTTGTTCAGGTGCCGGATCCCCGGGCTTGGTTCCGGCCCCAGCCTGGAGCGCGCTTGTTAGGCCTGTGCTGATGTGTATACCCCCTAGGTTATACAGCCTGGGGGACACAGTTCAAATTTCTTCTACTGTTGGTAGTCTTGACCCAGGGGCGCTGTTCCTGGCTTGGGCATTTAAGCTCCCTTCCAGGGGTGCTCTTGCTCTAGCCTGGCCAGCTGAGTGTGCTCCACGGGCTGGTGGAGCTCTCAAACAGTTCCCAGTTTTAGTGGGTCCTGTGGTCCGGGTGCTGGGGTAGGGAGTCTAGGTCAGGGTCTGGGGATTCCCTCCAGCTCTGGTCTCCCTTGAGGGATACACTTCCCCTGTGGGGTACTCACCCTGGAGCTGGTTGTTTCTGTGTGGTGTAGGTCGTCAGTTGTTGTTGCAATCCGGGCTGGGTTGGGCGGTGGTGGCTCTGTGTGATTCTTTTCTGTCTCTGCCTCTGTCGAAGCTGTTGGGTCAAGAGTGTCCACGCTCAGGCAGCTTCTTCTCGGTACCTCTGGGGCCCAAGTGACCCCGCCGGGTTGTTGCGATCGTGATCGGGCGGGCGGGTGGTCTGCAGACAGGACCCTTTGTCGCGCCGAGCCGCTTTGGCGGGATGGAACCTCTCTGCTCGGGTGGAGAGTGCTGGATCGTTGCGATCGCGATCCGGCGGGCCGGGTGGTCTGCCCCAGGTTAGCTTTGAATTGCTAGGATTACAGGTATTAGCCACCTGCAGCCAATACAAACTAGGGTTTTAATAGTTCTCTCTCTCTCTCTCTCTGTCTCTCTCTCTCTCTCTCTCTCTCTCTCTTTCTCTCTCTCTCTCTCTCGGTGGTCATGGGGCTTGAACTCTGGGCCTGGTCGCTGTCCTTAAGCTCTTCAGCTCAAGGCTAGTGCTCTAGCCCTTGAGCCACAATGCCACTTCCAGTTTTTCTGAGTGGTTTATTGGAGATAAGAGTCTCACGGCCTTCCTGCCCAAACTGGCTTCAAACCCTGATCCTCAGATCTCAGCCTCCTAACTACCTAGGAATACAGGTGTGTGCCACCAGCATCCGGCTTTAATAGTTCTCTTAACGGTCATCTATGCTAATCAGCTCTAGGCTAGTTTCAAGAGATTTATTATATTCCTCACCATGGATGTTTTCCTGCCTTTTTGTATGCCTATAATCTTTTGCTGCTGGACATTGTGGATTTTACCTTGTGAATACCTTGGTATTCAGATAGCTTTTCTTGGAATCTTATATGGAATTCAGTTAAGTTACTTAGGCACATTTTGATCTTTTTGAGTTCTGCTTTTAAGAGTTGTTAGGCAGGTCCAGAAAAATGACCATTCTGGTATTATTTCCTATAACTATGGCAAGTACTTTTCCCAACTGGACTATGCAATGCCTTATGCACTATAAAGTTTCCTGCAGCTGGCCGCAACAAGCATTTTGTTACTAATATATATGCATGAGTCATCATCACTCCTTAAATTTCCTATGAATTACCAGTTTCTACTCCCTTGCTTACAAACCTTTGTTGATGAGGCTCTGCAGAGTACCCAGGAGAGACCTTTATCAGACCTCTGGGGTTCTCTCTTTCTCTCTTTCTGGTACTTGGCTCTATGAGCTCTAGCTGCTTTGGTCTCCCTGGATCATCAGCTCCATGTCAACCAGATCACCTGGGCTCTGCTTCCATTCTTGATCCTTGTGTCATAGCCCAGAAAGTTAAGCATGTTGGGGGCAATCATCTTTTCTTGTTTAATTCTAAACAAATTTCCATCCCATATCTCTTTATTTTTTTTCTATGAAATTGAATAGACCCAACTTGCTTTTCTATAGGATGCCCATTGTCTGGATTTGTCTGTTTGCTTCCTATTATATCACATAACCTCCTCTAACCAAGGAGTTGACGAACACTTTTCAGGAGTAGGCTGAAGACTGTAGCTCAGCCATACAAAGTTCAACCAGGGCCATGAAAACAAATAAAAATAATAACCAAAAAACCCACCTTTGAGTCAGTACTGGTGGTTCATACCTATAATCAAACTACACAGGAGGCTGAAATCTGAGGACAGAGGTTTGGAGCCAGCCTGGGAAGATAAATCCAAGAGACCGCTGTCTCCAATTAGCAAGCAAAAAGTTGAACAAGAACTCAAACTCTGAGTTCAAGCCCCTGTACTGGTAGACAATGCTCACATACACACAAAAACAACTTTCTGGGAGCATGCAGAAAGTAAACAGTCTTTGTGGGCCATATACTACCTCTGCTATATATTCTTATCTTCTGGCTTACTGTATTTTTTTTCTAAAAAAATCAATTCTTTAAAAATGTACAAAACCGGGGCTGGGAAGGTGGCTCAGTGGTAGAGTGCTTGCCTTGCACGCTCAAGGCCCTGGGTTCGATTCCTCAGCCCCACATAAGCAAAAAGAAAAAAGCCGGAAGTGGCGCTGTGGCTCAAGTGGTAGAGTGCTAGCCTTGAGCTGAAGAGTTGAGGGACAGCGCCCAGGCCCAGAGTTCAGGCCCCATGACCAGACCAAAAAAAAAAAAAAAAAATGTACAAAACCATTCTTAGTTAGGCCCTGGGTTGGTATTTTTTTCAGATGACGAAATATGCTACTTCAAACTCTCTAAACCTTATACAACAAACCTAGTAATCAACACAGCCAAATCAAACCCAGATATTTAGTGCTGAAACCATCATCCATTTCACTCTACCAGACTGCTGCTTAGAAAGTGATAGATTATGCTGGATACTGGTGGCTCAAGTCTATAATCCTAGCTACTCAAGAGGCTGAGATCTGAGGATTGCAGTTCAAAACCAGCCCAGGCAGGAAAGTCGGTAAAGACTCTTATTGCCAATAAACTACTCAGAAAAATCCAGAAGTGGTGCTGTGGCTCAAGTGGTAGAGCACAAGCCTTGAGTAAAAGCAGCTCGGGGACATTACCCAAGTCCAGAATTAAGCCCCAGGTCTGGAAAAATAAAAATAAATAAATAAAAATGATGAACTATGTTCTGACTTCAGCAAGGTTTAAAGTTTTTGTTGAGATAAAAAAAGAGACTTGGGGCTGGGAAGTTGGCTCAGTGGTAGAGCGCTTGCCTTGCATGCACGAGGCCCTGGGTTCGATTCCTCAGCACCACATAAGCAAAAAGAAAAAAGCTGGAAGTGGCACTGTGGCTCAAGTGGTAGAAGGCTAGCCTTGAGCTGAAGAGTTGAGGGACAGTGCCCAGGCCCAGAGTTTAGGCCCCACAACTGGACCCCCTCTCCCCCCCCCCAAAAAAAAGAGACTTATTGGCGGGGCTCTGGTGGCTCACGCCTGTAATCCTAGCTACTTAGGAGGCTGAGATCTGCCGGGGCAGGCAGGAAAGTTCTGTGAGACTCTTATCTCCAATTAACCACCAGAAAACTGGAAGTGGCAATGAGGCTCAAGCAGTGGAGCACTTGCCTTGAACTGAAGTGCTCAGGGACACCCAGGCCCAAAGTTCAAGCCCCATGTCTGACAAAAAAAAAAAAAAAAAAGGAAAGAAAAAGAAAAAAGAGACTTACCTAAGGAAGTCTTCCATTGGTTTGATGTCATTTAACAAGGACCCTAACCACATCCATTTTGTTCCTTACCAATCATGAAGCATGATTCTTATAACTTCAGCTGCTGATATTAAATTAGGCAGGAACAACTGTCCCCATTCTTGATCCGACATTAGAATAGTAGCCTTCATTATTGGCTCTACATTTCAGTGACCAAATCCATCCCAGAGCAAATCTCTAGGGGTAGGATCCAGGTATTACTATTTGGCTCAATAGTTGCTCAGTTGATTCTCTAATGAGCAGTCAAGGATGAGAATTAGAGCGTTAGAATACAGTAGTAACACTAAGTGACTGGATTGACTAAGTATGGGAAGGAGAAAGTTCCTATTCAAAAAAGATGAAACCAAAGAAAACGAGTAGGTAAAAACAGCAACATGACATCTGCAGAACTAAGCACAGAAACAGGTATTTGTAAGTATCCACATGGACTCCATTCTATGGGAAGTTTGAGAAGAGAGATTACTATTAATCTAGTCTAATTCAAGTGAGTTACAATTCTCACCTGTATGATTTCTCAGCCCTACTGCATCCTTCTAAATTGCATTGCTTTCTGCTAATAATACTCTTACTGAATAACTACTGTAGGCCAAAGTTAGCCATGTTTTCATTTAGTCTTCCAACAACTTTATGAGGTAGGTCTCTAATTTTACAAACAATGCATAAATAGACAAAAGGTAGCTTATATTGATTTCTAAACAAGCCATCTGGACTTCTAATGTATCATCTTATACTTTTTATTTATTTATTTTTTGGGTCCGGTTGTGAGGCTTGAACTCTGGCCCTGCGTGCTGTCCCTCAGCTCTTCAGCTCAAAGCTAGCGCTCTACCACTTGAGCCACAGTGCCACTTCCAGCTTTTTTCTTTTTGCTTATGTGGTGCTGAGGAATTGAACCCAGGGCCTCATGCATGCAAGGCAAGCACTCTACCACTGAGCCACCTTCCCAGCCCCATCTTATACTTTTAATCAATCTACTGGTGCAAATTTGACATCGATTGCCATGTAAGCACCTATAGCTATATATATGTAATAGAGTAACATATGTGTATGTATGTTTTTCTTGTAGACAAACTTGAACCCTTATATGTTGTTGGTTGGAATATAAAATGGTAATAAGTTTCTTTTTTTTTTTTTTTTTGGTCGGTCGTGGGGCTTGAACTCTGGGCCTGGGCGTTGTCCCTCAGCTCTTCAGCTCAAGGCGAGCGCTCTACCACTTGAGCTACAGCGCCACTTCCGGTTTTCTGGTGGTTTATTGGAGATAGGAGTCTCACGGTCTTTCTTGCCCGGGCTGGCTTTGAACCGCGATCCTCAGATCTCAGCCTCCTGAGTAGCTAGGATTACAGGCGTGAGCCACCAGCGCCCGGCTTGGTAATAAGTTTCTTTGGAAATCAGTTTGGCAGTGTCTTAGAAAGTTATAGAGACATACTATGCATGAATTCTAGTCTTAGTCATCTATTCAAGAAAGGTGAACACATATATCCACACAAAGACTTGTATATGAATATTCATAGCAACATTACTCTATGAGTAAAAAACTGGGAGCAACCCAACTTTCCATCAACTGTTAGTGAAAAAGCAAAGTACAATCTATCTTCACAATGGAGCTCCATTCAGCAATAAAAAGAACAGTTATATGTTACAACATGGGTGAATCTCATAAACTCGCTAAGTGAGGAGTCACACACAAAACTACATATTGTTTGACTCCGCTTCTATGGCTATAAAAGGGCAGTCAGTACAGTTATAAGTTATATCAGTGCTTTTCTGGGACCTAGGGTGAGCCAGGAGTGGGGACTGACTACAGAAGGACAAAGGAATTTTGGGATGATGGAAATGTTCCAAAATTAGTGATGTTTGCGCAACTCTATGTAATTGCTAAAAAATAACTGAGTTATGTACTTACATTGGTTAAATTTTATAAACTATAATAAGTTATAGTTCAACAATGCTGTTAAATCACTGAATTAAGTTTAAAAAGGGAGGGGGGTTCCTAATATTGAGACCAAGAACCTGTGATACAGAGAGTGTTGAAAGAATTAGGCAAGAGTGAATACATACTAAAAGAAGTGAAATATAAGTCTCTGAGTAGGTAAACCAATTATTAATACTAGAACCATAGAATGAAATAACACATCTTTGATTGACTTTAGTTCTAACATATACTTAGCTCAGCCCTGTGTTTGTGTATGTGGAGGTACCTGACAGCAAGTCCTCAAAAAAGTCCAGTAAGTGATTGAACACAATGGATGACAGAATGTGGAGAAGAAAGAAATGTACAAAAGCATTCCTGGTGGTCACCAGAAGGAAAACCCAAAACTGGAAGGACACTGATGAAAGTGAACTATGCAACTTGTGGGTAGAGATGGGAGGGAGGGAATGGGAGAGAATGAGGGAACAGATAGCACTATGTGAAAGGAAATGTACCTATTAACTGACGTATGTAAAGGTAACCCCACTGAATGTCACTTCTAAAACAACAATACATTTTTTACAAAACTCAAAAACTGGAGGGAAATGAACTACAGAGGCTTCATGAGGTTGCAACTGAGCATAACCTGGGGAAATCCCAACAGGTGGCAATGTGGGGAGGTGTTGTAAGGTGGGAAAACACGGGGCATTCTCAGGAAGTAGACAAATTTGGTTGAAGCATAAGGTACAAATAGTGTGCAGTGGCCAGCAGGGCTAGAAATGAATCCGAGACCCAGGCCTTCCAGTTACACAAAAGGAGAGTATATTGAAGGCAACCACCCACTCAAGAGTTTCCAATGAGGAAGGTGTCCAACAGTAGGGAAAAAGACAGAACAGCAGAGCTGAAAGGCAGGGAGAATAGTGCAGTTGAGGACAGTGCCTAAGGAGGAAAACTTCAATGAGGGATGTGGGAGGGAAGAAGGAAAGACTTCAGTTCTCTAGTCCTGGTGCAAGGGAAGTTCACCTTGAGTCACAAATCCTCATCCCCTGCAGGGATTCTGCTTTGTCACTTTCCCTCACTGGGGGATTTGTCTGTCTCTTCCATTCACAGATGAAGTCTGTAACCAGCACCTTTGGCAGACAATGTTTAAGAAGACATTTTTACTCAGAGTGTATGTAGTGTGTGTTTCAAACAAAAATAATTCAAAGCCGGGCGCTGGTGGCTCACGCCTGTAATCCTAGCTACTCAGGAGGCTGAGATCTGAGGATCGCGGTTCAAAGCCAGCCCGGGCAGGAAAGACCGCGAGACTCCTATCTCCAATAAACCACCAGAAAACCGGAAGTGGCGCTGTAGCTCAAGTGGTAGAGCGCTCACCTTGAGCTGAAGAGCTGAGGGACAGCGCCCAGGCCCAGAGTTCAAGCCCCACGACCAACAAAAAAAAAAAAAAAAAATCAACTTGGGTAAATAAAATTCATTTCACTTTAAGGAAATGCCTTTGCACGGAAAGAAGAGTTTCAGTCCTACGCTGTGTTCAATTTCAATGTGTTTTTTGAGGAATAAGGCAAATATTGAAGTAGATGGCAAGGCTTTGAGTTGATTTGAAGTAATAAGTGTTATGTGCCTCAAAGAATGCCTGTTAAACACTGAAGTTCCTTTCAATAATATATGTCTGTCTGCCAGCCTCTAAGTAAAGTCTGTGTGAAACAAAACTGTCAGTTCGTAAACAGCATTATTTTTACTGCAAAGATGGTTAGCCCTTGTTTTTTTTTTTTGTTTTTTTTTAACAAAGTATTTCTGTACACACTTGCCTTAACCACAGTTCAGTGGTTCTCTGACCTTAGATGAGTCACATCCTCTAGGCCTTAATTATTTCTTCAACTGAAATCAAAGGGTCAAACTAGATGGCATGGCTAACCTCATCCTTCAACAACTGTAATACCAAGGGGTTCTCACCATCCCGATTACGCTGGATATCTAAGGCCAAATGAGTAACTATCCTCTTTCAGTCTTCAGAGAAAATCCATACCTGTTTTCTAGATACCTGCCACGTATGGTACTAAGTTCTACTAGGAATGAGAAAAAAACAATTAAAGACAGTCTCTGCCTTCAGACTGCCTAAAACCTAGCAGGAAAATCCTCACAACTATGTAGGATAATAAGTGACAATAAAATTTAGACCACACTCTTTATTATTTAGGTAAATGAGTTTGACAGGATGTATCCCCAAATGTCCCTACCTCTGAAGGCAAGGTCAAGGATAATATTTCATGTTCAGCCCCAGCAAAGAGCTGGAAGGCTTATCTATGTGGCCCATGAGCTGGACAGAGTAGAACAGGTTTCATTTTCATATTTTATCATCTGTTAAGTTTTATTTCTTGTATAATGGAATATAATTCCTATGTGATGGACTGTGTAGAGGACTCAGCTAATACTGCATGTCTTCAATTTATATTAGAACACATGGAGTTGATAACAGTAGATACCATTAATGTAAAGGGAGAGACATATGCTGCACCTGATATTAGTTACATCTTGTCAGTACTCTGAGCCTGGAAACAACAGTGTCATAGGAGGAAGAATACTGGTATCCATAGCAACATCACCAGACTGGGACAATGTAAAAAGCAGTAACCTAGCAACTGCTGACAAGAAGTGTATAGGGGGAATTCTGCCAGTTCTGTAAATGACAAGCATGTAGCCCTGAATGCAACTAATCAAACAATGGCAATGCAGAAAATCTTGACTTACGGCTGGGGAATGTCAACCTCATAAAACCCTCATACTAGTATGCAGAAATTTTAAACAGGAAAAGCATGTGGACACCTCCTTACTCCCAATACTTTCGGTGGAAAGCTGGGAAAGTACCTTATGTGTCATATCTAGAATGGAAAATACATTTCAGCAGGCCACCAATCATCTCAGCTTCAATATACAGAGGCAATGAATTTGGATGAGAAGCCACCCAGGTGTCAGAGGAGAAATGTACTCTGCATGCAAAGAAAGTAGCATTACAAAGCTTCCAGACTCACACTATATGACATCCTATGAGAACTTCCCCACAGAGGTGGATGTTCAGAGGCAGAAGGAACCACTAGCTCAATCCATTTGTGTCACAAACACAGACACTAAGAGCCACAGTGAGGGTTTATTCAAAACCTGGAAGCTTGTGAAAGAGCATGGGCTAGAACATAGGTCTTTTACTTTCCAGACTAATTGTTTCCACCAAAGTATGCTATTTGCCCCCATGTGTAAACAGGCATACTTTATGGAAATGAAAAGTAATCATCCATTATGTATCATCATTAAGGTTTACCTTAAGAGTTTCTCTCTCATAATAGTGTTACCTTATCTAACACGAATGGGTCCACCTACCCTAAAATAATTTGTAGAAGATAGCTTTCTCTTCTCTCTCTCTGATTCTGGATCAACTTCAAAGGAATTTAGTTAACTGTAGTTACCAGAAATATTACCAGAGAAAGATTCCCTATTTGGGGTAGAATAGAGAATCTGTTGTTGTTTTTTAAAGTAGTCCAGTTGTAACTACATTTGCCTTGGAACTCCACCTACTTAGAACTAGAAGGCCATTAGCAATCAGCTACTCCAACCCTTTCAGAAACCTCAAACCCAGCCCAGAAAAGGAAAGTCCAGGGCCCCTTCACTGACATGATGGCTGAGAAGGCCCTGTGATGGCTGAAACGCTGGCTGGTCATTCCTCACCCTACTCCCCAAGTTTTCTCTTAGGCAAAGTCTACATTTTCCAACCCCTCTTGTAACTGTGCCCAAGAGTTCTGATCAGCAAATGAGAGCAAGTAATATGGATCATTTTTAGGCATGGTTCACAGAAATATTCCAGGTTTTCCCCTCCTTGAAAGCTACCTATTGAAAATGGCAGAGTTGAAACATGGCAGGAGATGGCTGGATTACTGACTCATTGCTTTAACCGAGACTTGCTCACAATCAGGCACACCTCTGTTAAGTAAGATTTGGAGACTTATCTGTTTATGCAATATTAATATAAACAGCAAATACCATAACTAGGGTTGTTCCTCTACACATAATGAATACAAGCACCTCCTTTTTTCTTTATTAGTAATTTCAAAGAGATGGCTTGTTTTACCTGTTGAGCCAGTACTGGAAGTAGCAAAAAACAGATTGTAGACTTATGCAAGTCATTTAACTTTCCTGGGATTCAGCTTTCTTGCTTAGTAAATAAGACTAGTATTCTGTAAATCATTTTTTCCTTAACATACAGCTGAAAAATTACCTTTTCCCCTAAATAAAATACTACACTGAACTATTATATCTAAAACATAAAAATGCTCAGTTTGAAATGGAAATGGGGAGGAAAGCAAGAAACTACTAGTTTCAAGGATACTTCAAGTCTTTACTGCAACCATTCTTCGGCTATCTTTGGAGATCTGTGGCTCCTGAGAACCACTGATCTGAGCCAGTGGTTTTCCAATTTTGTCCCTCCGACTCCCCCAGCTTGGACCATTACAAAGGAAATATGATGAGATTCCTCAATAAACAGAATAGATTGGGTTGGCGATATAGCTCAAAGGAAGAGCACTAATCTGTGCAAGGTTCTAAGTTTGCTCCCAACACCATGAAAACAAAACAATAAAACAAAAATGAAAACCAGAATAAAGTAACCTTAAAGTTAAATATATAAATACATAAAATTTATACACTCAATAAAAACAATGAGGCCTTTTTAAAACAGAGAGATAAGTATGGCGGCTCATGCCTTGTAATCCCAGCTACTTGGGAAGCAGAGGTAAGAGGAGTGTGGTCTAAGGCTGTCCCAAGCAAAAACATAAGACCTTATCTCAAAACAAAACACTAAAAAAGCAGAAAGGATGGAGGGGGGGGCAGTGAGGGGATGACTCAGGTAATAGAGCACTGGCCCAGCAAACATAAAGTCCAGAATTCAATCCCCAGTATCACATTGGGAGAGGGAGGGAGAGACAGACAGACAGACAGACAGACAGACAGACAGAGAAAAGAGGGAGAGAGAGACAGAGAGAGAGAGAGAGGAAGGGAAAGAGAGAGGGAGGAAGAGAGGGGTTGGAGGATAAGAATGACAGTGGCAGTCTTAGTGCCACTATTGTTTTTTGCTGGTCCTGGGGCTTGAACTCAGGGCCTCTTTGTGCTCAAGGCTAGTGTTCTACCACTTAAGCCACAGCACCACTTTCAGTTTTTTTTCTGGATAGTTTACTGGAGATAAGAGTCTCACTGACTTTTCTGCCTGGCAGTTTTCTAACCATGATCCACAGATCTCAGCCTCCTGAGTAGCTAGGATTACAAGTGTGAGCTACTGATGCCCAGATGAGGGCCACTGTTTTTTTACACAGCCAGCCTTATTACGACAAAATACTCTTTAGTTAACAGAGATGGTTATGAGAAGCTGTGGGCCAGTCTCTGTAAAGGCAAGTTCAGCCAGCAGCACAAGTCAAGGTCCTGATGGCCTCTCATGTATTAAATGGATGTATGACTTCACTCTCAAGGGGGTACATGATGTCTCATTTGGTAATGGTTCTTCAAAGTGTTATGGATTTCAAAACCAAAACCAAATGTGCAGAACATTTTACAACCCATTGGTCCAGACAGACTAGATGTTCTCTTTTAGTGCTAAAATTTATGAGATACAACTGGGTTACTGTCCCAGACGCTAATGAAGAGAAATGGAGATGATGTGATCAGTGTCAAACTTCACCAGCTGTTCTGCTGACTTATGCTTATTCACTGGGCAAAGATACTTTTCAGAGCAACAATTGTAGCAAACAGAGGCAGGAACAGGATGGGGGGGTGGGGGTAAGTAACAAAACAGTGCCTGGTTTGCTGCCAGTACAAAAATTGGGGGCTGCATCTCACACCAGCAACAAGGGCAACTCCTCAACTTTGTTTTCACCTCACAATACTCTCTACAGAGAACCAAGGGAATCCAGATTTCAGTATCAAAAGGGTGAAATGCCATTCTATTAAGTCAAATCTAACAGCATTACAACTTCTCCTTCACTACAGGAAATTATCTGAATCTTGGCAAAAAAGAACTCTCCCTCTCACTTTCCTTCCCTCCCTCCCCCTCTCTCTCAGCACTGGTCCACTTTGGCCTTTTATTTTTGGTGGTTGGTTAGTTGGAGGTAAAAGTCTCAGAAATTTTCCTGCCCGGGCTCGTTTTAAACTGTGATCCTCAGATCTCAGCCTCCGGAGTAGCTAGGATTACAGGCACAGGATTATGAGCCACAGGCACCGGGTATGACTCTCCTCTTTTGCAAGTAAAAATCAGATTTTAGTAGAGCTGTAGCCAGCACAACTACCCTGGATAAATAATTAACAGGCTCACATAATTACCATAAGACTTTACCAATAAAAACACCCATATGTTGAAAGAACAAGCAATTGCTACTTTAATGTGTTTAACCTACTAATTAGCAATAGTACCAGTCTAGAAATGCTGGAATTGTCTTCATAGAGGAGCTTCTATAAGCAAATGTCCCTGTTCTGTTTTATCTGAAGTGATTCTTTCAATTCCCTGTTGTAACAGTATACCAACAGAAAGAAATGGCTAAAATGGAATCCCAAACCCTTGGATTCATTTGACCTAGTCTCAAATCTAAGGTTAAGGGGACATTCAAAACAGTACCAACCCAACAAATATCACCTAAGATAAATATACACATGGAAACACATTTTCTTTTCTTTTTTTTTTTTTTTTTTTTTGGTTGGCTGTGGGGCTTGAACTCTGGGTTTGGGCACTGTCCCTCAGCTCTTCAGCTCAAGGCTAGCGCTCTACCACTTGAGCCACAGCGCCACTTCCGGCTTTTTTCTTTTTTCTTATGTGGTGCTGGGGAATCGAACCCAGGGCCTCTGACATGCAAGGCAAGCGCTCTACCACTGAGTCACCTTCTCAGCCGTGGAGACACATTTTCTCTCTGATTGGGAACTCATCCCTAAAAATGTGTGAAACCAATCTTGATAAGTGTAACTCATGCAAGGCCTTGGGAAAAAAAAATCTAAATTTCTGATTCTCAGGTTCCTTACATTCTAAAGAGAGAATGAGGCCCACTCCTTCCATCACAGGTGCAGAGGAAGCCAAAGTACGTGGGCACCTTTGGACAACTTAAATTATTTGTTTAAGAACTTATCGTGTGTGTGTGTGTGTGTGTGTGTGTGTGTGTGTGTGTATGTGTGTGTGTGTGTGTATGTGTGTGTGTGTGCGCGCGCGTGTGATCGCGCACACATGATATAAGGGATAGAACCTGAGGTCTTAGCATACTAGTCAAATGTTCTATCTCGGAGAGAGCCCAGCCCTTATAAGCTTGTTTTCTTGTTTCTTTTTTTTTTTTTTTTTTGGGGGGGGGCCCCAGTCGTGGGGTCTGAACTCCAGGCCTGGGCACTTGTCCCTCAGCTCTTCAGCTCAAGGCTAGCGCTCTACCACTTGAGCCACAACGCCACTTCTGGCTTTTTTCTTTTTGCTTATGTGGTGCTGAGGAATCGAACCCAGGGCCTCATGCATGCAAGGCAAGCGCTCTACCACTGAGCCAACTTCCCAGCCCTAAGCTTGTTCTCTTAAATCTCTTTGCAGGAGGGCTGACTGAAAATCGCCATGCTTGTTTTCTCAAACAACATATCACCTGTTAAGTGAAGCATATTTTTAAGAAGAAATAACAAAGTCCCCAATCTCAAAAGGAACTATTCATTCCTTTCTCCTTTTCCCCTTCCTCTCTCTCTCTTATTGGAAAGTGAACTAAGGGCCATACTTGCTAGGCAGTGCTCCCAGCATTACTTGAGCCATGCTTCATTCCTTTTTTGTATTGGGCCAGCTTGGGCTCTGATCCTCCTACTTGTGCTTACCCATGTCGCCATGGATGACAGACCTATACTACTATGCTTAGCCACTGTGCTTCCCTTGAAGCTGGGTCAACAGGTGCACATCACCATGGGAGTCTTGATTCCTCCTTTTTGTTGGGGCTAGCTTCAAACCATGATCTTCCAATCTCGCTTTCTAAGTAGCTAGGATTATTACAGCCACTTTACCTGGCTTCACTGACCCTACTTTTGATGAGCAATCACTGTCATTCACTGTAAAATATCCCTGGAACAAGGAGGACTATTTGTCAGCCAACAGAGGCAGAGTGACCTTAATACTTATGGTCACTGTGTTAAAGCCTTTAACCTTGGGGTTTAAAGGGACCTGGGAGAAATTGCCCTCAAGGAATGCACTAAATGAGCTGTTTACTCTTCAAAGAAAAAAAATCAGTCTTTTCAGGGAAGATTAGCTTCAGTTAGGGCACAGAGAGTATTCTTTGCGTGGGGTAAAAAGGCAGACAGGAAACAAAGCACCTGCTTACATCAACTTCCTCCTACTCAGTTCACCTCACAGACAGAAACTCTGAAATGGCTCTTCCAAGAGTTGAGCTGTGTGGGGTGGGGTGTGGGGGTGAGGAGGGTGGTGGGAACAATAGAGTCATTGGTAGTATGGAAAAGGTGCATTCAGGTCTGAATATAGCTTCAGTCACGCTGAGTAAACTCCTAAGTGACTAACTGAAGAGACAGTTTCAGGTCCTGAAAATACTCAGATGTTGTGGAAGTTAATTCAGTTTTTCACCTCATTACAACAAAACTCTCATTATTTAACTTACATGAAATTTACATGGGCAGCACAAAAAGCCTTAAAACAATTATTTGATTTTATAACTCAGCCTTCCCTTCTCCTCTTAATTAATGATGGTCACTATATGTTTTAGTAGCTTAAGGCAAAATCCTAAATCTTTTTTCTCTTCTTTTTTATCCTTATAATTTGTGGACAGATTAGCAGCGTAGGCTGACCTTGAATTTTCCATCCTTCAGCCTCAGCCTTCCCAGTACTGGGACTACAGCTGTGTACTACATGCCTGACGACTGAGTCATTTTTAATTTTTCTTTCCTCTCTTCCCACTGTCCACTCCTGTTTGTTCCATTAGCAAAGCTGTACTAGTTCCCAGTCAAAACCTATCCTACCTAACCCTTCTTCCCACCTCCATGATAAAGGTGTTTACCTGCGATCCACTTGCAGAGCTGCTCTGAGAATCTCCATGCTTCCACTCTCAGTCCCTGTGGTCCAATTTCTCACAGTATCTAAAGTAATCCTTGAACAACTATCAATCAGATCATGAGGTCCTGCTGCTCAAAATGTATCCCCATCTTCTCTTCACCCCAAATTAAACCTCACTGCATAACATGGCTGGCAAGGCCTTATAAACTCTGACCAGCTGCCTTTCCATTCATTCTCAGGCTTTTACAAACTGTTCTCTTTGCATGGAACACTTTTGCTGTTTAGCCTACTCACAGTGTGCTTCCCCAAAGGTTCCTAACCCTATCAAAAACTGAGTTGTCCTACAGGTACCACTTTTCCCTCTTCCTCGGCTTTATTCTGTTCATGGCACTAATTTCCACCTGACTCCCACAGTATTTTAGGACAGGGAATTTACCTTGATCTCTGCAGGGTCCCAATCACCCAGGACAGTCCTTTATACATAGTGGATACACACTGAAAATATCTGTTGAACAGATAACTGAGTTTTTTTTAAAAATAATTTTATTTTTTATTTATTATGTTTATGTGGTGCCAAGGAATCGAACCCAGGGCCTCATGCATGCTAGGCAAGCACTCTACCACTAAGCCACATTCCTTGCCATAACTGAGTTTTTTGTATGTGTATGATGGTACTAGGGCTAGAACTCAGGGCCTTCTGCTTTCACTGTCACAGTTGGTGCTCTACCACTTGAGCCTTGCCTCCAGTCTAGAATTTTGGTGGTTAATTAGAGATTAAAGAGTCTGGTGGACTTTCCTGCCTCAGTTAACTTTGAACTGAAATCCTTCAAGTTTATGCCTTCTGATTAGCTAGGACTACAGGCATGAGCCACTAGCACCTGGCTTTTCTTATTCTTTTTCTTTTTTTTTTTTTTAGTGGTGGCAGGGATTGTTTTGAGACAAGGTCCTGCTATGTAGCTCGTGCTGGCTTTGAACTCATTGTCCTTCCTGTCTCAGCCTTCCAATAGTAGGATTACAACTTTTTTCTTTGTATTGTGAAATAAATATAACATGTATAAAAGTAAATATATAAAATGTACATTTATTACTTAACAAATAGTTATAAAGCAAACACTCTAATTGCCAACAAGGTCAAGAAATAGACCATTATTCACTTTCCAATATCCTTTCCAAGGGGCAAAATGAGATTTTCTGAATCTCCTACCACATATACACTCCCCAGGTAGCCATTTTCCTGAATTTTGTGATGATAATCACCTCCATTTTCTTTATAATTATACTACTTAGGCACGCAGTTCTAATAATCATAGGAGAGTACAAACTTATTAAAACATACTTGGAGGGAAATACGGTAGTAGCCATTAAAAATCTAATGTACATGCCCTCTGACCTAGCCATCTGTTTCCAGAATTTGTCCTGGAGAACTGCAAATGTAACAGTGCAAAAAAAGTGCCAAGAATGTTTCTAATACCAAATCATTGTAACCAATACAACATTAAAAAATAAATAAGTCTGGTGGGGGAGGGAAGAGATAGTAGGAGAAAAACAAAGGAAGGGGTAACAATGCTAGACAAGAAATGTACTCATTACCTTATTGATGTAACTATAACCTCTCTGTATAACATCTTTACAATAAAATAAAATTTAAAAAAGTAAACAAGTCCAACATGCAGTAAAAGAAAATCATTTTGTTTAAACAAAAAGAAAGTAAAAATAAGTAGAAAAAAATGTACGCAGCCTGGAAATATGGCTGTGGCAGAACACTTGCCTAATAGTTACAAGGCCCTGGATTTGATCTCTAGTGCTGAAAAAAGGAAAAAAAAGCATGTACGTGTACATGTGTATCATATATGGAAAAAAGTAATGCCAAAATTGTCATGTTTTTCTTTCTTCTTTTGTTCTTTCTGGTGGTGCTAGGGCCTCAGATTTGCGAGGTTAGCACTCTACCAACTTAAGTCATATTTCCAGCCCTTTCTGGGGTTGGTTATTTTCAAGGTAGGGTTTCACTTTATGACTGAGCTGAGATCTTATTTTTTTGTGTGTGATGCTATGAATCAAGCTCAGGGACTTCTAAATGTGAGATAATTGCGCTACCTGCCCTTACATATTTTTTAACTTAGAAACTTATCCTGTAGTAGCAAGTGTATCCTCCACTAACAAGCATAAGGCCATGAGTTCTAAGCCTAAGTACTGGAAAAAAAAAAAAAAAAGCAAACAGCCCCAAATAAAACAAAAACCCCAATTTATTCTGAGTTTGATCCCCAGCCTTTAATAAAAATTAAAACAAAACCTACGAACTCAGGATAGAGGCAAAGTTAAGAGTTTCTGAATGTCTATGAAGGGTGATTCAAGTAAAGCTTGGACACTTAAGAAGCCACCCCATCCTAGCCAAACCCTCTAGTGCCAAGCTCCCACAGACACAGACTTCAAAGTGTCTGGCTTTACCTGAGCTACAATAGACCTTTCTTTATTCCAATCTCTCCATCACCAATCTCAGACGATTCCTCCATGCATCTCTTGGTCTAAGTCCTTCTAGTTTAAAATGCAGGCTTTGATTTCTCCTTGCCTTGGACCTATGCCTAACTTCCTGCAGATGGCTTTTGCTGACGGCATTTTACCCCTTCCTTGTCTCAAGGATTCTATGGTGATAGCCTTTTTTGGTTTCACTCAGAGCCTGTAGAACAGCAATTTTTAAAAATATTGCCCCAAATACAGCTTTTCAATTTGGGACAATTAAAAGAGAAACACCCAAAGCCAGCATGACTAGGTGCATGACAAGCTGAGTGTGAGTAATTAGGCAGGTACTAATAGGGTTGAAGGACTAACAGGCAGGGCCCTGGCAAAATAAGAGCAAAAAGAGTAGCTCACACCTATAATCTTAGCTACTCAGGAGGCTGAGATCTTAGGATTGCAGTTCAAAGCCCAGGCAGGAAAGTCTGTGAGACTCTTATCCCCAATTAACCACAGAAAATCAGAAGTGGTGCTGTGGCTCAAAGTGGTAGAGCACTAGCCTAAAAAAAAGAAAAAAAAAAGAATAGCAACTTAAAAAATAAATAAATACGTATAAAATGATTTTACAGTAAATTCTCAAGAGTCTGTTCTGGGAAGAAGCCATCAGGGATATACAGGGACAAACTATACATCCTCATCAAGGCTTTGTTCAGAAGCAGTCACTACTCAAGTTTTTCAAAGGAGGACCTCTGGCTGCTTCCTTCTCCAAACTAGACTACTGTGATTTGCAAGTAGAGAAAGATGACATACAGTCTACAGTGTGTGCTTTTAAGTAGGAAGGGAAGCCATAATGATATAAAAATACTGGCCCAAATTCAAACAATGGCCAATCCTCCCATGAAATGAGATTTTTTTTGGGGGGATGAAAGCAAAAAAGCTAATTTTCACCTCCATCAGCAAGGTATGGGAAACAGCTATAAGGTAAGACACTCTGTAACTGACCAACTACTGACCATGAAACCTAGGGGTATACAACAGAAAGATACTTAAATGAATGCACAAAGCCTCTATCCATTCTCATCTGTGGTCCATTTTTCAGTTCATGACACCCTGGACTTGGTTCTTGATATGAGTTGGACAGTGCAGCCTACCCCTCCATTTATCGAAGTCTAATCCTACTACCTCAGAATGTCATCTATCTGAAGATGATGTCTTCACAAAGGTAAACAAATTAAAATGAGATCTTTAGGGTCCTAATCCAATGTGACTGATGGTCTCAAATGAAAAGGAAAATTGGAACCCAAGACAAGAGAGAAGGCAATGCAAAGAGACACAAGGGAAAATAGCCATCTACATGTCAGCGAGATAGATTTAAAACAGATCTACTTCTCCCTCACAGCCTTCAGAAGGAATTACTCCTAACAACACCTAGATTTTGGACTTCCAAAAATGGTATACATTCAGTTCTGCAGGGAACGAACAACCTGGCCCTAGTAAAGAAAACAGGTCTAGCTACAACGAGGTGGTGGGATATATGAGAGAATGAAAAAGAAAGACATGACTAATATATTACATATAAAGCCACAGGAAAAAGTGTAAGAAAACATCCCAGTGTCTACAAACTCTAAAGCTATGCATTTTGGGAGAGGAAAAAAAAATCTCAAAAGTCCCTAAGCAATTTCAAATCTCATTCTTCAAAAGAAATCAATAGGTTTTTCCATTCTTTGGTCAGCAGGTACTAAAGTCTGCCCCTAATCTTTGCAAGACTGTGGGAATAGTGTTTTATTAATTTTTAAAAAACCATGAAACTGCTCTTTTACCTCTTATTTAAGTTTCTAACACTACTGAGATTCATTTTGAAAATAATATTTTACTCCAACTGCTTCTCAAGACTAAATCACAACCCTGCTATTATGTATATCATTATTATTAGAAACAAGGCTGTTTGCACATCTGTCAAATCACTGCTTTGGCTTTTAGCTACACAAGCAAGGCTCCATGAACAGTGTTATGCAGGTGTAGTTGGTTAAATTCACTGAATAATTGCTTCAGGACTTACTGAGCAAAACCCATACCTTCACTGTTGTTATTTGGGGAAAAAACTCTGGAGCTGATACACCATGTACCAGAAGGATCTTTCACAAATCTGCTACTTCAACATTTGAGATACACACAAGTGTTGTATCTCTCTTTCCTGGATATCACGTTTCACTGTACTTTTTCTGCTTTTGGAGTGTCTATAGGTCCTAGTAAACTCTACTGTCGATGCCACTGTAATGTTAACTTTTTAATTTAGAAAGTGAATTACACTTTCTCCAAGTATGTTGACCTGAGTTCCAAGCAGTGATACAGAATCTGAGGAACTGGAAGAGAACTTATTTTGTCCAGATGAGGAAATGCCCAAATAAACTTTGAGAAAGAAAGCCCCAGTGTATATGCAGCAATGTCCAATAGGTACTAAGAATGAAGGAATAAATCAGATTTAGGTCAATTTTACACAAATATTTTTTTGAATATCAACTTAAGTACTAGACAAAACATTGCCTGCATGGACACATTAAGATGAGCCATCAAGTTGAGTGGTGGTACCTGTAATCTAGCACTTGGGACACTGAGGCAGGAGGATCATGAATTTGAGACCAGTCTGGGCTACACAGCAAGATCCTGTCTCAGCAATAATAACAAGGAAAACCTTATGGATAAATGCAAACCATATGAATTTTTAAATGATATTTCACTTTATATTTCAGATTCTTCTGCTATTAAGAGAATCAAGATTGACCAGGCAAGAATCTGACCTATACAACAGATCACAGTAATTATAACAATAGCTGAGATTTGAGCATTACATGCATTATATCATTTAGTCCTCATAACAATCATTACCTACCACAGTTGTTTCCATAAACAAGAGGAGGAGACAAAAGGGAAAATAATGTTTGTTTTCCTAGCTAAGAGCTGGTATTTGGTCTCAGGGCTGTCTGGCTTCAAAGTCTGTGATCTTAATTGCTGACTTAGAAGTCCTGAAATGGAGGCACAGAAAATTTAATCAGTCTTGAATTGAAAGATACTTAATCAAGTCATGTATCTTCCTGTCCCTGAAGTTTTCCCAGATGTAAAATGAGAGTATTATCAATCCCTTCCTTCATCATAATGAAGATGCAGAAGCTCATGGGATATATTTGCTTATAATATCTTATTTTAGTGTTGAAAAGAACCATCAACACACAAGTATGTGTGCATGAATGTTCACAGCAGCTTTATTTACCAAAAATTGGAAACTACCAAATGTCCACCTGCCAGAAGATGTACCAACCCAATATGTTATATACATATAATGGAATATTCTTCTACCATAACATAGGATGAAGTGCTGATACATGCTACAACATGAATGAATTTTGTTACCATGATGCCAAGTGAAAAGAAGCCAGTCACAAAACACCACATATGGTATGATGTCAGTTACATGAAATGTCTAGAATGGGAAAACCCAGAGACAGAAGGTGGGTGAATGCATTAGGCCATGAGTTAAAGCACAGAGTTCAAGATTATGAGGAATGAAGAGTGACTACTAATGAATACAGGGTTTCTCTTGGGGGGGGGAGGTGATGGCGGCACAGCACTGTAAACACTGTAGAATCATTGAGTTGTATATATTTAAAAGGTAGATTTTAGCTGGGAGCTGGTGGCTCACACCTTTAATTCTAGCGTATTCCACCTCAGATCTCAGGAGACTAGATAGGATTGTGGTTCAAAGCCAGTGTAGCAGGAAAGTCCATGAGACTCTTATTTCCTATTAACCACCAGAAATGGAGCTGTGACTTGAAGTAAAAGAGTGCTAGCTTTGAGCAAAGAGGTCAGGATTAGCACTCAGGCTGAGTTCAAGCCCTACCACCACCACCACCAACAACAACAAAAACAACAACAACAAAGGTCAATTTTGGCCAGACACCAGTGGCTCACATCCATAAACCTACCTACCCAGGAGCCTGAGATCAGGAATACCTCTGGCATAAAGAGAGCTGAAGCAGAAAATTTTACTAAATTGCATCTCAAAATAACTAGCAAAAAGCCAGGCACTAGTGGCTCACATCTGTAATCCTAGCTACACAGGAGGTTGAGATCTGAGGATCATGGTTCAAAGCCAGCCTGGGCAGGAAAGTCCATGAGATTCTTATCTCCAATAAACCACTAGAAAATGGAAGTTTTCTTGAGCTATGGCTCAAGAGGTAGAGCACTTGCCTTGAGCTGAAGAGGTGAGGGACAGCACCCAGGCTCAGAGTTCAAGCCCCATGACCGACAAAAAAACAGCAAAAAACAAGAATGGAGGTATGGATCAAGTGGTAAAGTGTCAGCCAAGCAAATAAGCAAGTGTGAGGCCCTGATTTCAAACCTAGTAACAAAAAAGGAAATCTAGATAAAGCTTTTTTTTTTTTTTTTTTGATGCCAGTTCTGAGGTTTGAACTCAAGGCCTGGGCACTAGCTCTGAACTTTTTCTTTTTTTCTTCTTCTTTTTTTTTGGGGGGGGTCCAGTCGTGGGGCCTGAACTATGGGCCTGGGCACTGTCCCTCAGCCCTTCAGCTCAAGGGGAGCGCTCTACCACTTGACCCACAGTACCACTTCCGGCTTTTTTTTTCTGCTTATGTGGTGCTGAGGAATCGAACCCAGGTCCTCAAGCATGCAAGGCAAGCGCTCTACCACTGAGCCACCTTCCCAGCCTGTGAACTTTTTCTTTTTGTTGCTCATGACTAGTGCTCTACCAGTTGAGCCACAGTTCTGCTTCTAGATCCTGGTGTTAACTGGAGATGAGTCCTGTCCTATCTCAGCCTCCTGAATAACTAGGATTACAGATACGGGCCACCAGCTGTTGTTTTGTTTTGTTTTCTTTTGTCGGTCCTGGGGCCTGAACGCTGGGCCTGGGCACTGTCCCTCAGCAATTCAGCTCAAGGCTAGCGCTCTACCACTTCAGCCACAGTGCCACTTCCAGCTTTTTCAGCTTATGTGGTGTTGAGGAATCAAACCCAGGGCCTCATGCATGCAAGGCAAGCACTCTACCACTGAGCCACCTTCCCAGCCCCGCTGTTGTTGTTTTTAAAGAACCATTCTGGAAGCCATGGCAGCCAAAGGAAACAAATGTAAAAATACTTTGGACAAAAATATTATTGTAATATTATACTCTGATTTAGATATTATATATATGCTCATAAAAACACTGCAAAACAAACAACAATAACAAAAAAAAAGCACAACATGGCCTTATACTACCTTTGTTGGCTGCTATCTTGTCTAGGAGAATCTTAATTCACTTCAAAGTACTTAACTTCTCTAGTTCCTGAATACCCAGTTAATAAAATGATAATAAAATGCAATCTAAACTTGCTGCTAATGGAAACCCCAGGGACACGTCCTGCTTAAGAAGAGAAAGGGGAAAAAAAAGCCGCAAAACCACCAAAGGCCTATATTCAAATCCAAAGAGGGTAACAAGAATCTAGATCTAGTGGAAATGCTATCTTCCTACATTCTTTTTGGAGCAGCTTATCAGGAATTTCTATAGTGAAATCAGGCAATAGGACAATTATAAAGACATTGCTTAAATAAAACAACGCCAAAATAAGCACTTACCCTCATGTGCTGCTCACTGTAAACAATTAGCCCATGTTTACTTCTACAGCACTTGTATGTGGCACTAATTTTTACCTCCATTTTAAAGGTAAGGAAACTGAGGTATGAGAAAAGTCACCCAGTTAATGAGAAACAATCAGTTCTACGCTCTGCAGTTACATATGAGCATTTGTTTCCTCCCTTCATCTATTTTGGTCACCTACCTTTCACTAGTTCAGAAAGTACTAGGGTGGAGTCTGACTTTGCAACATGAACTTGGTCCCAAGAAAGCTTAATATCCCTTTGATTATTCTGATTTATTGTATTCGTTCTGTAAGTCTTCATAAGAAAACACTTGCTAGGAGCTGCATTTGAACAAATAAATCAATCTGGCCAGGCCCTGGTTAACATGAAAAATGAACAAAGAGACTCAAAAACCCATAAAATTTTTTACAAGAATAATGATTCCCTTCCCAAACTGTGGAAAAAGGTTTTAGAATTGACTCAGAAGTGTTGGGAGAGAGCCAGCCCTGTGCACTGACTTCTGGGATTGTCTAGGTCTTGCTTCCCAGGCAAGCAAACGGTGACTGGTTTCTCCAGAAGGGAAACCTGCATGAAAGACTTTTTAGCTCTACCTACCACTGATTCCTCACCTTTCACATGCACTCATATTTTCCTGTAATTCGCTAGTCTCCAAGTCATTCCGTTCTCTCTCTCTCTCTCTCTCTCTCTCTCTCTCTTTCTCTCTCTCTTCCTTCTCCCTTCTCCACTGATAGCATTTCCCTCACAATTCCTTGTGAGGCAGAAAGATTTTCAACTGTTTCAGAAGACCAGAGGAAAACACATATGATACAGTGAGTGAAAAAACTTCTTCAGAGCGTCACCCACTAAACCAAGGTAAGATTCAGAAATTAACCTCACTCTGCCCTACCTAAGCCTTAGAAATGTGGTAAGGGTTCTTTTTTCTCTGCTAACTGAACTTATTAGTTTCATTATCAACATGAAGGAAGGACTGAAGTACAGTAATACAACTGCCTTTTTTTTTTTGAGGCAGGGCTCACTATATAACCTATGTTGTCTTCAAACTCACAATCCTCCTCTATTTTAACCTCCCAATATTACAATTATAGGTGTACACCACCACACTTGGCATAAATCTAGGTCTTAATTTTCAAAAGTAGGTAGATTTATAGACCAAGGCATTAGTAACACTGCTGGATTTCTCTCCCCACCCCACCCCTGCCTCCATCAGTCATGGGGCCTGAACTCTGGGCCTGGGTGCTGTCCCTCAGCTCTTCAGCTCAAGGATAGCGCTCTTACCACTTGAGCCACAGTGCCACCTCCAACTTTTTCTGCTTATATGGTTCTGAGGAATCAAAACCCAGGGCCTCATGCATTCAAGGCAATCACTCTATCACTGAGCCATCTTCCCAGCCCCTCCTGGATATTTTTTAAAGGTATGTTCTATATTTGAATTAAATGTCTACCCATTCAGCCCTCAAACTCTAAAAATTTTAAATACAGATGTGATTTTTATCTCCTTCCATTAACCACATTGGCAAATACAGCACCAATGCAAGTCATTGGCTGTACTAAAGCTCTCTAAATTTTTCAGTTTAAAAACTGTATCTAAGCCAGATGCTGGTGGCTCACGTCGTAATCCTAGCTACTCAGGAGGCTGAGATCTGAGGATTGAGGTTCAAAGCCAGCCCGAGCAGGAAAGTCTGTGAGACTCTTATCTCCAATAAACCACTAGAAAACCAGAAGTGGCACTGTGGCTCAGTAGTAGTGTGCTCGCCTTGAGCTGACTATATCTAAAAACACAAAAGGACAGCACCTTTTAATATTTGGACTGAGTTAATATAATTTTACCAGTAATGATAGAATTTTCTAGGCTTAGGAACCATAGGCTTTTAAAGCTAAAAGAAAAATTAGACATCATTAGGCACAGCTCCTTTATTTTAGAAATGAGGAAGAATCCCTAGTTATGAGTGTGTCAAAGATGCCTTTGAGCTCCTGACATCTAGAATTTCTTGCAGATAATGACTTGACCTCCAAACCAAAGGAAGCAAAAGCCAGATTTGATGGTGGTTTTTTTTTTAACCATATATACTCCTGTTATCATACAGAAGCTCAATTTCAACATTTAATATTTTACATCATCAATTCTTATGACTCACCCGGCTGAGTTGATCCAATAACCTTTGGTTCTGTTCTGACAGTTCCTGGACAGCTCGTGTTTTCTCTCGATCTGCTTCCCGCAGATGGACTTGCTGCCTCTCCAACTCCCCCTGTAGCTGCTTCACATCACTCTCCAGCTCTGACACTCGCCCTTCCCACTCTCCTTCTCTGTTCTCAAATCGTCTTCTCAGTTCGTGTTTCTCTTGTTCTAAATGCTGGGTAAAACGTGAAGAAGGTTGAGAAACTGTTAAAATATTCCACAGCCTTTCGTGTTTTTCTCTATTCACACTCCTTTAACTTTCCCTGTTCCCAGATAGTGAGCAAAATAAAACAACCTGCCACATAGGAAAAGTTGTCCAATTCACAGCTACAAAAATATTCTTCTTCCAGAGCAACAAAAGGAATTGGTTTCGCAAAGAAAACATCATTCCTGTTGGAAACAACGTTATGTTTATTCTCTCTGGGTAGGAGGTTCTAGACTTGGGAATTCACTTGAAATTTAGCAAGTCATGTAACTTACTGGTAAATTATACAGTTAAACATCTATAAGTGAGTACTAGAATCAAAATACACATTACTTTTTTTTTCAGCCATGAGGCTAAAAATCAGGGCTTGGGCACTGTTTTTGAGCTTCTTTTGCTCAAGGCTAGCACTCTACCTTGTGAGCCACTGTGCCACAACTGCCTTTTCTGTTTATGTGGTATGGAGGAATTGAACACAGGGCTTCATGCATGCTAGGCAAGCACTCTACCACTAAGCCACACTCCCAGCCCACATATTACTTTCTAAAGGTGGTTCCTTTTGGAACCGTCTACTATGCATGGTGTAAAATCAGACTTACAACCATAGATCTTCAGAGATGGAAGGAAAAATCTCCCCTGGAGATCATTTAACCATCTCTTTTACAAGTGAGGAAACAGAAGCAGTTAAGTGACTGGTTCAATGTCAATTAAGTGGCAAAGCTGGGATTTGTGTCTTAAGTCAATTGACAGTTTAGTGCTCTAAATCACAGCTTAATAAATGTTTGTCCTGGGTTACAACACTGTATTTCAAAATGATTAAGGTAAGTTCAGGTACAAGCTCACTTGTAACCGCTGTCTATTTATTTCCAGCCCATTCATCCATTCTTGTGTGCTTACCAGGGCACAGGCACTTTTCTGGGGACATAGTGATGAACAAAATAGACATGGCTATTGCTTTATGGGATTCCAGTCTAGTCGGTGGGAAGTAATGTTACAAATAATAAAGTATGTGTGAGAAATGCAACTAGTACAAATGCTTTGAGAGAGGCACTTCTCACCAGCATGAGAATATTTTGTCCAATGTTTCCCTGGTATTGTTGAACTTCCAAAAATGAGAATGCTGTAAGAGTCACTGTAGAAACTTCATAAAGATAGAATCCAGAAACAAGTGCTAATTGCAATCCTAAAAGTGTTATCCTTGGTTTTATTGAATTTTTCCAAAATGAACGGCTGAGCAGAAGGCAACAGCAAGAACTCAGCAATCACAGCGTTAGTGAGAGGCCAGATAAATTAGGCTTGTGTTCTAAAAAGAACAGAGAGACTTAAAAGCACTCAGCAAACAGCTGCCCACGAACAGCACAACCAAGCAGCTAAAACAATCCAATCCACATGGGGGAGGGGCTGAAGGCAGGTGGTACTGATTGGTAACCTAATCTGCCCCCTCTTTTTTTTTTTTAAATCTTGGCAGATTATGGGTCTTGAACTCAGGGCTGTGAGCTGTGGCTGGAGCTCTACCAATTGGGTCATGCCTCCAATCCTGCTTTTTTGCTGGTTATTTTGGAGATGAAGTCTCTCCAGAACTTTCTGGCCTTGAACTCAGTTCTCTTGATCTCAGCCTTCTGAGTAGCTAGGATTACAGGTGTGAGCCTCTACCTACCTGGTAGCCTTTTTATTTCTTTAGCAGGAGACAAACTTTCTATTGCAGGATTCCCTACTCTTTGCCAGAATCAAGACTTAGTTATTAATGAACAGATATAATTTAGCCTTTTGTACATAATTTAGCCTCTTACCTACTATAAGAAAGGTTTCTCCTAGAATTACATTTTCACTTAGGTGTTAAATTCAAAGGAAACTCTAGATAGAATGTCTGGAAGTGAGAGGTGAGGTTCTACCTATGTTCTTATTTTCCAGGGTTCTTTGGTATTTTTAGTCAGTATAAAATTTGTCAAGATTATCAAAATAAGGAAAATATAAAAAACGATCATAGCTAGGTGGTACTTAAGGACATATAAAAATGAAATTTGCATGTTTAAAAATAAAACAACTAAACTAGTTTAAATTGTTATTCTTAGAAAAGGGGGAGGAAAGCTGGGTGCCAGCGGCTCATGCCTGTAATCCTAGCTACTCAGGAGGCTGAGATCTGAGTATCATGGTTCAAAGCCAGCCTGGGCAGAAAAGTCCGTGAGACTCTGATCTCTAAACCACTAGAAAACCGGAAGTGGTGCTATGGCTCAAGTGGTACAGTGCTTGCCTTGAGCTGAAGAGTGCAGGGACAGCGCCCAGGCTCAGAGTTCAAGCCCTATGACTACAAAAAAAAAAAAAAAAAGAAAGAAAGAAAAAGAAAGGGGGGAGGAAGAAGGCAGAGTGGTGAAGGGGGTGATTGGGATACAATGTATGTATATGTGGAAATCTCACTATAAAACTCCCTCTTGTAGATAAACATATGCTAATAAAAAGGGAATAAAAACACCCAAAGGTAATGTGAGAAAAAGGAATTAGATAAGGGCTAAGGAGATCTGAATGCATTAACTTGGTGATGTATCTGTACTGCTTCATTAATTATGGCAAATGTACTACACTAATATATTAATAAGAGAAAACTGAAGGTGAGGTATATAGAACCACACGAAAATCTGATTTAGTGAATAATATAGTCTAGACAACACAAGGTTGAAAAAAATGGCCAAATCATTCAAGATTTTTAAAATTTGAATTTTCGTTTTAATCCTGAGATGTTTAACTACAAACTTTCAACTAGTAGAGATCTTAAATACTATGGCCTTAATGAAAAAGTAGTGCAGGATTAAGTACTTCATGTTTGAAAGAAAAAAAGATCTTAGGTTTGGTGCACAGAACTGAACAAATATTCAATATAAACTCATAAGAAGGTATATGAGAGATCCTGAAAATGGCTTACTGGACCTTAAGTTAGAAAGGTGTGGATTTTAAAATAGAAAGGAACAATGAAGCCATTATTCTTTGAGACTACTTATATTATTCTTTCTTTTCTTTTAAGACAAGAATTCCATTATATTGCCAGACTAGCCTCAAACTCAGCCTCCTCCTGCCTCAGCCTCCTGAATGACTAAGATTATGAAGCTACCATGCCCAGGTACCACTCCTACCAATTTGTGAGAAAATATGTTTGACCGCAATGTCTGACAATTTCTGAAAAATAACAAATCCTCTTTAAAGGGTTGTTTACCCCCAAACATTTAATTGAAAATAGAGCAGCTGTGTTAAACTTTAGGAAGCATTTTGTGTATCAGACATGCTAAAATTTAGGTTGCTCAAAAAATATACTGAAGGGAAAACTCAGGGAAAACTCATTTGTAAGTATCAAATAGTACTAGTG
The DNA here is from genome assembly GCF_024711535.1 of Dipodomys merriami. Lineage (NCBI taxonomy): Eukaryota > Metazoa > Chordata > Mammalia > Rodentia > Heteromyidae > Dipodomys > Dipodomys merriami. The sequence continues at coordinate 1,630,004 of NW_027203126.1, forward strand.
AAAATCAGGTTACTCTCACATCAACACTAAAAATTCACAATTAAAGCTGGGAGTAAGTAGTGCAGTGCTTGCACTGCACCCTGCATTTGATCTCTAGCACAGTTGAGAAAACAAAACAAAACAAAACAACCGGGGGGGGGGGGGAGTCCACCAACAAAGCAGCTAATGGCAATATCCTATAAGCTATTTTTAAATGTACACTAAAAAAATAGTAAGAGCTGGGTGCCATGGTGCATGCTGTAGTCCCACCTAATCAGGAGACTAAGGCAAGAGATCATTTGAGTCCAGGAGTTCAAGGTCAACATTGACAACACAGCAGGACTCCATCTCCTCTTTAAAAACACACACACTTAGACAAACATCTTATAGTTTTCAAATACATCTAGAAGAACTAGATAGCATAAACTGTTAGTTTAAATTTAGTTTTTAAAAATGTTTTATATGTAACATCTAATTTGCCACATATATATTAACAATATTGTTAGCCATTCTCAAGAATTTAAAAATAAATCTTTATTATGAGAGTTTATGGGCTGATCAGAAAAGGAATAGAAGATCTTCAATATTTATTGACCATCAAGTCAATTACAAAGTACCAAAGGTAATTTATGCTTTCACAATAAATTTTTTTTTTTGCAGTAGAATTTTGAAAGCTTTTTCCTTTGTTGAAGAAACTATAAAGGCAGCACATGGAGACCAGGATGTGTGTAACTTCACACTGAGGGTTACTATGAAATCTATCACTAATCAAACTGATACAATGTTCCTTTTAAGTTTGTTGTCTCTTCAATCAAGTCTCTCACTGAAGGAATTTCAAATCACAAGTAAAAATCTCTACCATAGTACTTCTTTACAGAGTCCTGTAATTGAATCTCTTTAGAAAAAAAAACCCTTTTATGGACCTCTATTTCAAGTGGAAATTAAACAATTCAATGCATTCGGTTACTTTTTGGCAGTCTGCACACAAGTTTCACAGACAACTTCTCAGAGACATATCTCAGGAGTTCATCCATTGGCAGAACTATTTAATAGGCCAACTGAACTATAGAACACTGGTTGGTTTCTTTCCCCTTCCCCTCCATTACACTTTCGACATATTGCTGACTTACAGATACAGTTAAATCTTATTGCAAAAATGTTTCTGAAACCACATTCTATCTGTTCAACACTAGGGTCAATTTAGGACCTTATTTAGGTCTGTATTCTTTACTTGTAACTAAGACTATAAGATCTGGTCACAGCCAAACTGAGTAAAAATAACGTCTCCACAGCCATAAATGAACCACTCTCCCCTTTTTTCTTTCTCTCTTTTTTTTTGCATTAAAAAAAGAGAGAAAAATGTATTCAAGGCCCTTGTCTAGGTAAAAGCAAGAAAGACATAGCTCTGGTAGAAATACTAGCGATTACTTTAAATGGTCTATTTATAACAATGGTTGGAAATAATAAGGTTTCATATCCAACTGTATGAGCCCGAGAGCCAGAACCCAGAAAAAAAAAAAGTAATACTTAAATACATGTAACTACCGAGGCCCAAATTAAATCCACTACTAGTGGTCACATGTTGAGCCTCGCCTGATTTCTGCAATAGAACCACATTCCCTAATCCCTGAGTATTTGCAGGCTATATAAAGCTCCTTTTTAGGGGCACTTGTTCCCACAACTCTGAGCTGCCAGGAAGTTAAGACAAGGGCATCTAGAGGCCTTAAAGCCCTAACTGCAAAGCTTGAAGGCTAACACCCTGATTAGAGATTAACTACTTCCCTGAAAACCTGGAGCCTAATTTAAATGCTTCCCGACTTTCTCATTTCTGTGTGTGCAGACATCGGCTGGGTGCTGTATAAATTAGTCATACTGTAAGCTCTATTTTAAATGCTGTGTACAGTACATATATAGAACGGCCCTCAGCAGTGGGAGCCGTGCACGGACCCATAGCGATGAGCAGGGTGGGAAAGTCAGGTGGGTTCAATGACTGCCCTGATCTGATGATTACAAACACTCCATCCTACTCCCGTTTCCCTGATGATTTTCTTCGAGGCAGGGCGAGCACGGACATGGGGGAGGGTGACGGCTCCCCAAACTGCCCGGTGATGGAGGCTACCTGGGCTGCCCCAGCTGCCCACCCATCCTGAGAAGGGAGAGGTCCCTCACCTCCAGCTTGTCGGTCAGCTCCTTGTGCATCTGTTCGTACTGCCGGCTCATGTCCTGATTCCTCTCCAGCAGTGCCTTGCCCAGCCGGGCCGCCAACACCAGATCCTTCTCCTTCTGCCGGATCACCGACAGCAGCTCGGGGTCCTGGGTAGGCAGTGGTTGCGGTCCGGCTGCCTCGGCCGGAGGCCCCAGCTCGGCCTGAGAATGTTCCCCGAGATCAGACGGCCGTTCCCCGGCCGCCAGCAGCGCCAGCTCCTCCTCTAACGCCAGTTCCAGCTCCCCGGGGCAGGAGACGAGGGCGGCGGCGGTAGCGATGACGGGATTCCGGACTGCGTCCCCGGCCGCGGCGGGCAGCTCCATGCAGCAGGCGCTGTCCGGCTCGGCAGGTGCTGAAGTGCGGCCGGCCAAGCCCAAGCAGAAGGTGGACATGGCCCGCACGCGCGGAGCCCGCAGCGGTGCGGCCCGGCCGGCGCGCGCCAGGCTGCAGCGGGGGAGGGGCCGCGCCGCGCCGCCCCGCCGCCCCGCGCCTCGCCCGGCGCCGCGGCACGCGCCCCCCGGGTCCCCGCGAGCCCTGGGCGCGGCCCGCGCCGGCCCGCCCCGCCCCGCCGCCCCCCCCCTCCGCGCCGGCGGCACGCGCCCCCGCCCCCGGGGCTCAGCTGCTCGCGCGCGTCGGGGGAGGCGGAGGAGGAAGAGGGAGAAAAAAGGGAGGGGTGGGAGCGAAAGGGAAGGCCGAGGAAGTGAAGGCGAGGGGGCGCGAAGCGAGAGCGGAGGGTGCGAGGAGGAAAGCCGCCGCCGCCGGGTGTTCAGCCGCCCTGTTGCTGCTGCCTCGGTCGCTGCTGCTGCCGCCGCCGAGCCGGCAGCGCTTTACGGAGCGGGCTGCGCTCCTCGGTCGCGGCGATGCTCGCGGGGACTGTCGCTGCTGCTGCCGGCGGCCGCGCTCTGCAGCCGCGCTCCATGTCCCTCCACTCGGCAGCAGCCCCGGCAGCAGCGGCGACGGCGGCGGCTGCTGCTGCTGCGGCTGCTGCTGCTGCAGGGGCCGAGGCGGCGGCTCCACATCGCGCGCCGCACAGCAGCCCGGAAGCCCCTTCCGGCCTTTCCCCGGCTCCTCTCACATACACACCACACACACAAACACACATACACACACGCACGCACGCACACACCGGCCCGGCCGCACCCCGCCCCGGCCTTCCGGCCGCGCCCCTAGCCGGCGCTTGACGCGCGCGGCACCTGTTCTCGGCGCCCGCGCGGGATTCGCTGGCGTGCGTGTCTCCTCAGCGGCGTACATACAGGTGGCGCCCGCCGCCTTTAACCCCTACGTTGCCTCACGCCGCTGGGGTTGCCGGGGGGGGGGGGGGGGGGGGGAGGGCAGTAGGAAGACGGCTGCGCGCGCCACCCGCGGAGATACCCGGAGCATCCCGATAGGTCACGCCCCCCCCCCCCACCGTGTTTGCCACGCCCCCTTCGCCTCCAGTCTTTTCGCTGAGTGGCTCCGCCCTCCTGGCTCCAGTGTGGCCCCGCCTACAACACGCCTCACCTCCGGGCGTGGCCCCGCCCCTAGTTTCTCACTCACACCTCGGCGAAGCACGGCTCCGCCCCTAGCCTCGTTTTCACCTCGGGGCGTGGCCCCGCCCCCAGCCTCTTTCTCACTTCTTCGCGGGGGCTAGGCTGAGTCCCTTCCGGGCTGTCACATCGCGGTCTCTTGGTTCATCTGTGGGCCGAGGGAATTGAGGACATTCCTGTAAGACAGGTAGCCGCGTCTCCCGAGACTCGCAGTCGTGGATTTTAAGTCTGACTTACCCCCCACCCTCCGTGAGAGCTCAGTAGTCAGGAGGGGGAGCCCTTAGAGAGCCGGAGGAGGAGAGATGACTTTGGAACCCGGCATCTTAATGATGATGACTCAGGGATATGGAAGGACGAGAAAGAAAGGGTTTACTGTGCAGAAATAACAGGCCGGGCAGAAAGTGCTCACAGATGGGAATACAAAGAATCCTCCTGACGATGACCACGGCTTGTGACACTTCCAGTGTGTAAGGCTTTCCGTGCACTGTCTTGGTCTTCACCAGGGCCTTACAAATACTCTTCCCACATTGCACGCCTGAGATTCAGGTCCAGTCAACCGTAAACCATTATTCTTTGATTTCGTCTTTGAAGAAGCTAAGTGGTCATTTATGACCTAGGTAGATACACAGGAGGTTTCTCAGGCCTGTAATCCTAACTACTCCTGAGGCTGACACCGGAGGATCTAAGTTCAGAGCCAGCCCTGGGAGGAAAGTCTGTGAGACTCCTTATCTCCAATAACCATCAAAAAGCTGGAGGGCTGGGAAGGTGGCTCAGTGGCCTTGCATGCCTGAGGCCCTGGGTTCGATTCCTCAGCACCACATAAGCAAAAAGAAAAAAGAGCTGAGGGACAGCGCCCAGGCCCAGTTCAGGCCCCACGACCAGACCCCCACACACAAAAAAAGCTGGAAATGGAGCTATGGTTCAGGTGGTAGAGAACCAGCCTTTAGTGATAAAGCTAAGGGATAGTGCCTAGGTCCTGAGTTCTAGCTCCAGTACTAACATACCCACATCCACAAAGAGAACCAAGGAGTCTACTTAAAAAATGGCTCCCAGTCAGTTATTTTTCCAGTCCTGGGGCATGAACTTAGGGTCTGGGCACTGTCCCTGAGCTTCTTTTGCTAGCACTCTACCACTAAAGTGCCACGTCCGGCTTTTTCTGTTTATGTGGACTGAGGAATCGAACCCAAGGCTTTATGCATGCTAGGCAAGCACTCTACCACTAAGCCACATTCCTAGCCCTCAGTTCTTATTCTGATCTCATTAGTGATCTTTTTGTCTTGTGGGCATTTTGTTGTTGTTTTTGTTGCTTTTCCAGAAGTAATTCCCACCAGGAACCATAATTGTTTTATTTACCTCTTGGATGCCAACTCATTTTTGAGTTAGGTCATACTTTGATTCTTTTCATTCCCAGTGAAGTGGAAATCTCAAGGCATCAAGGAGACTAAGGTGTTTCTCCTAGTTTTTTATTTCATAATCAAAGTATTTATTATGTCTAAATAGTACTCTGATTTTGCAGTCTACCCTCAGATAAGAGGGCAAGAATCCAAAAAGTCCTGAACCTCAGAGCTGTCTTTGGAAATGAGAGAGACAACTGAGGCGTTCCCACGTCAACTTTAGAGCTGAATGTCTGCACTTGCTCATGGTACCATGCAAGCAATGGATTGTTATAACACTTTTTTTTCTTTTTTAAAAGGACTCTTGATCAGAAATTGTGAGCCCTGTTAATATCAAGTTGCAACTCCTTTTTGCCTTGTTTGAATCACAAAGGCCCAATCTCTCCCTAATCTATATGGAGACTCACATAAAGAGAATAAACAGGATTCCTAAGCAAAAATGACTTCAGCTATTAGGTTTTTCTCAATGCAGACATCACCCTGACAAAAAAGAAAAGAAAAAAAAAAAAAAAGACTGGCTTGATGCCTTTGGAGGAGGGGTCCTGATCTGTTAAGACTTAGCTGTTAACTGTAACAATGCACTCTTTGGGTGCTGGCTGTAGCTCTTGAATTTCTAACCTAACAATGTTCCACCTCCTGCCCTAACTAGAAAATGATCTCTTATTTCTATATTTGTCCATAAACATTATACCCTGCAAATGGCCAAATGAAACCAGCCCAATCGAACCACTTCACATTCTAGAAAATTATGGAAGCCACATACTAGTAGTGCATGCCTCTAATCTTAGCTACTTAGGAGGCTGAGATTTGAAGATTGTGGTTCAAACTCAGGCTGGGCAGGAAAGTCTGTGAGTCTCTTATCTCCAATAACAACAACAACAACAACAACAGAAAAGGCTGGAACTGGAGCTGTGGCTCATGTGATAAAGTGCTAGTCTTGAGCACAAAAGTTCAGGGATAGTGCCCAGGTTCTGAATTCAAGCCCCAGTACTAATATAAAAAAAAGTATTGATGTCACCAAAAACTTTTAGTTTGTAGCTATAAGTATTGATATTTACCATATGGAGAAGAATTTAAATTATTTATTTAAAATACTTATAATAAACTGATGCTGTATCAAACTATGTTTTATAAAGAATAGTTATATATTCATAAACTTTTAAAAATTTTATGAGAATCACATCCTATATCTGCTTCTTCACTTAATGTAGTACTTTTGTTTTGTTTTATTTTTCCATCCTGAGGCTTGAACTCAGGGCCTGGGTACTGTCCCTGACCCTCTGTGCTCAAAGCTAGCACTCTACCACTTGAGCCACCGTACCACTTCTGGCTTTTTTCTGATTATATGGTACTAGGAATCAAACCCAGGTCTTCATGCATGCAAGGCACTCTACCACTAAGCCATATTCCCAGCCAGTATTTTATTTTTTTAAATATGTAAATAAAATCTGTTCTCATAATCCATTCAGGTCACGGTAGATGTTTTTCTTTGATATTAAGCCAACACTTGACAAGTGATACTTTCTGAAAGTTAGTTGTAGTATAGACTCTAAAATCATCTCAAGGAAATCCACTGAGCAAGCTGTCTTTTGAATGGATCTTTTACCTATGTATGATTAATTTTGCAATGGCATGCATTTGAAAAATATCAAATTATTGATTTATTCAAATCTTCCAAATCTTGTCACATTCCATTTTGTACAATATTAATCCCATCATAAAAGGCTCTAGGTATGGAAAAGCAATTAGCTCACTAAGGTTGATATATGAGTTTTTGAAAATTCTTTTTTTTTTCTTATGTTTTTTTTTTTTTCCGGTCGTGGGGCTTGAACTCTGGGCTGGCTTTGAACTGTGGTCCTCAGATCTCAGCCTCCTGAGTAACTAGGATTATAGGTGTGAGCCACTGGTGCCCAGCTTCTAAATACTTTCACTAAACCCTTAGTATATTTATCGTTGGTAACAGACATTTTCAATTGTTTTCCTTGATGGTCTTACTTTATTAATTCTTGAGAAAATGTTTGACAATGACCCAAATTTAAATACCAGCTTGCCATTTATTCATTCAGGCAAAAAATAACGTTCTATAAAAAATGTGGATGGTTTAGTTCCCAACTCCAATAGTGGTGCAAGTACCTTACCTGAATACAGCCATTGTACCCAGGCATGCAACAGAAGTGCTTTATGGGTAATTACCATTTCACTAGCTAGAATATTTTTAAAATTGTGTATTCTAAGAGTCACAGTTTTACAAAAGTACTCTTTTACCAGAGAATTCTTTTTTTTTTCTTTTTTTTTTGGTCAAGGGGCTTGAACTCTGGGCCTGAGCATTTCAGCTCAAGGCAAGTGCTCTACCACTTGAGCCATGGCACCACTTCTGGTTTTCTGGTGGTTAATTGGATTGGAGAGAAGAGTCTCAGGAACTTTCCTGCTCAGGCTGGCTTTGAACTGTGATCTTTAGATCTCAGCCTCCTGAGTAGCTAGGATTACAGGCATGAGCTACCAGCACTCCGCTACCAGAGATATTTTTATGTGCTACTAGCTCACCCACCCTTTCTTCTTTCTTTCCCTCCTTCCTACCTTCTTTCCTTCCCTTCCCTTCCCTTCCGTCTCTCCTTCCTTCCCTCCCTTTCCCTTCCCCTTTCTTTCCTTTGTTCTTCCTTCTTTCTTTCCTTTCTTTTTTCCTTCCTCCCTCCCTCCCTCCCTTCCCTTCTTCCTTCCTTCCTTCTTTCCTTCCTTCCTTCCTTCCTCTTTCTCTTTCTCTCTTTCCTTCTCTTCCTTTCTTTCCTTCTCTCTTTCCTTCTCTTTCTCTTTCTCTTCTTTCTTTTCCTTCCTTCCTTCCTTTCTTCCTCCCTCCTTCCTTCCCTCCCTCCCTCCCCCTCTCTCTCTTTCTTTCTCCCCATGAGAATATGCAAGTGAAAAACATATTGTCTATACATCTTTGGATATGTGTCCTCCAAAGATCCATGTATTACACATAGACAATTAATGTCACTATAAAATTATTTATAATTTTGGGCTGGGAAGGTGGCTCAGTGGTAGAGCGTTTGCCTTGCATGCTTGAGGCCCTGGGTTCGATTCCTCAGCACCACATAAGCAGAAAAAAAAGCCGGAAGTGGCGCTGTGGCTCAAGTGGTAGAGCGCTAGCCTTGAGCTGAAGAGCTGAGGGACAGCGCCCAGGCCCAGAGTTCAGGCCCCACGAACAGACCCCCCAAAAATAATAATAAAAAATTATTTATAATTTTTTTGTTTTGTTTTTTGTCGGCTCTGGGGCCGGACACTGTCCTTCAGCTCTTCAGCTCAAGACTAGCACTCTACCACTTGAGCCACACTTCCATATGCAGCTTTTTGCTAGTTAATTGGAGATAAAGTCTCCTGAACTTATCTACCAGGCTGGTTTTTAAATGATCCTTGTATCCCAGCATCCTAAGTAGCTAGGATTATAGGCAGCACCCACCTCCTTTTTTTTTTTTTTTTTTTTTTGTCAGTAGTGGGGCTTGAACTCTGGGCCTGAGCACTGTCCCTCAGCTCTTCAGCTCAAGGCAAGCGCTCTACCACTTGAGCTACAGTGCCACTTCTGGTTTTTTAGTGGTTTATTGGAGATAAGAGTTTCAGGGACTTTCCTGCCTGGGCTTTGTTTTTTTTTTTTTTGGGGGGGGCGGTCCGGTCATGGGGCCAGAACTCTGGGCCTGGGCGCTGTCCCTCAGCTCTTTGGCTCAAGCGCTACTTCGGCTTTTTTCTTTTTGCTTATGTGGTGCTGAGGAATCGAACCCAGGACCTCATGCATGCAAGGCAAGTGCTCTACCACTGAGCCACCTTCCCAGCCCCTGGGCTGGCTTTGAACCTCGATCCTCAGATCTCAGCCTCCTGAGTAGCCAGGATTACAGGCGTGAGCCTCCAGTGCCCGGCCTCCTTTTGTTTTAAAGCTATTCTTTTTTTTTTTTTTTTGGTTCCGGTCGTGGGGCCTGAATTCTGGGCCTGGGCGCTGTCCCTCAGCTCTTCAGCTCAAGGCTAGCGCTCTACCACTTGAGCCACAGCGCTACTTCCGGCTTTTTTTCTTTTTGCTTATGTGGTGCTGAGGAATCGAACCCAGGGCCTCATGCATGCAAGGCAAGCACTCTACCACTGAGCCACCTTCCCAGCCCCCTCCTTTTGTTTTTAAGATAAGATTTTGTCAACTTCCTCAGGGCTGACCTCAGACTCATGATCCTTTTTCCTCAGTAGTATTACAGTAGGGCATCACTGTGCCTGGCTGATATTTTTTTATCCTTTATAAATTCTAAACATATTTGCATCACTGTTCATTTTGGTGCTGGATATTCTGTTGAATTTGAGTATGAGCCATCTTCACACACTGCATGGATTTTCACATAAGTACCATTATATCACTGAACATCAAAATATGAAAATTTTCTTCTTAGAAATCCTGGTATTTCCAAATGTGACAACACTTCTCCAAATTTTCCAAGTTGTTTATTTTTATTAGCTTTATGATCTGTGAAAATGGGAAAGTGTAAAAGACAAAACATCTTCCAGAAAAAATTGTTTTCAAAAAGTGAAGTGTTAAAGAAATTTGAAGAGTTGGCTGTGAGCCATTCTGTGCTTGGCATTTTCATTCAGCAGTGATATTGTGTGTGTGTGTGTGTGTGTGTGTGTGTGTGTGTGTGTGTGTGTGTGTTGTATGTGTGTGCGCATCTGTGTGTGCATTTCCATATATCTATATATCCATATATCTATATATTTTATTTTATGAACTGTTTGTGAAAGTGTAGAAGTCTCGACAAATTCTAAAATGTTCTCCAAAGCTTCTTACAGGATTTTCAAAGATGAGTGGACTCAACAATTTGCAACATGTAGTAAATGTATATACCCTGATGATTCTCTAGTTGAGATTTAAAGGGATGTACCAGTATTGGTCTTCAGCAGACACCCTGCTTGGCCTGGGCTGAAACAGTTTTCTTCTGCTACCCAGAAGGGGAGTTGAAGCCTCATCTGTCCTTACTCTGAGACATATTTCATCCCTGACTGCTCCTCCTTCATCTTCTATTCCTTCCTACTTTTATCCCTGCCCAACTTTTCTCCTCCAGGGAAGAGCCCTGGTGTGGTTTAGATGGGTATCCCCCAAACACACCTGGCAGTCTCTAGCCCAGGGCATTGTTAGGAGGTGGTGATACTTTTAAGAGGTAGGCACCTGGTTCCAGTCCCTCCCCTGCATGATAAGAGTAGGTACAAACATAAATGCTGGATAAATAAATACCCAAAATAACTGAGCACAAAATGCTATAATCTTTGCTAGCCAATGTTTACATTTGTCATCTTTCCCCTTACCTAAATCTTTCCTTTTGAAAATAATAGGTTAAAAATTGTGTCAATAATATAGAGAATCAGGTATGAAAACAATCATGGTGGTGGTAGTGGTATGCAAATGGCTGATGTTAGGGTATGGTAAAATTATTGAGTGATAACCTTGGGTTCCTAGGTTAGATCTGACATTAACTATGTACGTTTGAGTATGATGTTGTGTGGTGAGACATTGGATTGCATGATCATCCCTTCATCATCTAAGCCAGTGGTTCTTAACTGTGGATGATTTTTGCATCTCTCTCTCTCTTACCCTGGGGATATCACACAATGTTTGGAGACACATTTTGGTTTTTACAACTATAAAGGAGGAGATGCTATTGATGTTTATGAGGCAGAGACCAGGGATTCTATTAAAATCCTACATTGCACAGGACAACCTCCCTCACAAGATTGGCCCCAAATGTCATTAGTGCTAAGGCTGATAAACCCTCATTTTAAAATGCCAGGCCTCTACAACTTGACTATAGTATGGTTTCTTCATTTGTTCATTCTTTGTTGTTACTTTCCTAAGCAAGACATTACAATTTGAATCCTAAATGTCTCCTAGAGGTCCAGATGTTAAAGGCCTGGTCCTTAGGGAGGTGTGATTGGGAGGTGGTGGCTCCTTTAAGAGGGAAGACCATGTGAGAGGTATTTAGGTGATTGGAGGCTTGCCCTCAGAAGGAATTGTGGGACCACAGCTCCTTCCTCTCTCCTTTTGTTTCTAGGCCACTAGAAATGATTTGAGCCATACTTTTCATTCTAGAACCAGGTGGAGCCTCTCCAGAGACCTGAAGCAAAAGGAGTTGCTTGAACATGGACTTGGACTCCAAAACTATAAGCCAAAACAAATATTTTCTTATTTAATGAATTAATTAATTAAATTTTTTGGTGCCTGTCCTTGGGCTTGAACTCAGAGCTTGGGCATAGTCCCTGAGCTTCTTTTTGCTCAAGGCTAGCGCTCTACCACTTCAGTCACAGCTCCACTTCCAGCATTCTTTTTTGTTTGCTTTTGGTAGTTTAGTAGAGATAAAAGTCTTACAGACTTTCCAGCCTGGGCTGGCTTTGAACTTTGATCTTCATGTCTCAGCTTCCTGAGTAGCTAAGATTACAGATGTGAACTGCCACTGGCACCTTTTCTCTTTTATAAGTTAACTTATCTCAGGCATTCCATTACAGTGATGGAAAGCTGACTAATCTGAGGGCTCTGTTCCAGAGAGCCTGGGGTACTTTCTGCTACTTTTAAGAGCTTCCTTCTGAAAAAAAAAAAAAAAAAAGTAAAACAGACCTTAATAGAGCCATGTCATCTGAGAAAACAAACAAAAACTCTCTGGCAGAGTATAGTAGTACATGTTTATAGTCCACCTACTTTGAAGGATGTATCAGGAGAATCCCCTGAGTCAGGGGCTTAAGGCCATATTGGTAATGTAGTAAGAAAAAAACAAAAAACCAAAACCAAAAGAAACAAATAAATCTCATTTGGACTGAATTGCTCCCCATATCGATCACATTCCTTCCCATTTTTCTCCTCCTCTTTCTAATGATTTGGCTGTCTCCATGCCCAAAAATTCATCAGAAAATGTCTGATTTATACTCAAGATGGCTATTTTTGTTTGCTCCTGTGCCCACATCTAGAAAGATTTGTGGTTTAATTTTCTATGTGTTCACATATTCCTGCTTCTTTTCAGCAATCTTGGCCCTAAATGCATGGCTGATGCATTTTGCTACATATATCATTCATCTGCAGCTATTTTAAAAACATTTCCTAGTTTTATTTGATTTCAAGGATTTGCCAAACATTTGTTATATCTTGCTCTTTCTGCATCACATTCTGGCTTAATCTCTTGGCAAGCAAGTTATTTATATCTATTGATATTGCTCATACAAGCACTGCTTTTTAAGTGAATTTCCTCCCAATTTTTCTTTTTCAGTTTTGGAGTAAACTGATTGTAGAAATAACATAGCATCTAGTTGTCAGAATAACTAAAAAACCTTTTGCAATTAAATAGTGAAATGTCTTTAATCTGTTTTCTGTATTTGGGGTTGTAATTGTTACTACTCCCTCTCTTGTTCTTAATAAAAAGACTATTTTTTTTTTTTTTTTTTTGTCGGTCATGGGGGCTGAACTTTGAACTTTTGTCCTGGGTGCTGTTCCTCAGCTCTTCATCTCAAGGCTAGTGCCCTACCACTTGAGCCACAGTGCCACTTCCGGCTTTTTTCTGCTTAGGTGGTGCTGAGGAATCGAACCCAGGGCCTCAAGCATGAGAGGTAATCACTCTACCACAGCTAGCTTCCCAGACCTGAGATTTTTTTTTTTAATGTCTTCCTATGACAAGAAAAAAAATCAATGTCATTTTTCATAGGGTCAAGATTTAATTTCATGTGTAAGAGAACATGTCTCTGTCTGTGGTACATGTATAAGTGTGGGATATATATTCCTATTTTAGTGTTCTGGGAAGATAGTTTGTATAAAGTACCAACAAATAATGGTAATTTATACTTGATAGTAACTAAGAGATATAAGCTTTTCTAGGTGATTAAAGTATCTTTATTGGCTGGAAGCTGGTGGCTCATGCCTGTAATCCTAGCTACTCAGGAGGCTGAGATCTGAGGATCATGATTCAAAGCCAGCCCAGGCAGGAAAGTCCTTGAGACTCTTATCTCCAATTAACTGTGATCCTCAGATCTCAACCTCCTGAATAGCTAGGATTACAGGCATGAACCACCTGCATCCAGCTGGATTAATTTTTGTGTGTGTATGTTTTTAAATTGTTATGATCAAAGTATTGTACAGAGGAGTTGCCATTTCATAATGCATTCATTACTTTTGACATAGAATGTTGTTTTATGCCTGGATGGACCTGGACTGTGATCCTCCTATTTGTGTGTTCCAGTATTACTGGATAACAGGTGTGGTAGGTATGTCACCACACTCAGCCAGCCATCTCCATAGCTGGAATGGCAGGCATGCCACTGTGTCCAGCCAGCCATTGGTTGAGATGAAGTCTTGCAAACTTTTTTTCTTTTTTCCGGGGGTTGGGGGGGAGGAAGAGGGGACAGTGAGCTGGGCCAGCCTGGAACTATAATCCCTATAATCCCCAATCTCCATTTCCCCTGTAGCTAGGATTACAATCTTGACTCACTGCACCTGGTTTGATACATAATGAATGAATAATGCTATGAGTAAAGCAACACACTGCCAGCACATAGTCCTGTGCTCACTCAACAAAATGTTAAAACAAAATCAAAAGCAGCAAAACAACTTTGTTTCATGGTAAAATGTTCTGTATGGTCTGTATTAATGTCTTCATTTACCTAGAACGTTTATCACCCACAGATGATTGTGTTTTGCTACATATATCCATCATCTGAAGCTATTTTAAAACATTTCCTAGTTTTATTTCATTTCAAGAATTTGCCAAACACAGGCTCACTCGTAGAGTGCTTGCCTTGCATACATGAATGAGGCCCTGGGTTTGATTCCTCAGCACTACATAAGCAGAAAAAGCTGGAAGTGGGGCTGTGGCTCAAGTGGTAGAGTGCTTGCTAGTCTTGAGCTGAAGAGCTGAGGGACAGTGCTCAGGCCCAGAGGTCAGGCCCTACAACTGCCAAAAATAAATTACCAAACACATGTTATATTGTCCTCTTTCTTGTTATATGGAAGAAGCAAAGATATATATGATACCTGCCCTTAATAGTTTGTAACTTAATAAAGGTTAGACAACAGGAAAAAAAACTATAAGCAGTACTGGAATTATATTCAACAGTACATTAAATACCATATAAATTATGCAATGCATATTTTAGACCTCAGTCATGGGAGATGCTGCTAGATACAGTGGCATGAAACTAAAATTCCATGTGTTTTTGTTTTTTTCTTTTTGCGTGTGCGTTAATCCTGGGTGCTGTCCCTAAGCTTTCTTTTGCTCAGGGCTAGTGTGCTACTATTTAAGCCATGACTCCACTTCAATCTTTTTGGTGGTTTATTGAAGATAAGAGTCTCGACTTTGCTGCCCCAGGTTGGCTTCAAACCAAGATCCTCAGATCTCAGCTTTCTGAGTAACTAGGATTACAGAAATGAGTCACCAGTTCCCCTATTTTTGTTTTTGTTTTTAATCACCACCATGCTGTGGCAATGGTAGACCATGTCAGGGATGACATAGTTCCACCTCATCACTTATCCCTCCATTTTGGCTGTGCTTATATGAGAGAATGTGGTTTATCTGAACTGTCACCAATCTTACTATGGCCTGCTTCTTTCATAGCTCATATCATTGGATAGAGAAAGCTACACATGGCTTTCCTGGCTATGGGGATAGTGTATTGGACTAGTGTGAATACAGGTGATGTGACCATTTCTTCTCATCTTCTCAGACTCCCCTTTGCAGCAAAATAGCACTGGGCTCCTCTCTCTAACATTTGCTCCCTCTACCCACTCCCAATCAAATAAAGAAATGGATTAGGGAGAGAAGCAATCCTTCCTCATGGGTTCAGAAAAATAATTTCCCAGAAGAAAGCTAGCTGTGTGCATGCTTTATTCTACCTTTGCATTTACAATACTCAAGTATTTGTGAAGGCTTATATTTAAGAAGACATGGGGCTGGGAAGGTGGCTCAGTGGTAGAGCGCTTGCCTTGCATGCATGAGGCGCTGGGTTCGATTCCTCAGCACCACATAAGCAAAAAGAAAAAAGCCGGAAGTGGCCCTGTGGCTCAAGTTGTAGAGCTAACGCTAGCCTTGAGCTGAAGAGCTGAGGGACAGCGCCCAGGCCCAGAGTTCAGGCCCCTCGACCGGACCAAAAAAAAAAAAATATTTAAGAAGACATAAAAAAAAATCACCTAATTAATATGCTGAGATGTTGCTCAGTGGCAAAGTACTTGCCTAGCAAGTACGACGTCTGGGTTCGATCCCCAGTCCCAAAAAGGAAAAGACAAAAAAAATCACCCAATTTAAAGAAGAAATGGCAGAGCTTCAAACACATGGTTATATAACTTGATTTAATTGAAGAGAAACCAAGAAATACATCAAAGATATAAATTTGCATTTCCCTAGGGTCTCCAGTGAGTGATTCAGCTTCTTTTTTTTCTTTAAGTAAGTGGGTCAGGAAACTGCTAATCCTGTAATGATTTCTGTTCAACTACATTCAGCTGGTAATTTATTTCTTACAGATCTAAAAAAAAATCCCACACAGTATGTTAAAAATCAGCAACATTGATGTCAACCCCACATCACATTGTTTTATCAGTCATGAAGACTGTATTTATTTTAATTGAAAGCCTTCTCTTTTGTTGGCAAGTAGTGACAATATTGTTTGTGGATTTATTTTGAAGTTCTGCATTTCCTGTTATATAATTCTATGATTTAGCCAATCCGGTGGCACTTTATATTGGGAAGTCTCAAACAGAATGACAACAGGACAAACCTGTTATAGCACAATGTAAGGATAAACATAGAAGCTGATAGATGGGTTTTCTGGAAACAGCTCAGGTTTAAAGGCACAAGCTATGAGTTAGCATAAAAAGGCTATTTTTTTCAGTATGGTAAAGGACATATAACATAAAACTTGCCATCTTACATTGTGTGTGTGTGTGTGTGTTTGAGAGAGACAGAGACAGAGACAGAGACAGAGACAGAGAATATGAATATGTGTACTGGTCCTGAGGATGGCACTCAGGGTCTAAGCACTGTCCCTGAGCTAAGGCTAATACTCAGCTACTTGAGCCCTCAGCTCTACTTCTAGTATGTGTGTGTCTGTGTGTGTGTCTGTGTCTGTGTTTAATTGGAGATAAGCATCTCACAGACTTTCCTGTCTACCTAGCTTTGAATTGCAATCCTCTGATCTCAGCCTTGTGAGTAGCTAGGATTACAGGTGTGAGCTGTGGGCTACCATCGCTTGGCCATCTTACATATTTTAAATGTCCAGTTCAGTGACATTAAGTATGTTCACAGTGATGTGCATCCATTGCTACCATCATCCATGCTCACATCTCTTTGTCTCACCAGACTGAAACTCTATTCCCACGGGGGGGGGGGGGGGGCAGGAGGGGGATTTTTTTTCAAGCAGAGAGCCATATAACAAATAACAAAAATAACATGTAACAAATCTTCTGTAGCAAAGCCAGGTTTAGCTCAGAAGGAAATTGAAGCAAGGAGCCAGACTAGTCACCTTCTACTTTGCTGTTTTCTAATTATGTGTTAGTATGCATGGGTTCACCTTAACTCATTATCTGTTAGCTATATGTGATAATATGATACACAAACTAGCTGTTGGCTTAGAGAATTCCCAGATGTGGTTATGCAATTGGTAAGTAGAATTTACAAAGCAAATGCCAGTGAATGGAACTCTTGAACCTGTCAAAAGTATAAGCACACCCTATTATTTCACAGCAGGTGGTAATCAGCTGCTCCACAATTACATTGAAGGACTTGATTAATTATCCAAGGACACTATCTTTTTTTTTTTGGCCAGTCCTGGGGCTTGAACTCGGGGCCTGGACACTGTCCCTGAGCTTCTTTTGCTCAAGGCTAGCACTCTACCACTTGAGCCACAACACTAATTCCTGCCTTTTCTGTTTATGGGGTACTGAGGAATTGAACCCAGGGTCATGAATGCTAGGCAAACATTACCACTATACCACATTCCCAACCCTCCAAGGACACTTTCTGAAAATGCTGGTCACCTGCTTCTGGAAGCATTTGCATTACCTACTTTCAAGTGCTCTTACAAGTTGACATTGAAAGGCTAGAATGTGATTTAAAAATAAAAGACTTTGGGTGTGGTTGTGTGTTGATTACCCAAATATGAATGAATGATACACAAATGAGCTTATCCTTTATAATTAACCACATAAACTGAACATAATCTATGTTGATCCAAGTTCATGTACTACAGTGGTCATGTAGAGCAAACTAGAATAGCAATCATCTCTAAAAAGTTCTTGTGCTTTTTTTTTTTTTTTTTTTTTGCCAGTCCTGGAGCTTGAACTCAGGGCCTGGGTGCTGTCCCTGAGCTTCTTTGTGCTCAAGGGTAGCCCTCTACCACAGCACTACTTCCAGTTATTTTATTTACTTACTTATTTTGGAGTAGTTTATTGGAGATAATAAGTCTCACGGGGACTTTTCTGCCTGGACGGACTTTTAATTGCAATCCTCAAATCTCAACCTCCTGAGTAGCTGGGAGTAGAGGCCTGAGCCACTGGTGTCCAGCTCTTGTGCTTACTTTTAACATTTAGGTTGCTATGATATCTAGGGTTCTTTGGAATGTCTAAAAACAGAACTGGTGGTTTGTTTCAGCTATGGGAAGTTTCTAAAGTGAAAGAGGTGAAGGGTAGAGTTTTATATCAGAGACAGCTGGGAATTCCATGGTTAAAAATTACTTTCCTTGTTCACCCACATGGAATTTGACTTCAAGTCCAAGATCGACTCATTAGCACTCAAGCTAGGTTGTAAATGTTCATTAGATTCTTGGGTAATAGTCCAAATTTTATCTGACCACAAACTGTGACCAAAGACATATACCCTTGATCATTTCCTATAGCCAAAGTAGTTTTCTTCTATTGTATCCTACCTGGAAAAAAAAAAAAAAGAGTAAAGAATGCATAGTTCACACTGGTCTGGGTCACCAATCTCACTAACCTTCCATTCGCTTTTTCTCTCAGAGTTCTGGGTAACTGGGACTCTCTTCTTGGTGTGAAGAAATATAGGAGCCCAAGTCGGACACTGGTGGCTCACGCCTGTAATCCTAGCTACTCAGGAGGCTGAGATCTGAGGATCATGGTTCAAAGCCAGCCCAGGCAGGAAAGTCCATGAGACTCTTATCTCCAATAAATCACTTGAAAACTGGAAGTGGCGCTGTGGCTCTAGCGGTAGAGTGCTCGCCTTGAGCTGAGGAGCGCAGGGACAGTGCCCAAGCCCAGCGTTCAAGCCTCACAACTGACAAAATAGAAAGAAAGAAAGAAAGAAATATAGGAGCCCAAGGAGAATGGGTAGAACATTAAATAAGGACATTGTTTGAGTTTAAGAGTTAGCAGGCTCTTTAATTTATACCAGATGCCCAGCCTTGGAAAGCTGACGGGAGAATTGCATCCCAGGCATACACATAAGCCATCCCTTCTCAACCAATATCTGGACACAGTGGCACCTACCTGTCATTCTAGATGTAATGACAAATGTAAAATGGGTGGATTAATAGTGTAGATATAGCCTGGGCAAAAAAATAAGACTCTAACTCCAAAATAACCAGTACAAAAAAAAAAAAAAAAAAGGACTGAAGATAGGTCTCAGTGGTAGAGTGCCTGTCTAGCCAGCATGAGGCCCTGAGTTCAGACTATCATACTGCCTTCTCCCCAAAAGGAAAGACTCAGAAATCTGTATTCTTGAACTTTTTTTTTTCTTTTCTTGCTTCTAGCATTTCCTTTGTTTACTAGTGAATCTCCTGTTGAAAATTGGCGAGACTCTCATCTTTGCTAAAGGAACAAGGCATGTGTCTGTGTCTAGACTGGTGTGTGAAGGACAGATGTTTATGAAGAGAGTGAGAGATGTGCTGGGTTTTTCTTCATTTGACATTTTGGTTTTTGCCAATTCTCTTTTCTTGTTGAAATGAACATCAGGCAAATCGTTGAAGGCATGAAATTATACAGGAAGCTGAAGATTTACGCAACAAGTCACAGACAACTGCTGTCACAAAAAAGTGTCTGTCCTGAGAAGATAAAGTTAGCAACTCTGGTGTTCTATAGCTCAAAGCGGAACTGCAGCAATGCACCATAGGCCTGCCAGTCTTTACAGTGCCCTTCCCTAATATGACTTCAAGAAGTGATTTAAAAATAATAAAATAGCCATATTGCCAAAAGAAATTTACAGGTCTAATTGTAATCCCCTTCAAAATATCCATGACATTCTTCACAGGAATAGAACAAACAATCCCAAAATTCATATTTTATATGACAGAGTCACAGTAACTAAAACAGCATGGTCCTGGAACAAAAACAGAGACACCCAAACCAATAGAATAGAATAAAGGACCCAAAAATAAACCCACATAAGCAACAGCTATCTGATTCTCAACAAAGGTCCTAAGAACATACAGTAGAAGAAAAGACCACCCGTTTAACAAGTGGCACTCAGAAGAGTAGATAGCTACATGTAGAAGATTGACACTAGATTCTTGCCTTGCAAAAATGGACCAAAGACTTTTACATAAGACTTGAAACTTTAAAATGACTAGACTATAAAAAGCGAAAATACTTGTAGATAAAGGCAGAGGCAACAGCTTTCTGACTAGGACTCTAATGGCTTAGGAAATAATAGGAGGAATTGACAAATGAGACTGCATTAAGTTCAAAAGCTTTTGCACAGCAAAGGAAATAATTGCCAGTGTGAGATTATCCACAGAATGGAAGAAAGTCTTTGCCAGTTGTTCATATGACAGAGGATTAATGTACAGACTATATAAAGAACTAAAAAAAAAACACCAAAAGAAAAACAATCCAATCAATAAATGGTTAAATGAACTGAACAGGCACTACTCATGAAAGTTGAAAGAGTGACTATTGCTAGGCACCAGTGGCTCATGCCTATAATTCTATCCATTTAGGAGGCTGAGATTTGAAGATCATAGTTTGAAGCCAGCTCAGGCAGGAAATTCTGTGAAACTCTTATCTCCAATAAACTACCAAAAGGCCAGTGGAACTGTGGTTAAAGTGGTAGAGCACTAGCCTTGAGCAGAAAAGCTCAGAGATAGCACCCAGGCCCTAAATTCAAGACCCAGAATGGCACCAAAAAAAAAAAAAAAAAAGGATGACTATTGGAAAAATGAAGAAGACTTGAAAGAGATAGAAAGGGTAATAGGTCGGGACAAATATGATGAAAATACAGTATATATGTATGAAGATTTCACAACTCTATTTTGCACAATGAGCTTTCACTTCAAAAGCCTTTTTTTTGCAATTAATTTATGCTAATCAAGAATAGATTATGGGGCTGGGAAGGTGGCTCAGTGGTAGAGCGCTTGCCTTGCATGCTCAAGGCCCTGGGTTCGATTCCTCAGCACCACATAAGCAAAAAGAAAAAGCCAGAAGTGGTGCTGTGGCTCAAGTGGTAGAGTGCTAGCCTTGAGCTGAAGAGCTGAGGGACAGTGCCCAGGCCCAGAGTTCAGGTCCCACGACCGGACCCCCAAAAAAAAAATAGATTAGTCCTTGTAAGATGCGGGTGTGGCTCCATGATAGTCTGTGTGCTTTGCAATCATGAGGTCTTAGGTTTGATCCCCAGCCCTGAAAAACAGAAGAAGGAAAAAAAAGAGTGTTATTTACTTGTTTTTGAGCCTCCTTGCTAGCTTCTTTTTTTTTTTTTTTTTTTAGGGTCGGTCGTGGGGCTTGAACTCTGGGCCTGGGCGCTGTCCCTCAGCTCTTCAGCTCAAGGCGAGCGCTCTACCACTTGAGCTACAGCGCCACTTCCAGTTTTCTGGTGGTTTTATTGGAGATAGGAGTCTCGGGGTCTCTCCTGCCCGGGCTAGCTTTGAACCGCGATCCTCAGATCTCAGCCTCCTGAGTAGCTAGGATTACAGGCGTGAGCCACCAGCGCCCGGCTTTGCTAGCTTCTTGTGGCAGAGTTCTACTTATTTTAGGAAACACGCATGCAATCTTGCTATTAATTCTCTATTTCAGCACAGCTCTCTGGGAGTGAATTTTAAAGCTGAGAATTCCCTTATGAAAATGCATTCGGAATTTTAAGCTGACTTTGATCACTTTTCTAATTGTAGTTGGCTGCCTAGGGGAAATTGAGGCTCCAAAGAGCAAATTCCAATTTTAACTTTGGGGTAGAGTCATACCGATTAGGTTTAGCCTTAACAAAATAAAACAAACAACAACAAAAAAACAACAGAAGAATTAAACCTAAAGTATGTGTTCAATCTAATTTCTAAATCGGACAAGAAGTCAGAGCTGATTTTTTTTTTTTTTTTTTTTTTTTGTCGGTCGTGGAGCCTGAACTCTGGGCCTGGGCACTGCCCTCAGCTCTTCGGCTTAAGGCCTGCGCTCTACCACTTGAACTACAGTGCCACTGCCAGCTTTTTCTGCTTATGTGGTACTGAGGAATCGAACTCACAGAATAATGTACTAGGATTCCTGGCAAAATTTTCTTCAGCTGCTCTTGTGTTCCCCTAGTTGCACGAAATACCCACCCCCATTCACTTCCACTGCTGGCCTCCTAGCCTTGTATTCTTTCATTATAGAGACTCTTTCTCCTGTTTGCAATTAACTAACCTTGAAGGTTGGGGGAATGAAAGGTGAGTCAGGTTAAACAGGTTGTAGGAAATTTCCTTGACAGATGTTTTCTTTCTCTTTGGTGGAAAAAACCCCAGAAACTATCAATGGCATAACCATGTTGGCTAAAAATTAATCATGAACCTGGTTTAATGTCTTCCAACCTGATTGAAGTAGGGTGCTCTGAGTTAAGCTATTTGCCTTTGTAAAGAGACAGTAAAGCCAGGTGCCAGTGTTCATGGCAGCAATCCTAGCTATTCAGGAGGGTGAGGTTTGAGGATCACAATTCAAAGCCAGCCTGGGCAGGAAAGTCTGTGAGACTCCTATCTCCTCTCCAATTGACCACCAAAAAATGCTAGAAGTGGGGCTGTGGCTCAAGGGGTAGAGTACTCTTGAGTGCAAAAGTTAAAGGACAGTGCCCAGGACCTGATGTCAAGCCCTAAGACCAACACAAAAAAGGGAGAAGGTGAGGAAAAAAGAGAGAGAAGAGAGAGCAGGGAGGAGAGAGAGACAGAGAGGGAGACAGAGAGACAGAGACAGACAGAGACGGAGACGGAGACAGAGACAGAGAGACAGAGAGAGACAGAGACAGAGAGAGAGAGACAGAGAGAGGTTTTCTGGAGTATCTGTAATCCTAGCTACTCAGGAGGCTGAGGATCTGAGAGTTGTGATTCAAAGCCATCCAGGACAGGAAAGTCTGCGACACTAGTATCTCTAATTAACCATCAAAATGCTAGAAGTGAGAATGTGGTTCAAGTGGTAGAGTTCTAGCCTTGAAGGAAAAAACTAGGGGATTGCACTGAGGCCCTGAGTTCAAGCCCTACTACTGGTGCACATGCATGCGTGCACACACACAGAATAGACAGCCTACTTTCTTTCTTTGTTTCTTTGTTTCTTTCTTTCTTTCTTTCCTTCCTTCCCCCCTCCCTTCCTTCTTTCCCTCCCTCCCTTCCTTCTTTCCCTCCCTCCCTCCTTCCTTCTTCCTTCCTTCCCTCCCTCCCTCCCTCCCTCTCTCTCTCTCTCTCTCTCTCTCTCTCTCTCTCTCTCTCTCTCTCTCTCTCTCTTTCTTTCTTTTGGCTGGTTGTGGGGCTTGAACTCAGGCCCTGGGCATTGTCCCTGAGCTCTTCTGCTCAAGGCTAGTGCTCTACCACTTTGAGCCACAGCCCCACTTCCAGTTTTCTGGTGGTTCATTGGAGATAAAAGTCTCACAGACTTTCTTGCCCAGGTTGGCTTTAAACCATGGCTTTAAACCTCAGATCTTGGTTTCCTTAGTAGCTTGTATTACGGGCGAGAGCCACCATCGACTGGCTCGCACTGGCACTTCTCACTTCTCTCTGGCTCTAGCAGTATTTACACCAGTGAGACACAACTCCATTTTGGAAGAGACCGTTGTCATATAAGAAGAATGGAAAGCAGGGTGCTATGATCGACCTAAATCTTGTTCCCACAAAGCCTTGGTCTCGGGTGTGGTGATGTTGAAAGGAGGTAAGGCCTTTCAATCACTCTGGGAAGTGGTTGCTGATTAGGTCCTTCAGACAGATTAGAGCTTTCCTAGTGAGAGTGCATTCTTGTGTTCACTGGACTTCCTATGAGTTGTTCTAAAAGAGCAAGGCTGACCCCTCCTGGGTCTCTTTCTTTTTCCTTGCTGTGTGGCCCCTTCTGCAATCGCTGGATTCCCCTGCTGAGTTGCTCTATCATTTGGACCTTGCAGCCACTAGGATTCTGAGCTAAATGAACTTCTTTAGAAAGCATCCAGTATTAGGTGTTTTGGAAGGTAGCCCTGAGCTCCAGGATTTGACCGGTCCTCTTGCTTTAATCACCTGAGTAGGCATGCATCACTGCAACCAGCTACACACACCTGTTTGTTTATGTCGGTTGTGGGGTTGAACTCAGTGCTTGGGCGCTGTCCCTGACTTCTCTTGCTCAAGGCTAGCACTCTAACACTTTGAGCCACAGCTCCACATTTTTTCTGGTGATTCACTGACGATAAGAGTCTCATAGCCTTTTCTGCCCAGGCTGGGTTTGAACCGTGATCCTCAAATCTCAGCCTCCTGAGTTGCTAGGATTACAGGTGTGAGCCACCAGTGCCTGGCTATATTCCATTTTATAGACTACTCCAGTGAAGTATTTGTTTCCTTTCCTTTTTCAGCTTCTAGAAGCCATCCACATTCCTTGACCAGTGGCCCCTTCTTCATCTGCAGCACCAGCAACTAAACATCACTCTGACACTTGTGTCTTTTCATCTTTTTCTGACCTCTGTCAGAAAGGTTCTCTGACTTTAGGAACTTGTGCAATCAACACTAGACCCACTTGGATGATCCAGAATTCACCCCCCTTTTTCAAAGACCTTAATCTTCATCATGTATGCAAAACTCCTTTTACAAGACAATCATAGGTTGCATGGGTTAGGATATAGGGTGTATGTGTGTGTGTGTGTGTGTGTGTGTGTGTGTGTGTGTGTGTGTGTGTGTGTGTGTGTGTGTGCACATGCATGTGTGTGGTGTGCCAATACTAGGGCTTGTGTTTCTCAGCTTTGCACTCTTGCTTGGCTTTTTTACTCAAGGGTGATGCTCTAGCACTTGAGCCACAGTTCCACTTCTGGCTTGGGGTAGCACCTGCACCAAGTCTTCCTTTCCTAGAAGCTGCAATCTGGGGCTGGAGGCATGGCTCAAAGTGGTAGAGCACTTGCCTAACAAGAACAAGGCCCTAGGCCAGGTGCCCATGGCTCATGCCTGTGAACCTAGCTACTCTGGAGGGTGAGATCTGAGGATCATGGTTCAAAGCCAGCCTGGGCAGGAAAGTCCGTGAAACTCTTATCTCCAATCAACCACCAGAAGTGGCGCTGTAGCTCAAGTGGTAGTGCTAGCTTTGAGCTGAAGAGCCGAGGGACAGTGCCCAGGCCCAGAGTTCAAGCCCCACAACCACCAACAACAACAATAAAGAACAAGGCCTTAAATTCAAACCCTAATTACACACCCACACACCCACATCCCCCTACACCCAGACATAGACTCTTAGCTACAATCTGGAGTTCTCGCACCCACACATCCATCTATCTACCCATCCACATTCTACTCATCAAGGGCCTCCTGAGTGAGATGCTGGCAAGAATATAGCAATGGAAAGACAGATAATGATCCTAGCACGTCTCCAGTGGAGCTCACCGCTTTGTGGGGAACACAGAAAGGACACATCAAAATGAGAGGTGTGGGAGGTAAGAGGAGATTTTTGTTGGAGGAGTTCTTGGTGCCAAAGAACAGATGGTGTTCTGTTACTACCAGGACACTGATGGAAATAAGGCAGGCAGGGATGTCAAAAGCCTCATGAGACTGCAGGTCAAGGTGTCCAATTCACCCTTCCATGGTGTATCAAAACTGGATCCTGTTGGGTTTCCAAATGACTGTGTTCCTGGCAGGAACCCTAAGGCTCTTCAGAGTCAATGGCAGATGTATTATTTCATGGAGAAGCTACAATGACATTCTGTCCCCCAAATCACAGGGGGACCAACCAGGTTAGAAATGTCTTTCCATTTTGTGTTCTAGTCCCTAGATAAAGCATTGGCTTTAAGGAAAGTCATCAAGGCCTTGAAGCTGGGTGGGGACCCAGATTCTTTCTTCATTGTTGCTCTGTCATTTTTTTTTGGAGGGGGTGGGGCAGACACTGTCTTCATCAGTAGACTACAAGCCAGCTGTGAAAGCAGCCTTTGAACCCACGGGGATGTGGCAGAGACTCGCTCCTCTTTGGCTGGCTTCATTCCTGCTTCTCTTTCTATTGATGAGGCCCTGGCCACATGACTAACTATGTCTAGTGCAAGGCAGAGAATTGTGGTTTCTATTTGGACTGCCACTCTTGGTACAATTGCTGAAAGGAAGAAGAAAGAGTGAATAATAGAGACCTAGCTCTGGGTGCCAGACTTAGCCAACAAAAACACAAGACATTTAACTTTGAATTTTGGATAAATAAGGGATAATTCTTTTTTTTTTTTTTTTTTTTGTCGGTCGTGGGGCTTGAACTCTGGGCCTGGGCACTATCCCTCAGCTCTTCAGCTCAAGGCAAGCGCTCTACCACTTGAGCTACAGCGCCACTTCCGGTTTTCTGGTGGTTTATTGGAGATAGGAGTTTCACAGTCTTTCTGCCCGGGCTGGCTTTGAACCGCGATCCTCAGATCTCAGCCTCCTGAGTAGCTAGGATTACAGGCGTGAGCCACCAGCGCCCGGTGGGATAATTCTTTAGTATAATACCATCACATTTGTTCATAACCTTTGAAAATTTTTTTGTTTTTAATTTTTATTTTTGTCAGTACTGGGGTTTGAGCATGTTGGACTCCTCTTCCTCCTCTTCCTCCTCCTCCTACTCCTCCTCCTCCTCCTCCTCCTCCTCCTCCTCTTCCTCCTCCTTCTTGTGTGTGTCCTGAGGCTTGAACTCAGGGCCTGGGCACTGTCCCTGAGCCTTCTTGTTCAAGGCTGGTGCTCTACCACTTGAGCCACAGCTCTACTTCTGGCTTTTTGGTGGTTAATTGGAAGTAAGAATCTTTAAACTCAGATCTCAGCCTCCTGAGTAGCTAGGATTATAGGCATGAGCCAAGGATGTTTTCATAAGGTTGTGAAGGATCTGGAAGCTGTGGTTTGTGCTTTTCAAACTGACTGATCTTTCCAGTAGCTCTGACCTCTGGCACAAGTTGAAAGGTAGCAGAGGAGGCAAGAGCCTCCAGAGAGCAGGCACCGAGCTGGCCCCATTCAGTCCTCATCTTGGGTCCCCCCCGCCCCCCCTGCTGTGTTTTATATATAGTCTTAAACAAGAATATAGAGTCTTCAATAAGAATATGTAGGTACTTTCAATCTTTTCTAGAAGACAAGAAGCTACAAAAATAATAATAATAGGATCTGGAATTTATTTTTGATAATTGTTTTCCCTAGTCTGTAATCTTCTCAGAACACATCCTTTTTCACCTGGGCCTAGCACTGTGTCAAGTACAAAGCATTTGATTATTGCTCTGTGGAATGATACATAGCACAAGGGCTACTTATAAATTTTTGTGGGGCAGACGCCAGTGGCTCACACCTGTAATCCTAGTTACTCAGGAGGCTGAGATCTAAGGATCTCCACTCAAAGCCAGCCTGGGCAGAAAAGTTCCTGTGAAACTCTTATCTGCAATAAACTACCCAAAAAAGCTTGAAGTGGTGTTGTAGCTTAAGTAGTAGAGTGCTAGCCTTGAGCACAAAGAGGTTCAGGGACAGTGCCCAGACCCTGAGTTCAAGCTCCAGGACCAACAAAAAACAAACAAACATAAACTTATTGTGCGGGCTGGGAAGGTGGCTCAGTGGTAGAGCACTTGCCTTGCATGCATGAGGCCCTGGGTTCGATTCCTCAGCACCACATAAGCAAAAAGAAAAAAGCTGGCTCAAGTGGTAGAGCGCTAGCCTTGAGCTGAAGAGCTGAGGGACAGTGCCCAGGCCCAGAGTTCAGGCCCCACGACCGGACTTGGATACCCCCCCCCAAAAAAAAAAAACAAACTTATTGTGACCAAGGCATTCATAGAGGTACTAAGTCCTCTCCAGGGACCCTGCTCCAGTACCTGACACATAATAGATGCTCAGTCAATATACATTGAATGATTTTAGACTTACAAGATGTATCCATGATAAAGCTTCTCATAGATGCCCATTCAGAATGAGGAACATACAGGACTTGGGTTTTTTATAAGGTCATGGTTGCCCTTGAAATTCCTATTGTGTGGGTGTACTTAATCTCATGAGCACAAGCTGAGAGGTAGGGACTAAAGATAGGTCTGGAGATAGCGTTTTGTAAAAATGTTTACCCAGCAGGCTATGTGCAACTTAAAACACCCAATGGCAATTCAAATGCAGTCTGTTTATGAGCCTAATCTTTGCTCCTATGTGTCCTGGAAAACCGTTCTTAATAACACCCCTATTGAGCAAAGAATTGCCGGCAATGTTGGAACCCAGGCTCCCTGGGAGTCTCGGATGCTAGAAACAGAGGGACTGTTTCTCACTGCAGGAATCGGAAAGGAACTATTTCCTAAGTGGTGGGTCTCGTGAGTGTGGGTGTCTGGGGAATTGTGCTGTAATAAGAGGCAAACATAGTTGTTTTGTTGAATAAAACCACTACCTAGAAACCAATCATTATTGTCGCCTTTGAAGGACAAATTCTCAGGGCTCAGTAGATCAGCCTGGCCTACTCACAGTGGGGCTTCAGGAAGCTCCATGTTTGTGCAGAGGGAGAGAGACATGGGTTTGAATTTCTTTTCTTTTCTTTTCTTTTTTTTGTTTTTTGTTTTTTGGTCCGGTCGTGGGGCCTGAACTCTGGGCCTGGGCGCTGTCCCTCAGCTCTTCAGCTCAAGGCTAGCGCTCTACCACTTGAGCCACAGCACCACTTCCGGCTTTTTTCTTGTTTATGTGGTGCTGAGGAATCAAACCCAGGGCCTCAGGCATGCAAGGCAAGCGCTCTACCACTGAGCCACCTTCCCAGCCCCTCTTTTCTTTTCTTTTTTTGGTCCAGTCATGGGGCCTGAACTCTGGGCCTGGGCGTTGTCCCCCAGCTCTTCAGCTCAAGGCTAGTGCTCTACCACTTGAGCCATAGCACCACTTCCAGCTTTTTTTTCTTTTTGCTTATGTGGTGCTCAGGAATCGAACCCAGGGACTCATGCATGCAAGGCAAGCGCTCTACCACTAAGCCACCTTCCCAGCCCATGGGTTCGAATTTTTGTCATGCTTTTTCCCCCCTTTATTTATGAGGTTTGAACTTGGGGCCTGGGCAATGTCACTTAGTTTTTATGCTCAAAGCTAGTGTTCTACCACTTGAGCTACAGATCCACTCTGGCTTTTTGGTAGTTAATTGGGGATAAGAGACTCACAAGCTTTCCTGCCTGGGCTGGCTTTGAACCATGGTCCTCAGATCTCAAGTCTCCTGAGTAGCTTGGATTACAGGCTTATGTGTCATGCACCTTAAATTGAGATAGTTCACTTAATATAAAATCTATCTTTTTAAAGTGTATAATCTAGTGGCTTTTAGTATCTTCACCATGTTACACAACCATCATCTAATTCCAGAACATTCTATCACCCCCCTCCCCTTTCCTCCCCCCCCCAACACCTGTACCATTAGCAGCTACACTTCATTCTTTCCTCTTCCCATCTTCAGCAACCACTAATCTACTTTTTTTTATTGTCAGTTGTGGGGCTTGAGGTCAGGGCCTGGGTACTGTCCTTGAGTTCTTTTGCTCAAGGCTAGTGCTTTACCACTTTGAACCACAGCTCCACTGTGGTTTTTAGTTCCTGACCTGGACATGTTTTAATAAATGAATTACACTATTTGTACTAATGTGTGCCTGACTTCTTTCAGTTAGCATGTTTTCAATGTTCACTACCCAAAGAAACCACTTGAACATAAGTCCAGTCCTAGGGTGTGTTTGGGGGGAACTAAACTTGTTATCTGACTCACTTACAGCCAAGTTTGGCAAGTCCTGAGTTTGTAAATTTGCTTTCATGAGTTATATGTACTTAGGGTATTTTAAGTCTTGGGTTACTCAGTAAATTTTCTATTTATTTGTTTGGCTTCTAAAATTTTTTTTTGCCAGTCCTGGGGCTTGAATTCAGGGCCTGGGCACTGTCCCTGAGCTTCTTTTGCTCAAGGCCAGCACTCTACCACCTGAGCCACAGTGCCACTTCCGACTTTGTGTATGTGATACTGAGGAATTAAACCCAGGGCTTCATGCATGCTAGGCATACACTCTACCACTAAGCCACATTCCCAGCTTACAATTTCTGTTTAATCTATCTCTAAACGTTCTGTTCTGTGTGTGCCCCTTTTCTGGTTTGGTCAGCCATGGTAGTTCATGCCTGTAATCCCACATACTTGGGAGTCAGAGATAAGAGAATTGCATTTCTGGCCCAAAGTCAGCAAGACCCTATCTCAGAGAAGCTGAGTGTGTGACAGAGACATGTAATTCTAGCTACTTGTGAGGAGGAAGGAGGAGGATTTGGGTCTGAGGTGGGTCTTGGACAGAAGCATGAGAGCCTATCCGAAAGACAACCAAAGCAAAAAAAGTGTTAGGGGGTGTGGCTCAAGTGGTAGAGCACTTGCCTAGCAAGTATGAGGCCTTAAATTAAAATCTTAGTACCCTCCAAAAGTTCTGGCTAAGAAAATACAATTTACAGTAATCCTACCATGTTTGGAGTGATCTTTTAATAAGATACAGGGAGTGGCCAAGGGAGAGTGGTAAGCATTTCTCTGGGACACAAGCAACTCTGATTATGTTGGGCAAATCATCAGTTTTTCAGGCTGGAAGATTTTTTGAGGGGCTGGCTAGTCCGTTGACTTGCAACCTTTTTTGTCTGCTCGGATGCACAAGCTGAGCTTCCACATCCAACATCCTCCCAAGAGATGTCCCAGTGTGTCGGCTGTGCCTCCTGCGCTTTCCCCTACTCAGGAAAGCATATTAAAACACTGGGGAGAATTAGGTTGTTACAGGGATAATATATTGTCATTTTAAAAATAAGATGACTCATTCTCAGGTTTCAGTTCTTTAACCATCAGCCTTAGATCAATGATGACATAGTTCATGACTGATTGAACTGGAGAGTTGCCGTTCTCCTGCCAAACTTCTGGATTACATGAAAAAGCCACTTAGCCTCACTGTGTCTGTATTTTCTCACCTGGAAATGAGAGGATTAAAAAAAAAATCTCCTCTGCCTGGTTGAGTTGTGGTAGAGGGGGTAAAGGCCACGATAAATGTGGAAGCTTCGGGAAGTATAAAATCTTCCACAAATAGGTGCTGTCTCATTAGCTATCTGTATAGCAAACTTACCTGCTAAGAATTGTCACAGCCACCTCCGGATTAAAAAATAAGGCCCATAAGTGAATTGTCAGCCGTTGAGTTTGCTCAAGGATTCTTAGCACATTGATGAGACAAACTTTTTTTTGCCCTCAAAGAATGCTGTGAATTCTCTCTCCCATCTTTGTCAAGGTATGTTAGAACCCCATGGTAGCAAGGGACAGAAATCCAACATGAACTGGTTGGAAGAAAAAGAGGATTTACTGGCTCACAGTAGGAAACGATGGGAATGTCTTGGTTTGAGTTGGCCGTGGAAAAGCCCAGACCTCCAGACTTGACATTGCTTTAGAAACACCTCGTATAGGAAAACTAGTCACCCAACATAAAAGTGTCTAGAGAAATTTTTTAAAAAGGGGCTGGGAAGGTGGCTCAGTGGTAGAGCGCCTGCCTTGCATGCATGAGGCCCTGGGTTCGATTCCTCAGCACCACATATAAGCAAAAAGAAAAAAGCTGGAAGTGGTGCTGTGGCTCAAGTGGTAGAGCACTAGCCTTGAGCTGAAGAGCTGAGGGACAGCGCCCAGGCCCAGAGTTCAGGCCCCACGACTGGACCTCCCCCGCCCCCCAAAAAAAGAAAGAAATAAAAAAGAAGTGAGAAAATCGAGGATTGCAAAGTGCAAATTGTTAGAGACATGTCTGGAAGTGCATTCTTTGTAGCAGCAAGACAGGAGTATTCCCTATACTCCAAGGCAGAAAGAAGGGTTTCATTTAAGTGTTAAACTGGGCAGAGTAGCCCATAGATAACTGGACTGACATGTATAGTACCAGTGAAGGCATCAGAAACCAAGGCAAAATGTTTGTCTTAA
Organism: Dipodomys merriami; assembly: GCF_024711535.1. Classification (NCBI taxonomy): domain Eukaryota; kingdom Metazoa; phylum Chordata; class Mammalia; order Rodentia; family Heteromyidae; genus Dipodomys; species Dipodomys merriami. Next base: position 1,661,363 of record NW_027203126.1, read on the forward strand.
CCATCCTGATGATTTTTTTGTTTTGTTTTGTTTTTGTGGGTTGTGGGGCTTAAACTCGGGGCCTGAGTGCTGGCCCTAAGCTCTTTTGCTCAAAGATAGTGTTCTACCACTTTGAGCTACAGTGCCACTTCCAGTTTTCTGGTGGTTAACTGGAGATAAGAGTCTCATCAACTTTCCTGCCTGGGCTGGCTTTGAACCAAGATCCTCAGATCTCAGCCTCCTGAGTAGCTAGGATTACAGGCATGAGCCACCAGTGCTTGGCAAAACTAATGCCTGTTTGTTTGTTTGTTTTTTGTTGGTTGTGGGACTTGAACTCAGGGCCTGGGTGCTGTCCCTAAGCTGTTTTGCTCAAGGCTAGTGCTCTACCATTTTGAGCCACAACTCCATTTCTCCTAACGACTTCACTTATCCTACATGATTTCGAAATGTGTGTCAGCGTCACATGGAGGGCAAAATGGAGGTTAGAACCAAGATGGTTGTAGTCAAACCATGTTGGACTCCTACAAACATTGTGAGGATTCTCTGGGCCTCTTCCCACGCTGTGCTCTGCTTATTGGCTTGGTTTTCTCAGAATAACTTCTTTAGCAGCCAGGAATATGGTTGTTGGCCAAGGTTAGCCTTGCTGTGGGGGAGAAAAGATACCCTTTTCTCCTATCTTCCACCACCCAATCTAGATTGGTTAGGAAAACTCCAGATGAAGTCATGTTCTTAGCTTATATAATATGTTAGTCTATTTGGGCTGCTGTAACAAAATATCTTAAACTGGGTAATTGATAAATAGCAGAATTCATTGCTCTCGGTTCTGGAGGCTGGGAAGTCCAAGATCAAAGTCCCAGCCGACACCGTGTCTGGTTAGAGCTTGTTGCTCACAAATGATGTCTGCTCAGTGCAGAAAGGCAGAGAAGCTCCCTCCAGATTCTTTGTTCTGCGAGCACGCACATGCTGGTCCTGGGGCTTGAACTCAGGGCCCCGGCACTGTCCTTGAGCTTTTTTGCTCATGGCTAGCACTCTACCACTTGAGCCACAGTTCCTCTTTGGGCTTTATTTTTGGTAGTGAATTAAAGATCAGAGTCTCACAGACTTTCCTGCCTGGGCTGGCTTCAAACTGTGATCTTCAGATCTCAGCCTCCTGAGCAGCTAGGGTTATAGGTGTGAGCCACCGGTGCCTGGTCCTCCAGCCTCTTTTTATAGGGGGCACTGACCCCATTCATGAGGTCTCTGCCTTCAGGATGTACCACTTCCCAAAGATCCTATGTTGCATTATTATCACTTAAAACACAGACACTCAAACCATAGAATCCTTGGACCCACCACTATGTTCTGGAGGACTAAGCTAGCCTCTTAGGTCCACGTTCACAGTTGAATTAAGTCAATTAATTACCCAGGAGCTCTCTCGTGTACACAACTCATCATTGACTCTCTCCAGTCTTATACGTTGTCAAATCTTCATTCCTAATGAAGCTATTAAAATTTTAGGGCTATAAATAATAAATCCTTTTTCCGTCCTTTCCAGTGCAAATATTTTGAATATTTTAATGATTGCTTTCCAAAGTCTACTTTCAGAAAAAAAAAGTACTATTCCAAGGTTTGTGCCAATGTAAACTCCCACAAACAGATGGCAGTGGGCATCCTACAAATATTCTACAAATCTATGCTGGGGGTTCTCAGCTGAGGGTAGTTTCCCCTCTTCTTCTTCTAGGAGATAATGGCAATGGTTAGGACATCATTCATTATCACAGCTGGGATGACGCTAATGGTTTGCATTGGTTGGACATCACTCAACATATAGAACAGCTCCAACACAAAGAATTACCTGGCCCCAAAGGACGCCAATGGAGCTGATGTTGAGAAACTTTGATTGGCACGAACAGATATGGCTTATTTATTTATTTATTTATATCAGTCACTGGGCTTGAACCCAGAGCCCAGGTGTTGTCCCTGAATTCTTTTTGCTCAAGGCTACTGCTCTACCACTCTGAGCCACAGTGCCACTTCCCACTTTCTGATAGTTCATTGGAGATAAGAGTCTCATGGACTTCCCTGCCTGGTCTGGCTTTGAACCGAGATCCTCAGATCTCAGCCTCCTGAGTAGCTAGGATTACAGGTGTGAGCCACCGGTGCCTGGCATTGGCTCCTATTTTTTGTAATACAAAAATAATATGAGTCTGGAAATGTGGCCTAGTGGTAGAGTGCTTGCCTAGCATGCATGAAGCCCTGGGTTTGATGCCTCAGTACCACATACACAGATAAAGCTGGAAGTGGCGCTGTGGTGCAAGTGGTAGAGTACTAGCCTTGAAAAAAAGAAGTTCAGGGACAGTGCCCAGGCCTTGAGATGAAGCCCCAGGACTGGCAACCCCCCCCAAAAAAAAAACAGAATAGGAGGAGGAGGAGGAGGAGGAGGAGGAGGAGGAGGAGGAGGAGGAGGAGGAGGAGGACAATGACGATGACGTCAACGATGATGACTTGTCTCCCCAGGAAGACTGGAAGCAGATCTATCATACGCTCGCCTTGGGATATAGAGGTACACTTGAATTCCTGTTTTCCCAGTTTGGGAGAAGAGCATTGAACATGGCAGGTTAAAGTTTTCAAGGTGCCCAGCTGAACTACTTAGGAAACTCTTAGGAGACTCTTGGAGACTGTTGATGGTTACCTTTTGTAAAGAGTGGTTTGTTTTTTATTTTTGTTTTTTTTCCCGGTACTGGCGTTTGAACTCGGGGCTTCACATTACTTTGGTAGGCACCCTACCATCTAAGTGATGCACCCAGGCATTTTTAATTCCAGTTTTTAACTCTAGTTACATGTAATTCTAGCTACTCAGGAGCATCAGATCTGAGGATTATGGCTACAGGGCTCAGAACTTTGAATTCAGCAGGCGACACATAATTGATGGCAAGATTTCTTTTTCCCCTGTGGGACCTGCTCCAATCACTACCACCAGATGGCAGCAAAGAGCAAAGTTTCTTCTTAAATGCTCCCGAGAGGGGAAAATTGGTTGATGGTTCTCCCTGATTTAAGTTGATTTGCCTTCACATATCTACTGCTCCTACCAACACTCCTCTACCTCAAAACTTATCCACAAGTCTTTCTCTCTTAATTTCTTCCATGGGAATGATGTGTGTGTGTGTACACGCGCGCACGCGCGTGTGTGCATGCGTGCATGTGTGTATGCAACAGTACTGGAACTTGAACTCAAGGCCTCATGCTCTCACTTGGCTTTTTCACTTAAGGTTGCACTCCACTTCCAGCTACCGATCCACTTCTAGCTTTTCTTTTCTGGTGCTGGTCCTAGGGCTTGAACTCAGGGCCTGGGTTCTGTCCCTGAGTTTCTTTTGCTCAAGGCTAGCACTCTATCACTTGAGCCACAGCTCCACGTCTGGCTTTTTTGGTAGGTTAGTGGAGATAAGAGTCTGATAGATTTTCCTGCAGGGGCTGGCTTCAAACTGGAACCCTCAGATCTCAGCCTCCTGAGTAGCTAGGATTACACGTGTGAGCCATCGGCACCTGGATTGACTTCCGGCTTTTTGATGGTTAATAGTCTCTTGGAGCCAGGTGCTGGTGGTTCATGCCTGTAATCCTAGCTACTCAGGAGGTTGAGATCTGAGGATCACGGTTCAAAGCCAGCCCAGATTGAAAAGTCTCCATGAGACCCTTATCTCCAATTAGCCACCAAAAGAAAAACAAGGTCTCTCAGACTTTCTTGCCTGGGCTGGCTTTGAACTTAGATGCTTAGATCTCAACATGCTGAGCAGCTAGGATTATAGGCATGAGTCACCAGGGCCCAGCTCAGGAATTATTTTAAAAATGCCTTGAGGGGCAAATTGAAAATGACAACAATTGCTGTGTTCAGAGGCGAAGGGTAATATGATTGGCAATGGAGATTAAACACAGAGGATTTATGAAACACATTTCAGGGGATAATATAAGTGAAAATTGATGAAGCAATGGGGAAAATATTTCAGTAGATTACTTGTCCTCTAATGCTCTGTCTCAGACTGGGTTACCCATCATCCCCTCAAACCATCATTTATTCCTGGACTGGGAATACAGCTACATTTCCAATCCTTATGGAGAAAGGAGAGAACATTGGACAATAATTAATTGTGCATGTGATATTAACTAAGATATAAGGAAACAATGGAGCTATGTTACATCCAGGGTGACTTAGTTTTTAGAGGGGGATTCAGGACAGGTCTCCCTCAGGAAAATGTTGCTCCAAGAGAGACTCAAGGATGAACAAGAATTGGCAGTACGGGGGAGTGAATACGGATCCTACCTAGGATATGGGAAACAGGGCCCTTGATGGCCAAATGATTTCCGTGGAATTTTAGATCACCCCGATTGAAAACATACAGAATAACTAAAAGCTACTGGGATTCAAGGACACTTAATTGGTTTTAACTTTGTTATAACATCATCTACACAGGTTTTGAAAAACAAAAAACCAACCAATCACTTTCAAGCGTGAATGTGGAGGCAGCATTTATTCAGTCTATATGGTGAAAGGTTGCATTGAGTGCATAGCTCTTCTCATGTTTGACCACCTCACACCTGGATCACAACGGCATTATCCCTGTCTTCAGGGATTTTGGGGAAACAGTGATTGCTTGTCCCATTTTTCCTTTCTCTCTCTCTCTCTCTCTCTCTCTCTCTCTCTCTCTCTCTTTCTCTCTGTTGGTTGTGGGGCTTGAACTCACAGGGACTTTTCTGACCAGGCTGGCTTTGAACAATGATCCTTAGATCTCAGCCTCCTGAGTAGCTAGGATTACAGGCATGAGCCACCGGCACCTGGCTTTTTCCTTTTCCTTTTTGGTGGCACTTGATCTCAGAGCCTGGGCACTGTTCCTTTTTATTTTATTTTTTTAATTCACTCAAGGCTGATGTCCTACCACCTGAGCTACGGCTCTACTTCCAGATTTTTTGGTGGGTAATCAGAGATAAGAGTCTCATGGACTTTGCTACCCAGGTTGGCTTTGAATTACAATTTTTAGATCTCAGCCTCCTGAGTAGCTAGGATGACAGGCATGAGCCACCACTGCCTGATTCTAATTGAACAGTATATTGATAATTATATCCCAGAGTGACCAGTTCCTTTGTACCCTTGTTTCATTTCATGGTGCAAGAGTGTTCTTCAGCTTCACAGGATGGGCCAAAAATCCATGCCGAGGAAAATGGAGAAAACTATGAAACGCAAGCTTGTCTTGAGCTGGGCTCCGACCTCTGGGGTCCTGGGTGGACTTGTGACCACGTGATGGAGCCTCTGTGGTCCTCTCCTCCATACCAGATATTGAAAATTATATTTATTTTATGACTGTGTTGGAAGAAAAGGCAAAGAACATTCTGGCTAGAGTCACTGTCATTCTATTTAGTTGTTTTCTTTTGCTCTCAAAACCAATTAAAGCATTTTTTTTTTTTTTGTGGTCTCTTGGCCTCTGCCTTGCCTGGTGGAGAATTTGGCCTGGAGTGAACCTATCTATCACCATTTCCTCAACCCTTATCTGTGTCTGACACTCAGATCTCTACCCCCAGCTCATCATCATCATCATCATCATCATCATCGGCTTTGATCATTTTTTTTTTAATGCATGGGACTAACAATGCACCTTATTGCTATGGAGCTAGGCTGTGGTTTCTTTTAGTTCCAAACCTTTCTTTCCTAATTATTATTTCATCAAACCTCAAAAACAACTCTAAGCCAGAGGTCAACCCTTCATTTGGAAGCTTACGAGGTGGGTCCAAACTCTGGCCAAACCCACTGACAACAGCCAGTGAACAGACCTGGCACTAATACTAGCTGTCTGTGATAAGTGGATTTCTTTTTCTTTTTTCTTTTTTGTCCTTCGAGGGGTTTGAACTCTGGGCCTGAGCGCTGTCCCTGATCTCTTCAGCTCAAGGCGAGTGCTCTACCACTTGAGCCACAGCACCACCTTCGGTCTTCTGGTGGTTAGCTGGAGATGAGTCTCACAGACTTTCCTGACCAGGCTGGCTTTGAACTGCGATCCTCAGATCTCAGCCTCCTGCGTGGCTAGGATTATAGGTGTGAGCCACCGGTGCCTGGCTTTTTTATTTCTTTATTGAGATTAAGTGATTACATAAAATTCACAGTATTGTGGGATAGTGATACTTAGCTGAAGTCACAAACACATTTTAACCTTCACAAGGCGAATTGTTATTATCATGGTCTATAAAACTTATGAACTCTACAAACTTTGACACTACTGATATTTCTTCCAAACTGGGTGATATATACATTTCTTTCCTTTTGCTTAGTGTCAGCTGTTTCCTCTATCCTCTCATTCCCTCCCTCCCGTCGCTGCCCTTGAGTTGTTTAGTTCATTTTCATCAATGTCCAGTGCAACTGATGGGCCCCTTGGCTGTATTTTCCCACCATTTCCCTCTGATTCTATGCCCTCTTCCTAGCTTCCCTCAGATGTGCATTTGTATATACCATATGTGAGGCCAAGAACATAGTCATCTAAAAACAATGCGACAAATTAAGAAGAGGCCCTGTTTCTTGAATCCTGTTTACTTTGTCATATCTTGTTGTGTTTTGAACTTAACATCCGCATGTCAGGGAGACCACATACATTTATCTATCTGATCTTGGCTTATTTCACTCAACATAATTTGTTCTAGTTCCATTCATTTGTCCTTTCTAATGGCTGTGTAATATTCCATTGTACATAGGTACCACAATTTTTGGATCCATTCATCTGTAGTGGGGCATCTGGGTTGTTTCCATATCTTGGCTATTGCAAACAGTGCAGCAATGAACATGGAGGTACATGTGTCCTTGTATCCTGGTTCCTGTTGCTCAGAGTAGATACCTAGGAGTGGTATGTCTGGGTCTTAGGGGAGGTCTATATTTAGCTTCCTGAGGTACCTCCAGACTTCTTTCCAGAGTGGTTGTATTAGTTTACATTCCCACCAGCAATGCAGTAGGGCTCCATATCCCTGCCAGTATTTATCATTGACTGAATTTAGGATGTGGGCCATTCTGACTGGGGTAAGGTGGTATCTCAGGGTTGTTTTTATTTGCATTTCCTTTACAGCCAGGGATGATGAACATTTCCTCATGTGTTTCTTTGCCATTTTTATCTCTTTTTTCTGAGAAGTCTCTTTTTAGCACCCTTGCCCATTAGGGATTGGTTTCTTGAGTTCCCTATATAGTAGATGTTAGGCCTTTGACATATTGCTTGCATATTATTATTAATATTATTAACTATTCTAGTGTATAACCACTGAGCCACATCCCTAGCCTTCGGAGTTTATTTTATGTTTCTCATGTCTGTCCCCCCCCCCCCCCTCCCCAGGACTCACTATGTAGCTCAGACTGAGACTTCTGAATGTTGGAATTACATGTGTGCACTATTACTCCTGGTTCAGCCTTTGTTTTGTTTTGTTTTTGAGATAGGGTCTCACTATGAAGCCCAGGATGGCCTTCAACTCACTAGGTAGCCCAAATGAATGTAGAATTCATAATTCTCTTTTCTCTGACTCCCAATTTCTGGGATTATAGGTATGTGCCACCATGTCTGGCCCATCTCGAGTGCCACTGTGCCCAGCTATCATGTTTCCTGAGTAATTTGGAATGATAGGTGTGCACCACCATGCCCAGCCATAGGTTGCCATAAAATCTTTTAAACTTTTATTCTCAGGCTGGCTCCAAGCCTCAGACCCTTGATCTCCAACTCCCAAGTAACTAGGATTACAGGCTTAAGCTGTTGTGCACACCCCACCTCTCTTTTTAATCAATACTTTCATCTAGTTTCTTGAATAGGCTTTGGGCTATCTACAAAACCAAGAGGTTTCAATGTCAATTCTTTTTCTTTTGTAGCTCTGTTACAAAATATGATCAGGCTGATTTCTTTTTTTATAAAAAGGACCTTAAACCAGGTGTGTGTGTGTGTGTGTATGCGCATTGCTAAGGAGCAAACTGTGGGCTTGGCAAACGCTAGGCATGAGCTCTACCAGGCCCCAACCCCCAAGCATGCTGTATTTTTAAACATCTCCCTAGGTGATTCTGTTTTATAGTCAGGATTGAGAGCTATTGATTTAAAGCACTTGTGTGTGTGTGTGTCTCGGGGCTTGAACTCAGAGCCTGAGTGCTGTCCCTGATCATTTTTTGTTCAAGGCTAGCATTCTACACTTGAACCACAGCTCCACTTCTGGCTTTTTTTCAGTAGTTTATTGGAGATAAGAATAATATAAACTTTCCTTCCCCTCAGGCTGTACCATGATCCTCAGATCTCAGCTTCCTGAGTAGCTAGGATGACAGGCATGAGACACCTGTGCCTGGCAAGGACATTCTTTAACTTGTTAAACAGCCTCATCCTGTTCAGGTCATGAGAGGAAAACAAGGCAGCAAAATTCAAGGGAGTGTCTCAAGGCTATTTTGTGATTATCTCAGGTAAGGAAGTCAGTTTACACTGCATGAAATGGAGAGCTGATAATGGTCATGGGAATGGGCATTTAGGATAAGTATAGGATTTTTCTTTCCCTTTTCCCCCCCTTCAATTGGTCCTGGGGCTTGAACTCAGGGCCTGGGCACTGTCCCCTAGCTTTTTCTTTTCTTTTCTTTTCTTTTGTCAGTCATGAGCCTGAACTCTGGGCCCGGGTGCTGTCCCTCAGCTCTTCAGCTCAAGGTGAGTGCTCCACCACTTGAATCACAATGCCACTTCTGGCTTTTTCTGCTTATGTGGTACTGAGGAATCAAACCCAGGGCCTCGGCCTCATGCATGCAAGGCAAGCACTCTACCACTGAGCCACCTTCCCAGCCCCTGTCCCTTAGCTTTTTCACCAAGGTTGGTGCTTTATCATTGGGGCCACATCTCCTAGTTGTTTTTTTTTTTTTTTTTTTTTTGCTGGTCAATTGGAGAAAAGAGTCTCACAGGTTTTTCTGTCTAGGCTGGCTTTGAATTGTAATCCTCAGATCTCAACTTCTCAGTAGCTAGGCATAAACCACCAGTGTCTGGCTAGATTGTTGCCTTCAGATCCTGTGGCCTTATAAAGTTCTCATTATGTAAGTGGAATTCAGAGGCCAAGCGAAGAAATAGGTCTTCAAAATGTAAATAGGTGCTATGGAATGCATAAATATATACCCGGTGTTTGAAAAACCACAAGTATCTACTCCCTATTTTTGCGTTGTGTCTATAAAGAAGTGCTGGATAAACACCCCTCCCCCACCCAAGTACCTATCACATGTTGTTTTAAACTCCTACGTTTGAAATAAATAAAAATATCATCCGATGGGCTGCTCCAAATGAAATAGACAGAGACGGCAGCCCACACCATCTGTGGGCCTCCATGTCTTCTCTTGGCCCAGTTTGAGAACAAACACATACACACCGAACCACAAAGAGAACTACTGATTTAGAACACATTAAATAAAGCAACATGTAGGATGTCATGGCTGAGCATTCCAAGACAGGACTGGCATACCTCCTCCGAGTGCATGCCTGTGTGTAAGGAAGACAGGATGAGCAGCACTATGCTCTCCTAGGTGGCAGGCAAGGCTGGCTCAATTTCCAATGATTGAGGAAACACTGACTCAGTGATTTGCCTGCCTGGGCCATTTTATTCCCTGGAGATGCTTCTGATAGGCACTTGGTTGAGGCCAAGGATTTCTTCAACATCCCATAATATCCAAGACCCAGGGCATCCTCTTATGATAAAGAATTATCTGGCTTTGTAGATGGATGTGTAGTTCAGTGGTAGAGCACATGCTTTGATTATGCATGGCCTTGGGTTTGATTCCTTATCCTACAAAGAAAGGAGGGAGAGAGAAGCCTGGCACTGGTGGCTCACATGTGTAATCCTAGCTACTTAGGAGGCTGAGATCTGAGAATCACGGTTCAAAGCCAGCCTGGACTGGAAAGTTCATGAGGCTTTTATCTGCAATAAACTACTCAGAAAAATCTGGAAGTGGCTCTATGGCTCAAGTGGTAGAGCACTATTCTTGTGAACAAAGATGCTCAAGGATAGCACCCAGGCCCTGAGTTCAAGCCACAGGACCAGCAAAAAAAAAAAAAAAAGAAAAGAAAAAAAGAAAAGAAAAGCAGGAGGAAGGAAGAAAAGAAGGGGGAGGAGAAAGTGTGGAGGGGGAGAGAGAGAAGAGGTGAAAAAGAGTGAAAGTAAAAAGGCATTATCTAGAGTTGGCTGCTGGTGGCTCATACCTATAATCCTAGCTAATCAGGAGGCTGAGGTCTGAGGAATGGGATTCAAAGCGAGCCTGGGCAGGAAAGTCTGTGAGACTCTTATGTCCAATAAACTATTCAGAAAAAGCCAGAAGTGGTTCTGTGGCACAAGTGGTAGAATACTATCCTTGAGCAATAAAGCTCAGGGCCAGTACCTGGGTCCTGAGATCAAGCCCTAGGATCAAAACACACACACACACACACACACACACACACACACACACACACACACACACACACACACACACACACACACACACACACACACACACACACACGACTGAGATATAGCTCTGTGGTATAGAAATGCTATCTAGCATGTAGAAGGCCCTGGAGTTTGAATCCCTAGCCCCAAACAATTTGCTTAAGGGTAGATACAACCAGCAGGGAAAGGTGTGGATAAATTGATTGGCCAAGCCGGGCACTGGTGGCTCACGCCTGTAATCCTAGCTACTCAGGAGGCTGAGATCTGAGGATCGCGGTTCAAAGCCAGCCCGGGCAGGAGAGACCGTGAGACTCCTATCTCCAATAAACCACCAGAAAACCGAAAGTGGCGCTGTAGCTCAAGTGGTAGAGCACTTGCCTTGAGCTGAAGAGCTGAGGGACAGCGCCCAGGCCCAGAGTTCAAGCCCCACGGCCGACCAAAAAAAAAAAAAAATTGATTGGCCAATGCCAGACATATGCCCATCATACTTAAGAATTCAGGTCCACTATGCTGTGTAAGCAGATAGCCCTGTCCCTCTCTTGGGCACTACTGAAGACCAGTGTTTGACTGGACTCATCTTTAGCCCTACACCTCCCTATTTGTGTGTCTCCATTCATATCTAAGCTTTGTCCAGTGCAACCCCTGGGCCATTGTGGTGGTGATGATGGTGATAGCAAGGACCTCTGTTTCTGGTGCCTCCCACTGGGTGTATCCTAGCAACATGCTCAGCGAGATGCATCTTGGACTTTTAGCATAGCCATGCATTCAGTCCTTTGTGCTTTAGTTTGTTTTTCAGATATGGTGTTGCCCTTTTGCTTAGGGCCCACTTGGAATGTGATTCTCCTACCACTGCTTTCTGAATAGTTGGGGCTACAGGCCATCTCACTCAGCAATTTGTTTTATTAGTCAGTCGTGAGGCTTGAACTCAGGGCCTGGGAGCTGTCCCTGAGCTATTTTGCTCACGGCTAGCACTCTACTACTTTGAACCACATCCCCATTTTTGATTTTTAGGTGGTCAATTGGAGATAAGAGTCTCACAGACTATTCTGCCCGGGCTGGCTTTGAACCACAATCCTCAGATCTCAGCTTCCTGAGTAGCTAGGATTACAGGTATGAGCCATCAATGCCTGGCAACTTTTATTTATTTTTTAACAAGTGGAAGGAATAGAGTCTTGAATAACAATGAAAGTACACCCTAGTGAATTTTCATTATCAAGTATTCTGCACCACACATAGTTGCACATGATCTATTTTCATACACCTGGCTGGCGATGGTTGTTCATACCAACGTCACCACAAACCTGTGAATAACAGCATGCTACAGCATCACTCAGGGATGGGAAAACCTCAGTTCCATTTGTCAGCTACCAACTCCATGGATGATTGAAACATTCACAGTGTGACACATGACTGTTTCTCAAGGGAAGGCAGAAAGAGAGAGAGAGAGAGAGACAAGAGAGAGACAGACAGAGTGAGAGAGAAACAGAGAGACAGAGAAGGCAGGCAGGAAGGAAAGAACAGGTAGGAAAATCATCCAATAGCATCCTCAGTTGCATGGTAGAAGCCTTTTTTGTATGAAAGGATTCCTGCCACAAGATGCTACATCTATCAGTCAGGAGGAGAGACAGCAAAGGTCACCTTGACAACCAGGGTAGACAACATGGAGGACAGAATCTAGGGTAACTCTCATGAGCTTGATCTCCAGGTTGTTTCTGTCCTTGTGTGATCCCTTTCTTCGAGCATGGGACTCCCTTCTAACAAGGAGATTCAGCAAAAGTTGCCACTTCTGTGATTTTATCATGTGCGGTCAGCATGCCTGCCTTGCGTACAGATGCCACTCCACAGATAGGGCCACGGGGTAAGGAAATGAAGGTAGCCTCCTCTGAAAGCCAGAAACAAGCAGTCGCTGTAAGCTTTCAAGGAAGAGGATGCTGCCAGCAGCCACATGGGCTTCATAGCAGATCCTCCTCCAGTCAGATCTTAATATGGAACCCTGGGGCCCTAGCCAACACTGTGCAGACTTACGGAGCACCCCAGCTAAGCTGTGTCTGCACTGGACATGCGGACACTGTTTTATGTTACTAAACCCTTGGTGATATTGTTAGGCAAAAATAACCAACACACAGTGACAGGCTCTGCTTAAGGCAGGTATCCAGCATTGTTGTTATGTTGTTTTCATCCAGGTTGTTGTCATTTTATGGACTACTATTATCATTGACTAAATAAACACTGGAATAGCTCAGAAGAGAAGATGACCTCCATTAAAATACCATGGAGAGAGAGAAATGGGAACTCCTGATCTCTCATTCCTTGAAGTGCTTTCGTTACACAGAGTGAGGAAACCAGTGGAGATTCTCAGCTCTATTACCTTTCTCTTGGTGCAGAAAAAAATTTTTTTTTCCTTTTCCTCTTCCTTTTTCTTTTTTTGGCAAAAGCAACTGAGCTTGGAATTGTGCTCTTGTAGATTTCCAAAGGCTACTTTTTGGACCCTGCTGATGGGTGAAGAGGAGAAAAATGTTTTGGAAGAACAAACATCCTCAAACCACACCATCCCTTAATGAGAAATTTCAAATGCTAAAAATACTCCACCAAGCATACCCACTGAAAGAGCAATGCTTTAATGATGATGGGAAAATCTTTATGCCCTGAGAAATTGATCATATTCAGGCTGCTGTCTTGCTTTTATCTTAGTGAGCACAATGTGTGTTGATCTATCACATCCATTTGTTCTCAGTTTTCGAGTGTCTTCTTAAGTAACAACAAACTGTGGGAGTTCACAAATACATAGCTGGTCTCCTATTTCCTGCCTACAGTCCCCATTTGATGCTTGTACATTTCCCCCTCTTAAATCTCTAACATTTATTTGAGTTTGTAGGTGGCCTGCCTTTATATGCCAAAAAAAAAAGTACCTAGGAGGTCTGGGTGTTGGGGATTCACTCCTGTAATCCCAGCTACTCAGGAGGCTGAGATGTGAGAATTGTGATTTGAAGCCAGCCTAGGCAGGAAAGTTTATGAGACTCTTATCTCCAATAAACCACTCAGAAAACCAGAAGTGGTGCTGTGGCTCAAGGGGTAGAGTGCTCGCCTTCAGCTGAAGAGCTGAGGGGCCGCACCCAGGCCTAGAGTTCAAGCCCCACAACTGACAAAAAAAAAAAATTGCTATTGCAATGCAGATACTTCTTATTTAGGAACAAGCCAAATCATTCCATCTTTCCTTCTTTCTCTTCTTCTTTCCCTTTCTTTCTTTCTCTCTCTCTCTCTCTCTCTCTCTCTCTGAGTCACAGCGCCACTTCCAGTTTTCTGGTGGTTAATTGGAGAGAAGGGTCTCATGGACTTTCCTGCCAGAGCTGGCTTTAAACCACAATTCTCAGATCTCAGCCTCCTGAGTAGCTAGGACTATAGGCCTAAGCCACTGGTGCCTGGCTCATTTCATTTTTATTTTTGGGTCTTTTTTGATGACTGTAGTTAAATTTAAAAAAAAAATTTTTTTTTGGGTCCGGTTGTGGGGCCTGAACTCTGGGCCTGGGTGCTGTCCCTCAGCTCTTCAGCTCAAGGCTAGCACTCTACCACTTGAGCCACAGCGCCACTTCCGGCTTTTTTCTTTTTGCTTATGTGGTGCTGAGGAATTGAACCCAGGGCCTCATGCATGCAAGGCAAGCGCTCTACCACTGAACCACCTTCCCAGCCCCTGTAGTTAAATTTTATAGGTTCTTTTTCCCCCTTTTTGGCTGGTACTGGAGCTTGACATCAGATCCTGGGCACACTTCTTTAGCTTTGTTGCTCAAGGCTGGCATCTATCACTTGAACCACACCTCCACTTTTTATTTGGTGGTTAATTGGAGAGACAAGAGTCTCACAAACCTTATTGCCCACAGTTGTTTTGAACCTTGATCCTCAGATTTCAGCCACCAGAGTAGCTAGGATTACAGCTGTGAGCCACTGGCACCAGGCACCTTGTTCCATTTATTTATAGGAGCTAGAGGGTTGAACAGAATCATTTCTCCTTAATCTGAACTCAGTGGATAGTGCTTGTGCAATGGAAAGCTATTGACTTTTTTATATGTTCATTATACTGCGCTATCTCTTGGGACTCTGGTTCATTTTAATGTACTTTTAGTTCAGTCTCTTGGAGATTTTAGGTTTATAGACCCATTCTTTATAAACAATGACAACATTTATCTCTTTTTTTCCAAGGAGTGATATTTGTTCCTCTTTTGTATTTCATTTTTTGTTGTAGTTTGTGGGGCTTGAACTCAGATCCTAGGCACTGTCCCTGAATTCTTTTGCTCAAGGCTAGCTCTCTAGCCATTTCAGGCTTAATTGGAGATAAGAGTCTCATGGACTTTGCTTCTCAGGCTGGCTTTGAACCACCATCTTCATATCTTAGCCTCCTAACTAGCTAGGATTACAGGCATGAGCCACCAGCACTCCACTCTGGGGTATTTTTTAAGGCCAGAAAAGAGAAATCTAATACATAGTGATTGAAGGAAGAGATTGAAAGAAAGGAAAACAATTTCTTGGACAGAGTGCTTAACAAACCAGTTGCATTGGAAAGATCAGATTATTTTCTAAGCTTTCTCTTTTAGGAGGGGTACAATAAAGGGGTCATTGCCTTTTGGGGTGAAAGCTCATCTATATTATATTTGTAGAAACAGCCCTTTTTATGAACTAGACCTGAACCTTGCCTTTCTGTCAACACCATGTATTGTTAGGTAAATAAAATATACTCAACACTGTCAGGACCTAAAGAAGAGAAAAATGGAGCTGCCCCTGCAGTTACTGGATTCTGCCACTAGATAGCGCTTCAGCTTCGGGGAGGCAAATGCAGACCAAGCAGCAGGTGGAAGAAATTCTGAAGGCTTGAGCTTAATGGTTATTGGAAGAGAAGTATAGGTGCTCACTAGGCAGTGTTGGGATGAATGTAGTCTGGAGAAACAGCCTGTTTTCATATGTTTTTACTACTAAACAAGAAAATTAAAATAGACAAGAGAGGGAGGAAAAAGAAAAAAACAACAAAAATAAGCTGTAACATGGACTGGGAAGTTGGCTCAGTGGTAGAGCACTTGCCTTGCATGCCTGAGGCCCTGGGTTCAATTCCTCAGCACCACATAAGAAAAAAGAGAAAAGCCAGAAGTGGTGCTGTGGCTCAAGTGGTAGAGCACTAGCCTTGAGCTGAAGAGCTGAGGGACAGTGCCCAAGCCCAGAGTTCAGGCCCCACAACCGGACCCAAAAAAAAAAAAAAAAAAAAAGCTGCAACAAAATCAACACAATGGCATATCATTTGGTACCCACTGGCTATTACATGTTTAGAAATATGGAAATTAATAAGTGTTGATGGAGATGGTGGGAAACTGGTAGGATTAAGGATTGGACTTGAACATACATGTGTCATATTCTTATACGGGAGTGTCACATGAAGATAAGTTGTCAAAAGGAAAAGATTCCCAGGCAATATACATGATATACACAAAAGGCTTTCTTCCCTCCTTTTCTCCTCTTCTCTTTTATTTCTAAAGGTAAAGAACAGGTTTTAAACTCAAACAGAAATTAAATTCTAGACACGGTTCTACTTCTCTTTAGCCTTCCAAAAAATTGACTTTGTAGGCTTTGTTTATTGAATTCATCTGTGGGCTAACTTCTGATTCTACACACATCATTTAACCTCTTTTGAGTCTAAACGTATGCCTAGTTATTTGAGATTTAAGAATCAAGAGGTGTGAAGGTGCTTTGTAAAATCTAAAGGCAGCAACACAAAGACTAGGAGAAAATATTCCAAAATAATGCGTGCAATAAGAACTGATATGCAGAATGTATAAAGAATACTAACAGGAGCTGTGTGTTGGTGGATCATGCCTGTAATCCTAGCTACTCAGGAGGCTGAGATCTGAGGATCACAGTTCAAAGCCATCCCAGGCAGGAAAGTCCGTGAGACTCTTCTCTCCAATTAACCATCAGAAAAACTGGAAGTGGTGCTGTGGCCAAGTGGTAGAGCGCTTGCCTTGAACTGAAGAGCTGAGGAACAGCACCCAGGCCCAGAGTTCAAGCTCCATGACTGACAAAAAAAAAAAAAAGGAATATTTACAATTTGACAACAAACAGTAAATGTCTCACTTGGTGCCAGTGTCAGGTCTCATGCCTATAATCCTAGTTACTCAGGAGGCTGAGAGCTGAGGATCATGGTTGAAGACCAGCCTGGGCAGACTTTTTTTTTTTTTTTTTTTTGTCGATAGTGAGGCCTGAACTCTGAGCCTGGACACTGTCCCTCAGCTCTTCAGCTCAAGGCTAGTATTCTACAACTTGAGCCACAGCACCACTTCTGGCCTTTTCTGCTTATATGGTGCAGAGGAATCAAACTCAGGGCCTCAGGCATGCAAGGCAAGCACACTACAACTGAGCCACCTTCCCAGCCCCCTGGGCAGACTTTTATCTTCAATAAACAACCAAAAGGCTTGCACCAAGGTAGGCCCTGAGCTCAAGATCTAGTACGAAAGCTTGTGTGCACGCATGTGCGCGTGCACACACACAGAGCTATGAGCTATAAAATATATTGCCTGTCAGCCCAACAACTTTAGGAGAGTTTGATAATCTTCAGTGCATTTTTAATACAAGAAACTCGGGCACCTGATTTACATCAACTGTTCTATCAGAGTAAGAAACTAATAAAAACAAAAGTAAGAAAAATATATCATAAAAAAACTACAGCAGTCCAATTCTCCTTTCTCTGGATATTCAACATCATAATTCCTGATGCTGACTTAGAAAACCCTGCTTTAGAGAGATTAGATGAATGGCAGTCTCTCAAAATTGATGAAAAGCATATCCTTATTATAGACTTGTCTTGCACCTTGGCTGAACTCCAAGAAGACAAAGGTCTTGTCCTGGGAATAGGATTAGATGTGTGCTCCCTGTCTTTCACTTGGGTTTATCTTAGGTCTGCAGGTAATAATACATTTTAAATCGAGTTGATTCTACCCTTCTTGTCAAACTAACATTTATTTTTTTTTTAAATCCCTCACCTATCCCCACCCACCCTCTCATTTCTTGAACTGGGAGTTACATACATATTACTCCAAGCAACAACCCTCCAGATTGTTCACAGTGCCTGGCTTTGATGAACCCCCAATACATGTATTTTCTGAACTATGGATGACTGATAAAAGCCACTGAGGAGTGGCTGTGCTCTCAGCATTCAGGAGCAGAGAGCAGGAGGATCAAGAGTTTGAGGTTAAATCAGGCATGGGTGTCTCATGCCTATAATCCTCCCAACTCAGGAGTCTGAATCTGAGGTTCTAAGCCAGCTGGGGTAGACAGATCCAAGACACTCTTATCTCCAATTAGCCACCAGGTGTGGCTGAAGTGGTAGGGTGCCACCCTGAGCAGGAAAGCCAAAAGAGAGCAAGAAGGGCCTAAATTCAAGCCTCAGTACTGACACAAGAATACATGTGTGCACGTGTGCGCACATACACAAACACACACACACACACACACACACACACACACACACACACACACAAAGAGTTTGAGGCTGGCCTGAAGAGATGGAGAGAGAGATAGACAGAGGCAGAGATATAGACAGACAGAGACAGACAGAGAGAACAAAAATATGGGGATTAAAATAACTTGATTAAACTTAGAAGACCTCATCAAATGTCTTTCATTCATTCACTCACCCACTCAACTATCATTTATTGAGTGCCTGCTATTCGCTGCACTATTTTAGGTACGAAAGGGACAGCAGGAGACACACCATGCAAAAGTCCCCTAATC
Source organism: Dipodomys merriami (assembly GCF_024711535.1). Classification (NCBI taxonomy): domain Eukaryota; kingdom Metazoa; phylum Chordata; class Mammalia; order Rodentia; family Heteromyidae; genus Dipodomys; species Dipodomys merriami. Next base: position 1,679,528 of record NW_027203126.1, read on the forward strand.
AAGTCTGGGGCAGTAGCTCAGTGATATAGCATTCACCTAGCAAGCTTAAGGCCCCAAGTTCAAACCCCAGTACCACAAAATAAACTAATAGCAGAAGATGACAACTATAATGTGCTATCTAATTTTACCACCATTCAGTTCATCTTTAAAAGCAACATTTTTTCCCTCATCTACATGTATGGGAAAGGTTTCTGTTTTCTTCCTTCTGCTCAGCATTTCAAATTAGAGAGAAGCCATAATTAAGTGATAAAAGAAAATGGTCTTGGAGCTACAATTCTGGTCTCCAGGATATGTGAAGGTGTGTGACTTGAACTTCTTGAAGGTTAAAGTTCTCTGAAGGTCATGTAAGGGGGCGGACCATAGTGCCTTCTTTGGAGCTTGTCTCTATGGATGAGACTTTCCTCTCACCTTGCCAATCTCAAGCCCTGGTTTAACCTCCTAAATGTTTAGATGCATGTCTCATTTTTATGCATTTTTTTCCTGGACTAGAACAGCCTTTACAACAAAAGCAGAGGCTAAGAGATGCTCTAACGCCTTCTGACACGCATTTTATGTAGCAGAAAGAATCTGGGAATCAGTCCAGGAGTTTCAGATCTATCCTGACCGCCCCCCCCCCCCATAATGGCAAGATCTTTTAGTAGTCACCCCATTTCTCTAAATATCAGACTCCTACCCATATAATGTGGAATGTTTTCCTTCCTCCCAGGGCTATGGTAAGGATTAAAGGAGCCAAGATATTTGATAAAAAAGGGGAGAGGGCTTCATAAACAGTACTTACTATTATTGTTGTTATTATTTTTTGTGGGTCGTGGGGCCTGAACTCTGGGCCTGGGCACTGTCCCTCAGCTCTTCAGCTCAAGGCTAGTGCTTTACCACTTGAGCCACAGCGCCACTTCCGGCTTTTTGGTGGTTAATTGGAGATAAGAGACTCACTTTCTTGTCGGGGGCTGGCTTTGAACTGGGGGATCCTCTGATCCCAGCCTCCTGGGTCGACAGGATTACAGGTATGAGACACTGGCGCCGGGCTTTGGTTTGTCTTTCAGCGTCCTTGCAGGCGGCCTCAGGAGCCCTTCACCAACCTGTGGCTTGACAATCGGAGATGCTGTCACCGAGATCGCCTGAAGGTTAAATGCAAAACCTCTGCTGCCTCCGAGGGACGGGGGGTGGGGGGGAAAAAAAAACGAATGGTCACCATAGTAACGAGCACTTCGCCACGTAGGAGGGTCAAGATATTTTGCGGGCAGAGAGGCTTTGCTCCTCCGCAGGCGCCCGCTGTCAGCAAAGGGCAGCGCCGGGGGACCTTCCCGAGGGATCCGCTCAAACAGACGCGTCCCTAAACACGGCACTCCCCACAACCGCCAATTTCAAACTCACAAGACCTGCCAGGCCGGGCCTGCCTCTCCCTTCCTCCTATTGGCCACCAACCTAAGGAAGAAACAATTTGATTGGCTTTCCCCTCCACTTCCCCTAGTCCCTTTAAGGACTTGGGTACGGCCTGGTTTGCGACGTAAGCGGTCCATCATAGATTTCCGGAACGATGATTGGCGTAGATACAGTTAAGACCCGCCCACTCCCGTTCCCGGGTTCAAACGCCGCGGCGGGAGGCCCGGGGAACGCGAGGCGCAAGCTAGGCCCGTCTGTAGACTGTGAGTTCGGCTCCCTCCACGCCTTCAGTTCCCTGCTAGGCCTGGGGGAAAGGGTGGCCTTCGTCCCCCCACCAGTTCCGTCCCCGGGCCGCGGTGTGTGTGTCGGGGGGCGGGGGCGTTGGTGGGGAAAATCTTCCCGCGTCCCCGCCCTGCCGGGGAGCTGGAGGTCTACGGGGCGGCGCCGGAGGCCGGGCGACACCTGGGCTTCCCCTTCAGTCTCCTGTCAGCTTGACCTTTGTGTTTTCAGTTGGAGCCTGGCTGCTAGTTCCTCACTACCTGTGTGACCTTAGCCATCAACTCAACCCCTCTGTTCTGGTGTCCTCAGACTCCGGGTGTTCACCCCAGCACCACCTCAGACCCCTTCCATTCCCCCCTTCGCACCGCCTTCCCCCCTCACCCCCCCCCCCCCCCAACCAAAGTGCTCCAGCCCCTGTGATCTGGCTGTTGTTAGAGAGGCCTGCACCTGCCTCTGGACCTCTGCCCTTGCCCTGGCTGTTCTTGCTGGCAGGGATATTATTCCTTCCCCTTTCTCCATCCCCCTCCTTTCCCCCATATTAACGAGGTTTGTTCTCAGGGAAGTTAGGGAAGTTTACTCTGATCACACTGAGATATTGCATCTCCCAGGCTGCCCAGCCCTTCTTTGCACTGACCTGGCTTTATTTCTTTTGAACATTCCACAGTATCCCCTTGCAACATACTTTATATAGTTGGCTTAGTTCAGTCATCCAACTCAGTAACTAGTTACAGTTACCATGTGCAGGGCTATGTGGAGGCGGAAGTCCTCAGCTTTCTGGAGCTTACATTCTTATTAACTAAGAATTAATTTTGATGTTGGTCCTGGGGCTTGAACTCAGGGCCTTAGTACTTGCTGGTGTTCTATTTCAGCCACAGCTCCACTTCTGGCTTTTTGCTGGTTCATTGGATACAAGAATCTCATGGGCTTTTCCTGGCTAGGCTGGTTTGGAACCCTGATCCTCACATCTCAGCATCCTGAGTAGCTAGGATTACAGGTGTGAGCCATTGATACTTGTCTTTACATTCTGAATTTTATTTTTGGTGGTGGTGGTAGATAGCAAGTTTGCCAAATGGGTTTACTTCCTGGCTTCAGGGAGTAAAATTTCTAGGTTTTCATCTCCATGGCCAGACTGAGAGCTTCCTAAAACTGGTGTGAGGGTAGCTGGTTTTCACCTCCCTATCCTTGAAGCTCATGGGAGATCAGATCTGTTAAACCCTTCCTGCTCAAAACATCAATACCACTCACTTGACCTTTCTTCCATATCATTCAGCTCCAGCAGGGAGATGCTGAAGTTCAAGTATGGAGCCAGGAATCTGCAGGATGCTGGTACTGCTGAGCCCATTGCCAGCCGGGCCTCCAGGCTGAATCTCTTCTTCCAGGTAATAAGTTTGCTGCCTGTGATCATCACCTGTGTTTAATTTCTTGTCATTTACTCTTCTTTGTATTCTAGGACCAAGGCTAATACTCTAGGTGAAATCTTAACCTTCCCCCCTTCTCTTCCCTCCCCCCAGTACCTGGGCTTGAACTTAGGGCCTTGAGCTCTTGCTTGGTTGGCTTTCTTGCTCACAGCTGGTGCTCTACCACTTGAGCTACACTTCCAGGTCAGCTTTTTGCTGGTTAATTGGAGATGAAATCTTGTAGACTTTTCTGCCCAAGCTAGCTTTGAACCATGATCCTCTAGATCTCAGCTTCCTGAGTAGTAGGATTACAGGCATTTACCACAACTGTATTTTTTTTTCTTTTTGGTCGGTCGTGGGGCTTGAACTCTGGGCCCGAGCACTGTCCCTCAGCTTTTCAGCTCAAGGTGAGAGTTCTACCACTTGAGCCACAATGCCACTTCCAGTTTTCTGGTGGTTTATTGGGGATAAGAGTTTCACGGACTTTTCCTGCCTGGGCTGGCTTTGAACCGATCCTCATATCTCAGCCTCCTGAATAGCTAAGATTACAGGCGTGAGCCACTGGCACCCTGCCACCTGGCTGTATTTGATGTTTTAAAGGTACTGAATGTATTTGGAAAGGGAGCCACTATGAAGGCACCTGAACTTGCCCTGGGAGATGTTAACGCTTTCTTATTCCTTATACTTTTTTTTTGTCGGTTGTGGGGCTTGAACTCTGGGCTTGGGCGTTGTCCCTCAGCTCTTCAGCTCAAGGCGAGCCCTCTACCACTTGAGCTATAGTGCCACTTCCTTATTATACTTTTATTCTAAAATTTTCCTTTTTTGGACAAAGCAAAACAAATGAACAGAGACACTTAAAAAAAGAAACCACCTAAAACTTCTGTAAACATAATTTTAGTTCACTTGTTCATTCAAGGGATATTTACTTTTTTAGATTAAAGACAATAATTTGATAGCACCTGTGCCACTCAGAACACTCTCACAATAAATAACATTTCCTTGATCTTAGAAATATTAATATTTAAAGCCGGGTGCCTGTGGCTCACGCCTGTAATCCTAGCTACTCAGGAGGCTGAGCTCTGAGGATGGTGGTTCAAAGCCAGCCTGGGCAAGAAACTGTGAGACTCTTATCTCCAATAAACCACTCAGAAAACTGGAAATGGCACTGTGGCTCAAGTGGTAGAGCTCTAGACTTGAGCTAAAGAGCTCAGGGACAGCACCCAGACCCAGAGTTCAAGCCCCATGACCATCACCACCAACAAAAAAAAGAAATATTAACATTTAAAGTATCTGCCTGGCAAGTGTCAGGTCCTGAGTTCAAGTCCCATTACCACTCACCCATCCTGAAAGGAAAAAAAAAAAAAAACCCTCTACTTCAAGACTAGATTGCCTCCCACTGTATCAACTCTACCAACTTCACATTGTTGCTCTGGGGACGAAACCTCCAGAAAGTGAACCTAAGGACAAACCAGCCGCTGCCTGGTCTAGAGAAGCTGTTAATGCAAGGGTAACATACACCTTCTGTTGATCTCCTGTGACTGGCAAAGCTGTTTCTATCTAGGCTGTTCCAGGGAGGTTTGGATACATTATCGAATTTGTTTCCCATTCAGGTAAATATTTGAGACTGATCCCAGTCTTCTTCCTTCCCACCCAGCAGCCCTTGGCAGCAGTGTTCTAGGTCAATGGTTGGCAGACTTCCAGAGCCAGAGAAATATCACAAGTCACTAGGAGGCCGTGGCTCTGTGAGCTTTTTATTTTGCCAAGTAAGGAGGTAGAAAACAAATACAAAGAAAAACCTATTACCTCCTGGCCTTTTTTTTTTTCTTTCCTAAAGAAAGGGCATTTTAAGAAAACACCAAGAGAGGAAGAATAGCATCTCAGAATACAGGCCTGATTTTCAATCTGAATATACTCAGCTTTATGAAAAGAGGCATCATGGAGCATTTGTTTCTTTCTCAGTTCCCTGTGGGCTGTTGAAAACTTAGAATCGGAGAGCCCCTAGTTGGTCTAAGCTCACCAACGAGCAAACAAACAAAGAATCTCATTTTTATGAATTAGGGGGCAACTGCAGCTACAGTGACAGCTCAGGCGGCCTTGTGACCCAGGGCTAGCCAATCCCTGATTGAGCTCTGAATCTCCTGGGAAAAAATAAATTGCTCATAAAACAAATTTTAAGCTATAATGTAGAAGATTTTAATTTAGGAGGTTAGGGATAGGGACAGAGAATCTGTTTGATTTTTAGTTAGGTTCCTCCCCTCCCCCACCAACCCCAGTTCACATGTAATCAGCCTTTAGGTTATTCAAGCTACTGTGTCACAAGTTAAAAGATTGATTCCCAAAGTTAAAAGACTGATTTTTTTTTTCTTCCTCCTTAGGATTTTTCAGGTTGGCTATAGTCAACTAGGTAACTCTTTGCTTTACCCTATGACATCATCTGTTGCCTCTGGGATTGGAGCATCTGGGTACTGACTGCTGGCTAGCACCCCTCTGTTCCTCTAAGGGATCTCATTGCTCCATATTTTTCATCAGTCAGTGGTCTAGTCCAGGGCTCTTCACTTTTTTTTGCTGGTCCTGGGGCTTGAACTCAAGGCTTGAGCCCTGTTCCTGAACCTCTTTGTGCTCAAGGCCAGCATTCTACCACTTGAGCTACAGCATTACTTCTGGCTTTTTCTGTGGAGTTTATTAGAGATAAGAGTCTTAGAGGGCTGAGAAGATTGCTTAAGTGGTAGAGTATTTGTCTTGCAGGCACGAAGCCCTGGGTTCAGTTCCTTATTACCACATAAAAAGCTGGAAACGGCGCTGTGGCTCAAGTGGTAGAGTGCTAGCTTTGAGCAAAAGCAGCTCAGGGACAGTGCCTAGGCCCTGAGTTCAAGCCCCAGGACTGGCAAAAAAAAAAAAAGAAAAAAGTCTTATGGACTTTCTTGCCTGGGCTGGCTTTTAAACTGTGATCTCAGATCTCAGCCTCTTGAGTAGCTAGTATTACAGACATGAGCCACCAGCACCTGGCTAATTATTTTCCACTAAATAATAAACATTTTACATTTTTAGAGTCATAGAATCTCTGTTGCAGGGGCTGGGAAGGTGGCTCAGTGGTAGAGCACTTGCCTTACATGCTCGAGGCCCTGGGTTCGATTCCTCAGCACCACATAAGCAAAAAGAAAAAATCCGGAAGTGGCGCTGTGGCTCAAGTGATAGAGTGCTAGCCTTGAGCTGAAGAGCTCAGGGACAGTGCCCAGGCCCAGAGTTTAAGCCCCAGGACCGAACCCCCCCCCCAAAAAAAAAAAAGAATCTCTGTTGCCATTGCTGAACATTGTCATTGTAGCACAAAATAGCCTCAGACAACATGTAAATGAGTGGGCATGGCTGTGTTCTAATAAAACTTTATTCCTACAGAGAAGCAGTAGACCATATTTGGCCCATAGGCTGTACGTTTGGTGATTACTGATCTAGCCTAAGTTTCTGAACTTGGCTTCCCAAAACAGCAAAGCAGAAATTACCAGGTTTCTTAAGAGTTCCATTGATGCTGACTGGCTGTGTGTCACTTGAGTCACTTTCTTTTGTTTGAAGTGAGTTTCAGACAAGACCCCAAGTCTTGAAAAAGAGGCTTGGCGTGTGCTGAGAGAGTTGCAGGAATTCTTGTCATTTTGTGGGGAGGACCACTGCATAACCTAAGACCAGGCATATAGAAATCATTGCTCTAGACTCGAGGTTACAGACTTGTGTCTTGAGAGAGACAGACAGTGGGTATGTGTGAATCAATTTGTGGGAATTCCAGAACATATAGACTGACAAGAAGGGTAGCACCTCTTAGCTCCATGTCACCAGGAATGTGGGGGTAACATTGCTGGGTCTGCCAGTGTTTCAAGAAAAGCGAGACAGTCCTCTTCCCCTCTCCTCCTCTTCTTTTCCCTCCTCTCTTCTTCCCTCACCTCCTTCCACTCCTTTTCTGTCAGTACTGGGACTTGAACTCATTGCCTGGACACTGTCCCTTAGCCTTTTTTGCTCAAGTCTCGTGCTCTACCACTTGAGCCACAGCTCTACTTCCAGCTCTTTGCTGGTTAGTTAGAGATAAGAATCTCATAGGCTTTCTTGCCCAGGTTGGCTTTGAACCACAGTTTTTAGATCTCAGCCTCCTGAGTAGCTAGGTTTGTAGGCATGAGCCGCCACTGGCACCTGACCAAACATTTCCTTTTTTGTTTCTTTCTCTGTCTCTCTTGTATATATGAAATCTCCTGGTAATTTTAAGTATTGGCAGATAATTTCAATTATTGTGCACACTATGGGCCAAACAAAACATGTCTGTGTTCTAGACACATTCTGTCAGTTTTTTAACTGTTCCTCCAGACCATGAATAAATTCAACTTTGGTAGTTAACTCCAATCATGCTTCTCCAAATGATTTACGGACATTGACATTACAGTCACAAACTCCTGGGCACCCATGAAAGAGGTGCCAATCATCATTTCCTATTTTAAAGACATGGGAATATGTCAGAAATAACAGGGCTCAGAGTAAGTCTTCCCACCAGCCTCAGATCTGCGTGGGACCTTTTCTTAGGAACGACATGCTTATTTCCCAGGCACTGGGCAAAGACACATACAGTGATGGGATCAGAAGAGCCATCACTTTATGACTACCAATTGACCATGGCTTTAAGGAATCAAGTCACACCACTGTGCTCTTCCCATGCTGTGGGCAGTTAGTTGAGTTGGTGGCTTGCCGTATACTTGGTGTAGATATTATCGATTAAAGCTTTTCATTATTGACAGTTTCTCCATCTGCTGTTTGCTGTTTTCAGGGGAAAGCACCCTTTATGACTCAACAGCAGATGTCTACTCTTTCCCGAGAAGGGATATTAGATGCCCTCTTTGTTCTCTTTGAAGAATGCAGTCAGCCTGCTCTGATGAAGATTAAGCATGTGAGCAACTTTGTCCGGAAGTGTAAGTTTGGAGAATTTTTTTCTTTTTTTCTTTGATGATGATGATAGTGGTACTGGGGTTGGACCTTACCCTTTGAGGCAGACTCTGTTTCTTGAGTCACACTCTCAGCCTTGTGGGGAAATGTTTCTTGAACACCATCCTGATAGGGATAACCAGAGGCCGCTGGAGGGTGGAGTAAGGTAGTAATGGTTGACGCTAGTAGGTGAAAACTCTGGTCTAAACAAGGCTGACTCAAGGTTCACGTTCTTTTTTAGCTGGGAAACTAGATAAGCGAGCTCCTTAGTCACAAGGGATAGGAGCTTAACTCACAGAGTGAATTTCTTTACTCATAGAATTGAGAGGGGTCAGGACACTGATTATTATGAGGGCTTTGTGGAATGGGAATGTATAATTAATTACCCTAAAGAGTTGGAGGGTACTGATTAAGCAAAATTGACATAGGTTGACTATTGTGACCTTCAATATTTTACAGTTTCTTCTTGTGCAGAAATTGGGGGAATGTATGTAAAATTAGATCATGAATGAGTTAATACAGACTAGCTTTATGTTCCTGGCATATCATAGATAATACATGTTGACCAGCAGTGATAACCATAAACCTTGATGATGTTTAAGACATTGTGTATCTTTAAAATGTACTTGAGGTGTTTGTTCCTCATTCTGTATTTATTTGATTATGATTCCACTTTCTTTAAATTCTGAAGTAGGGAGTGGGAGGGGAAGGAAATGGCATGACAAGATGAGCTTACTGAACCATCTTCAGGCCCCTTCCTTAGTCTTAAGCCTCCCCCCTGGTTACGTTAAAAGCATCCTATCATCAAGAACCATTCAGCAGTCAGGGGGCTTGCTTTAGTGGAAGGTAGACTTTTTCAAGTAGAACTCTCTTCTGGGGAATTGCTTCACATTTTTGAAGAGGCTTCCTGGGGAGAACTGTGAAGAGGCCATGATTGAAATCTAGTGATTACAGTTGTATGATTCACCCCCCACCCCCCACACTCCCTTTTAAGCCTTCTGCTACGGAATGTAAGCTTTGCTTTTCCATGTGGAGAAGGGGCTATCAGCTGCTACTGCCAAGTTTCTTGGGTCTTCCATAGGAATAGTCTCTCTCTCTCTCTCTCTCTCTCTCTGACCATCTCTCTTTTTCTGTCTCTGCCAGTACTGGGGCTTGAACTTGGGGACTGTTGCTCTCTCAGCTTTTTGCTCAAGGATGGTGCACTACCATATGAGCCATATCTCTCCTTAGGACTCTTTGTTGGTTAATTGGAGATAAGCGTCTCAGATTTATCTACCAGGGCTGGCCTCAGATGTTAGCCTCCTGAGTAGTAGCTAGGATTACATTGTGAGCCACCAGCACCCTGCAGAAATGGAAATTTCCTTTGGGACAGCGAGGGTAACTCTGAAGTAGTGCCTCTAATAGAGATGCCCCTGACTTTGGGCCAAAGGACGGCAGCAAATGGGCATCTGGAAACCAAAGAAGGGATTTTCTTCACTGACTATAGTCATGCATCACTTGATCAGGGTATATGGTCTGAGAAATGTGTCATTAAGTGAAATGTGTCATTGTGAAGATATCATAGAGAATATTTAGACAGATCTACATGGGGTAGGTCAGTCATTCAATATGGCATCTTTTTTTTTGCCCGTCCTGGGCCTTGCTTGAACTCTAGGCATGGGCTCTGTCCCTGAGCTTCTTTTGTTCAAGGCTAACACTCTACCACAGTGTCATTTCTGGCTTTTTCTGTGTAATTTATTGGAAATAAGGTCTCATGGACTTTCCTGCCAGGCTGGCTTTGAACTGCGATCCTTAGATCTCTGCCTCCTGAGTAGCTAGGATTACAGGTGGGAGCCACTGGTACCTGGCTGTGGCATTTTTTTTTTCCCTAAAAAAAAAAGTTCAATTTTTAATATATCTTTAAAAAATTAACCGATGCATAATAATTGTACATATTTGGGGTGCAGTATGGTTGTCTCAATACATGCTTATTTTAAAAATTAGTAAAACAAAGAGGTTTCAATTCCATACGCATGCTTATCTTTAATATGTAGTGATCAGGTCAGAGTCATTGGTATGTGCATCACTTTGAACATGTATCATTTCCTTGTTTTGGGAATGTTCAAAGCTCTCAATTCCTTAGGCGCTTTATGAAGATGGTGCTGGTGTAACTTACCATACTTTTTTTTTTTTTTCCAGTCCTAGGGCTTGAGCTCAAGGCCTGGGCACTGTCCCTGAGCTTCTTTTGCTCAAGGCTAACTAACACTCTACCACTTGAGTTACTTCTGGCTTTTTCTGTTTATGTGGTACTAAGGAATTGAACAGGGCTTCATGCATGCTAGGCAAGCACTACCACTAACCCATATTCCCAGCTATTTTTTTTTTTTTTGTAAGTAGGACTCTAAAATGGTGTTACTACCTTTGCTACATGTTACAATAGGATTATCCAAAGCAATTCTTTTTTTTTTTAGATTAGTATTTATATTGTTTTTAAGTAGTTGGTTAAAGGGGTTCCAATTCCACCAACTCCGATTATGAGCACACTGCAATGTAACCCCATTCCATCATTCTCCCAGATCTTTCCCAGCCACACTCAGATGCTCAACACAATTCCAAATGTGGGATCTGGAAACTTTTTGCAAGTTTCTGAATACTTCAAGGGTCCTGCAAGACTCAGTCATTTCATACAAAAGTGTGTGCTTGTTGTGTGTGTACGCATGTACACATGCACTTTTCCCAAGAAGAACTTGATGTAAAATGCTGAACATAATTAAAAGCAAATAACTTTCTGCCTGTGGGAAGACTACTGCGTTCTGATGTAGGCTGGATTTCCTCATACTTTTCAACATGTGCCTCATGGTCCTGAATGTGGCGCACATTTAGAAAGTTCCCACTTCTGCTGAAGGGCCCTTGGGTTGTTTCGGATTATTTTTGTTCTTTTCCTCATGAGCATCTTCATATGTAGATTTTCTGAGCATATATGCTGGGGCTTCTGATGAAGGATTGGATTCCTAGAAGTTGAAATGTTGGTTTCCTGAGTTTCAAGAAAGGAAGCAATAGACTCAGCTGTATTGGCATTGCTCCTTGGGTGACAACGCCATGCCTCCACTGTGTTTCCATTACAGTGTTTTGGGTCTTTGTCTTGACCTCAATATTTTGTACTCACTGGACCTGTTAATACTACAGCACAGGGATAAAGGATTGATGCATTCCGGATGTTTGAGGGGTCATAGAAGCAGCTGATATGGAGAGAAGACATTAAGGGTTTCTCCTCTATTCACCTTAATAATAATCCAGAAGCCTTTTGGGTAAAAAGACAGTTTGGAATGGTTTCTTAAAAGTCTGCGAGTAGTGTGGTATTTTTGCCTACAAAGCAGTTTGTCTACTTGTGATTGAGATGCCTGGTTGACTCCCATAACAGACCCAGAGTTATTAAAGTTGGGCAACACCATCAGCAACATTGGAGCCCAAGGCCCCATAGAAGGTTAAGAGAGATTGGCTCTGTGTACTAGTGATCATGAAACAAGATTTAACCTAAAAAGTTGCAAGCCAGTGCATTGGTGAATGATAGTTCAGCACTCAAATACTTGATACGAGAGATACTTGGACAGGGATGGGGAAGGGAGAACAGGGCCCAGCACTGCATTTTCAGGGAAAAAGAAAATGCTATGCCGCTTTCAGGTTTCTTCCACATTTTGTTCTCCATGGTGGGAGCTCTGGATTTCTATTTCATAGTGGTCATAGTGAACTCCTATGGATCTACCCACCCCTTGCCTGATTCCCAAAAGGATCATGGGATGTCTTTCTGAAGTGAGAGTGTGTCTGTGGGGCTCATCCCATAATGCCTTTGACCCCACCCTTTGCAGCTCCACCCTTGTAAGAAAAAAAAAGAGGGAAGATAGGATTCTCTGGGATAATGTATATGTAAATATGAGTGTTTATGTATGTATACATGTATGCGGCACATATATGTATATGTGTATATGTTATGTAGGTGTGTATATTATCTACATCTGTATCTTTTTTTTTTTTTTTTTTTTTGGGTCCAGTCATGGGGCCTGAACTCTGGGCCTGGGCACTGTACCTCAGCTCTTCAGCTCAAGGCTAGCACTCTACCACTTGAGCCACAGCGCCACTTCCGGCTTTTTTCTTTTTGCTTATGGGGTGCTGAGGAATTGAACACAGGGCCTCATGCATGCAAGGCAAGCACTCTACCACTGAGCCATCTTCCCAGCCCTACATCTGTATCTTTAAATATATTGTATGTGTGCTGAAGATCGAATCCAGGGCTTCATGAATATTAAGCACATGCTCTACTATGGAGCTACATACCAAGCCCAGGATAATTGTAACTTCAGGGATCTTTTACCCTCTTTCCATGTGTGTGATATGGTTTTTCTGTTATTCACAGGATCCAGCTTTTAGGCCAGTCATGATTGCTTTCCTCCGTTCTTAGAAGCCAGCATGTCCTTTTAGCAATGTCTCTGCTTAGTCCATTCCAATATTAATAAGTGCATCCAAGAGTCATGTGTTTAGCCTACACTGTGTACATTGAGACATTGGGTTTGGAAAAGGAATAAAACTATGTTATGGAAAAGTCCATGAAGATGGGCAGCATGTGAACCCTGTAGCGATCCTTCAGGCTACTAGCTTCTTTATCTTCTTTGAAAGATTGTCACATAGTAAGGTAAGGAAGACTTTGACACAACGGAAGGGAGATAAAACCTGGCCTAATAGGATAAAACTGAGGAAAGCATGTGTAGGTCTAATGGATAGATTTGGAAAATGGGAACCATGTTGCTTTTTCACATTATGAGGCAGTTGTGTACATGCTGAAAAGCATATTTGACCTAACACTGTCCTGCAGCCTTCAGAGGAAGGAGAAAAAACCTGGGTTGTATCCTCCCTCCCTATTTTCTTAGTCTACAGGATTCAAATTATAGCTACCATGGAAACTGTACTTTGGAATTTCTGAAGCCCTTAATTTTAACTTAACATATAAAAACACTTTTGTGCTGATTTTATAATTATTCGTGATGGATGAGAAAATGACTAAATGTCTTTTGACAGTGAAGGAAGTCATAAGCACATTTTTCTTCTTTCCTTTCATAAAGATGCATATATTTGGAGTGCTTTATTTACCTGGGTATTACACTTCCATCTCTTTGCAGATTCTGACATTGTAGCTGAGCTACAGGAGCTTCAGCCTTCGGCAAAGGACTTTGAAGTTCGAAGTCTTGTAGGTTGTGGTCACTTTGCGGAAGTACAGGTGGTCAGAGAGAAAGCAACCGGGGACATCTATGCCATGAAAATTATGAAGAAGAAGGCCTTGTTGGCTCAGGAGCAGGTAGGAGCATTTTCACATCAGGTCTTTCTCTTTCTGGACTGGAATGTTCATTGCAGAGACAATCACCTGCTGGTTTGGCATCTAGAATTCAGCAAGTTCTCTGACTTGGTCGCTAATTATTCTTGAAAGATCAAAAAGAAAAAAAAAACCCCAAAAACCAAAAAACAAACCTGTGGTGTTGCTTAGCTCTTGTCGAGCTGCTGTGGGTTAATTTAGAAGGTTCACAAACTTCCATCGATTTCTTTATCCTGATTCTATACTTTAATTTTATGTCAGAACCAAGTTGACCTCCTAATTAAGGAATTTATGTGTATATGTGTATATTTATTTGTGTGTATATTTATGTGTATATGTTGCACATATATGTATATGTGCAACATACATGCATATATATGTTCTTTCCTGACCATTAGCTGGATATTTGGGAACATGCATACAATTGGTGAATTAGGTAGCATTTGCTTTAGTACAGGCTGTAGATAACTTCTATGGCAGGCACATGTATTTGATTTTATAATGAGCCTTTGTAGAAGTTAAATAGAATCGTGTTGTATAGCTGGGGAGTTGCTTTTCCATTGTGATATTCTTCTTTCTTTAAGTAGGGCTGGTGTATCTCTAGACATATTGATTCATTTGTTGTGTTTTAAAGAGAGTGAGAGCTGCCAGCCTTGGAGTTCAGAGAGTAATTTATTAGTTACAGACATCGTAGTGCACATCATGGTTCTAATAATGTACCTAGCTCTGTGGGGAGCTGGCGGAAGGGATTGAAGTTCCATAGCTGTTACTTTCAGGGTTTAACCACAGCCTTGGGAAGAGGAGGAAAAATGCAGATCTATAAAACAGGTGCTTACCAGAGAAAGCATCACAGAGGGGAGAGAACAATTAAACTCATTAGCGGTGATGGGAGATGTCATGAGTGAGCCAGAGACAATTTGTCCTCTCTGATGAGAGGGAATGGAGCCTGGGCACAGAAGTGATAGGAGGTAGCCATGGATGAGAACTATGGTGCTGTTTGTGTGTCTGTGTGTGTGTCTGTGTGTGTGTGTCTGTTTAGTGGTTCAGTATAAACACATTGTGAACTAGGGCAAACTGAGGACATTTGAGTGGGTTGGGGAATTGGAGGGAAATGTCACAAGCTGTACTTAATCATAAACTTTACCATTTCAACTACTTTTAGTGTGTAACTAGTAGTATTAATGTACAACCATCTATAGTGGTATTAATACAGAACCATCATGTACAACTGTAACCATCATCTGTATCTAGAGCTTAGTCATCATCCCAAACAGAGTCTCTGTACCCATCCCACCCTCCCAAGATTTTAAACAAAGCAAAACCATCCTGTATTTCTATGGCAACAGGTTCAATGGCAAAATTCTATACCCTTCCAGTAGTTTGCAGATTTACATCATTTGTTCCTGTTGCCCTAGACCATTTTTGGAATGGCATTTCTACTTTGTGAAACAGTTGGGGATCATTTAGGCTTTCAGAATGCGGAGGTTGTGATTGCTTGGGTCCCTGAGGACTTCAGTGACATTTTGTGGCTTCCAGGCAGAGAAACAGCAGAGGGCAGGAAGCTGCTTGTCAGATCCCAAGAATGACAGATGTATACCAGGTCCAATAGACTGTCTCTGCACATTGAATATTTGTTTGGGGAAGAAAATGTGAGCAACTTCACAGACAGGAAAAATGACACGATGTTGCAAATAACTTGGAAGACCAGAGGCGAAGGTACTTACTAGGTCTCCTACATCTGAGTCAGAACTAATCTATCATCATCACATACTTCCTGAGCATTTGTGTTTCTAGGTCCTTGAGGAGAGGCATTTGATGTAGTCTGACCTTGTGATGCATACATTGTGGATGGGAAATAGCACATGTAAGAAAAAAAAAAAAAAAGAATCCAGCACGCCACACTGCAGGCAGACCATAGAGGTGTTACAGGTTTGCCTGTATGAATAGTTTGAAAGGAGCATGTAAGAAGTGTGGACTCTTCCTTAAGTGTGTGTCCATTCCTCAAGAGAGTGCATATAACAGAAAAATAGGTATCTTAATGGAATCTCTGTCAGGAGTTGGAACTTAAGGACCTGAGAAGAGAAAAGCCACCAAGGAAGAAGCTGAAGAAAGGAAGCGTTGGAGAGGTGGTATCCTGCAGGCAAAGCCTGTCACCCAGGGGAGGCCAGCACACATGCCTGAAATACTGTGACAACTGGAAGAGGTCCCCAGAGACCACTTACTTTAATGGACACTTCAGGGGTCAGTTAGTGGTGAGCAAGTGAAGGTGGAGGCTGTTCAGTTCAGCGACCTCCTCTGAACAGCTTTTATATGCCATCATGAAGAAGAACCAGCCCCTTGGGGCAGTAAATGACTGGAGCTGGGTTGTTGTTTTCCAAAAGGCTGACATTTAGCACTAGAGGTGGTGTGCTAGGTGAGTTTTAGGCAGTGTGAGGACGAACTATGTAAAAACACTTAATAGTTTTTTTTTAACTGTATCTTTTTTTTTTTTTTTTTTTTTTTGTCTCTTTTGGTACTGGGGATTGAACCCAGGATGTTGTACTTGCTAGGCAAGCGCTTTGCCACTGAGCTACATCCCAGCCCCACTTAATAGTTTTGTACTCACAGGAAGTGGCGCTGTAGCTCAAGTGGTAGAGTGCTCGCCTTGAGCTGAAGAGCTGAGGGACAGCGCCCAGGCCCAGAGTTCAAGCCCCCCAGCCGACCAAAAAAAAAAAAAATAGTTTTGTACTCATTAGCTTATCAAAACCTGCAGCTTCCACAGATGCTGTTGTAGGAACTGATATGGAACAAAGTATACTTCAAGTTAAACTGACTGAAACAATCACAGATTTATAGAAGAGTTCCATGATCAGTCAGGGTTCTTAGGGGAAATGAACCAGTAAGTTAATATACAAAGCTAACCCTCACACACAGTTTTCCTGAAGCATTCTCATAGCTTCTGCCTCTATGGATTTACCCAACTACAAACTGAAAATAGGAAGAAAGAAAAGATGGTGTGTGTGTGCACCAAATGGTAGACATTTTTCTTGTCACTAATTCCTAACGAATTCAGTATTGCTATTTGTGTAGCATTCACATTGTATTAAGTATTGCAGGAGGTGATTAGAACTGTACAGAAGATCTATATAGGTTCTGTGCAAATACTGTGCTATTTTATATAAATGACTTGAGCTTCTGTGTGATTTGCTACTCATAGGTGTTCTTGAACCAATCTACCATAGACAAACAGACATACACGCACACAGAATATACATATGCCATTGTTGTATATACATGGATCATAGACTATATCTACATATAAGATATCCACATAGAATGCATATGCATGTTTATAGGTACATACACATCTATACCCATATACACATATGTGCAGAATTGACTTATGCCAAGCAGGTGGTTTCAGTGGTGGTGCCAACTGGAAAGTCTGAAGGCTGTAGGCAGGACAACAGGCTGGAAATTTTGGAAATTTGAGGGAGAGGAAAGGATGATGCACTCTTAAAGCACAATTTCTTGATCTTTAGAGAAAGCACTGGCTTTCTCTTAAGGTCTTTGAACTGATTGGAAGAGGCCCACACAGATAACTGAAGAAAAGCTGTAACTTAAAGTCAACTGATTGTAGACAAAAACATCTCCACAATACCTTTACAGCAATTCTTAATGTCTGAATAACTGGGTGTTATGGCCTGGCAAGGTTGACACATAGAATTACCTATCAGACAGTACAACTTTCCCGCCCTCTGGAACCACTTGAAAATACTTCACTGTGTAGTGGCTATCACAAGGACTTCACAACACTATCATAAGACAAGTATCAGAAAAACATGTGTGCCATATACCTACTTATATACTCCCCCATATGTATACAAATCTACACATACTGGCGCACATGTACATGTACATATTACCTCCCTATTGTTATATATGTCTATATAATTCAGTATATATCTGTATCTTGAAAACTCCAAGTCTGCAGCTGGGCAGGAGAATCACAAGTTTGAGGCCAGACTAGGCTACATAGCAAGACCCTGTCTTAAAAAAACAAAAGGCCGCCGGGCGCCGGTGGCTCACGCTTGTAATCCTAGCTACTCAGGAGGCTGAGATCTGAGGATCATGGTTCAAAGCCAGCCCGGGCAAGAAAGTCTGTGAGACTCTTATCTCCAATAAACCACTAGAAAACTGGAAATGACTCTGTAGCTCAAGTGGTAGAGCGCTCGCCATGAGCTGAAGAGTGCAGGGACAGCGCCCAGGCCCAGAGTTCAAGTCCCATGACTGACAAAAAAAACAAACGTCAAAAATCCCCCAAAACAACAACAACAAAAAACAACAAAAAACAGAAGGCCAAGCTGGTGACTTTGGCTCACTCTGTAATACTAGCTACTTAGGAGGTCAAGATGGGGAAGGTTGTGATACAAAGCCAGCCCTGGCTAAAAGTTCACAAGATCCCACCTCACTTAATAGAAAGCTGGCCGTGGTGGCAGTATGAAGGTGGTGCATACCTTTCATTCCAGCTACAGGGGAGCGATAAATAGGATTACTATTCAGTCCAACCCAGGTCAAAAAATTACCAAGACTACAAGAGTGGGGTCATGTCTCAAGCAGTAGAGCACTTGCTTGGCAAGGTCAAGGTCCTGAGTTTAAACCCAAGTACTGCCAACTTCCCCCCCCCCCCCGCAAAAAAACCCTCTAAACCAAGCAACAAACAACAACAAATAATAATAAAAACAGCCAAAAAAAAGAAGCAAAAAATAAAATTCTAAGTTCATGCCAATTCCTACAATTCACAAGGATCATTTTAGTTTTTTTTTTTTTTTTTGGGTCCAGTCGTGGG
The DNA here is from genome assembly GCF_024711535.1 of Dipodomys merriami. Taxonomy (NCBI): domain Eukaryota; kingdom Metazoa; phylum Chordata; class Mammalia; order Rodentia; family Heteromyidae; genus Dipodomys; species Dipodomys merriami. Next base: position 1,697,709 of record NW_027203126.1, read on the forward strand.
GCCTGAACTCTGGGCCTGGGCGCTGTCCCTCAGCTCTTCAGCTCAAGGCTAGCGCTCTACCACTATGAGCCACAGCGCCACTTCCGGCTTTTTTTCTTTTTGCTTATGTGGTGCTGAGGAATCGAACCCAGGGCCTCGAGCATGCAAGGCAAGCACTCTACCATTGAGCCACCTTCCCAGCCCCATCATTTTAGTTTTTGCCTTTTCTGTGTTTCTATATGTGTTAGTCAGCTTTCTGTTACTGTAACAAATACTTGAGGTTTGTTTTGATTTACAGTTCAGAGATTTCAGTTCAGGGTTGGTGGGCTCCATTGTTTTTGGATGAAGTAGTTCATGATAAAACTGTTTGTCTCATGGCTGGCATGTAAAAGAGAGAAAGATAACATGGAGTTGCAGTGTCCTTTTTAAAGGCATGGCCCAAAGACCTCCTACTAGGCTCCACTTCCTTTTATTTATTTATTTATTTTTGGTTGGTTGTTGGGCTTGAACTCAGCGTCTGAGTGCTGTTCCTGAGCTTTTTCCACTCAAGGTTAGAGCTCTATTACTTTGAACTACAGCTCTACTTTGGATTTTCTGGTAGTTCATTGGAGGTAAGAGTCTCATGGACATTCTTGCCTGGGCTGGCTTTGAGCTCTGATTCTCAGATCTCAGCCTCCTGAGTAGGTAAGATGACAGGCATGAGCCACCAGTGCTGGGCTCAGTCTCTACTTCTTAATGGTTCTCTTATTAAGAAGTAGAGCTGCTGGGTGCTGGTGGCTCACGCCTGTAATCCTAGCTACTCAGAAGGCTGAGATCTGAGGATCATGGTTCAAAGCCAGCCTGGACAGGAAAGTCTGTGAGACTCTGATCTCCAATAAACCACTTGAAAACCGGAAGTAGCACTGTGGCTCAAGCGATAGAGCGCTCACCTTGAGCTGAAGAGCCCAGGGACAGCGCCCAAGCTCCAAGTTCAAGCCCCACGACTGACCAAAAAAAAAAAAAAAAAAAAAAAACAAAAAACAGTAGAGCATAGTAGAGTGGGCTTAGGACCAAGACTTTAATCCATGGTCCATTAGGGCAACACTTATTCAAACTATAGTGGTAATTCTCAGCTGTAACATTATGCCCATACTATTTTCACTTTTTTTTAAAGTACTCAGGTTTAGACTTGGCCTCATTCTTCCTAGACAGATGCTGTGCTGTACCATTTGAACTATGCTCCCAGCCTTTTTTGCTTTAGTTTTTCAATTAGAGACTTGCATTTTTGTCCAGGGCTATCCCTGTAATCTCCATCTCCCAGGGAGTTGGGATTACAGGTATGTGCCACCATGTCCAGCAGTGCTTGTTTTCTGTATCTTTATGCATTCTGTTGACTATCTTTGTAGTTATTCTCTGTCCTTTTGGTGGGCCCAAATAACCTGCTCTAAAATCTCCTCTCTGTGTGATGCCTTTGTGCCCCCATATCTGGTAGCCACTCTACTTGTACCATGCACCCTGTTCTAGGTACCATGGTGCTGTCTCTCCCACCTGGCCTGTGCTCTTATCTTGTTTTGTTCCACCTAAAGTCTTTGAGCATGAACTGTTCAGAGAGCACAGGTGAACAGGAAAAGAAAGACACTTGGGTTGCAAGGAAGTGAGCTAAAGTTAAAGAGAGATGTTAAGTAAATAATTGGATGGATAATATATGGATCTGGCACAAACTGAACAAAATAAGTGCATAACTGAGCCAAGTTGTGTAATGCTAAGCTAAGTGATGACTTAAACCCCAGAATCATCCCTTTTGGCTTAAAGGCAGATAAAGGAAGTTTTTCCTTTACATTTCTTTCTTTCTATTATAATTTGTCTAAAGAGTTTCTTTTTCCCTATAGGTCTCATTTTTTGAGGAAGAACGGAATATATTGTCTCAAAGCACAAGCCCTTGGATTCCCCAATTACACTGTGCCTTTCAGGACAGAAATCACCTCTACCTGGTGAGTCTTCTTATCCCTCTCTGTGGAGCAAGCCGCATACTCTGATCACAGATACCACCATTACAGAATGGGATGATGGTTCTTGCCAACACGACCCATGTCTGACTGACTCATTCAGTCAGTCCCTCCTGTGACTTCCGGGTCTCCCTTGTCCCTTTCCTTCTAAAGTTTAGGAGTCAGCCATTTAGCAAAGGCTTGCTGACCAGTTGGGCTCTGGATCCGTGGTTTATAGGGCAATAAAAAGGAATGGTCTCTACCTTTAATAGAATCTTGCTTTACTTGTTTTAAAGTTCAAATAATCCATAGTCGTTATAAGAAGATGCAGCCTATTCTCACCATGTAAAAACTAAAAAGAGTTTATCTCCTAGAAATAAGAGTCATGGTTACCAGAGGCTGGGAAAGGTTGAGAGTTGAGGGGAAGAGAGAAAGGCTAGTTAATTGTTCTAAAAGTCGAGTTAGATAGTAGGATTGTCTTTGGTATCCTCTAGCACAAGAGGGCAACCTGAGCTAATCATAACTTATTGCATATTTTAAAGTAGCTAGAAGGATTTTGAATGTTCCTGACACACAGATGATAACATATACTAGTTACCCTAATGTAATCATTGCATGCTGCTTACGTGTTTTTAAATATCACTGTACCTCATGGACATCTGCACTTACCATGTGTCAGTTCAAAGATGCTTGCACTGCAGAGGTATGAAGTACAAGAGAATATCCTATACCTTTTTTCTTTCTTTTTTTTTATGTGTGCCATTCATGGAGCTTCAACTCAGACAGGGTGCTGTCCCATGGCTTTGCTCAAAGTTAGTACTCTACCACTTGAGCCATAGCTCTACTTCTGGCTTTTTGCTGGTTAATTGGAGGTACAGGTCTCACAGACTTTCCTGCCTGGGCTGAACTACGATCCCCAGATTTTGGCCTCCTGAGTAACTAGAATTACAGGTGTGAGCCATTTGCATCTTGAGCACCAGATCTAGAATAAACATTTTAAATGAATGAACATCAAAATAGCATCTGCCTCCTATACATCTTTCCTGGCTATTTCTTACATCCATTCCTTTCTCTGTTGTGTGATTCCTGGCCTCAGTTTCCTTTTGCCTGCTTTTCTATATGGCCTCTGGAATGTTCTCCCTGCTGTCCATCTTTCCCTGTACCTTGAAGGTATTTTACATACTACAGCTGATTCAAAACCCACTGTCAAAACCCTTCAAGATTCTCTGATGTTCTCTGGAGAAAGTCCAAACCTTGTCATGTGGTTGACAAGCCTTTCTCACCTGTGTCTCCAAGGACTCTTGTCAGCTTCCATTTCTTTCTTTCTGTGCCCATCCTGTCCTTTGTCTTTGATCTTCCTGCATGTTGTCTATTCCGTCTCTGTCTACTTGACTCACTACTGCTTCTCTTTCTGGGGTTGGGTTAGATGTCACTTCTGGAAACCCTCCTTGGCCCTGTACCTCTGGGATGGCTGGGATGGACGCCCTTCTGCTGAATGCTCACAGCTACCTGCACTCCTCCTCACATGAGTGGGTGTCCGTCTCTTCCTTCCTGAGGAGAGCAATTATGTTTCTCTTGCTTCAGGTGGAGCGTTACCAAGTAAACCCCTAAGAACTATTTATTGGATGGAATGCATGATTAACTTCATAGAAATCTGATTTACATACAAATTCACTTACTGTGTTGCAGAAATCACATTATGTTAGCAGCAGGGGAGTTTTGCTCTCTAAAGTATGTAATTCAAGATAGACCCAGTAAGAGTTTCAAAAAAAAAAAAATTGGAGTGTAGTGTTGAGGAAAGTATACTTGGGTCCTTTTGAAGTTTGGTGGCTAGAAAGTTCCCATTTGCACTAAGAGGTAGCAAAGAATGTGGCCGGTCATTTTCTATGTACCAGAAAATGGTAGCAAATTCCATTGTGACATCTGGTTCTATATAACGAGGCTAGTCCTTAATTCTGGCAGGTGGCCCACGAAAACAGCACTTTGTTGTTCTGGTTCATGAAGAAATCTGTTCCTTTCTATAGAACAGATGCCTGCATCAGTGTCCTTCCGTGAAGGAGCTGATCTTCACAAAGAAAATGCTCTACAATTCACCACTTGTAGCAGTATTGCATTTGAATTCTCTGGGAAATACTTTGTATTGGTAATTTTCATGCTGAGGGGCTCTTCAGACCGTCCTAGCCCTCAGCTTGTCATTGACCCCAAGAACTTCCTCCCTGTCTGTCTCTTTGTTTCTCTGTCTCTCTCTCTCTCTCTACCTATGTATCTATTTCTGTGTGTGTACGAATGTATGAACATATGTATCTACCTACTTATATCTCTATTTCTATGTATGTATGTGTTTATCTGTCTATCCATTCTTTCTTCCTTGCATTGTCTTTTCTTGTTCATCCTCCCCCTACAATCACATATAGAATGGTATTAGTTGTGCTGTAGGCTTAGATGCTTAAAGTTGGTAGAGCAGCTCAGTTATATGTGATAATTCAGGAGCTCAGGTTCTTTCTGTCTGGTGGCTCCTCAATCTAGGATACTGCCCTCTTTCATGTGGTTGTTACAGGGCCATTTTGGGTCTTTGTTCCAACTGATAGGTAAGAGGAAAAAAAAAAAAGCAAAAATTCAGAGCAAGCAAAGTCCTGCCTACACAGAATGACCTGCAAGCTGGACCCATCATTTCCTCCTGTGTTGTGTTGGCTAGGACTTAGTCCCATGACTGTATCTGTCTGTTTGGGAGACTTGGACATACATTCTCTAGCTGTGTAGCCTATGCTTGGCTGAATTTCCTCTTATTTGTGTGTTAGTTTTTTCATTGCTGTGACAAATACCGGAGAGGAACTATTTATTTATTCAAAACTTAAAATTTTCTTCTAGTAATTGTACTAAGCAGTTTCTTCTCAATATATTGGTTTGAATATAGTACATCTAGCAAATCTTGATTGCCCCTTTCTTCCATTGTTCTCCCCCACAAAGAGAGAGTAACATTTTAAAGGAGGAAGGATTTCTCTTGTGCCAGTTTCAGACCATCATGGTAGGGAGGGGATAGCAGAGCAGGGCAGCTCACATAATGGTGATGACCAGGAAGCAGAAAGCAAGCAAGCATGTGTTTTTAGGCATTCTTTTCCCTTCCATCCCCCTCATATTTTGCTGTTACTGGGACTTGAGCTGAGAAGCTGTCATACTCTTGTTTTTTTTTTTGTGGTGGTTTTTCTACTCATGATGCACTACTTCTTGAGACATGGCCTCTATCTACTTCCAGCTTATGGCACTTCCAGCTTTTGGCTGGTTAATTGGAGATAAGAGTCTTGGGAATTTTTGTTTCTGGGCTGGCTCCAAACCAAGATCCTCATAGCTCAGTATCCTGAATAGCTAAGATTATAGGCATACCAGCTCCTGGTTCCCTTTTCCCTTCTGATTTCATCTGAGAGCCTAGATGATAAGGATGCTGCACATGTTCCATGCAGGTCTTCCCCTTATTCAGTTGTCTCTGAAAACCCTTCATGGATACACACAGAGGTATGCTCTATTTTGATATGCTGTTTAAATTAGCTTTCTTCTTTCTATCTTTCACTTTGAGTCACAGCGCCACTTCCAGTTTTCTGGTGGTTAATTGGAGATAAGAGTCTCATGGACTTTCCTGCCAGAGCTGGCTTTGAACCACAATCCTCAGATCTCAGCCTCCTGTGTAGCTAAGATTACAGGTGTAAGCTACCAGTGCCTGGTTTAGATTTCATTAAAAAATTTTTTTCTCTTTCTTTCAACCTATACCTATATAGTTGTATGCAGTTTTCTTCCTATATAGAAACAGGCTGGACACAGGCTGTGGCTAGGCACTGACCCCAGGGCCTTTGTGAATACCAGCCTGTGTTATCATTATGAGCTAAGAGTTAGTGAATGTAACTCATTATTTACACTAGTGAAGTGTAGCAGCTTATGATCGTTTTGACAACGAGACATGTGCTGTTTTGATCTCTTGGCTGAGATTATCTGAATTTTGAGGCATGTCTGAAAAAGCACCAGGCGTGCGTTCACGTGTTGTTGCTTCAGAAGCCAGGGTTTTAGAAGCCAGCTGCCCATCAGAAAGGAACTGTTATTTAGAATATCATTCTTGTTTGATTGCTGTTTCTTGTTTGGTCTCTCTCTCTCCAGAGTCATTGGCCTTTTCAGTTTCAATTTTCTCATTGGTGAATGAGATATTAATCCCTCTTCTTGACCCCAATTCAGTTGCTGAGTTTGTTTTTGCCTTGGGGGGTTCTTTGCATTTTCTGTGCCTTGGAAGTAGTTATTTTGTGTTATTTCAAGTGACTGCATTTATAGTTTTGCCATTTTAGGAGCCACAATTCAATCACATTGTCTCAGGTTGTCTGATCCTACCCTCAGTCTTTCTGACCCAGCAGGTCTGGGGGTGGTGCCTCCTAGTTTGCATTTCCAAAGTTCCTGGTGATGCTGCTGCTGGTGTGTGTGTGTGTGTGTGTGTGTGTGTGTGTGTGTGTGTGTGTGTGTGTGTGTGTGTGTGTGTGTGTGTGTGTGTGTGTGTGTGTGTGTGTGTGTGTGTGTGTGTGTGTGTGTGTGTGTGTGTGTGTGTGTGTGTGTGTGTGTGTTGGGGGAGGCGGGGACCTCACTTTTACACAAATTGCTTTATAGCTGCAGTTCTAGTTTCTGGCTAATGCTTCCTCCTTTTGTCCCATCAATAATCGTTTAGGTGTATGTCTGAAATCCCATTCCTTGTTTTTTGAGGCCCAGACCCCCCTGTTTCTTTCCTTTAAACTAACCCTCACCTTTGTAAATAGTCTCTTCATTAAACTAATGCCCTCAGCTACCTAGTTTGAATGTGCCGTCTGTTTCTTGCCAATATCCTGTGAGATTCAGTATTCATTCACAATTTTTTGAATAGATAGATGAATCAAGCTGGAATTCCTATTTTCAGAGATAAAGGGCCTTCTGTGTCTCTCAAGGTCACCTTGCCCTTCATGAAGAATAATATAGGGTCTCTATCAGGCTCAGAGGATCCCTTCTTCTTCCTCTATACCAAAGGACAGGAGCATTGGGCAGAGCAGATACCGATGCTCTCATGGTGCTTTCAGTCATGCTGAAAGGGCCAGCATTTTCAAGGTGACACTTCTAAGGGGGGACTAGCACAGAATGCCAATAACAATTCCCTGGGGAAATTGGAAATAGTCAGCTTCTGGTGCTATAACAAACATACCCTAAGACAGGAGAACTTACAAAGAATAGAAGTAGCTTAGCCTTGCCATGCTGGGAAGTCCATGAAAGTGGCACCAGGACCTGCTCAGCATCTAGTGAGGGCCTTGTGCCGCAACGGGACATGGCAAAGGAATGTCATGTGGTGGCCGAGACAGAGCAAGCATATGAGCCTGGTTTCTGGTCCCCTTCCTGTAAAGCCCCTAATACCATTCTGGATCCCCACCCACCTGACCTCATCTGACTCTAATAACCTCCCACAGGCCCCACTTGCAAATACCATAATTCTACATGTGTTGGACAACACATGACACATTCAGAGCACAGAAATTCTGAAGAACCATTAAATACTTGCATTCCCATATGCTCATTGCCATGTGCACATTTGCCCTTCATTTTAAATTCAGCACAATGAATGGAAATTGCCATTACAGTACCTAGAGGATAGCTGCAAACCCCAACAGAGAAACGTCCTCTCTTTCCAAACTGAACACATGTAAGATTCGCCCTTTAATTAGCATCTGCAGCTGCTGCCCTCAGAAGGGTCTGTCTCTGTTGGCCCCAAAGTCTTTACATTAAAAGAGCAAGTCCATTATAGCTCCAAGCCAGGCTTGCCTGTCAGCTGATACGCTTTCTCAGTGGTCGGCAGGGTGGCTATCTAGTTTAGGAGTGTTTCACTGACGGGCTCTTCCCTCCCTGATTCCATCTCCCCTGCTTTTGATTATTGTGCCTTGGTGATCCCCATTTATGTGACCCAAAGCTGTTCACTGCGTGTAGCAGATGCCTGCAGTCCTTACAAGGGTGGAAGATCACAGCTTCAGTGCTCATGGACCTGTAGTTCTTTGTTGTCAGTGATCTTGTCTCCATATTCAGAAAGGCTCCAGGTAGTTATTGACCAAAAAAAAAAAGAAGCAGAAGTAATGGTTACATTCAAGATAAGGTCCATTCAAGGGCTCTGCTGAGATGATGGGATTGGAGGCATCTCCCCCTTCTCCCCCAGCAGTGGGCTAACCACATCAGAACTGCCCCAGCGGCTCCTTTAAAAAAAAAATGCAGATTCCAAAGCTGGGCATGGTAATGCTGGCCTGTAATCTTAGCCCTTGGAAAGAGCAGGAAGATTAGGAGATTGAGGACATCTTGGGTTACGGAGGGAGACTCTCAAAAAACAACAACAAAAAAACATTTCTGGACTTTATCCATGGATCCTTGCCACAAAGTCTGGGGAGTCACTTAGTTTCCTGAATATATATTTTTGATAAGCTCACTAAGGAGTTGGAATGGGAAGGAGATATATTATAGTCTTTTTAACCCTTATTCTTCTTCTTATTAATATTATATTTTTATTATTTTCCTTTTCTAGAATGCCAGCTTGATGAGGTCAAGGTGTTTTGTCTTACTTATTCATTGCTATTTTCTGGTATTTAGTGGACACTCTGCTGTTTATTTGGGTGTTTTTTCTTCCTGCCCCTCCCTGTAGTGCTAGAGACTGAGCCCAGATCCTTGCACATGCTAGGCAAACACTTTACCACTGAGCTACATCTTGAGTCTGTTTGGTTTCTATTTTATTTTTGGGAAAGGATCTCATGGCTAACTTTGCCAAGAATGGCCTCAACCCATTGTCCTCCTGCCTCTGCCTCCTGAGTAGCTGGGATTGTGTGCTTGTACCACCATGCCTGGCTGAGTGCGCCTGATTTTTTTTAAAAGCACTTCTGTCCTGGTGGGTAGGCAGGCCTGGGAAACCCTGCTTTAGATGACTTAACTCTCCTCTTGCATTTGAAGCCACATTTTTTTGGGGGGGGGTGAGGAGAAGGGATCAGTGTCTCACTGGGTATCTTTATCTTGAGTAATAAAGGTCCGAGACAGAATTTTTTTTAGACAAAACCAGTTTTAGACAAAACCAGATCTGTGTGTGGACTGACTGGCATACCTGAGTGGTAACTTTGTCTTTCATTAGGTCAAGTCCTGATGACCTTTGTCTTTGGTTTATAGTGAGTCATCTGGTAGAAAGACTTACAGAATTTTAGTTTGTCATTTTGGGGGGGATGGGTGGATTCTGGGGATTAGAATCCAGGGCCTCATGCTTGCTAGGCATGTCATGTGCCACTTGAGCCACACCTCCAACCCTTTTTGCTTTCATTTTTGTTTTTGGTTTTTTTTTGATCTAGAGTGTGATTCTCCTGTTTATATTTTCCAAGTAACTTGCTGTCACTGCACCAAGCCTGGGTCTTGTGAACTTTTTTTTTTTTCCTGGCTTGATCTTGAGCTGCAATCCTCCTGCTCTCAGTTTCCTGAGTAGCAAGGATTACAAGTGTGAGCCACTGGTGTCTGGCTTCTACTTTGTAGCTCCATAGCCTGGATTGACTTCCTATGGCTGCCTTCCCTCTGGGCTTTGTGTATACCACAATGAGCAATATACATGGTAATAGAGTTTTTATTTTTAATTTTATTTTATTGTAAGGATGCTGTATAGAGGTGTTACAGTTACATGAGTAAGGTAATGAGTACATTTCTTGTGGAGCATTGTTATCCCCTCCTTTGTTTCTCTCCTACTACCCCTTCCCTTCCCCACCTCCCCATGGTAGTATAGTTTTGGAATGTGGATACCATCCAGGGATAGCCATAGTGTCCAGAATCGGTTCACCTAGGGTGCACAGTTGGACTTCTTGTATGGAATTATGTTTAACTGGGTGTTCTGGTAAGAATGCAGTTGGTTTAGGCATTTGTCATTTAGCTTTGTCTACTTTTGGCTAGCAGCTCTTATCATTTTGTCTTGGTTTGTGAAGATGTGGGAAGATGTTTGACCCAGATAGAAAAGACTAATGTAGTTTGGGTGGGTCTCTTCTGAGTGGGAGTGAAGAATACATATCTTTTGTAAGAGATGCTTCTGTAAGAGATGCTTTTCATGTTTGGAGCATAAGGGCTAGGTGGACACGAGGTACCAAGTAGTGGTCTTAAGAGTTGCCAGTGAATGCTGTATTTTTGGTTTTTGAACCTCAGACTGACAAGCTGATTTGCTTTTCACATCTTTAATAGAGCTGTAGGAAATTTATAACTGCCTTGTGTTGTCATAAATATGCATTGTCCTTACTTTGAGACATTTGAGTTCTAAAAGTATGAATATGCCTGTTATTATCGGTGAATTTCTTTTGATGTTTAAAGCCCTTTTTAATGGCAATATATTTAAAGCAGACGTACAAATTAGCATTCACCCACATACTCAGGGCCTGCGGAGAACCAGGTTGGGAAGTGGGTGAGCTATAGGCAGCCAGGTGGCTTCCATAAGCTCTCTTTGAGAGAAGGGGTGTGTGTGGCATACATCTGCCAGGAATTTGGGGGAAGTAAAGTATGCCTCTTAGGTGCTGCACCATCTGAGTGTTGCTCTTCTTCTTAGTTCTAAAATTTGTTTTTAGCAATTTGCAGTGCAAATGGATATTACTCTTCAAATGCAATTTTTCCAGTGGCTTTAGAATGTAAGAAGTCATGGAATGGAGTGGATTCCATGGTTATAAGTAGTCCATGGGAAGGATGGGAAATTTGGTTCAGGATTGATTTGGTGCTAGCCAAACTTCCTGCTGTGTCTACTAGGCCAGCCTGGGGCAGATGCTCAGTGCCTGGTTTTTTTCTTCTAATTTTTTTCTAAAGGCAAACAGGAGTTGAGAGTATAATATTAAGACTTCACATTGCAGCATTGACTGCTGGAATATAATATGTGGCAGTTTTTTTTTTTTTAAAGAAGTATATTTGAGTCTTACCTTTTTTTCTAGAAAGACTGGAGACAGCTTAAAAGACATTTGTAGCATGGGCAATAAAATGGGAAATCAGAGCTAAGGACAGAGAATGCCTTAAAGGTTAACAGTTGCAGCAATGGTCAGAAGGGTCCCAGCGTCTCTCTAGGCACAGGGAGACCACTCAGTACAGGAGGAGATGGGGATGGAATGATCGCTGAGGCTCTCCTGTGGGTACCAGGCATTGCGTTGAGGCCTCTGAGATCCTTGTCTGGCCGTATCCTCATGCAATGCTGCAAGGGGATTAATCCAATCCTGATTTTGCAGAGGGTAAAACCCAAAGCAAGAGTGGTGAAGTCACCAGAGGGAAACTGAAGCCACTCAGGCTAACTGGCCTCTCTCTAGGTAGGGCGTTGACTCAAGAAGAAGGGTTTCAGCTCTTTGGGGTAGAGGTGGTATTTTTTTTTTTTTTTTTTTGTACTGGTGTTTGAACTCAGGGCCTCACAGTTGCTAGGGTGGCACTCTACTGCTGAGCCTTGCCTCCATCTTTTTTGTGCTGGTTATTTTTAAACTAGGGTCTTACTTCTTGCTCAGGTATGAGCCTAGGCCAAGTTCCATCTATTTTAGGTGTTCTTTTGTATATAGGGTAACAGGTGTGCACCACTGTGTCTGGCTCTCTGATGAGAAATTGTCTTGTAACTTTTCTGCCTGGACTGGCCTTGAGTGGGAATCCTCCCACTCTCAGCCTTCCAAGTAGCTATGATTACAGATGTGACCAAGTTAATCATTTTACCTGAGACTTCATATACTTCTTCTATTTTTCCCCCTACATATACTCATAAATAAAAATTATTTTTTCTCACAAAAGGGAGGTTATATTTTACAGGACACCACTTTATATTATGGACAGCTTTCCATGGTAGTTTGAACAGGTGGAATCCATTTGTTTGTATTTTTATTTTTAATTATCTTTAAAAAGTTGAACAAAGGAGTTGCCACTTAACAAAGTGGTTTATGAATACAGTGTTGTCATTCCTTTCACCATTCTCAGCTATCCCTTCCTACCTACCTATTCCTTCCCTTTTCTTAATTTTGTATTGAATTATTTTTGCATTAAAGCAGTTTATGTATACAATGTATCTTGATCAGTGTCAGTTCAATATACATTGAATTCTTTTTTTTTTTTTTTGGGTCCGGTCGTGGGGCCTGAACTCTGGGCCTGGGCGCTGTCCCTCAGCTCTTCAGCTCAAGGCTAGCACTCTACCACGTGAGCCACAGAGCCACTTCCAGCTTTTTTCTTTTTGCTCATGTGGTACTGAGGAATCGAACCCAGGGCCTCAGGCATGCAAGGCAAGCACTCTACCACTGAGCCACCTTCCCAGCCCTATACATTGAATTCTTGACTGCTTTTTCTCCCCTTCTCCTCTTCATTCATCTAGCCCTCTCCCCTTGACTCCATTCCATTCTTTCAAGTACGAGTTTCCTGGTGTTTATTTTGTTAAATTCTTTCTTTGCCTTTCTAAGGAATTACAGTATTTGAGTTTTCTTTTGAATCTACCATATTTCGGTTAATACATTTGTGTCTACTTACCTACCCCCTAATATATTTACTTATGTGTTTATAAAGTAATTCTGGCCTCCTTCCCAATGAGGGTTAAAAATGCAACCTTTGTTTCTCTGGGCCTAACTTAACGTCACTTTCCTTTTTTTTTCAGTTCTTACCATTTCTTTGCGAATGATGCAATATTGTTCTTTCTAATGGATGAGTAAAATTCCATTGTGTATATGTACTACATTTTCTTGATCCATTTGTCCATTGAGGGGCTTCTGGGCTGGTTTCCATACCTTGACTATGGTGAATAGTGCCTCAATGAACATAGTTGTGCTGGTAGCTTTCTTGGATTGTCATCTTTTGGATGAATGCCCAGGAGTGGAATTGTTTCCTAGCAAGAATAATAAAGCAAGAGAAAGTCGTAAAGGGGATCCAAATAGGGAAGGAAAACGTAAAACTATCCCTTTTAGCAGATGACATTATCCTATATTTAAAGAATCCTATAGACCCCTTTCTCAAGCTACTAGAGCTGATTAAAAACTTAGATAAAAAGCAGGGCACTGGTGGCTCACACCTGTATCCTAGCTCCTCAGAAGGCCAAGCTCTCAGGATTGATGTTTGAAATCAGCTGGGGCAGGAAAGTCCATGAGACTCTTTTTTTTTGGGTCCTGTCGTGGGGCCTGGGTGCTGTCCCTCAGCTCTTCAGCTCAAAGCTAGCACTCTACCACTTGAGCCACAGCACCACTTCCAGCTTTTTTTTTCTTTTTTCTTTGCTTATGTGGTGCTGAGGAATCGAACCCAGGGCCTCATGCATGCAAGGCAAGCACTCTACCACTGAGCCACCTTCCCAGCCCCCCAGGAGACTCTTATCTCTAATAAACTACCCCAAAAATGCCATTAGTGGAGCTGTGACTCAAGTAGTAGAGCACTAGCCTGGAGCCCAAAAGCTCAGGGACAGTGCCACAGGCCTTGAGTTCAAACCCAGGACTGGAACAAACCCCCTCCATAACTCTGGTAAAGTAATAAGGTATAAGATCAACACACAAAATAGGTGGCTTTTTCTGTTTGCCAACAATGAGAAGATTGAGACGGAAATAAGTAAAGCCACTCCATTTGCAATAGTTTCAAACTGCCAAGGAAGTGAAATTCTTCTACAGTGAAAACAACAAAAATTTAAAGAAGGAAATAGAAGAAGACACAAAGAAGTGGAAAGACCTTCCATGCTCCTGGATTAGTCTAATTATTATTGTGAAAATGGCAATACTGCCCAAAGCAATCTACAATTTCGATGCAATACTCATCAAAATCCTAACATCATTCTTCACTGAGGTAGAGAAAACAATCAAAAATACTTAGGAAACCACAGAAGGCCCCAAATGGAGAAAGCAACCTTGACCAGAAAAAGTAGTGCTGGAAGTATAACAGTATCAAACTTCAAACTCTATTACAGAGCTATAGTAATGAAAACAGCTTGGTACTGGCACAAAAACAGGCCTGAGGACCAGTGCCGCAGAAGACCTAGAAATAGACCTATAGCCATCCAATATTCAATGAGGGAACCAAAACCATAAGCTGGAAGAAAGACAAATGGTCACAAGAAAATTGGATATCTACATGCGGAAAACTGCAACTGGATGCTTATCTATTGCCATTTGTTTTTTAACATCCATCTCATACTTCATCATTGTCATAGTTTAGTTGGTCTCTTAGGAAGGATATTTGGAGGATTACCAAGATTTAATTTTTCCCTGTTATAAACCATGCTGTGATGAATCTGTTAGCTTATTTATCTGTAAGCTATTGTGAACACCTGTGACATAAATCACTAGAGTGGAATTACTAGGTCAAAGGATATATATTCATAGTTAAATTTTTCATAGAGATTGTTGTTGCCTTCAACCCTGAATGAAAGGAAAAGATTGTATCATACTTATTACACATCTCCCAGTTTCTGCTGGGTGCTGGGGAGAATACAAAAGGGATGTAAGAGAGTTTTGTTCCCCCCTCCTCCCCGCACACCCCTTCCTCCCAAGGAACATACATCTGTGCTGTCTATGTAAACCTGGGGAATGTCTGGGGTGTCACCTTGGGTGGGTGGAGGAAGTGGTGGATTTAATTTACCTTTTCAAACTTGCCTTGCAAATATCATGCATGGTGTCTGGGCTTTGTCTTTCATTATATTGATTCCCTGGGGTAAAAGATGTAATTTTTGTGGGGCAGGGACCTCATCCTATGTCTTACAATACGTCTCATGCGTCTTCCTTGCTTGTTGGAGACTGTAATTATAACATGTCAGGTGGTATTTGAGGATCTAATTAAAACATTCTTCTACCCCTCCCCCGCTTTTATTTTTTGAGTGTGTGAAAAATTAATCACTTTGGCATTCTATGCAGGTCATGGAATATCAGCCTGGAGGGGACTTGCTGTCACTTTTGAATAGATATGAGGACCAATTAGATGAAAATATGATTCAGTTTTACTTAGCTGAACTGATTTTGGCGGTTCACAGCATTCATCAGATGGGATATGTACATCGGTAAGTGAGACTCTTGAGTATCATTCTGAGAATTTGCCTGAATCATGTAAGAGTTCCTGCATGGAAATGTGATGAATGACTCCAGGATCAAGATAGATGCATTATCCAGTGTTACTTCTAATTCACTCAATGTAAACTTTCCAATACATCAATTGTTTCAGCATGCCCATTTAACCCCTAAGTAGCTATCAAATATGCTAATGTCCTTCCGTTTGCTAGTTAACAGATGTAAGCTCATAGGATTGGGAGGCCTTGAATGAGCTCTTTGAGTTCCATGGTAGAAAAACAGGCTTTGATTTGCAAGAGGAGCTGGTGTACTGTATAAGAGCAGAAGATCATAGAGCTGGATTCTATGTTAGCTTTCCATTACTCTATCAAATACATGAGCTCACCAACATACAAGAGAAAAAGTTTGTTTTGGCCTATAGTTGTGCAGGCTTTAGTTCATGATTATGCTTGGCCCTGTTTCTTTGGGCCTGTGGCAAGGCAGTACTTCATGGTAAGCAAAACCCCTTATTTCATGGTTGGGAAATGAAAAGATAAGAAGAGCCAGGGGTTCCACAGTCCTCTCTGGATGGTAGCTGTGGTTTGAATCTGCAATGGCCCCCACAAGCTCTTGAGTTGAAGACTTGGCTGCCATCTGATGAGGCTTTTGGGAAGTGGTTGGATCATGAAGGCCCTGACATAGTCAGTGGCTTAATCCATTAATAGATGCATTATTGGGAGATGAGTGGTCGGAAGAAGTGGCAGACATGGAGCAAATCCCTTTACTCTACCATGCTCTGGTCCTCATTTTGCCTTAACTCATGTGCCCAAAGCAGAGGAGGCATTCTCCCCCTCCCTTCCCCCCCCCCCCCCGCCACCCCCCACAGCAAAGGTTCCATCACTTCCAAGGAGTGCCATGCCAGGACTAAGCTTTTAACATGTGAGCCCTTGGGAGGCACTGGAGATGCAAAGCATAGCATACTTTGAATAGCACCTGTTATTAATGAACAAAAATGTTTCACAAACTCCTCAGAGGTTAAGTGCACCTCTGTACATCCTTATTGTGGTGTTTTATGTATGTCTGGGAACATTGTGGAAATTCAAGGATGACTAGAACAGGAATTACAAGATCTGGAGTAAAAACTCAGTCATCCTGTTGATTAGCCACACAAACTTGGTTCTTATAATGTAAATGGCTATCTCTAACAGAAATAGACCATTGGATATGTGTATTTACTCCTTCCCCTCTCCTCCCTTCCCCTCTCTTCCTTCCTTTAAAAATTAAAAAAAAATTGTTTTCTGACCTGTGTGTCAATCATTCATATTCATCAATAGGGAAGGCCTGTGTAGCAGAACACATTATGGTTCTTTTTTTTTAAATAAGTTTTTTTTTTTATTGTGAAAATACTGTACAGAGTGGTTACAGTTACATGAGCAAGGTAATGAGTCCATTTCTTTTGGTCAGTCATGGGGCTTGAACTCAGGGCCTGGGTGCTGTCCCTTAGCTCTTCAGCTCAAGGCTAGTGCTCTATCATTTGAGCCACAGTGCCCACTTCAGGCTTTTTTCTGCTTATGTGGTGCTAAGGTGGAATTGGACCCAGGGCCTCATGCATGGGAGGCAAGCACTCTACCACTGAGCCACCTTCCCAGCCCCATGAGTACATTTCTTGCCAAGCATTGTTGCCTCCTCCTTTGTATTTCCCCTACCATCCCTTCCCTCCCACTTAACACAACTATACTCCCCCATCCCCCCAATTATGGTTCTTTAGCAGAATACATTATGGTTCTTGGCTGAAATTAGATGCTAAGTTACTACTTGCTTGCTGAATACCATGGACAAGATAACACTGATTCAGGGTCCTGATTTTCTTCCAGAGACATCAAGCCTGAGAACGTTCTCATTGACCGAACTGGACATATCAAACTGGTGGATTTTGGATCGGCTGCCAGAATAAATTTAAATAAGGTGATAATAACATAGAGTAAGACTGCTTAGCAAGAATTATATTTGAAAAGCATTCTGTGGCTCTCATAAGTTTGGGAAGTATTGGAATATAGTGGGGAACCACATTTTAGAACTGTGATCTGCCGTGTATGAGTCCTTGAGGGTTGTGGGGTGTAGATGGGGACACAGAGTACCCTGCTGGGAGCCAGGCTTCTCACACACGGGCCTTCCAGGAACATTCAAGTTCCAAATCAGAGCACATTTCTAATTGCCCCTGTGAGTCATTTACAAAGGAGTTCCATGAAATCCTCAATTGGTGCAGGGTGCTGGTGGCTCAAGCTTGTAATCCCGTCTACACAGGAAGCTGAGATTTGAGGAACATGGTTCAAGCCAGCTTGTTCAAAGCCAGCTCAGGCAGGAAAGTTGGTCAGACTTGTATCTCCAGTTAACCACCAGAAAACCAGAAGTGTCACTGTGGCTCAAAGTGGTAGCTAGCCTTGAGCAGAGGAGCCCAGAGAAAGCTCTCAGGCTCTGAGTTCAAACCTTATGACAAAAAAAAAAAAAAAAAAAGAAGAAGAAGAAAGAAAAAAGAAATCTTCAGTTGGTGGTTCTGCACAGCTAAAACCCATAAAATGTGATGTTTTATGTGACTTTGAGGATCCTGTGGGAATGCAGTGGTAGCTCAACCACAGATCACAAACTGACTTCTTTCTAAAACAACTGTAAGCTGTGTGCTGATGGCTTGTTCACACCTGTCATACTAACTAGTCAGGAGTCTGAGGTCTGAGAGTTATGATTTGAAGTCATCCAGGGCAGAAAAATTCATGAGAACTCTTAACTCAAACCAGTAGAAAGTTGGAAGTGGTGCTGTGGCTCAGTAGTAGAGTGCCAGTGTTGGAACAAAAAAACTCAGGGACAGCGCCTGGTCCCTGAGTTAAAGATGTTTGTTTCCCTTTTGTTTGTCTTGTGTCCTACAAATTATCTGGTTACATTATCTTGATTTACTTGGAAATATATTTAGTTGATGAAATATAACCAGTTTTTTTCAAATCCTCCATTTCCTTTGTTAGAAAGAGGAAATGAATCCCTAGTGCATTTGAACTAATTATTCTTTTTTTTTTTTTTTTTTGGTAGATATCAATGACTTGTCTCACTCCTCTAAGGTTTAATTTCTGTCATACTCAAACATAAATGCTTATTAGAAGAAAACATGTACGTTATTTATAAAAGGAAACAAATGTCATAGGCAGCTGTTAGAGTTGTTATATAATAGTTATATTAATTTTTGAATTAAATATTCTTAAGGGTCAAGGACCAGTGCTCAGAATGTCATTTTAATGTCTTGGACTTTTGGCAAAAATTAAACTGTCTTCTCCATACTAATTAGAAAGACGGAGATGAGCTATTGAGATCAAGAGCAAGAATACTTTTAAGAAAAAGATGAAAAAGTAAAAAAAAAAAAAATTAGTTAAAATATCCTCTAATAAAATTGGTTCACATTGAAATGTGAATTTTGAGGTCAGCTATGCAGAAAAAAAAGAGATTAGGTCAAAGAGAAAATTGACTTATGTTTTAAGATGAATTTCATAACTGAGCCACTTGGTGACTTAGACAAATCCTGAAGAAGTTGGTTTTTTTTTCTTTCTGGAAAAAAACGAATTCTAGTTAAAATGCACAGTTTAAAGAAGTGAGAGAAGCAGCTTTTAAAATGCCTCTCAGGTCTGAGAGTTAAGTCCTTTACATAAAGTAGAATATGTAAGGCTCCCCCCCCCCCCACTCCACTCCAGGTCAAATTCTTTTGAGGAGAGGTGGACATTGTTAGGGGATATTAGGAGAAAGCTTAGAGTTATTTAAATCTTTGCACCTCAGCCTCTTCAATAAGGGTTCTACAGGCTTGAGCCCTACTTGAGATCATTTACTCTCTTCAGGCCCTTGAAAAAACAGGCTCCCTGTGCGACCCAAATTCAGCACTTTTGAACCTCAGATTACATTCTAACAGTCTACTTACTTAGCAGATGATAGGGCTGAGTGCAGGTAGCTCAGGCCTATAATCTTAGTTACTCAGGGGGCTGAGATCTGAGGATAGAATCAAAGCCAGCCCAGGCAGCTAAATCCAGAAACTCTCATCTCCAGTTAACCAGCAAAAAAGCTGGAAGTCGAGGTGTGGCTCAATTGGTAGAGTGCCACCCTTGAGTGAAAAAGGCAGGTGAGGGCTGGAAAGGTGGCTCAGTGGTAGAGTGCTTGCCTTGCATGCATGAGGCCCTGGGTTCGATTCCTCAGCACCACATAAGCAAAAAAGAAAAAAGCCAGAAGTGGCACTGTGGCTCAAGTGGTAGAGTGCTAGTCTTGAACTGAAGAGCTGAGGGACAGTGCCCAGGCCCAGAGTTCAGGCCCCACGACCGGACCCAAAACATAAATAAATAAATAAAAAAGTCAGGTGAGACCTGAAGGTCTTGAGTTCAAGCCCCAGTACTGGCACAGAAGAGAGAGAGTTATAGAACCAAAGCATTTCATGTTTTAAACATATGTGCTGGGGGTGTAGCTCAGTGGTAGAGCATGAATGAAATCCTGAGTTTAATCCCTAGTACTCTCACCCCCCACCCCAAATTAATGTGTAATTTTGCAACAGATGTAAAGCATAGGTGTTAAATTTATTATAGCAAGGCACAGGAAAAAAAGTAATACAGAATTTTTACTGCTCAAGATTTAAGAATGTATATATGACATAGGTGATGAAATTCGTGCATTTAGAAATAAACAGCAGCACAGGTACATGGGCTGCAACAGGGCCATTTTGGTCTGGATAATTCCATGTTGTGGGGAGGTATGCTGTGTGTTACAGGATGTTGAGCCTCATCCCTGATCTCTTCCTGCAGTGTCTCCAGACACTGCCAACTATCCCCTGGGGAAGTGGAGTGGTGGTGGTGGTGGGGGAGAATGGAACATAAATCACCTCCATTGAGAATGCCTGCAGTAGGTTGAGAAGCATCAGAACGCTAATTAATTAGAGCCAGCAGTATGTGCTTGCAATAAGAAAAGCTACTCAGGAAACTAGATTAAGAGCCACAGCCACTGCTTGGTAAATAAGTGAGAGTTAGGAATATAAAAGGCCTTGTCTCTGCATCTGGAGTCGGCTCACTTTCCAGCTCTTGGTCGAGAGGCAGGGCTGCCATTCATTTAAGTAGCTATTTTTCAGTGCTTCCAACCCTCTCAAAGAGATTTTTCTTTAACTTTCAGTTCTAATTGTGGTAGCCTTCATTCCAGGGGGAATCTCCTGGGGCCACTCAGGATTTGGGCAGGTCCAGGCTCAGCCTCTGATTTTATCTTGGAGATAGAGCATTCAGTGCATATACTTGAGAATATTGTTCCTCTTTTCTCCCTGTGCTTTAAGCGCCAGAATGTGTCCATCAGATAAGAAGGAATTTTTTTTTAAAGAAACATCTGGTTATAGAGATATAATAATTTGCAGACTGGATCATATGTAGGTGTAGGTGTAGGGTTAGGACTAGAAATATTTTGCTTTACATTTTGGATCACTGGTGGAGGATTAAACATTTCCTTCGAAATGCCTTAGGGGCCTAATGTAGGTTCTATGTGTTTTCTGTATTCAAATGTAAATGAAAATTAGAACCTACATTATTGACATTACTATGTGTTACCCAAGAATCAGCTCATCATTTCTCCCACCTTTCCTCTGTATTTGTGAAGCTTAGATGTATTGAATTTTTCTACTGTCCATCACCTTTACTTCCAGCTTCTTACTGAAGAGTGTAGCTTTGGTAAGTAAGAACCTTTATTCAATAGGAACTGAGGTATAGTGACCTTATGACCTGTGGTGTGTGATTTGGATCAGCCACTTTGCCTTATTAAGTGATTTGCTATTTTTATCTGAAAGTGTGGCAAACATCTGATATTTCCAGCCAGGTCCATTTGTCTCTCTTGAAGCCAGTAGTAAAACAAAAACAAAAATGTTATTTGTAAGTGTTAATCAGCTCTGCTTAGCAATTGGAAACTCAAAGGTGACAACCTTTTTTGATTTATGTAGGAGTGAAAAGATTTCTTTTCCCCAAGAGGAAAAACATTGTGAGAATTGTTTCTCTTACTTCTGCAGGTGTATGTTTATGCCTTGGGCAGCTAGATGGGAAAAACTAGGTTTTAATGATTTTATGTTTAAGCATTTTATAGAAAAGAGGTGGGCAAAGAAGAGTCTTACTTACTTCCTCATTTGCTTTTTTTTGGTAAAATGATTGACTAAGTTAATTCTGTTCATTTTTTTTCTACTCCCTTCCATTTTCCATTTCCCTAAATATTGCAGATTGTTCTGTCTCCTAGTCATTCCTTTATTGTCTCCTTACTGAGCTGGTTTATTTTTCCTATCAATGCAGTGAAAAGTAATTACCATTTCGTTATTTCCGGGCTCCTTTCAGATAGCATGCAGCGGGCAGGTGGGGCTCCTACTTCAGGCTTACTTTTAATATCTCTCCAAGATTAGCTGGCTCAGTAGCCACGGGAGGACAATAAACATGTTGTAAAATGCTTATCAGGACATAAGAGATTATATGTTGAAAGCTACATTTAATGTGCTTAGAGGTCAGTGATGGATGGAAAATAGGTAGTCATTAAAAACCTTTGCTAATTGCTAATAAGCAATAATAAGGAGTTGTACAGAGAGTAAGCCTGTGGGTAATTTTTTCTCTCATAACTTTCATGTGCAAATTAATATTGAGCTTTAGAAAGTTAGGAAATTATTAGATATAAATATATGTAATCACATATATCTATTAAAGGGTAAGAGTTAGTTGGGGAGTTATCTGGTTCACTTTAATAAGTCTAACAATATCTCAGTGCCAGAGGTTTATGCTTGTAATTTTGGCTACTTGGGAGGCTGAGATCTAAGGATGATGATTCAAAGCCAGCCTGAGCAAAAAAGTCCCTGAGATCTCATCTCCAAATAGCCAGCAAAAAGCTGGACTTGTATGATCCAAGTAGTAGAGTGGTAGCTGTGAGGAAAACAAAACAAAAATGAGAGAGAGAGAGAGAGAGAGAGAGAGAGGGAGAGAGAGAGAGAGAGAGAGAGAGAGAGAGAGAGAGAGAGAGAGAGAGAGAGAGTGTTGAGTAAGGTTCTGAGTTCAAGTCCCAGTACCTGCACATACACAAAAAAAGCCAAATCATTAGCTGAGAAACAATACATTGACAACATATAGTCTTTGGCTGGATCACCTTGACACACTTGACCCAATTAGAATCAACTCTTTAAATCGCAGTGCACTTTGAATGCCCAGTATGCTTCAAACAAGGAGAACTGAATATTTGAAAACAGGCTATGTGGCAGTAAAATAAAATCCAACAACTGCCAAGATGCGTGCATGACAACTGTGTAGTTCTCGTTCTGCAAGGTAATGAAAAATCGAGTCAACAAGAGGACTCATTTAATGAACAACACAGACACATTATCCTCATTTAGCCAAACCAAGATGTTAAGAGTTTTTCTTCTCTGGTTTTGGTATTTAAAGAATATCTGTTACTCATTGTCAAGGCCCTGTAGCACAATCTTAATCCTGTCTTGAGCTCACTAACACTTGCATACTCATTAAAAGACTGAAGTTTTGGCCCTGCCTTCAGACATCAAGCCTGCCTCTGAACTTAAACTGCTTTGAGTTTCTCCAGCTTAAGTCATGTTGTGGTTCTGACTAGACCAAATATTTCCCTCTTTGCTTTGACGTCCTTCAGCACTGACTGCCTATTGGTTTCTTTTCTTTTCTTTTCTTTTTTTTTCTTTGGGTCCAGTTGTGGGGCCTGTACTCTGGGCCTGGGCGCTGTCCCGCAGCTCTTCAGCTCAAGGCTAGTGCTCTACCACTTGAGCTGTAGCACCACTTCTGGCTTTTTTTCTTTTTGCTTATGTGGTGCTGGGGAATCGAACCCAGGGCCTTATGCATGTAAGGCAAGCGCTCTACCACTGAGCCACCTTCCCAGCCCCCTATTGGTTTCTTGGGTGAAGCAATCATCCAGCTTTCTTCAGTGGATTCTTGCTGTAGTAAGACTCTTTCCCAAAGCAATGCATGATCCGTTCCTAACAGCATCACACTGCTGCGGGCGTGTACACACACACACACACACACACACACACACACACACACACACACACGCACACATGCATGCACGCATGCATGCATGCATGCACACTCACTCTAAGAGAGGGGGTTGGGAGAGAAATAGAAAATCTTATTTTCTGTAATGAGAAGGTCTTGGGCAGTGGAATGGACAAATTTAAAGTTCTAGGCTGGCACAGTCACCCTACTTTATCACTAGGGAAAACTGACCTCATAGTACACTCTCTAAACTTCCTGTTTTCTCTCATTACCCCTTTAGAACAAAGCAAAGAAAACTGGCTCTCTTGATTTAAAGTCTAGTCTTCAAGTTCTGTGGCCCTGTGCCCTAGGTCTTCTGGTTTACTCAGGGGAGTCTTAACCTTCCTTTCATGAGGAGATGTTCTTCGGCATCTTTTAACTGTTGACCTGAGAGAAGCCCATTTACTGTGTTAGGTGGTAGGCCAGCAGATCAGCAATAGTATATGACTCAAGGCAGGGCCTCTGCTTTTTAATTTATTATTATTATTATTATTTTTGTGTTGGTACTAGAGTTTAAATTCAGGGCCTGGTCTTCGTCCCTTAGCCTTTTTTTTTTTCTCAAGGCTGGCACTCTACCACTTGAGCCACAGCTCTACTTCTTGACCTTTTTTCTGGTGAATTGGAGATGAGAGTAATAATAATTGTAATGTTTAAGAAACCTGGTACACTGTCCTACTGTCTTTTTACCAAGGTTAGTACTTTGGCACTATTGGATTGGAGGCCCTGGGTTTCTGAACAGCGGTGAGAGATTGCTGGAACAGGAGGAGTCAAGAGTGTGGAATATAAACTAACATCTGGTCCTGGGTGGAAGTTATTTATCATTGTACCCTGAGGTGGTATGAAGTAGGAAGGTGGATTATAAAACAGTGTTTAAAGATCAGGCACATTGGTATATGTCTGTAAGATCATTAGTTAAATATAATATGCTAAGACTTTCAGTAACAATTTGTGAATTGTCTTGCCAGCTAGCTGCCAGTTTTCTGGTCATGCTTAGGTTAATCTCACAGATTCAACTTTAGGATTTGCTATTTTGCTGTATTATTATTATTATTATTTAAAATTTTGTGGTGCTGGGGTTTGAACTTAGGGCCTTGTGCATGTTAGGCAGACACTGGAGCCACATCTTAACCCATCATTTTGCTGTGTTCTAAAGAAAAAGAAAGATCAGCAACTTGCATCAGGAAGCAGCTTCCATTCCAGCGATGTCTCCCCAGCTCTCATTTCTATAACCAAAGAGTGAATGTCATCCACAAATCTTCTCCCTTTGCCTTTGGGTTGTGGTGTGCACTTTTCTTTTAATTAGTAAAGCGCTTGTATTTCCTGATAGCGTTGCCACTTGATGAGGGTTGAAGTGCCTGGGAGAATTGTAATCAGAGCAAGTCAGCTTGTAGATGATGTGGCTGTTGGCTGTGTACTTGAAGATAATTGAAGGGTTGCTGTATGCCTTTTTATTTATGTGTTTCTAGGTGAATGCTAAACTCCCGATCGGGACCCCAGATTACATGGCCCCTGAAGTGTTGACCGTGCTGAACGGGGATGGCAGAGGCACCTACAGCTTGGACTGTGACTGGTGGTCCGTGGGAGTGATTGCTTATGAGATGATTTATGGGAGAACCCCATTCACAGAGGGGACCTCCGCCAGGACCTTCAATAACATCATGAATTTCCAGGTAAAGGGAAGTCAGATAGGGGAAGTACTATTGAGACATGCCATTTAAAAACTGTGTGAATGGATGTTTATGTATAAATGAGCATAGCATTCACTTTGTGCCAAAAGCTGTCCTAAACATTTTATTAATTGTAGTCCCATTGAACTGCAGCTGCCAGTAATTGTAAAACGGTGTCATTATGTCGTGTACCACTAAAATAGAAAATCTGCTGCTAATTAATCTGTGTTATTTTTATTGGAAGTATAATGCATCTCAATCTTACTGTTGTTAAATGTTCATAAATGTGAGTCTCTTAGAGCTGATGAAATACTGTGTTAGCTCAGTTCATCTTCAAACCAACCCTGAGATATAGGTATTATTATTACTACTACTGTTGTTGTTATTATTGTCAGATGAGGAAACCAAAGTAGTGGTAAAATAAGTATTTGCCCAAAACTTACCTGTCTGACACTAAAGTCTGAGTTCTTAATTTCAGGTTATACTTCTTAGTTCTATCAAATATGAGTGAGAAAATGAATTAGAATTATAGTAATATATAATCCATTTTTATATAGTACACACCTTTTAATATACTATAATTTTACTCTATATACATTTTACTATATACGTATAAAACTAAAAAAATTAAAACTATTTCTGAAAAAGACAACCTATTTCATTTTCAAGGTTGTCATTCTGAGGATTGAACCCAGGACCTTGAACATGCTAGGCATGTATTCTATCACTGAACAATACTCCAACTCCCAGTAGAAAACTTTTTTTTCTAATAACTACATTTTCCATCGCACTTAAACCCATTCCCTAAGGATATAATAAAATTTCTTTTTAGAATCAACTACAGGGAAAAAGAGAATTCATTCCTTTGCTTTGAGTATTTTGTCTAATTTCCATTTTTTTTTTTTCATTTGGTGGTGGTTTTGGGATTTGAACTAAGGTCTTATGCTTGCTAGACAGGTATTCGCTTCACTGCTGAGCCTTGCCCCCAGTCTTTCTTTGCTCTCATTTTAAGATAGTATTTTGCTTTTGGCCCAGGCCTGGGCTCGGACCTTGATCTTCCTATTTTAGGCTTCCCACTGTAGCTGGGATGACAGGTACATGCTCCTGCACGCAGATGAATATGTCTTTCTTATGTATATACATTTTCTTTGTTTTGTTTTTGTGGCCATACTGGAGATTGAACTTGGGGCTTCCCACTAGCTAGGTTCTTCCTCTGCTACTTGAGCCACACTTCCAACCCTTTTTTGCATTGGTTATTTTTGAGGTAGGTTCTTGTTTTATGCCCAGGCCAGCCTTGGCTTTGATCCTCCTACTGTTCTCCATGTGCCTGGAAGGATGGCATCACTCTGCCTAGCCATCTAGGATGACAGATGCACACCACCACACCAAGATATTGATTAAGATGGCAGTTCCTCGAACTTCTTTTTTTTTTTTTTACTCAGGCTGGCCTCAAACTATGGTCCTCTGATCTCTTCTAAATATGTAGGATTACAGGTTTGTGCCACCATACCTGACTTACATTGTTGTTGTTGTTCTTTTTTGTTTTTGTTTTTTTTTTACATTGTTGTTCTTGAGTTGAAATTTCCCCTTAGATGGCTCTTGGAGCTAATTTATCCTTTCCTTTCAGTTCACTCATTTTGTCATTCGCTCGTGAATTGCCCCTGGTACTGTTGGGTACCAGATTAGAAAAAGTGGTGGGCAAGAAGGAGGCCTTCTCTGCCTCGGCCTGTCATCGCTCAGAACCACAGTGTCAGTGCAGAAGTGGACTGCATACAGAAAGAACATGCGGGGGTGGAGAGAGACAGCAAGGGGGCCGGAAAGGGAGCCAAGAGGGCTTGGTAGGTGGGGAAGGGAGTTCTAGGCTATGGGAACAGCATGATGTGTCCAGGCAGCTTTAAATAACCCATCATTGTTGGGCAGCAAAGGGACAAATGAGGAGCGTGTGAGATGAGAGAGGAGTGGGGAGCAGAGGTCAGGCCATGAGAGGTATTGAACCCCGACAAGGAAAAGCAGGTCTATTGATGTGAACAGGCTGCTTATTTTGGGAACATGCCTTTGGTCCAAAGTGAAGAGGCCATGAAACTTTCTTTGTTAATAGAAAAGAAACTTGCATATATGAGAATGCATTCTTAACTTTGGGACATGTGATATTGAACCACTGCTAAGGAAATAACTATTGGATTATTATTATTATTTTTTTTTTTTTGGGAACAGCGGTTTTTGAAGTTTCCTGATGACCCCAAAGTTAGCAGTGAATTCCTTGATCTGATTCAGAGCCTGTTGTGTGGGCAGAAAGAGAGACTGAAGTTTGAGGGCCTTTGCTGCCATCCCTTTTTCTCCAAAATAGACTGGAATAACATTCGCAACTGTAAGTAGAGTGGTGTTCCGTGAATTTGGTTCTTGGGACTGAGAAAACCTTTAAGAGTGATCTGAGATGACTGTGTGGCCTAAAAGCTGCTGTAAATTACATAAGGATTTTAATTATTTACGGAAGTAGAAAAAGCAAGCACTATAAGCTGGTTTTGAGTAATAGTTCTGCTTTAAAATTGTTTGCATACTGGGTCATTTATCAAAATTCTGATTTTTGTAGTCTTTAGCATTCCTTGGAGGAAGCTCGAGGCACAGATTTGGTAGAGTTTGAAGGTTGTCCCTTGGCTTGACAGTTCTTCCCAGAAGAAGAAAGGAACCTAATTATTTCATTCATAGATGAGGAAAAAGACTCTGAGATTAGGCAACCTGCCCGGCTGCCCTGCTAATGGTTGGAACCTGCAATGAAACCATAAACACCTCTCTGCGTTCATTTGTTTTCTCTGTAATATTTGTCTTTGCTCACAAGCATGTAAAATCTATAATGCATATGTATGGTGTATTCATTCACACATTGCTTTATAATCAGCTAAGGCAAATGGAATTAATTCTCTGAAACAAAGACCTGACTGATTATCAACAAAACCAAAAGCCTTGTTTTTTGTTTTTCTCACAAAGTAGTGATTTTTTTTAAAGACCTTGTTTATTTTTAAGTGTTTTGTTGATTGCATGTCATCAGATGAGACCTGACCTAGAGGAGAGCCAGCAGGAATGCAGTTGGCCAGCTTGAGTGCATTTATTTTTGGTGTTGAGGGGAGGTGGGAAAGTGGAACCTGTTTTTAGGTGTGGAAACCTGACTTCTAATTGGAGCCATGTTGTAATTACAGGTTGAGCATCCCTAATCAAACAATCCAAAATGTTTCCAAATGTGAACCTTCTGAAGTGCCAACCTAATGCCACAAGTGGAAAATTCCACACCTGAACTTGTGAAGGGGTTTCATTAAAAACATGATATATAACCGCCATTAGCATATGTGTACAGGAGATGCAAATGAGTTTTATGTTTAGACCTGAGTCCATTCCCAAGCATAGCTCATTATCTAAGATGCAGGAAAAAAAAAATCTAAAACCTAAAATACTCTGGATGAGGGACCCTCAGCCTGAACTTTCAGCTGGGACATGGTTAGGATCGACTGCTGCCCAGGTGAAGGCCATTTTGATGTGCTTTTTTTTTTTTTTTTTTTTCCTTTTCCTCACCTCCTGCATGAAGTTCTTTAGTAGGCTGTATTTCCATAAATCTTGCTAGGTCAACTTTTTGCTTCTGTATAATGAGCTTCATGTTGCTGTGATAAAATACCTGGGAAAATATATTTAAAAGGAGGAAGGGTTTATTTGGGCTTATGGTTTTTAGTCCATGGTTACTTGGGACCTGTGGTGGCATAGGACACCATGTTGGGAATACAGCTGAGGAGAACTATTCACCTTATTGTGGCCATGGCAGCTGGCAAGTCAAAGAGAGACCAGAAATGGCCCACGTCCCAATGTCATCTTCAAGGTCAAACCCCAGTGAATTCATTTCCTCCAGTGAGGCCTTCCGGTAGCCTCACAGGGTGGGAACCAGTTTTACCCACATGTTTTTTTGGCCTCAACATGACTGGTAGATACAGAGTTTTCATTAATTAGATTTTTCTAATCTTTAGACAATAGCTCCAAATCTCTTAAGGTTGAGTCTTCTTAACTGGTAATATATTTTCAGTGCATTCCTCTTAATGCTTTTTACAAGATTTGATAGAATTTCCTTTAGATACTATTCAAGTACTTAATCTCCTATTTTACCTTTTTATCGCTTATCCTCTTGAATGAGCAATTAATTGCTTATGCACGAATGTGCTGATTGTGCCTAAGGACACATCTCCAAGTAAGCCAGTCAGTGAATAACTTTGTGTTTTGGTAAACCTTGATGTTATGTTTAGTATTGGAGTTTTCTCTGGTGGTATCTGAGAGGGATTGGTTCCAGAACCTACCATGCATACCAAAATCTGAGCATGCTCAGGTTCTTAGTTGTAAAAAAAAAAAGTAGTGTAATATTTGCCTATAACTACTCACACCTTCAGTATACTTTATTCCCAGATTACTTGTAATATCTGATATGATATAATTGCTACGCAAATTATTCTATATTGTCTAGTAAATAGTGACAAAGAAGTCTATGGGTTCAGCACAGATGTAAGTTGTGGGTTTTTTTTTTTTTTTTTTAATTCTCCATGATCCCAGTTGGTTGAATCTAAAGACATGGAACTGAGGATCTGGAGGTCTGAGTGTATATTAGAATGACCAGGTTTTGTTCTAGTCTTTTCCTTTCAGGCTGTTTGTAGGCTTTAAAGCTTGTTGGATTCAGAAGCATGTTTATTTTTATAGAAAGGAGATGGAGAGATAAATCAGTGTTGAATGTGGCTTATGCTATCCATGTTTTTTTGGGGTGGTGGGGATGGAACCTGGGAACTAGGTAAGCTCCAGTCCTTAGTACTGCTGAGATCATGCTCTACTACTCAGCTACATCCCCAAGGGCCATCTTTGGAAGGCCATGGTCAACTTTGGAATATGATAACTTTGTGATGAGTCACTACAGACTTATTCATATTCATTGTTTTTGAATTTGACATGCCATTCCTCTGTGGATATCAACTAAATTTCCTCCCCTTCCCTTCCCTTCCCTTTTCTTTTCTTTTCTGCTTTTCTTTTCTTTTCTGTCTGTCATGGGGTTTGAACTCTGGACCTGAATACTGTCCCTCAGCTCTTCAGCTCCAGGCTAGTTAGTGTTTTACCACTTGAGCCACTGAGCCACTTATGGTTTTCTGAGTGGTTTATTAGAAGTAAGAGCCTCATGGCCTTTCCTGCCTGGGCTGGCTTTGAATCATGATCCTCAGATCTCAGCCTCCTGAGTAGCACCTGGCTTCTTTATTTTTTAATTCTCTTCCTTTTAACAAATATTTTATTATGGACTGTTAGGTCCATAAAAAAGTTGTAAAGATAGTACAAAAGTTCCTACGTAGCCTGGTGCTGGTGGCTCACACCTGTAATTGTAGCTACTTAGGAAGCTGAGAGCTGAGGATCATGGTTCAAAGCCAGCCTAGGCAAGAAAGTCCGTGAGACTCTTATCTCCAATAAACCACTGGAAAACCGGAAGTGGCACAGTGGCTTAAGCAGCAGAGTGCTTGCCTTGAGCTGAAGAGTTCAGGGACAATGCCCAAGCCCAGAGTTCAAGCCCCAGAACCGACAAAAAAAAAAAAAAAGTCCTCACATACCCTTCACCTGGTAAATGCTAACCTCTTACAAAACAGTGTCTCATTTGTCAAAACTAAGATTGGTATTTTTATGATACTCTTAACAAAACTTCAGCCTTTTTTTAAATTCAGAACTCATCAGATTTCTTATTCACGTATCCATTTTGCTCTAGAAATCAATCCAGAGTACAATACTGCAATTAAGATGTTTATATTGATGGGGCAAATCCTACTTCAGTGTAACTCAGCCAGGGGCTGGCAGGTTCCTGCCCTCTCAGGATTTGGCAATACCTTTATTGGTGGTACTGAGGCTTTCCTGACCAATCAGAGGTATGGTGTTAATGTCAGGAGTTTTCTGTATCCCTTTGCACATTTGCAATCAGCTCAGGGCTTTGGGATTGAGAACATTGCTGAACTCTGCTGCTATTTGAGCTGTTTTCTAACTACGTGACTCCGACATAAATGATGTCTTTGTCCAGTCCTATTTTCTGTGAACACATGTGGAATGACTCTCATCAGCCAAAGCACTCGAAATCACCAAGTTCATGGTTGCTGCTTCAGTGCCTTGTGGTTCTCGGCTGTTGAATATTTCTGCTTTCCCCCATCCAAGATTGTCCCTTGATGAAAGCAACATATTAGCCGCTCAGCTGTTTCACCTGGAATTCTTCTTTTTGTAGTTG
This sequence comes from Dipodomys merriami, assembly GCF_024711535.1. Classification (NCBI taxonomy): domain Eukaryota; kingdom Metazoa; phylum Chordata; class Mammalia; order Rodentia; family Heteromyidae; genus Dipodomys; species Dipodomys merriami. The sequence continues at coordinate 1,728,657 of NW_027203126.1, forward strand.
TAACCAATGAAAGGAAGTACTGCTTAACACAGCAGATAATAATCTTCTCAAACTTATTATCTCAAGAGGTGGGCCTGGTAGGGTGGAGGAATACATTGTAAGAAGGGGCTGAGCAAATTTATGAATGGCAGTACTAAGAGGAACTAAGTGGAAGGCTTTGACCCTGAGGTCCCGGTTTTGGGTCCCGGTTTTGTGGGGGCTGCTCTGGAAAATACCCCATGAACTGTGGGTTTGACCCAGTTTGGGGAAACTTTACTCTCCCAGCAAGTCTCAAACTCTGATGACTTTGCCCCACATTCATGGATCAACCAAGTGCCCTTTACTCTGATCTATTATTCTCACTCTCACGCAAACTCATGTGTTCAGTTGATTATCATCATCACCACCATCGTCATTTCAAGGCTGTCATCCAAGTTTCTGTGGGGGGATTTCTTAAGCAGCTGCCCCGGGGGCTGTCATGCAGTTCAATGATGTTTCAGAGACTGAGCAGGATTCCTCTTCTAGCCAACTCAATTTTTCTGAGTGTCTGGAAAAAGCTCATCATTTGAGGCTATACGTTTCTTACGTGGTATATCCTACCTGCTTCTGTCTGTGTGACCATTTTATTGTTTGATGCTCTCTTCCATCCCTTTTTTTTTTCTTCTCAACATCGTTCTGCAGAGGTAGAGTGAGGTCCATAGAATCTGGGTACCTGTAGCTCTCATCCAGGCCCGCCTTGTCTCCATAGTGAGGAGGGCAGAATGCCAGGGTTGAGTGCGGGCTGTTTTCTTGGACATTTATAGAAATCCTGGAGGACTTGAATTGTCTGTTACTTGGGATGTCAGGCGGGGGGGATGACTCAAAAGAGTCATCCTCCTTGCATTATTTTCTGAAAGATACAGTTCTTGACAAATGATGCTGCTGCTCTTCTGTCCTTCGCGTTTGCTGGTGGAGAGTACATTTCATTTTGGTGTCTTTGTGAGTCAGTGAGGACCCAATGCCTGTGACACTGGAGATGTTCCATGTCTAAACAGGGCTTGATTTTATTATTTGCCCCAGGGGCAATGATCAGGCCTGAAGTCTTGTGGTTGCCGGTTAAGCCCGAGGGATCACAGGGTTTGGCTTAAAGGAGGAAGGATTCTGTGTTTTACCAAGCTCTGAGTAACTTCACAGGATATGTGATATTGTTTATGGAACACTTATTCTGTGCCTATCACTAGGTATTCAAGAATATTGCACAGTATCATTTCAGAAAAATTGAATGTAAGGGTGTGTGTGTGTGTGTGTGTGTGTGTGTGTGTGTGTGTGTGTGTGTGTGTGTGTGTGTGTGTGTGTGTGTGTGTGTGTGTGTGTGTGTGTGTGTGTGTGTGTGTGTGTGTGTGTGTGTGTGTTTGGAACTGGGGTTTGAACTCAGGACCTTGCCCTTGATAAGCAGTCACTCTATCACTTAGTCTTGCCTTCAGCCCTTTTTTGCCTTAGTTATTTTTTCAGATAGGGTTCTACTTTTTGTTAGGGATGGCTTCATACTTTGATCTTTCTAACTCTGCCTCTGTATAGCTGGGGTTGTAGGCATATATCACCACACTCAAACTTGTCATGTTGAAATGGAATCTTAGTACCTTTTGGGCTAAGCCAGTCTTGAACTGCAATCCTCCACATCTCTGCTTCAAGAATCTAGGATTATAGGTATGAGTCAATTTACTTGGCAGTACAAAGATTATATGTATAAATATAATGTAATATGTATTATATCATAATATGATGTAATTATATATATTTTATATCTCTATCTATCTGTCTGTCTGTCTGTCTGCCTGTCACAAATGTGGATACTGTGGTAACTTGTCTATGGTTATAAGGCAAGTGAATGACAGGAGTCTGGATTCAAACCTGTGCTTATCCTGAAGTATATATTTTTTAGCTTAAGCACTTGTCAGTAGTGATAAAGTTTGTGATGATGGTAAAGTATAAATCATATCATGTTAGAGAGTAGGTTAATTTATGGATTTGGAGTTGGTAACTACTTTTTTTTTTTTTGGTACTGGGCCTTGAACTAAGGGTCTGGCCCTGTCCTTATCTCTTTAATGTTTTTTAAATTTTAAAAAATTTTTTATTTTTTCCAGTATTGAGGCTTGAACTCAAGGCCTGGGCACTGTCCTGGAGCTTCTTTTGCTCAAGGCTAGCAGTCTACCACTTGGATCACTGTGCCACTTCCAGCTTTTTCTGTTTATGTGGTACTGAGGAATTGAATCCAGAGCTTCATGCATGCTAGGCACTCTACCACTAAGCCACATTCCCAGCCTTGTCCTTATTTCTTTTGATCAAGGCTGTTGCTCTACCACTAAGCCACAACTCCACTTCTGGGCTTTTTGGTGGTTAACTGGAGAGAAGAATCTTATGGACTTTGCTGCCTGGGCTGGCCTTGCACCTTGATTTTCAGATCTCAGTCTACCGAGTAGCTAGGATTTTTACGGGTGTGAGATACCGGTTCCTGGCTTACACTAGCTTTTGAATGGAGCTTACAGTAGGTACTAACTGGTCCTGTGCTTAAAAGAGCTGTGTGGTTCTGTCCAGTTACTATCCTTCAGAGTGGTGGGAAATTACATGCTTTGTAGGCTTACTGCTGATGCTTGATGTTAAACAAAGCAAATGGTAGACTGTGACCCTGTCATCCCTTCTCCACATACAGCATCCTGCTTCCTTGTTATCCTCTCTGTCTCTCAGATGTATCCTGGGAAAGACATTGTTGGATGGATGGCCTAGAATCAGAGGATTTATAGTCTCAGAATGAATTGAAAGAACCTAGAATGTGCCCAATTGTCTGTTATTTTGAACAGGGGCTGTCAACTTCAGCACTGTTTGACATTTGGGGCCGGGTGATTCTCTGTTCTGGGGTTATTGAGTGAATGGCAGGAAGCTTAGCAGTGTCCCTGGCTTATACCCACAGCTGTCAGCAGCATCCTCCACCTGTGGTTGTGACAACCGGAGATGTCTGTAGACATTGCCCCATGTCCCTTGGAAGAGGGCATAATTATTGTCCCTAGCCAGGAACCATTTATTTTGAACTGTCTGGGTTGTAGTTACCAGGAAAAGAGAATGTTTTAGTCATCTGTTTTTTTGTCTGTGTGTGTGTGTGTGTGTGTGTGTGTGTGTGTGTGTGTGTGTGTGTGTGTGTGTGTGTGTGTGTGTGTGTGTGTGTGTGTGTGTGTGTGTGTGTGTGTGTGTGTGTGTGTGTGTGTGTGTGTGTGTGTGACTTTGGGGCCTCATACTTACTAAGCAGGTGTTCTACCACTTGAGCCACATACTCCCAGTCCTCTATTAATTTTCAGTCCTCTCTGAATTTTTCAAGATGGCTGTGCTATCAGACAGTGGCACTATTATCTGGGATGAGTGGGACCTTGCTGCTCAGGCTGTGGTCCATGGACCAACAGCATCAGCATCGCCTGGGAGCTTGTTAGAGATGCATAGATTCGGTCCTGCTAAGTCAGAAGCTGCATCTTAATGAGATCCCCAGGTGATGCCCAGGCACATTACAATTTAGGACGCAAAGATGAAGGAAGAAATTGGATCTGTCAGGCTTAGAGTTTCTCACTCATCTTTGTGGACCTTCCTCGTTTTGTTTTGTAGGCTCTGGGTGAGAGGAGTCTGCTTTTGGGCCAAGGACTCCCATGGGTAGATGGGACTGCTGGGATTGTTGGGTTTTATGCTCTGCTTTTGAGGAATTTAAAGCTTTTCTCTTAGATAGACATTATATCCTTCCTATCCTTCAGGATGATGATTTAACCTATTCTGTACTGTCTGATAGCAAAATGACATTTTCTTTTCTTTAACACCCACTTTACTATTGTCTCATAGTCACTTTTAATTAAGGCTGGATTGTTGTTCATTGATAGTATTATAGTGTCACAACAAAGGTAATGGAGCCAATAGTTGGTATTGTAGGAGCTGAACTCAGGGCTTCGTGATTCCAAATTTCCTTTGTATGTATGTATGTATGTATGTATGTATGTATGTATGTATGTATTTATTTTGTGTGTGTGTGGGGGGGGGAATTTTTTCTTCTTGAGATAAGGCTTTACTATATAGTCCAGGATGGCCTCAAACTTGAGGTCCTTCTGCCTCTTCCTTCTGAGTGCTGGGATTTTTAAGCCCTTGTCACCAGGCTTAGATCAGAAAGTCATTCTTTTTCTTTTTTTCTTCCAGAAAGTCATTCTTTATCAAATGTTATTATCATTTGCTTTTATTTTTTTGAAAAGGTGATGCAATCCATGGTAAAAAAACAACAATAACAACAACAACAAAAAAAACAACTCAGTGAGGGCTGGGAAGGTGACTCAGTGGTAGAGCGCTTGCCTTGCATGCATGCGACCCTGGATTCGATTCCTCAACACCACATAAGCAGAATGAAAAAAAAAGCCGGAAGTGGCGCTATGGCTCAAGTGGTAGAGTGCTAGCCTTGAGCTGAAGAGCTGAGGGACAGCGCCCAGGCCCAGAGTTCAGGCCCCACGATTGGACCTCCCCCAAAAAACAAAAAAAGCAAAAAAACTCAGTGATCTTGAAGATTATGCAGGGCTGGGAAGGTGGCTCAGTGGTAGAGCGCTTGCCTTGCATGCTCGAGGCCCTGGGTTCGATTCCTCAGCACCACATAAACAGAAAGAAAAAAGCCGGAAGTGGCGCTGTGGCTCAAGTGGTAGAGCGCTAGCCTTGAGCTGAAGAGCTGAGGGACAGTGCCCAGGCCCAGAGTTCAGGCCCCACGACCGGAAATAAAAAAGAAAAAAAATAGAAGATTATGCAGTGAAAAATGTTTCCCACCCCATTCCCAGTCCATCTTTAAAAGCAAATCCCTACCTTCCATGACATATAACTCTCCAGATGACTCTGTGCTAGTATAAACACCAGTATGCCTTGTATTCCTCTCAAGGTTTTCATACTGCTTCCCAAGAATTCAGGAGGGTTATTTCCCTGCATTGTTCACCGGAAGGAAGGGCTCATCTTCGCAAAACTACCTAACATAGGTAGCCTTTGGCTTCACTGTTTCGCCATTGATTTCTGATGAGCAGTATTCTCTTCTTTCCAAATGAGCCCTTTTCTGGTTTTTAACGTGAGTATTCCATGTGTGCATTTTAGAATTCTGCCTATAGAATAGCATCACCTCAATGACTGATGTACCTTGTGTGTTTCCTCCTTTATTTTGAGCTTTTTGTTGTTGTTGTTGTTAAAGGTCTGCTTATCTTGGAGGTCTCATCATTTGAGCAAGTGTTTGGCCATCTTGTGTTTACTAAACTATTTAGAGAAGGATGAAGATGGACTTCCCTGTTAGGCTTGGTTTGACCTTGAAATGCATCACCCTGTCAGACAGGACAATCAGTTCAGGGGCAGGAAGAAGTGAGAAGCTAAATCCACTGGGGTGCCAGGATAGAGGAGGGGAATCAGGAATCGCTGGGAGGATATTACAGTAGTGACGGGAGAAACTCAACGTGCAGGACCCAGAATCTGTGGGTACCACCTGCTGGAATATGAAAAGGACTAACAAGGAGATAGAGCCAGTACCTCTTATGGACTTAATGGAATATGCAGGGAATATTTATGTGTCTCTTGGGGACCATTCTGGTTTTAGGAGGCAAGTTATTTAAGAGGAGAAGATATGCTCAAAAGAGCTAAATTCTTATGAATTAGGATTATAGGATTTTCCCCCTGTCGTCTAAATTTAAACACGGAGTTCAGAGATATTTAAAATATATATTCTCCTTTATTCCACTATAAATGGATATAGCTCATGCTAGAGATAGTTGCAATATCAAGAAATAAAAATAAATAAGTATAGAAGTCTGAGCAAAAGTAGGGAAATAAAATCTGAGTTAAAAGTAAAATCAAACCAAGTACCAGTGGCTCACACCTGTAATCTTAGCTGTTCAGGAGGTTGAGATCTGAGGATCTCAGTTGGAAGCTGGCCTGGGCAGGAAAGTCTGTCGATTCCGTTTAGACACTGAAACAGCCAGAGGTAGAGCTGCGGCTCAAGTGGTAGAGCGTTAGTCTTGAGTAAAAATGCTCAGGGACAGAGTATAGGCCCTGAGGTCAAGCCCCAGCATTGGCACCAAAAAAAAAAAAAAAAAAAAAGTAATGAAGTTAGGCACTGGTGGCTCAGGCCTGTAATCCTGGCTACTCGGGAATCTGAGGATCAAGGTTCAAAACCAGCCAGGGCAGATAAAACAAAGATTTTACCTCCAATTAACTAGCAAAAATCTGGAAGTAGAAGTGTGACTTAAGTGGTAGGGCACCAGTCTTGAGCAGAAAAAACAACCTAAAAGTGCAAGATGCTGAGTTTAAAACCCAGTAACAGCTCCCTCCCCCCCTCCCCCAAAAAAGTGAAATCAATGGAGTTCTTATCATGTTGCTAGAGGTAGAATGATTTGGGATTATCCCTTGAAGAAAAAGTCAATAATGGTTTGTTCAGGAAAGACTCCATTTTCTGAATAGTGAGGTTCAGGGAATTTCACCATTGGGATTCTCATCTGTGAGCTGCCCTGATGTGGTGGGCCCCGAATTTCCATGCCTCCCAGCAGAAGCCAGTGGTGCAGTGTCAGATTACAGTTTTGGTAGATCAATTCTGTATGTGTCTGCCACATCTGAGGCTTGAACTCAGCACCTCATATTCTTGGTTGGCAGGTTTGCTCCCAGCTGGCACTCTACCACTTGAGCCACAGCTCTACTTCTAGCTTTTTAATTGGAGATAAGAAACTCTTATGTCTTGTGTCTTAGGGGGGCTTCCAGGTTTAATCCTCAGATCTCAGCTTCCTGAGTAGGTAGGACTAAAGGCATAAGCCACTGGAGGATAAATCTGTACTGGGAAGTTTGAACTCAAGTCTTCGTGCTTGCTTGCCAGGTACTTTACCACTGACCTACATTCCAGCTGGTAAATCAGTTCTAAACAAGGTAATCTTCCCAGCAGAAGGTAGGAAAATGGGGAATAGGTTTGTGAGAGAGTCCATAAATTGGAGTCCTCTACCCTTAAATTCTCACTTCACAAATAAGCAAATGCGGAAATGATTTGGCCAATGGTTCAAAATTATATTAAACATCTGGGCCTCTGTTCAGCAGCCAACTTTCTAATCAATTCTATGAAGTGTGCTGATTGCATTTACGCTCATTTTCTGAGGGTGGAGGTGGGGTAGAACTGAAGGGGAATGGCTGGCGGGAGTCACGGAGACGAAAGCCTGGGGACAGAGTAGGGGGACCAGGTGGTTCATGACAGAGAGTTTGGAAACAATTCTCTGCTGTGTCTCACTTCACAGGAAATAAACTTGGCCCGGTCTGCTCATATCTGGTGGAGGAACATTCAGTTCTAGTACTGGCAGTTTGGGATTTAAGTTGACCTTTCCTGTCCTTGAAAATTCTCCCTTATAAAGGATATATGCAAAGAATGGATAGCCCCATGTTGCACTTAGCAAGGGGCGACACAACTTTTGGTGGAGGCAAATTTGTCCTTTCTCCAGCCCCGTCAGAGGCTGCTGGGAGAAAGGAGGGCAGGACTGGTCAATTGGCCAAATGCCTGCCAACTCTGGATGTCGGTAGTAAGAGAGGGCATGTAGAGCTTGGGTCTTACATTTGAGGGATAGTAGAAGCCTGACCTTCTAGTAAAAACAACTCCAAAGCTGGGTGCCAGTGGCTCATGCCTGTAATCCTAGCTACTCAGGAGGCTGAGATCTGAGGATCACGGTTCAAAGCCAGCCCCGGCAGGGAAGTCCTTAAGACTCTTATTTCCAATTAATCACCAGAAAACCGGAAGTGGTGCCACGGCTCAATTGGTAGAACACTAGCCTTGAGCTGAAGAGCACAGGGACAGTGCCAAAGCCCAGAGTTCAAGACGCAGGACTGACCAAACAAACAAACAAACAACAACAAAAGCTCTGTGTTCCTCTTCCATGTGGGGGAAGTGACTAAAAGGAAGACAAGATATGTCATGCTTATGAGATAAAGGGGACTGAATAGGTAGCTCTTGACCAAGAAAGGAGCAAGGATAAAAAAAGGTCCCTCCCAACAATTGGAAACAGCTTTATTGAAGAATAATAGACACAGATGAGCTACAGATATTTTAAGTTATGGTTTAAATGCAGTGACACGTGTATAAACTGTGAAGTCATCATCAGACGCAAATTAACAAATATGTCCATCATCCCCAAAGATTTAGCTTCTCCCCAGCCTGGTTACCCACAGCTCTCTTGGCTGGCTACTGTGGCTTTTCTAAAGTAGCTCTCTTCTCCACTTCAGTTTCTCAAAGATTCCTTTTAATCAACTCTTGAGATTCAATCACCTTCCATGACTGTCCTGCAGGAACGTACAGAAAACTCACTGCCTGCCTGCCCATTGGCCACTTGCCACTGTTCATTTTCTGTGTGCTTCGCTTTTCACGCCCACATGCTCACCTCTAATGACATCTGTAGCTTCTTCACTTATTTCCTGGCTCTCTCCATCCTACCTCATTTTCATAGCATTGCATTTGTCAGTTAAAGAGCTGGGAGCTGGAATGAAGTCGAAAATGTCTCTGGTTTCATAGTATTGACTGTCCGCCAGGTTCAAGGCACAGTCCTGATTCACTGCATCACTATACAGTGTGTATCGACGTGCCTTGTGCTTATGACACTGTGCTTGGCTGTTAAGTCATGTCTACTGTCATATGCAGCTTTGTTACCTATATTGTCTGTATCCTACATTGATGGTTCAACATATAAGAATTTTATTAGGCTTCGCTTGCTCTCCCTTTCCTTTTTCTCTTTCCTCCCACCCTCTTTCTTTCCCTTCCTTTTTTGCTCTTTTCCTTGTTTCCTTCTTGTTTTTGAGATAATGTCTTGCTTTTGTAGCCCAGGCTGCCTCAGCTTCCCGAGAGCCATGATTATAGACATCTATCACCATGCCTGGGCTTTTTTTTTCTTTATAAATAATGTCATTTCTTCATGACTCATTGGATGCTCTGAGGTACATCAATCCTTAGGTTTCCTCACAGTGGCATATTGCATGGAGTTGTACATCAGGGCTAAGAAATGACCTCACATGGAAGGTTCTTGTTATTCACTCATTTGGTTGATGAAATAGACATTAAACATCGAATAAGGACAGCCAGGCATTGTTCTCTGTTTTAGGTCTATCATAGAGAACTCAGTAATGTCCTTCTCATTATGGGCTTTGTGCTTCAGTGCAGAAAGGCAATAAACACTAGACCCAAATCAGAAAATCTTTTATGGTTTTAATCTTAACATTTGTCTGAACAAGAGTAACTGGCGCTCAATGGGACACATATTAATTAGAAGCAGGGCCAAGAGGACAAATCCATTTAGTTTGGTTTGCGTTTTGTTTTTGGAAAAAATATTTTTGAAGACGATAAATTTTCCCCTCAATGCTTTTTAATGAATGTCAGGATTTTTAAAAAAATGAGAGGGAATTTATAGAAGAGAAATTAACTACAGTTCTTAAAATAGCTCTTTGTTGCTGAAAGCCTTGTTCTGCTGTCTACCTTTAGAAAACGACAAAAGAAAGCCAAAAAGTGACTTGTGCCGCCTGTGCCACGAAAGAGAATATTCCCCGATGCCACCCAAAATAGGTTGATTTCTTAAAAAAAATATATACAGGGATTTTTTTTTTCTATTTTTCTTAGTGATGTTTACCAATGAGCAAAAGAGCTTAATATATGGCTTCTCATTGTTATTAATGAATGTGGTGGGTATGTGGTAATGAGGGAAGCTGATTTCATAATATTATATCAAAAATATAAATATAGGTACTCATTAACATAATTTTCAGACAGAATAATCTTGACTTTTAAAGACTCTCCATTTAACTCAATCACCAAGAGCTTTCTTTATGGCTTGTATTATGTTAGGCATTCTCTTTACAAGACTTGTGTTCAGTCCATTTCATTAAATATTTTCTCATTAAGTTTTGTATACCAGCCTGGTGCAAGTGACTCACGCCTGTAATCCTAGCTACCTGGGAGGCTGAGATCTGAGGATTGCAGTTCAAAGCCAGCCTGGGCAGGAAAATCTGTGGGATTCTTATCTCCAGTTAATTATAGAAAAAGCTACAAGTGGTGCTATGGCTCAAATGGTAGAGTGCTCAGGCCTAGAGTTCAAGCCCCAGGACTGCCCCCTGCCCTCCCAACTATATATGTATAGTATACCTATTATGTACCTGGCACTGTATTATATGGTGGAGTACCACGTGTACCTACATCAGTGTAGATTCAAGCCTTTTCAGTATGATTTGAATTTCAGTGACCTATTCCTCTTTTCCCCTTTTTCCTTCTCTTCCTTTTCCCTCTCTCTTTCTCTTCCTCCCTCCTCCCTTCCTTCATTTTTCTTCCCTTCTTCCTTCCTCCCTCCCTCCCTCCCTCCTTTTTGTTTTAGGGATTGTACTCTATCACTGAGCTACAGACCCAGCCCCAATACCTTTTGTAAGATAGTGCGTGCACACACACATACACCATACACATTTTATGAGGATCAAAAAAGAAACATCTGTAAGACAAAGGGACAGAAGAATTAGCCCCTAAGATAGATGTGGTCTTCAGCTTAGTAGGTTTTAGACATGACCAAGTTTTTAAGCAATTAAAATGTGGCATACAGATTTTAAGTAGTTTTCTATTTCCTATTGTCATGTTTTTACTTAGAAGTGTACTGAGCTGGGCATGTTCACACATGCCTGTAAATCCTAGCCTTTAGGAGGCTGAGGTTGGGGAATCAAGAGTTTGAGGCCAACCTGGGCTACATCATGAGACTGTCTCAAAAAAAAAAAAGAGAGAGAGTCGGAGCTGGGGGCTCACGCCTGTAATTCTAGCTACTCAGGAGGCTGAGATCTGAGGATCGTGGTTCAAAGCCAGTCCGGGCAGGAAAAGTCTGTGAGACTCTTATCTCTAATAAACCACCAGAAAATCAGAAGTGGTGCTGTGGCTCAAGTGGTAGAGCGCTAGCCTTGAGCTGAAGAGCTGAAGGATAGCACCCAGACCCAGAATTCAAGCCCCACCACTGCCAAAACAAACAACAACAACAACAACAAAAGCCAGCTCACAGGCAGTGTTGACAACTGGTAGTCTATAGAACATGCTTGGTGCACTGAAGTTCTGTGTGATTTCTTTGGATCTCACTGCTGTTTTGCTGAGTTTCTCTTCAGCTATGCCTAATCTGCTGCTATTTAATATCTTTGCTGAGTCCCCCTCCTAGCCCCCACCCTCATCCACCCCTTGAGTAGCTAGGATTACAGGCCTGAGCCACTGGCGCCCAGCCATTTGCTGAGGTTTAAACTTTAAGTTCAGTCACAATATTTTTTATCACTGAAAGTTTTTTTCTTTTTTCTCTTTTCAAATGTGTTTAGTTCTTTTTCAGAGTGTCTTATTGTTGGATTAGAATTTCTGCTAATAGGCTAAAATTAAGTTTGTATTATGGTGCATTTTAGGTTGCTGTTTGTTTGTTTTTTTTTAATTAATTTATGTATTGAGATAGGATCCTGCTCTGTTACCCAGGTTGATCTCTTGGGCTCCAGTGATCTTCCTGCTGGGACTACAGGAATACATCCATGCTCCTTACTTAGATTTTTACACACACACACACACACACACACACACACACACACACACACACACACACACACACACACACACACACACACACACACACACACACACACACACACACACACACACACACACACACACACACACACACACACACACACACACACACACACACACACACACACACACACACACACACACACACGTGTTTTTGGAGAGCTGACTCTCCCATTTCTTTTTTTTTCTTTCTTTTTTTGCTGGTCCTAGGGCTTGAACTCAGGGCCTGGGCCCTGTTCCTGAGCCTCTTTGTGCTCAACCATTGAGCCACATTGCACTTCTGGCTTTTTATTTTGAGTAGTTTATTGGTGCTAAGAATCTCTTGGGGAGTTTTCTGCCCAGGCTGGCTTTGAACTTCAATCCTCAGATCTCACTCTCCTGAGTGGTTAGGATTACAAGTGTGAGCCACCTGCACTTGATTTCCCATTTCTTATACTGTACTCCTTCATGGTTCTAACCTTGGGTGTTTTATTTTCCGTGATCAGTGTAGTTTTTATTTTTATATTGTGAAATAATTTCTGGTAGGAATTTATATGTGTATTTGTATGAGGGTGGGGAGAGAAGAGGGAGAGGAGGAGAAAGGGGAGAGATAAGAGAGAAGGGAGAGAGGGGAGAGAAGGGAGAGGGACTTTATGTGTCCTGGGTTGTGAAGGTATTTGTGGTTATCCTCCACTCATGGCTGCGGATGTACTAAGGGCTCAGTGATCCTAAGCCAGGATCCTTGTTAATTTCCCAGTTGTAAATGTCGGCACCTACCCAAGGCTGCAGCTTTTTACTGGCTGCTGTATCCCTTTCCCACTAAAGGGACAAGAGTGAGCATCTCCTCACTTTGTAGAGAGTAGATGTTTTCTAGTTCCTTCACTTCTCTTTAAGATGTATTTTTTTCCCTTGCATATGGGTGGCCCTCAGAGGCCTTCCTTTTCAGAGTTCCTCTTGTACTTCACTTCACTTGTTTAGCTTTAAATCTATTCCTTGACTACCTGACTTGTTACCCGTTGCTCCGCCCTCCCTCCCCCCCTCTCCTGTTTTTATATATATATTTTAATATATTTTACTTTTGGCAGTGCTAGGGTTTTTTTTTTTTTTTGTCGGTCGTGGGGCTTGAACTCTGGGCTTGGGTGCTGTCCCTCAGCTCTTCAGCTCAAGGCGAGTGCTCTACCACTTGAGCTACAGCGCCACTTCCGGTTTTCTGGTGGTTTATTGGAGATAGGAGTCTCATGGTCTTTCCTGCCCGGGCTGGCTTTGAACCGCGATCCTCAGATCTCAGCCTCCTGAGTAGCTAGGATTACAGGCGTGAGCCACCAGCGCCCGGCAGTGCTAGGGTTTTTGAACTTAGAGCCTTGGGTTTGCTAGGTTGGAAGGATCTTGGTGAGCCACACCTCCTAGCTCTGTTTTTCACTGGTTATTTTTAGGAGGATCGTGATTCCTGCCCAGGCAGGCACCTGAGCCTTCATTCACCTACTTTTAGACTCTCTGTCCTTGCTGTGACTAGAATCACAGATGAGGACCACCTGTTCAGCTTCCTTTCTTTTCTTTAATTAAATTATTATTATTATTGTTGTTGTTTATGTGGTACTGAGGAATTGAACCCAGGGCTTCATGCATGCTAGGCAAGCACTCTACCACTGAGCCACCTTCCCAGCCTCAGCCTCCTTTCTGTGGAAATCTCACAGACTTAACCTCCTTGGGCTAGCTTGGGACCTGAGTCCTCTACTGCTTCCCAGGTAGCTTGGGATGACAGATACTTGCCACTGCTCCCAGCTGAGGGATGAGAAAGGGGTCTTGTGAACTTTGTTGCCCAGGCTGGCCTTGAACCTCAGTCCTCCCATTCTCAGTCTCCCAAGCAGCCAGGATTACAGATGTGAGTCAGCCAGCTGGTGTATTTCACATTGACTTCTCCTCCCTCTTAACTCGAAAGTGATCTTGAGCGTGATGGAGTTTTATAGATGAATCTCATTTTATAGTTACAGAAATTCAAATCATAATTATTTCAGTGAACGTGGCTCCTACCCCTCCATTAATCATATTCCTCACTTAGAAATGAAATTCTATTTTAGTCGCTAAAAGATAAATTAGTATATAGTGGAAAGGGAATTAAACTTCTGCTTGGAATTAAATGATACGATAGGATTAACATAAACATTCACCTTGATGGGTCTGTGCTTCTCAAAGAAAGAACATTCACTATAGATTCTGCTGTATCTCAATAGGTTCTGATTACTACAAGATCTGCCATAATTATGTACCTTATGTGAGCAATAATTGTAATGATAATAATAATGACAATAGAGGTAATTTTTATGGGATGTTTACTCATGCTAAGAACTGTGTTGATATAGATTATTTCCTTCCAACAGCCTGTTTATGTGTGGATATTTGCACACCTGTACTGGGGCTTGAACTCAAGATCTTCCACCTGCTTGTTCTTTTGTTGTTGTTGTTGTTGTTTTTTGTTTTTTTGCTCAAGCCTAGTGCTCTACTACTTGAGCCATGTCTCTAGTTCTGGCTTTATGTTAGTTAATTGGATATAAGAACCTTTTAGATTTGTCTGCCTGGACTGGTTTTGAACCTGTATCCGCAAATTCCAGCCTCCTGAGTAGCTAGGATTATAGGCAGGAGCTACCAGCACCTGGCTCCAACAGCCTCCTGAGGTAGTTATTTTCACATAGTACCCAAGGCTTAGAGAGGTTAAGTGTCTTTCCCAGGGTTACACAGCTGACAAGTGTCAGAGGTTGGATTGGAACTGAGATCCAGCCCATGTGTTTCCATCTTAGCATAGTCTGAAAATCTCTCTCCAACATTTTATGTCTTTATCTGAGTTTCTTTATTTGGGGTTAGGAAAAATTCTCTTTTGTATTTTTTTTTTTTTTTTGGTCGGTCGTGGGGCTTGAACTCTGGGCCTGGGTGTTATCCTTCAGCTCTTCAGCTCAAGGCTAGCACTCTACCACTTGAGCCATAGCACCACTTCTGGTTTTCTGGTGGTTTATTAGAGATAAGAGTCTCACAGACTTTTCCTGCCTGTGGCTTTGAACCACAATCCTCAGATCTCAGCCACCTGAGTAGCTAGGATTACAGACGTGAGCTACTGGTGCCCGGCTTGTATTTTTGTTTTGTTTTGTTTTGTTTTGTTGTGAGGCTTGAACTCCAGGCCTGGGAGCTGTTCCTGAGCTTTTCGGCTCAATGTTAGCACTCTACCACTGAACCATAGTCCACTTCCAGTTTTCTGGTGGAGATAAGAATCTCTTGGGCTTTCCTGCCTGGGCTGGCTTTGAACCACAGTTCTCAGATCTCAGCCTCCTGAGTAGCTAGGATTATGGGTGTGAGCCACTGGCACTGGCTTCTTTTTGATTCTTATAAATTTTAATTTGCATTTACTTTTTTTTAAAGAAGGAATTGAGTAATTGCAATTATATTGGATTTGAGCCTGCATTGTAGGTAGACATGGGATGTGAGCTAAATTTTCTCTCCATCAGCTAATTTCAAATATTAACAGGTAGATTCTGACACTCACAGAGAAGATTTACATTCCCTTGAGAGAGCTTGGGGGTGTTAAATAATTTTCTGGGAGTGCACACTGTACATCGTTGCTCTTCCTGCATTTCCCACCTTAGCTCAGTGTACCTGGAGCTCTGAGAATATTCTCTGTACTTCCCAGAGGCAGGCCGACTTCTGGCTTCCTCTCTCCTCTGCATCCCTCCATGGCTCCCTATTTCTCAGCGCTGCCCTCTGGGTGGTTGTCATGAAGAAAGCTTTGGAAACAGCCAGTTTCTTTAGCATGTAAGCAGAGTACAGCTCATATCTAGCACACAAGCTTTGTCCAGAAAACGAAGAGTTAAAAAAGAAGAAGAAAAAAAAGTCTGGGCCATGAAGGGCTGTGACAACTGTCCTTAGGGGGAGCTCTAGCGAGCCCTGGCGGACAGTGACTCATGCTGCTCTGCCACTCAGATCGGCATTGGTCCCTGCCACGCAGCGGCCAGGTGGGTTTACAGCCAGAGCACGCAGCAGCAGCAGCAGCAGCAGCAGCAGCAACAGCACCCCCCTCAAGTGGGGAACATGCAGCCTGCACTGCGGGGAATGTGATGCCCGCTGGCCAACTTCCCCTGGCTCAGCCCACCACGGACGCCCCAGCTTGCAGCCATGGCAACGCTTGTGGCCAGAGACACTCCTGGGAGCCCCTGGCGATGGGCAGCATTCTGGTGACGGATGGATCAGTGTCCACCTCCTAGACCAAGAGAGCTTAGTAGGTCGGCAGAAAACGGAGAGGATGTGATGCCATAAGGAGGTAGGAACCCCGCTGCAGATGTCTGCGTGCAACCCACTGTCTGCGCACGGGGTGCTGGAGATCAAAGGGAGGAACTTTATTTGGCTGGCACTTCATTATGCTGATGAAACTGCAGTGGATTTGATGGCATGAATGTGTTAGGGAGGAGGGAGAATGAATTAAAAACAAACAAACAAACAAAAAGTGGTTAATAAGATCTGAGTAGGCTCATGTAGAAATGAATGAACCAGACTGCAGTGGTACCTTAGCATGAGTTCCAGAACCTCCCAGATCCTTCCATTCCCTTTAGTCTACCAACACTGTAGCCATTCCACCTCAGTTCAGCGCTGAGCACTAACTATTAATAATTTAGATCTGTCTGGAAGAGAGGGACTAAATAGGTTTAGGTTCATCTGGCATGCTGGTACTGACCTGCTGATGCTCTGGAAATAATCAGGAAGAAAAGCAGAAGAAGTCACAGACTTGCCCAAGTGCTTTCTTCGGACCAAGTGACCTGTCTGAGTTTATCCTTTGCTTCCCCCCCCCCCCCATCTTGGGGGGGGGGGAGCTCAGGCTGTCTGCGGGTTGGTGGCCATGTTGGCAGGGAAGGGGTTAATCTCTTGTTGCTGTAGGAGCTGAGGCTGGGTCTGCCTCTGTGAGGAGCTAGATTGAAAGCAGGCGCTGCAGTGCTGTCGCTGGCGCCCGAGGAGTAAGACGCTTTTTTCTTCTCTCCCGCAACAGTGTGGAATCCATCTGAATTCTCCTCTCTCCCCCTTCTTGTTTTTTTTTTCTCTTTAACCAGCTCCTCCCCCCTTCGTTCCCACCCTCAAGTCTGATGATGACACCTCCAATTTTGATGAACCAGAGAAGAATTCGTGGGTTTCGTCCACTCCGTGCCAGTTGAGCCCCCCGGGTTTCTCTGGTGAAGAACTGCCGTTTGTGGGGTTTTCGTACAGCAAGGCACTGGGGATTCTTGGTAGATCTGAGTAAGTGAAAATTTGACTTTCGGAGGGACCTGCATTGATGCATTGCCATACAGTGCCAAAGGTGGTGGTGGTGGGGGGGAGGGTTGGGGGAGTGCCACAGAGGGAAGTGCTGATCTGCATTTGGAAAGCAGTCTATCTACCTGTTTAGGATTGAGGGAGGGATGCTAGGTGGTTAATCTTCTCATCTTGCAGCATGTAAGGTAACCTGTGCCTCTTCATGCCCCATCCTCATTGCCAATTGGGCACTTTGGGTTAGTTTTTCCGTCTTTAGTGTTCTTCAGAGGAAAGGAGAGACTGGGAGATTCCTAGCAGTACAAATCCTCGGTCAAAGAGGAACAGTGCAGGAGTTAAACAGAATTGCCCATCTCTGTGTCCATCCGTGCATCTGTCTATCTCAAGTGGGTGGATGGTTGCTATCTTGACTCTGTTGGAAGCCTTCTAACCCCCCTCCCGTCTCATAAGCTAAAGGGTTTCCTGAGGGGTTTAACTGAGCTGCAAGTGGCTGAAGCCGAGCTCTAACAGAGAAACGATGCTCGGCTCTTCTCCAAGTATGCTGTGAGATCAGAGAGCTGGGAGCTGGGAGGAGAGCTCGGGCAGCCAGAGAAAGCCCTGTTCCTGTGAGCTAGGAGTGTGATGTCGTTGATTCACAGACCCCCAGCTTCACAGAGGGGGTCTAACCCACCCCCTACCAGGAAACTAGAAAATGGACATGGAACTCATCACTGCAAGCCTCTTGACCTAGAAGGTCTTCCCTCCATTCTTCTTAAAGCTATTGAAACATGCATTAACACAGTGCTTGAGTTAGAGGGTCTTGGCTTGCAGCCTTCCTAGAATTTCTGTGAAACGCAGTAGCCTCTGGATGGAGGAGCTTGGTGACATTCTGTTTTTGGAGAGCAAGTTTTCCCAGGAGGGTTTTGCACCAGCTCTGCTGTTCCCCAGATACCCTGGCTCCTTCCCTCCAATGCTCTCGGGGGCAAGGTTGGGTAATTAATTAATGAGGAGAAGAGCAGAATTTGGTTTTCTCCTTGGCAGCATTCATCACCTATTTGTTGTATATGTTAGCTTAGATGATCGATTTGGAGGGATGTCATCCTGGTTCCTGGATGATTGTCTGTCTCCCCATGGGGTGCAATTTTTAACAGTAGGTTCCTGAAAAGATCTCAAGATCATTAATGAGGAATCAGGCAATGGCTATGAGATAAGGTTGTGGGCTGTGATTGAATTCAAGCGAGGTTTTTTGTATTGAAAGATGCTGAGGTGGTCTTTCTTCCCCTTGGTCAAGGTCTGGGTTTAATATTCAGATGGATTTTGGTGGTGTTTAGATGTGCCTTTCTGGTTGATTTGCTCCATCACCCAAAGCAGCCTGGGTGATGGTAGGAGAAGCAGCGATCTAACTAGCTGTTGAATGTGCCGTCAGATGGATTTGTGTTGGCCCAGCAGGGCTGGGAGGTTTTACATAGGCATCAAGGAGCGGGGCAGGAGTGGAGGCCTGGAGGTGAAGGATGTGTGGTTAGTGGGCAGTGTAACCTTGACATGCACAGGACACTGAAGGTCACCAATAGGATTGGAGGAGGATTGGAGAGGGGGTGTGTGTGTGTGTGTGTGTGTGTGTGTGTGTGTGTGTGTGTGTGTGTGTGTGTGTGTGTGTGTGTGTGTGTGTGTGTGTGTGTGTGTGTGTGTGTGTGTGTGTGTGTGTGTGTGTGTGTGTGTGTGTGTGTGTGTGTGTGATGGAGGAGTTGTAGTTCTGGTTAGTGGTGGGCTGGCTGGGTCAGAATGTAGGGTGTTAATCAGTGATCTAAAAACCCAAGGAGGACACGGGGAAGTCAGATTGCAGGGGCAAAGGAAGAATGATGTTGAGCATCAGAGGCTATGCAATTAATCTGGAGCAGTGTGTGATTAATTGCTTATTTTTTTTTTTTTCAGGAAGACTCTAATTGCATCTTTCTGCTTCTCACAGAAAGCTGAGTTAAGGGATACTCTCTGACAGGGACATCTTAAGATGAAGGCCCAGGCCCTGGATAAATATTGGTTGATTTAATTTCCTCACCATTCCTTTTCCTCCTCCAGAATGTGTTTATATTGCGTACTGTATCTGAACGTTTTGCAATTTCACCTGCGGTGGTTCAAAATATCTCTAGAGCATCAAACAAGCTTCTGTGCTTTCCCCAGCAAAATGTTTAATAAGAGTCTCATTTAAAAAAAATCCATCCATATGAAACAAAACCGCGTATTTGTTATTTGGAAATGGCATTAGAGTATCCCTATCTTTGGGAATGTGGTAATGTCTTTTCCGTGGCTTGGAATCAGGAAGATCCCCCCCCCCCCCTTCTATTTTCTTATGTGACATTGTCATGGGACTTGCCTATTCTGGCCAGAACAGATATGTAGGCGAAACCTACTGCATCATTTTAGAAATTCACCCCACCTGTTGGATATAGGTGACCCTGGGCATATTAGATTATGACTAATTGGGAAGCCAGTAATATAGATGCAGTGATGAAATCACTTAGCAGCTCCTGCAATTTTATGGATATGCAGTTAGAGAATTAATTTGCAGGAGGAGGCTTCTGCTCTTAGTGCCGCCTTTGCCCTCCAGCTACCTCCTGCTTAAGTTCCCCCACCCTCCCTGGTTTCAGCATCACAGGTTTTTATTTACACATGTTGGTTTACCTAAGCTGTTACTCACTCTTCCCACCATTGAGGAAACTGCAAATTCTGCTCTGTTGTGCTGAGGAAATTGACCCCGGATTGTTCCCAGTGAATTGAATAAAACACGTGGCCTTGGAGCTGAATGAGCCAGGGATTTTCATGGAGACTCTTGGCTGTGAAACTGACTGTGGTTGCATCTTGCTTCTCAGGATTCCCTCCCTTCTTCCCTTCCTCCTTCCCATCCATCCATACATCTATCTTGTGGGGGACCCTAAACTATTTTAAAGCCCAGCACTGCATGCATCATTATTTTAGGTTTAGCAAGAATCTTGATCTCAGCACCATAGTGGCTTACATGTAGTGGGCTGTTCCTTGCTACTTGAGTTGGGGAGTACCAGAGAGAATGTCAAGAACCAAGTTTGGGGTCATTGGACAGGACTATGGTACATTTCGTTTTGGATGGTCTGGGGTCTCTTTTCCTTTTTAACCAGTAGTGACTCAAACCATATCCCCAAGCTTTGACTGCCAGGGTGTTCCTCTGAGCCTCTGTTCATGGGAACTTACAATAGTAGGGTAGTAACAGATATCTGTGTATGAGGTTTAAAAATAAACTGGATCCCAGCCCTCTTACCTCCCCTGTCAGCATGGGGTACATGTCTTTGGGTCCTTCCTCCTATTTTGAGACACTGCCTCATTTAAGCTTTCGCTGAAACAGTGCATTTCCACAAAGCCTCCTGGATCATCCCTACAAAGTAAAAACCTGTTGGATGTGTGCTTTGTGCTACTTCTGCACTGGCTATGTCTCTGCTTTTGGAGAAGTTGGAAATGTTGGAGGAACAATGTGATTTTGATGAATCTGGATCTGTGGGCTAAGGGGAGGGTCTCAAGAAGCTTATTTTAAGAAGGGGACCCTGTCTTCCTTTTGACTCTGGGTGTTTTCCTTCCCTTTTGGATGTGTAGTGATGGAACCAGCCATTCAGACCTGGTGGAGGAATGAAGTATGGCTGCTACCATGGCTTGCCTAAATTTTTCGATGGCTAGTCGTTGGTGCGTTGGTTTTCTCATGTGCAGAATGTGGGAACATCGATGTCTTTTTATGAAGATACAGTGTACTGAAATCATGTGGGAAAACCTCACTCAATGTTCACTGACGTCACTGATACACTGGTCTGGACCCGTGAAGTATTCTTTCTATGCTTCCAAGAAGGCATGAAAAGGATCTACCAGTAATCAAGTAGTTCAGAGTCATGCCAGCCCCCAAAACCCAGCTTCCAAGGTCTTGGGGATTTTCTCCTAAAAGTGCTTAAATGTCCCAGACGAACCAGATACCAGTGGCTAGAAGGTGGTCATCAAGGAGGAGTAGATGGAGAGACAGAATAATGAGGTTCTCTCCTAGCATGGGCACCTCCCTCTCTGGTAGGCTGTATCTAGACAGATTTGTGGAAACATTCAGAGAACACAGAGCAGATGCCTCTGCTGTGGAACCAGTATGGCAGGCATTGGGCATTCGAGTCAACCAAAGGCACTTCATGAATTCCGCCAGTCCACATGAGTTCCCTTCATGCTGAAGGGCAGTGGTGATTTTTCCTGGAAATGTCCATCTATTCCCTCATGGAGATTGGGATCCCAAGGCCAGGGCTGGACCTAGTTGGCTTAGCTCTTTGTAAAACAAATGGATTTGGGTCAGTGGAGAGAAAGATGGAGATCATTTCACATGGACAGAGTCTTAACAACTTACTCCTTCTTAACAGGTTACCAGTTACCAGTTCTCTACCAGGCTTTATTCGAAGCACTTTACACAGATTAACTCACTAACTACAGAACTGTCCCAAAGGAAGATACCATTGGTCTCACTTTACATGTGAGGGAAACTGAGACCTGGAATGATTTTATTTATTTATATTATTTATTTATATTATTTGTTTGTTTGTAGCAGCTAGTCCCAAATGATGCAGTTTTGAGTGGTTTAGCCAGGTCTTGAGCCCAGGCAGTGTTCCCATCTTGTCAGAAATGGAGGTCACTGTGGGGAGCGAAGGTAGATGCAGGTGGGATGAGAGGGCCAGGCGGGTCTAAATGCTGAGCTCTGTTTTTATCTCTGTGGGTTTATTGAGTAGCTAGACTGAACAGTTCTTGGAGTTCTCTGATTTTTTTTCTTCTCATTTAGAGACTCTTACCTGGGGTGTGCGCACGCACACGTTTGTGCGGTATGCATGCATGCATGCCTATGTCTTCTTTCCTTGAGAGCTTTTTTTTTTTTTTTTTGGCCAGTCTCAGGGCTTTAACTTAGGGCCTGGGCACTGTCCCTGAGCTGCTTCTGCTCAAGGCTCGTACTCTACCATTTGAGCCACAGCACCACTTCCACCTTTTTCTGTTTATGTGGTACTGAGGAATTGAACCCAGGGCTTCACACATGTTAGGCAAGCACTCTACCACTAAGCCACATTCCTAGCCCTCCTTGAGAGTTCTTATTTGCCAGAGTAGAAGCTCAGTCAGGCCAAGAAACTACACTGACCATATTCTCCACCATTTTGTTAGGCTAATTGTCGTAAACACTTGGTGAACTGATAAAAATTTCTTTTTTAATTTTTTGTTGTTGTTGTTGAGGATATGTTCTCAAACCTCTGATCCTCCTGCCTCAGCCTCCCAAGTGCTGGGATTACAGGCATATACCACCATGCCTTGCCAAAACAATTTTTTTGTTGTCGGTAGTGGGGCTTGAACTCTGGGCTTGAGCACCATCCCTCAGCTCTTCAGCTCAAGGCTAGCACTCTACCACTTGAGGCACAGTGCCACTTCTGGTTTTCTGGTGGTTTATTGGAGATAAGAGTCTCACAGCCTTTCCTGCCTGGGCTGGCTTTGAACCGTGATTCTCAGATCTCAGCCTCCTGTGTAGCTAGGATTACAGGAGTGAGCCACCGATGCCCAGTGCCAAAACACTTTTTATGGCTTTCTTGATGATGACTGTAATCCTCATCTCCTCAAATCTTCATTTTGCGCTTCCAGTTGCCTTCTATGGTTTATTCTTGAGGATGATGGCCTCAATTCTCCCTTCAGTCCTACTTCCTTTTTATTGAAATAGTACTTGGGGCATTTTCCCTTACTAATTGCTTTCCTTCCATGTTTCGCCAAAGGCTCTTTGACATTGTGCTTTCTACCCAGATCCTTACTGCAAACAATCCCATCTGTGATTTGATTTTTAAAAAAATAATCAGCAACAATGACAGCATCTTCTCCGTTCCTCCAAGGCATACATCTACTGTAACTCCCCAATAAGTTAACAAATCATAACTAGCTTCTGCCCATGGCGACTGCCCTCGAGTGTCTGGTGGTGTTTCTCCTTCCCTGTTATTTGGATCGTGTTTAGTGACTTGTCTCTGGGGTGTCGGTTTGGGTTCTCTTCTCTTCTGGTTCGTTCAATTTCTTCTTTCTCCCAGTCAAGCACATCTTGTTCTCCTCCTTGTCTTATCTGTTCTCTATTTAGAATGTGCGTGCCTGCCTGGCAGCCCTGGCAGGACCATTCTACCGCCTTCTCACTTGCCTTTAAAGATACCTTTAGGAAATGGAATGCAAACCATCCTATCTCAGTTCTTCAAAGATTAGGCTCCAGAGGATTCGTCAAGCCTGTGTTTTGTTGGCCTACACACGCTCATTTGCATGGTTGCCTTGGATCCCTTAAGAAGACAGTCATGGACTCAACAGTGCTACGTGGTCCCAAGTGCAGCGCAGGGCTGGCAACTCCTCCTTCGCCTAAGTAAATTCCTCTGCATTCTGTCGGCTTTACTTGCTTTTTCCATCTCCTGGCCCCTCTGGGACAAACTTCCCAAAGGAATAATGTCCATCATAGCCTCTTTTCTCATGCCTGTGATGCTTCAGAAATGACTGTGTGAGAAGATGTTCCATTGCACTCAACCAGGCTAGCCACGTGCTGTTATTTCCTGCTGTTCTTCTGGATGGACGGCTCGCTCCCTATTTCTGTCTCTCTCTGTCTCTGTCTCTCTGTTCCTGTCTAGATTATGGGTACTTGGTTTTATGCCCACCTCTGACTGCCACCCTTTTGAGGTTACCTTCTCTTTTAAATGTATGTACTCTCATTGACTCTCGACTTTACCCTCTTCTAGCTTTCTTCCTAATCATGTTTAAGGAATTAGCCCTTTCGCTGACCCTTCTAGGCAAGGAAACAGGGTCATCCTCAACTCCCCCTGCTCCCCTGCATCCCATCATTAGGCAAGACCTCCTGGTTGTATCTCTGATGGCACTTGCGTTCGTGCCCACTGTTTTGTCCTCACTGTCACCCATAATGGACTTTGGCTTGGATTGTTGCAGTCGCCTCCTAAGTCCTCTGCCTCTGGTTTTCCTGGCTGTAATCCATTCTCCACAGAGGGTGGACGTCTTCCAAAGCAAGGGTTGGATGATGTAATCGTCCTGCTGAGGCCTTCAGCAGCGTCCTAGTGTGCACAGAATTAATGACCTCTTTCGAACTTGACATTCAAGCCCTATACGCCAGACCCCTCTCCAGCCTTTTCACTTGTACTCAACTTCTTGTCCCTTGTGTCTGGCCAAATTGCCCAAGGTTCATTGAGGACAAGACCATGTCTTTCTTCTTTTGCTGCCAATAGGGCTTTGCCCTGGTAGGTCTAACATCTGTCAAATTGAATTAGACTACAGTGGCTAGGGATTATGGCAATCCCCTCTGCACAACTTAGATACAGTTAATAATGAATGGGGGCCATCATCTGCTGAGAACTTCTGGTGTATGTGTAGATCTGGTTGTTCAGGCCTTCACACGCATTGCCCAGTCAAGTCCTTACTGTCTCAATGTAGTCCTCTGAGGAGGTTAGTAGTGTCCTCATTTCGCAGATGAGAACACTGAGACTCGAGGACTTGGGCCGATAATCTCATTGCCCAGAGAACTCTGTACCTCTTACCTTTCCTCTAAATTGTCATGATTTTGCTGGGTTGTGCAGAATCAATACCCTTGTTTACTAATGAAAGTGAAAGAGGCCACTTCTCCAGAGAAGTCAGTCCCTATTTATCCCAAGTGTTTAGCAAGCATTCTCTTTTCATCCAGCAACACTCATCATTTTATGATCACGAAGCTTGGTTACCTCTGAAGTTCACACAGCTTGCATATGCCAAAGGATGGCCTACATTTTTAACTTCTAGATTTAGGGCTAATAAAAGTGTCCTGTACTTTTTTGCTGGGGGGAGGTATTGGTAAGGGTGGGGAAGGGGTGGGGGAGACAAGATGCAGCCCTCTGATGGCAAAGTTCAGGAGTTGGGATCACATAGGCCTGGGTTCCCATCTGGGTGTCATCTTGCCAGTTGTATGGATGAGGTATTTCACTTTAAGCTTCAAGTCCCTCATCTGTGATGGGGGAATGGAATAGTGCCTACATGATCGGTTTCCCACGGAGACATGTGGAGCACTTAGCTTAGCTCTTGTAGCAGAGCAGGTGTTCATGTCGCTTATTGTTATTCAGGTGTGAGGATGGGGCTGGGGGTGCTTTCAGCTTTCCTTTCTTTCTCTTTTTCTACTTGGTAAAGACATCTCACTGGTTTCTGCTCATTGAGAGAATCTGGCTCCACACGGGGTGCCTGACAGATGTCCTAATATCTTCATCCAGTGTTTTACTGTGAATGGAGTCTGCAGCGCATTGGTTAGATCTGCCTTTTCCAGAAAACACTCTGGAGGCTTCTGGCAGGATCCAGGTCTGGTGGCAACTCTTGCAGTGCCCAGCATAGATGCTACACGCTTCCAGCCTCCTCTGGGTGATTGAGAGCCCAGCTCTCCCTCCACTCCCTTCCCCCCGTGAGAGAGTATGCATGTCATTGTGACGTTGCTTCCCAGAACTATGTATGTCTTCTGCAGTTGAAGGGGTGCCAGCATTGCAACATGACTCAATTGGGATTCCTCTCTCCTGTGACCTTTAACCTCCAGCTACTTGGGCCATCGCAGGCTGGTACATCACTCATTCACTCACTTCACTTGGTCACTCATTCAACATAGCCATTGTTCTAGGGCCTGTCTCCGAACAGGAAATGAGGTCCTTGACCTCAAAAAGGTCAGTGTCTTGGGGTGGGGTGGGGGGTGGGGTGAAGGGCCAAAACACACTATACATGATATGGATTCAGATGGTGACCAGACTGAAGAAATCAGAACTGCCCTGGACCCTGTGTCTGGTGGCCACTTAGGTGCCCAGGGAGGACCTTCCTGAACAGAGCCCTGGGTATTTGTTTAGGAGGATAGGGTTACTTTCTAAGGTGACATAGCTGAGTGCCTAATAGGTGGCATGTAAGTCCACCCCCAGCACCTAAAAGGGGCTAAGTGCCATTGTAGAAGTCATGACAGACAAAAATCCCTGCCTCTGTGGAGCTTCCATCCTGATGGAGCAGCTGTACCTTCATTCATTTGTTCAGTCTGATAGCCTGCTGGGTGCCTAGAACTCTCTAGGCAACTGAGAATATACATGAACACTGAGGCAAAAAAAAAAAATCTCTGCCTGCCTAGAGTGTGTTCTCCCAAGATGACAATATGGAGCTGTTCTCAAAGACAGCTGGAAAGGGTAGTCCAGGAAGAAGGAAAAGGGCAAAGGCCTGGAGGCCAGGACTGATCTGTTGTGCCCAGTCAAGAGAAGCCCATTTGAGCAGCTGCAGCTTTTAGAATCCATGGGGGATGCAGTCCAAGGTGAGGTCAACAGAGCTGGACTTGGCTTGCATTACACCGAGCAGGACCCCAGGGGAGGATTTTGAGGGAGTACATAGATGATTATGTTACCCTTTTAAAGAGGGTCCCTCTGACCATTGCTGGAAGGTGGGTTTATAATAAGATGAACAGGACAAGAGTTAGATCTAAGGAGCTAAGTGAGTTTGTTTGCAGGTATCTAAGCAAGAGGTGGAAATTTGTCCATGAAATTAGCAATGGCTTAAAATCTGGGAGTTGTATTAAAGAACGAATGGATATATTTTTATTAATAGTGTGATTTTTGATAAATGATCTTTGAGGGACATATTAATCATTCTAAAGCAAATGCCCAAATGTGTCTGGAGACATGCTACTGCTGGTCGTGTGTGTCAGTGTATGAGTATGCAGTTTGTGTATATATAGCATTGTGTGTGTGGTGTGTGTGTGTGTGTGTGTGTGTGTGTTATGGGTGTGGCCCCACAACTAGACAGAGTGAAACTCGGTAGGAGATCAGCACTTTTGATACATATTTCCAAGTGCTCATAATGCTGAGTATTTTATAATGGATTTATAAAGTGAGTTCACAGATTTCAGAATGCACAATCTTAAAAGCCAGTGAGCGTATTTTTAGAAGCAGAATGCTGATGGTACCCTCCCCAACCCATCTACCACATTGCATTTTTGTGGCTGTCTGTATTTTTAGTGCCATTGGCCACAATTGAGGTGAGACCTTCAGCTGAGCTGATTTTGATTTTTCTCACATTAGCATCTTAGCATCCTCTCTTGGCTATCTCAAAAATGTCTGTGGCTTGCGATCTGTGATTCGGTGGCATATTAAACAGGCATAGGGCTCTTTTCGTAGGGGAATGGACATATGATCCTAATCATTAGGGTGGACATTAGATCTTAGCCTGTGTTCCTGTTAGGATGGGAGTCCACACTATATTCTCTTTTGATAGGAAGTATTCTGGTAATAGCTTTTATCCAGGGATTTTCTTGAGTAATACAGATTATTTATAGGCCTATTTTATATTTATAAAACTGCATTTTATCTTTTTTATCCTTCTAAATGTAGAGGTTTCATGTAAAGCAATTTTTAAGTCCTGTCTAATACACTGGAAGCAAACATTTTCTTTCTGTCGCCCTGATACTGCCTTCCCTTGTCCTCTGTGTCCTGACCATCACCTCTCTTAGCACTCCTCAGGACTTCTCTGTTCACAAGGCAGATGTGTTTATCAGGAAGAGATGTTGATTTCAGAGTAATTTTTTTTTCTTTTCTTCTAGAAAATAGAAGCTGGAAAGAAAGAGGGAAAACCCAAACTTGGCTTTGGCGCTGGGAGAGACAGCACTGCTGTGTGTGGGCGGGTGGCTGCATGCACCCGCTGCTCAGAAGTGTCGCTCCTCTCCATGGGGATAGCTGGCTGTGCATCCGAGATGTGGCCAGGAGGAGTAGGCAAGCAATGTGTGGGCAGGCTGCATGTTCTTTTATTAGCATCCCCATTGTACTGCGTCTCATCTAGCTGGGAGCCTTCATCGTCAGGGGCTTCCAGCAATCTATCCTGTTTCCTGTTTAATTGTCCCCCTCTGAGCCACCCTTAGAAGGAGGGAGAGTTGCTTCTGTATGTGGGTTGAATTCTTTTCTGGGGGTGGTGGTGGGCTGATCTGGCTTGTGGCTGTTCTTGGTTCCCCAGGTTGTCCCAAGATTCAGGTTTAGCATCCAGTGCAACCAGTCACCTCACATGACCCAGTCTCCATTTCCTCCATGACTTCCCCCTCTCTACCTTGCAGCCATCTGCAGTATTTCTCATGGGTTTGTCCAGGTCTGTTCAGACAAGAAGTAGCAGAGTTGAGAGCTGAGCTGTCCATACTTTGAACCTCCAGCTCTACTGGCCTGCACGTGCAGGCAAATCATCTTGAGCTGTAGAGGGGGTTAGCTCTTCCTTAGCCCTAGTTCCAGGAGGGACAGTAATCCTCTGCTCATCAGATGGCAGGAGATTCATTGAGGTCATATGTAAAGTGTAATCACAGCCAGGAACCACTTGATAGATGGCCACTATTGATTATGAGGGTAGTGACATTCATTTTCTCTCCTGGATTGTTCCTTTCTGGGGCCTAGGTTTCATGGCTTCCTTTACTTTGCAGCCTTTCTAGCAGGGCTTCTTGACACTATTGACATTTTGGGCTGGCTGGTTCTCATTATGGGATTGGTTCTTACAGACCAGCATTTCTGGCTTCTACCCCCCCTGGATGGTAATAACATTCTGACCATAAGCTGTTGAAATTAAAACAGACAAAAAAAAAAACCCCAACACTGTAGATATTGCCAAATGGCTAGGATACTTGTGGGCACATGCACATGCGCAAAATCGCCCTTAGTTGAGGACCAGACATTTACTTGTACCTTGTCTTGAAATTTATAACCCGTAAGGATTTGCATTAAAATGGGGCCCCCACAAAGCACCTATACCAAATAGTCTGGTCAGAATTCCACATAGAATCAACTTTTAGAGACAGTCAGTTTTTTTGAATCCTGAGCATGAACACTCTCTTTTTAATTTTTTTTTTTAAGTGCTTGAATTCAGGACCTAGTAGCTGACCATTAGCTTTTTTTTTTTTTTCTTCCCCCTCAAGACTGGTGGTCTATCATATGAGCCATAGCTCCACTTCCAGTTTTTTTTTGCTGGTTCATTGGAGGTAAGTCCTGCTTGGGTTGGCTTCGAACCTTGATCTTCAGATCTCAGCCTCCTGAGTAGCTAGGATGATAAGTGAGAGCCACTGGTGTCTGATTGCAGTGTCTCTAATTAGCACTGGTTAGAATCACTGGTTGCTTAATAAGCACAGTGAAGTCTAGGCCATTCTGTCTGTCTCAGACTTAATTAATCTAATTGGACCCTGCATGTAGTGTTTGTTAAACCTCCACCAGCTTGGGATGATGCTGTGATGCAGCCACTAGGCTGAGGACAGGGAGCTGTGGTGACCTTTCCCCTCCATCCCCCAGCCTGGCCCTCCAGTCCCATTAATGTTTTTGTGGTTGTTACTCTGCTCTTCGTTTAGACTCATCATCCTTACTGAAGCTTTTTTTTTTAAATGTGATTTTAAAAAAGTTATTCGTAAAAGATGTTTTCTTTAGCATATTTATTCTGAAGAGCTCTTAATTGCTGTACTTAGAACTACTAAGCAGTGGACCTATGTCGAGCAGCAAAATCACAGAATGAGGGGGGAGTTGATGAGAAGGATTGTTGCACTGTCTTTGAGTGCTGGCTGGGCATCTCCTGGATTCTGGGTCCCATTAATGAGTGACCTAGAAGCACACGTGTGTGTGTGTGTGTGTGTGTGTGTATGTGTGTGTGTGTGTGTGTGTGTGTGTGTGTGTGTGTGTGTGTGTGTTTGAATAAGCTATCCGCTTGCTACAAAAAGCAATGCACTGTTCAACATGAAGCACAAGGGAGCTGGTGCTCCACATGTCATTAAGTTTTACAAACCACACCCCATCTTACCATCATAAGCTCCTCTAAAAGGACCGGTTCTGTGCTAATGCACAAGGAGTCACGGCCCGTATGGTCTTCTGTCACATGTAGCTTCGTGACATGTGGATGACCCTTGGTAACTAAGAAACCAGGAATCCTTTCTTCCCCATTTGGGTGTGTTGGGTCTTGCTCTCTAGGTCACCCACCAAAATACGATCAGGAAATACTAAAGGAGACTCAAGGCCCTTACCATGTCATCCATTTCATCTCAAATGAAAAGAAAGTGTTGTGTTGTATGCATGGGTTTGGGCTAGATAATAGGCTTGTGAGGGGTGTTCAAATCTCTAGCCCAATGTGAGATTTTTAGAAAAGATTTGTTTCTGGATTGCCTTCCCTGTTGCCCATTTCTGTGAATAACCACCATTTGTCTTAATGTGAATAATAGCACAGATCACATTTAGGTGCCGCCCCCCCCCCCGCCCCCCCAGCTGAGTTACCATTTCAAGTGATTGTTAAAGGCCTAGGAATCAGATGCTATTTACGTAATTGCAGGAGTAGCAATAATAGAGACGCCAATGATACCAATCATGATTAACATTCATCTGATCTCCATATCGTGTCACACACTATGCTGAGGGGCTGTACATGGCCCATCTAATCTAATGGTCACAAGGATTCTGAGGCAGATGAGACTGATCTCCATTTTACAGCCGAGGAGACTGAGGCTCAGAAAGGTTCACACAGCTCTTGGAGGAGTGGGCTTCGACTTTGAACAGAGTAGCACAAGTCTGTGTATGGTCGCTTGGCTGCCCTACGATGTGAGCACAGAGAGCTGTCACTGGGCTACAGCAAGCCCGCACTACCACCCCAACCCTTGCCATTGGAGCTGGGAGTGGTGGGCAGAGAGGTGTTTTGCATGGCTGTAGGAAATTGACCTCTTTCAGGCAGGAAGTCATTTAGGGCAGCAGAAAGCAGAACTTCCACCTGCTGGTAAGTCCCACACTGCTTGCTTATTGATAACCAGCTCCACAGTCCTGTAACCAAGGCAACACATACTGAATCATGGGGCAGTCTTGGGCTCTGCCATGTCTTATGAGTAAGAACCTTGGCCAGTTGTTTGTCTGGCCGTGTCTGCCCTTCATCTGTCCCAGTGTTTATACCCAGGAAACCAGCCACTGAGGGACATGGCCTTGAGTGGGAGCTTTCTCCTCTACCCATAGTTCTAGGATGAGGTATGTATGTCAGTCACTCTGTATGGGTAAGGATCCTACCCTTCTTGTTCACTCCCCGGACAGCCTGTTAAATTTTTGTGATATTTCCTCGGAGTTACGTTCATTCAGTCTCATTCTCTCGGCTCCTATGGAGAACAACCAAAACTGTTTATCACCTCAATGGGCCTGTTTCCTCAGCTTGTAACTTGTGTCTGCCTCAGAGAGTTGTAGGGAAAGAAGAGTTAAGACTTGTCCAGCATTCCAACAGAACCAGCTGTGTGATCAGAGCTCAGTCACCATATGAGTTCCCTGTTGATGCTGTAACAAATCAGCATAAGAGAACACCCCAGAGTATGGTCTTGCAGTTCTGGGCATCAGGAGTCTGAGGTCGGTTTTGCTGGGCTGAGATTCATATAGCTGAGGCTGCCCTCTTACCAGAGGCTCCAGGGGAGAACCAATCTTCTTGTCTTTCCCAGCTTCCAGAGTCTGTCTGCATCGGTTGGTTCTTTTAATCTTCTTCCATCTTCTAAGCCAGCACTGACCCCAGGTCATCTCTCCTTCCTGCCTTACCTTCTGTCTTTTAAGAATCTCGGTGATCACACTGGACCCATTCAGATAACCCAGGATGATCACTTCAGTAAGATCCTCAACTCTGTGGTCCGCTTTCCAAGTGTGGTGACTTATTCATTGTGGTAGAGAGGAGAACTTAGACATTTTTGGGAATGAGTTTGGCTAGTCATCGTAAGCATTAGCCATTTGTTTTATTTATTTATTATTATTATTTTCCATTGTGGGGCTTGAATTCAAGGCAGCACTGTACCACTTGAGCCACAGTACCACTTCTGGCCTTTTCTGTTTATGTGGTGCTGGGGAATAGAACCCAGGGCCTCATGCATGTGAGGTCAACACTCTACCACTGAGCCACCTTCCCAAACCTGGGATATTTTATTTTATTTATTTTTAAATAAAATGAAACAGATTCCAACTCACTAGCTTGGGGAAGGAATAAATGATATTTCGATCTGTGTTAGCCCTGATCATCGTGTTAGCCCTGTCCTGACTTGGGCCTTTTAAAAGTATCTGTTAGCTCTCTTATTCTCCTCTTCCTGACCCTTCTTCGGGAACATTGTATGGCCAACACCTTCTCAGCCTTCATGTCTCAGGTCAAATGTCACCTCCTCTGAGAAGCTCTCCCTGATCACCTTTGCTTAAACATGGGACTCTCCCAACCCCATTTATTCCTTCATAGCCTCCCTATCCATTATCCTGCTTCTTCTTTCACTGAAGTCTTTCTCATCTGTAACTTTTTTTGTTTATGAATCTGCCTGGTGCAGTCTGTCTGCCTTCTGTAGAACGTCAGCACCAGGAGGGTGGGGACCCTGTGTGTCTTGTTCAGTGCTGGTTGGAAGTGCATCGAATGGTTTCTGGAACTGAGTGGGTGCACAGTAGGTAGCGGTTGAGTGGGTCAGTGAGTGGAACCCTGCCAGGCATGGTCCTGTTGAGTTAATGCTCAACTTTGCCTGGTGGTAGATTTTTTTCTTGTTGTCCCACCTTGCAGATGTGGAAACCAAGGCTGAGTCCTTGTCCCAATGATGACAATGATGACTGAATTTGCATTGTGCCCACCGGCTCCCTGAGTCCTCTGAAGCTGCTTGGGATCCATGGTGCCGGTAGCTGCAGCGTGCTGGCAGGCTCACCATTCTGCTGCAGTTTTCTGACCGCAGCTCCTGGGCCTCGCCTAGACTGCCACTTGACATTAGTTCCTCCCTCCCCCCCGCCCCCAGGTCTGTTGTGTCGGGTCTGGACTCCCCTGCCAAGACTAGCTCCATGGAAAAGAAACTCCTCATCAAAAGCAAAGAGCTTCAAGACTCTCAGGACAAGTGTCACAAGGTATTTATCTCTGCAGTCGGCCTCCCTCCTCCTCGGTCCAGGATCTTCCCGTCAATATATGCCAAGGGATCTGCCCGGGGCCGCTGCTGGCGCTGAGCCTCCTGATCCAGGCGGTGCGCACTCGCTCTCTCTCTCTCGCCGAAGTCGCTCCTCCAGCAACTCAGAGGGAGATGAATTCGGGGCCTTGACGTTGCCATAAATCCTTTTAAGTCTTAACCAGAGGAGGCCCTGGATTTAAAACGGCCCCCCTGCTTCTCAGCATGACCCAGCCCCATGTCTGCTTCTTCCGGCAGGTGGCGTGGGTCCTCACCTGTGGCTGAGTTGCAGCCCATCTGCTTTGAGTGATGAGAAGTCTCTCTTCCTAGTCTTTTAAAACTCCTGCTTGTATCACTGCGGCCACTGTGTTTGATTATGCTCAACGTCTCTTAACGCTCACTGTTCCTGCCCAGAGGCAACTCCCTGGAAAACTTTATTAAAAGTCACTGCTTGTCCGGGACTACTAAGCGTACAGACGAATAATTGTCTCCTTGCCCTGTCCTGGATTTTGTCCTCTAGATCTTTGCAAGGAGAGATGGGGGGGATCAAGATGGATTTGGGATAAAAATTAAAGTGACATCTACAAAAAAACACAAAAAACAAAAGCAAAAACAAACCAAATTAAAAAAAAAAGGCAAAACAGGTGAAAAATGATGATGGTGGCTTCCTTGCTAACTGGGTTAGAGAAGTGACCAAGTGTGAAGCGGGACTTGGATGAGAGGAGTGACCTAGCATTTGGTGACTGTCCCTACGAAGAACTGTGTGCTCCTGGGCGAAGAAACAATGGTATTTCCATCCCAACTCCTGGCGAATTTGCAGTAGCCCAGACCACCACATGGTCTCAGGGGCTGCTTGAGATTTTAATTACTCCTAACTAACCTCTGGGAACCCTTTTTAACCTGTCCATGTGTCTATTTCAGATGGAGCAGGAAATGACCCGGTTACATCGGAGAGTATCAGAGGTGGAGGCTGTGCTTAGTCAGAAGGAGGTGGAGCTGAAGGCCTCTGAGACTCAGAGATCCCTCCTGGAGCAGGACCTTGCTACCTACATCACAGAATGCAGTGTGAGCCTCCCCCAAAGCCCCCTTCCCTTGGAGGTGGCACTTCCTGTTGTGTGTGTCTCATCCTGTTTCATGAATGAAGCCTTCATGAGGCACATCACAGCCAATACAGAGAGAGAGAGATACAGAGACAGAGATAGAGACACAGAGACAGAAAGACCGAAAGAGACAGAAAGACAGAGAGAAAGACGGAGAGGCAGAAAGAGACAAAGAGCAGACAGAGACAGAGAAAGAGAGGAGAATCACAATAGCAAGATCTGTGGTTTCTATGAGAACCCTGAAGAATGAGGCTAGACTCAGCCCAGAGTACTGCCAGACTGCTCATGCAGCACTGGAGATGGGAGTAAGCCATCATGGCTCCAGGTTGCAAAAGGTCCTGACATCTCCCGTCCTCAATCTCTCTAGACTTAAGCACCATGTCCACCAAGACAATTCAGCCTTAGCAACAAAACTCCCAACCTAGTATAAGAACACATAATGTAAATTTGTCTGAAATCAATTTTTTTCATTCCCTACAACCAGTGTAGTGACAAGAACAACTCAGGCTTGAAACCCAAGGCCCTCTTGTCATTATTTACCATGTGACTTTCATTTATTTTTTTTTTTTCTTTCCTTCACAAGAGTAGACTGTCTTCTCCATTGTCTCGTGAGATTTTTCATTCAGGTGTTTTTTTTTAATGTGCCCAATTAAACCGTCTTAAGAAGTTGAATCACACATTTATGAAGGTTTTTTTTTTTTTTCTTTTTTCCTTTTCTCTCCTCAAGGGAGAGAGAAATCTATAGAACCGGGCTGATTAAGAATAACTGCTATGTTTCCATTCCAGACTTGGCTGCCTTTCAGTGGTGGGTGAAGTTATTCAGCTGTGTTTTTCAGATACATATTTCAGTGCCATTGAAGCACTTGAGGGAAGCTTATGGAGAATAGGTGTCCAGGAAACACGAGGCAGGAGATAAGAGATAGCCCACTCGGCTCTTTTATGTAGCACCTATCTAGAAGATGAAGTTGTTGGCTACTTTGAAAGGAGGACATATCTTTGAGAGTCCTTAAATTATTGATCTTCCAGGGAAGGCCAGATAGTGATCCTGATGGAGATTCTAAATGGCTAATGGATCTTAATGACTTTTTTGGTCCTAATCATACAAGTAAGTATCATGGAGGACAGGGAGATGGTGGATGGATGACTCGTCAGGCCGGCTCCATAAGGTCACAAAAAGCTTGTGATGACGTTTGCTTGCACCAAAGGGGTTTTACAGGATGAAAATTGGAAATCGGCAACCAGCTGGAAGTTGTCAACTTCGGTCTGTCACCTGAAACCATCCTGGTGTCTGCGAAGAAGCGTGCAGCTCTCTTAATGAATCTTTTCAACCAGAGCAGGATTCACGGTGCATCCCTATTAAATGCATTTGCTTTCTACAGAGCTTAAAGCGAAGTTTGGAGCAAGCACGGATGGAGGTGTCCCAGGAGGATGACAAAGCCCTGCAGCTCCTCCATGACATCAGAGAGCAGAGCCGGAAGCTCCAGGAGATCAAAGAGCAGGTATGACAGCATGTCCCAATCAGAGCAGCCAGGCAGCCAGCTCAGACCTCTCATTTCAGGCCTGGTTGGGAGAGAGAAGGGTAAAGGTAAGGAAGACAGGGACTGAGGAGGGGAAGCAAAAAAGCTATGTTGGTCATTTGGCAACTTTAGATTTCCATCATTTATCTACATCATACAGAGATTGTCTGTCTCGGCTCCTTTTGAAATCCACATCCCTGTAATATCTTCTGTTTGTTAGCGACGGCATTGATTGAGACTGAGGACAGGCGGCTCCTTCCTATAATCCCAGCGGCTCCTTCCTATAATCCCAGCGGCTCCTTCCTATAATCCCAGCTTTATGGGAGGTAGAGATTGGGATGATTGTAGTTCAAGGTCAGCCTGGGGATAAAAGCTCATGAGACACTCCCTGTCTCTCCCCCTCCCCCAACCCCCAATCTCAACCAATAGCTGAACATGGTGGTGCTTACTTGTCATCTCAGCTACATGGCAGAGCTTGACAAGATTGTGATTTTTTAGACCAACCTAGGAAATGAAAGTTCACAAGACCATTCCAACAGAAAAGCTAGGCATGCTGCTAACACACCTGTCATCACACCTGTGGCAGGAAGCATAAACAGGAGGATTGCTGTCCAGCCTGACTCAGGCAGAAGATTGGAACCTCTCTTAAAACTATTAGAACACAAAAGGGTTGGAGGTATGGCTTAAGTAGTAGAGAGCCTGTCTAGCAAGCATCAAGCCATGAGTTCAAACCCCAGAGCAACAACAAAGTCAATTTAGAGAGCAAGGGTGGGAAGGCTTCAGCCTGTGGGACAGATCTGGCTTACCACCTGTTTTCTGTGGTTTGTAAGAATGCCTCAAAAAAATCTTTTTAATGGCTGTAGAAAATCAAGAGGAAAATGATATTTTGTGATGCGAAAATTGTATAAAATTCCAATTTTAGTTTGCATAGGTAATGGTCTCTCGGAGTGCAGCCATGTTTATTTATTACTGTATTTTTCATGGCCCCTTTCCCATTATGGAAGCACAAGGGGACGCTTGTCACTGAGCAGGTATGGCCTGCAGAGCTGAGACTGCTTACTTTCTGGCTTTTTATAGAAAAAGGTTGTCAAGCCCTGCTTTAGATTGGCACACAAAAATTAAGTATTCTAATTCTTCAGATGCAGTTTTAAAATGTTGAGAGAGGGGCTGGGAAGGTGGCTCAGTGGTAGAGCGCTTGCCTTGCATGCATGGGTCCCTGGGTTCCATTCCTCAGTACCGCATAAGCAGAAAAAGCTGGAAGTGGTGCTGTAGCTCAAATGGTAGAGCATTAGCCATGAACTGAAGAGCTGAGGGACAGTGCCCAGGCCCAGAGTTCAGGTCCCATGACCAACTGAAAAAAAAAATGTTGAGAGAGTCCAGGCTCATTCGTAGCATTATGTCTATGAAGAAATACCCCAGAGCTGGGCAACAGTGGCTCATGCCTGTAATCCTAGCTACTCAGGAAGGTAAGACTGAGTGAAGATCATTGTTCAAAGCCAGCCCATGCAGGAAAGTCCATGAGACTTATCTCCAATTAACTACCAAAAAGCTGGAAGTGTCACTGTGGCTCAAAGTGTTTAGAGCACTGGTCTCAAGCACAAAAGCTCAGAGACAGTGCTTCGACCCTGAGTTCAAGACCTAGGACCTGCACAAAAAGAAAATACCCTAGGAGAAAAGTTTGAGCCTTTCAGGCCAAGTCAGAATTAACACAGCATATATGAGTACAGAAAGCTTGTCTCCTGTGCATTCAGAAAAAAGAATCGAGACCTTTCAAAGTCCCACTCTTATTCTCTCTCTCTCTCTCTCTCTCTCTCTCTCTCTCTCTCTCTCTCTCTCGGCTTTCTTTTTAGATGGCTCATTTGTATATTGCCTCATTGTTTCCTTTTTAGTATGGCTTTTTTTTTTTCCTGTCTTTTGAAGAGACTGTAAATAGAAACTTTAATGAAGAGATGGCAGTGAGTAATTGGAGAGCAGAATTTATCAGCTGCCAGGCAACTCTCATTCACTCCAGAAAATCTAATGGGTACGTTGATGGAAATGAGCATGTTTCTCTCTGGATAGCACCGACGTAGCCATCTGGGTGGCCTGAAAGCAAGGAACTCCTGCACATAGCACTCCATTAGTTACTCTTTCAAAGAGAGAAGAGTGATTTTTCTCACAGAGAAGGAGGGCTTGTTGGTATACTGAATGAATCACCATATCATTTTAAAATAATGGGTTTAATATCCTTCTGCTTGATAAGTTAATATCCTTGAGGGGTTAATATCCTTCAAGCTTTCTCTTGATAAGAGCATTATAAATAAATGTGCCTAGGAAACTTTGCAAACAAATCCTCAGGTCTCTGAACAGTATTGAGAGATTTCGAAGGGCACGCGCAGGCTTTGAGCAATCTGCTTTGACAGGTGACTCATGTGCCTTTTTATCAACAGTTCTTCATCCTAAAAGTTTCAGGAGGCGGGAGCCGCCTTCTCTCTTGAGTTCAATGTGTTTGGAGATTTACTTTTTCCGGGACATCCTCGGGGGGATGCTCAGGGAAATGAAAGAAAGCTTGGTTCAGCCACCAGAGGGAGCAGCTGGTGTCCACGAAGTTCCAGGAAAATAGAATTAACAGGACATTTTGAAAAAGATAGATGCCGATGGTCAAATTCAAAAGTGATGTGTTTTATGATTCATATCATAGTTGGCAGGCATGTGGACTTTTAGATTTAATGACTGATCAAAGTTCCACTTTTGGTGGGGGGTAGGCGGGGGTGTAATTTTTGTTTGGGATTTTATTTTTCTTTGGAAGGAGGATATATTTATATAGAGAGGTATACGTTAATATACCTCTCTATACATATACCTGTCTATATAAATGACCTGTGGCATATTTTGTGGGAGCAGAAGGTGTGTGGATCAGAAGAAAGCTTTTAATGCTCACAGTGAACGTGTAGTCTTTGGTTTTCAGCATGTTGATCTGTCCCAGATTTGGGATTCATTTCTCTTCTTCCCTTTCCAAAGCTATTTTTTTGTACAACTGTTTGCATTTTTTTAATATTTTGTTTTTACCTAGCTACTCCTCATCAAGTGTTTGGATTTGATTTAAAATGAAAAATAGTCTTTTAGGTCTCCTGGGATAGTGAACTTCATCTGTCGCTCGGAAGAATCATTGATGCTTCTTCTTCTTCTTCCTCCTCCTCCTCCTCATCTTCCTCCTCCTCGTTCTCCTCGTCCTCCTCCTCCTTGTCCTCCTCCTCCTCCTCCTCCTCCTCGTCCTTGTCCTCCTCCTCGTCCTCCTCCTCTTCCTCCTCCTCCTCCTCCTCCTTCCTTTTTTGTTGGTTGTGGGGCTTGAACTCTGGGCCTGGACACGGTCCTGAGCTCTTCAGCTCAAGGCACGCTGTCTACCACTTAAGCCACAGCACCACTTCCTCGTTGATTCTTCTCAGGAAAGGAAACAGATTGTAGGTAACTCAGAAGTCATGTCTGTGTTAGGGTTTCCTGGGTTAATAGGATTCTGCCTTCTTCTTCCTCCCCCTATTTCTGAAGCTGCATTCGGCCTTGCTTTCGATGTATGGGAAAGTGGTCCCTGGTTTCTCCTTCTTGCCTCTCAGCATCTGCCCACAGGTCATTCCCTGCTGACACAGACCAGCTCTCTCTCAGCT
The DNA here is from genome assembly GCF_024711535.1 of Dipodomys merriami. Lineage (NCBI taxonomy): Eukaryota > Metazoa > Chordata > Mammalia > Rodentia > Heteromyidae > Dipodomys > Dipodomys merriami. The sequence goes on from NW_027203126.1 coordinate 1,767,692, forward strand.
TATGTGTGGACACAGACCTGATCGTCTTCACTTACCTTTCTTCTGAAGCAGGGATTTGCTTTGCTTTGAGTTTTTTTTGTAAGGATTTCCTTGAAGTCTCCATCAAACAGATCAGCAAACGAGTTAGAATTCTTTCTGCTGCCTACAGCAGGCCGGGTGCCCAGGAGCTCCGAGAACTGACAGGAATGTTAAGTGATGCTCACCTTCTTCTGCTTGGGTGGTGATGGTTCACGATAGGGAGATGGTAGGGTAGGATGCAAGGGATAGATGCCCCATGCTTGCTCTTGACAAAGCACAAAAATTACATAGCCTCCTTCTTGTTGTAAGTTCAAGAACAAAAAGGAACTTGAGAATAAAAGATGCCCAAGACCTTCTTTTGGCCCTTTGCTGCCTTCCCAAGTTTGGGGATCATGCTAGTGGGCATGGCTAGCTGTTTTGTTAGGCATAGCAGTGTTGGAGATAATGGAACAGTGTATTTTTATGGTGATACAAAGTTGAAAAAAAATGTTTTCTGTCTCTTTACCCACCCACCCATTCCATCTCTCGTACCAGGGATTGTACTCAAGGCCTTGCCCTTGCTTGCGTGGCTGGTGCTGTACCACTTGAGACATGCTTCCAACTCTGATTTTTGCTGGTTATTTTGGAGATGGAGTCTTGTGGACTTTTCTGTCCTGGCTGATATTGAACCATGATCCCTTGGATCTCAGCTTGATGAATAGCTAGGATTATATGCATAAACCTCCAATGCTTAACTTTTTTTTTTTTTGGAAACAAGGTTTCACTAGGTCTAGATTGGATTCAGACTTGTAATTCTTGTGCCTCTCAGCCCCTTCTCCCCCTCTTCTGGTAGTGCAGGTGTGCACCACCATTAAACATGCAGCTTAAGTTTTTCTTATATCCAGTGTATAAAATTGAGCTGTTCAGTCAAAGATTGCTTTTATAGCTAATTTATATGAATCTAACCACAAAATAAAAATTTTGTATGCATGCATGCATGCATGTATGTATGTATGTATGGAAGGCCCAGTACCATGATCTATGCAAGTCTTACTGTGACCTGGCTGAGGAGGGTCTCGAGTAAGCCCAAGTGAGGGATGTATTTTCAGTCTCTAGACGTCCAGATGATCGTGAACAGTTATGGAGATGTTTGGTCTTTGTCTCTCATCTAACATCACCTGCTTAAGGGTATACCACTCAGGGAACCCTTTGTGCCCATTTTCCTCAGGTTGGCCTTTACTGACAGTGTGCGGTTGGGCATGAGGTGTGAAACGAGAACTTGTAAGCTCCATCTCAGGGTCATCCTTTTTTCTTTTCCCAGCTACCAGTGATCCAGGGAGTCCATGGTTACATGAAAACCATTGTGTCAGAAGACTAGCTCCCCACTAGTGCATGCTGGAATAGCACCTGCTACAAGGAGATGAATGTTTTACTGATACCCTGTTATTTTAAAAAAGCTTAAACTTCAACTTACTGCCTAAAAAACAAAACAAAACAAAACAAAAATCCTTACTTTTCTGAGTGTGGTGGCTCATACATATAATACCAGTACTTGGCGGGGCAGAGGCAGGAGAATTGTGAGTCTAAGGCCAGCCTGGGCTTTAGACCTTGTCTAAAAAAATAATAAAAATGCTGAATTGATATCTTATTAGTTATCCCTTGGGGAACGGATTTTAGAGATGTTATTGAGTATTATGAATGCCCAAAGCAATCTTGACTGGATTTTTTTCATCCCTTCCAATTTAGTCACCTTGAATACATAAATATTTGTTTATTCTTCCTCATACCTGGCCTTGATTTTACTATTGATGAATGTATTTGTCCTTTGGTCCAAACACTTCCAAAGCCATTGCCCATTTCTGCTGGTAAATTGCTTCAGGAGGAAAAAAAAAAAATCTTGATTCAGAGTTCTGTTTGGATTTTAGACATTCATTTTGGGCAAAAGAATTAAAAAAAAAAAAGAGGTTTGTCTCACATTTAAGGGGTTTGTTGCCAGGAGCCAAGATTCTTCTCTGGGAATTTTTCTTGCAAGTTATGTTGCCCTGAGCCAGTGTTCTGTAGCTCTTCTAAATCTGAGGGTGACTTGAATTACAGAAGCAATGTGGAGTTCATCCTTCAGTTTGGGGCCCGGAAAAATTAATGGTGAGAAACTGACAATGATGAGTTCCACTGTCTCTGGATGCATTCCACTGAGATTTCCAATTACCCTCTAGCGCTGTCTGAAAGGTTAATTTCAAAACTCGCACCATATCTAATTGTATTAGGAGCTCATGACTTGCGAAGGACAAATCTGTAGAAATGATTACCCTTGGAGGAGGAGGAGCACACGTAAGCAGTTTATCTGTGTTTAAAGTGCAGCTCGCAGGCTGCTCCTGTGTTGTGACTTTAGGCATAGTGTGTGTTGGCATTTGCTCAGAGGATCTTCCTCTCTGCATGTGCACTCCAGGTGGACTTAAGAACCAGCTTCTATATTGAAACAACTTAAAGATGTAATATTCTTTCTTCTTGTCCCCTGACACCCCTTCCCCTTTGCCACCATGGTGTCTCTTTCCAGATCTCTTGACCCATCTTCTCCCTGCATGCCTCTTTTCCTGTGGTTGCTTATCCATGCATCCTAACCACCCTGTCTGCCCTGAGGTGCAGAGCTCATCTGCTTCCTTTGCCTGTCCTGTAGGAGTACCAGGCTCAGGTGGAAGAGATGAGGCTGATGATGAACCAGTTGGAAGAGGACCTGGTCTCCGCCAGAAGACGGAGTGATCTCTATGAATCTGAGCTCAGAGAATCTCGGCTCGCTGCTGAAGAATTCAAGCGGAAGGCAACAGAATGTCAGCATAAACTGTTAAAGGTAGAGCACAAGTACGGATCATCTTCCCAAGATGCCAGGGCCCCACTAGCTTAACAAATAAATGTAGGTTTTAGGGATGTCATAGGAAGCTCCTGGTCTTTGTGTCTGGCAAGAAAATAACATTCACTGCTATTGTTACTGTTTCAGTCACACAGAGAAAGTACAAATATCTGTAAGACTTCTGGGGTGTTGGCATTTTCTAAATATTATATCTTTTATTATTTACAGGCAAAGGATCAAGGGAAGCCTGAAGTAGGAGAATATTCCAAACTGGAGAAGGTATGTTTCCCATTGATTGTTTTTGGTTTTTGAGATAGATTAGAAGGGGGAGGTGTGGTTCTGGGGTTTGAACTCAGGGCTTTGCACTTGTAGGCAGGCATTCTCCCATTTGAGCTACACCCCCGGCCTTTTGTTCTAGTTATTTTTTTTCTGGTAAGTTCTTACTTTTGCTCAAGGTTAGTGGCAGATCAGTCAGCCTACCTCTGCCTCCCTTGACTATTTCACTAGCTTGTTAAGAAATAGGTTCTTGATGTCATTTTTTTTTTTTCTCAGCTCTAGCTGGGCTTGAACCATAATCCTCTTTATTTCTTCTCCCAAGTAGCTGCACCTGATCCTAGTATAAACTTTTTTTGGGTAATACTGAGATTTGAACTCAAGACCTCACTCTTGGGAGGCATGTGTTCTACCTCTTCTTGGTTAATATTTGAGATAAGGTCTCACTCTATGCCCACGCTGGCTTGAGCATAAAATTTTCTATTTTCTGTCCTATATCTCCTATTTCTCATAGCTAGGATGACAGGCGTGCACCACTGTGCCAAGCCATTGTGCTTCTGCTGTATATGGAATGGCAGGCAAGCACCACTACACGGAGCTATTGATTGAGATGGAGTCTCATGAACTTTTAAGCCCTGGTTGGCCTTCAGCTGTGATCTGCTGATCTCTGTCTCCCAAGTAGCTAGGATTATAGGCTTGAGCTACTGCACCCATCTGCATATTAAAGTATTACTATCAGTGGGAGTCTAACTAAGAGGTCTTTCACAATGGCTTGAGAACTCTTTTAGGTTTATTAAATTATTTATTATTATTATTATTATTATTATTATTATTATTATTATTATTATTATTATTTGCTGTGGACTGAATCCAGCTCAAACATCAGCCTTTCCAGATTTTTTTTTCCTTAATTTTTTTTTTCTATTTGCAGAACTGAGGTTTGAACTTAGGGTCTTGGGCCGGACTCTACCACTGAACCACACCTCTAGCCATGCTTTTTTTTGCTAATTATTTTGTGAGATGGAATCTAGTGAACTTTTCTGCCCCAAATGGCCTCAAATCTTGATCCTCCAGGTCTCAGCCTTCTGTGAAGCTAGGCTTACAGGCATGAGCCAGAGACACCTGACTTTTAGTTTTACTGTGATCGTCCACCTTTCCATGTGATAGTTCTGAAAGAGAACTAAGATACTTCTTTCTCGGTTGCATCCCCTCAGAGCATGTATATGCAGTGGTTATATCTCCCCGTTGTAGTATGTAGCTCCGAATTAAAACATGGAAATTCTAAAATCAGTTTGCTGGGTACAAGGAAATTTCATTTGAATATGTCCATTTCTGTATACAGTGCTTCATAAGCAGTGTCTCCATCCTTCTGCTTCTTCCCTTCTCTTTCTTATTTCCTTCTTCCCCCTCTCCCTTCCCAAACCTGTCTCATCAAATTCCCTTATTCCATTTTTCACACGTGCCCATAAACTGTTTTGACCGTGTTCACTTTTCTTCACCCTTTATTCTCCCTGAAATTTTTGACTGTTATCAGGGTATTTGAAATTTCTGTGTTGCTGGTTCTAGGAGAGAAAAAAAATAGACTGACATGGAGCTTTGCCCTGAGATGTCAGAGCTTCTGGTAGGCCAGTTGGGTTCTTTCTTGCCATTAGTTGTTTAGAAAACAAACCCCAAGGACCCCCATGGGAACTTGTAAGAAGTAGGACTGCAGTAAATGCAGCGAGATGTGAGGTGTGATGCTGATTGGCCTTTCGCCTTATTTCCTGGTGTGTCAATGATAGGTGAATGCTGAGCAGCAGCTCAAAATCCAGGAGCTCCAGGAGAAGCTGGAGAAGGTAAGCCTGAGGTGATTTTGGGGGGACCCACCCCCCACCTATTTCCACATCCCTTTCTTTGCTTCTTTCCTGGAACATCAAAAATGAGAGAAACAGAATTAGTCACCTCAGTGCTGAGGAAAATGGAGGGGGGGAGGGAGTGATTACCTGAAAATATCAGGGTTCTGAGTGTGTGTGTGTGTGTGTGTGTGTGTGTGTGTGTGTGTGTGTGTGTGTGTGTGTGTGTGTGTGTGTGTGTGTGTGTGTGTGTGTGTGTGTGTGTGTGTGTGTGTGTGTGTGTGTGTGTGTGTGTGTGTGTGTTTGAGACACGTCCACAGTGTTTCCTTTTTAAAACCCAAGCTGTGTGAGACTCCCAAGTAAAAAGTTCTAATATGCTATGAGAGAGCCCAAGAGGTGGTTCCTTGTATTTCAGGGGACCTGGTGTCCCCGCATGGAGTCCCGGAGAATAGTTGGGAGACCCTCAGAGTCATGATGGCAGAAGATGGGTGGGTTTGATATCCAATTTCTTGCAAATTTTTTTACTAATGGCCCTGCTTCTATTTTTATTTTTAATACTGTTTCCTGACTTTTCTTCCCCAGCTTTATTAAGATACAATTGACAAAATAACAAGAACTGAAAGTTTTTTTTATTTTTTTATTTTTTTACAGTTTCTCCTTTTTAAGATTTTATTCTTGTTTTTTTGTTTGTTTGTTTTTTGTTTTTTGTTTTGCCAGTCCTGGCGCTTGAACTCAGGGCCTGGACACTGTCCCTGACCTTCTTTTGCTCAAGGCTAGTACTCTACCATTTGAGCCACAGCGCCACTTCCGGCTTTTTCTGTGTATGTGGTACTAAGGAACCGAATCCAGGGCTTCATGCATGCATGCTAGGCAAGCATTCTACCACTAAGCCACCTTCTCAGACCTTTTTTAAGATTTTAATGAAAGCAAATACATGTGAGGCTGGTGGCCTCACATAGTCTGATCTTTCAGTGCTATTAGCTGGTAGTGTACTTAAGACCCAATGAGTAACTCTGAAGTCCATCAGGTTAGCTGGGTTGTTTTTTTCTGTGATGGTGGATTTGTGAATGATCACAAACTATGACTATAATGCTCCCATGCGAAGTTTTTACTTAAAAATAATTATAACTGTAGGTTTTTATTTTGTTTTCTTCTGGTAAAAGTTGTGAATATTCTCCATAGGAAACTTAGCAAATGAGATCATTCAAATAAGAAAGTAAGTGGTCAGAGGTAGCAATGTTAATTTGTCGTTGGACCAATCCATCTACAATTTTTTGGTCTGATTAGCTATATTGTATGGTGGTGGAGATGCCACTGGTTTTTTTTTTTTTGTAGTCCAACAAAGAGAAATACATTAAACAATGACAGGATGCATGCCAGATTCAGTGGTGTTAAAAAAGTGCCCCTTCGTATAGGTGAAATTCACAACAAAAAAGAAGGCTTATATGTGAGGTTTTTTTCCTGCTATGTATTTTGAAAAATGGATGCAGTCTACACCGAGGGTGACCTACTTTGTCCATGCACACTGTTGTTACCATCTTGTCCTTCTTGTCCCCCCGTAAGGCTGTAAAAGCTAGCACCGAGGCCACCGAGCTGCTGCAGAATATCCGCCAGGCCAAGGAACGGGCTGAGAGGGAGCTGGAGAAGCTGCAGAACCGGGAAGATTCTTCAGAAGGCATAAAAAAGAAGCTTGTAGAAGCGGAGGTGAGCACGGGGCCTCCAGCCTGCCATGGACTCACCCCAAGTGACCTTGTGATTGACCTTGGTTGTGCCAAGGGAAAGGAACGGAAAACCATCAGTTAAAGAAGCTTGACCAAACTTCTTCCCTTCTGAAGATCCCTTTGAAACTTGACAGGCTTGGAAACTTTTCCACCCACCCCCAGAGGGAAGAAAGATCTGTCTCAGCCGCTCCAAGCCCACTGACGTCTCAGCAGAAGCTTTGCTGTCTGTTTCCCTCTGGCCTCCTCACTAATCTGGGAGAATTTATATTTTTAGGCTCACTATAACTGCATCTCCGAGTCTCTCTTCTTCTCCTCCTCTCTGTTTTGCCTTGCTGTCCCTCCTACCATGTGAATAATGTTTAATTTTTCAAGGCAGTACCTTTTACCCACGTGACAGTGACTCTCAGATCCATATTTTGGGGCCTCTTCTCTCCCTCAGATTCTTTGTTGTTGTTGTTGTTGAAACCTTTTATACAGTTACACTGAACATAGCACGAGTGCTTTTTTATTGTACAACTTAAGCTGAGTAGATGAATATAGAGTAAAAAAAAAAAAGTGACACTTCTTTAGGGGTTTCTGCCAATCCCTGGCCTGGGATGTTTGTTCTATAGAGCAGATGTGACATCATCGTTTCCACCATTCTAGTGCTGAGTCTTTCAATTTTTTTCCAACAAGTCTGGGTGTGACTCTACCCACACATGGCTCTTTAAAGCGGTCCTTACCCCCTACTCCTGGCCCTGTTTCCCCTGCTCCTCTACAGTCCTGGGTGCTTCAGATTTCAGGTGACCTTGGTGTCTTCTCCCTCTTCTGGTGCCTCACATTGGTCAGGGCCACCAGCTTTCTTCTGCTCACCCTGGGCTTGAGACCTTGGCGTCGTCCCCTTGATCTTGGGCCCTGCCACTCAGTGAGTCACTCAGTCCTATAAATACATGCTGTTTCTCCCCCTCATTCCCTTACCTCCGCCCTCCTTGCTGCTTCTGTAGCCTTCTTCAGAATGCAGGCCCTTTTCAGTCCAGCAAATGTAGCAGTTTCTTGGTCTTTGCTTCCTCTCAACTCTCACAGTGTAAGACTCCTGGATCCCCCCAGGTATCCTTGCCCCTTCCCAAAGCCTTCAGGCGGTTTTGTATATCTTAAGGGCACCTTTGAGCCTGGCACATGAAACTCTAACCGTCTCACCCACAAGCTCTATCATTGCTGCCTTTTACCTGTTCCTCCCTAACCCATCCAGTGGCGAATCTAGGCTTTACCTGGGGCTTGTGCTGGCTCTTGACCACACCCTGTTTCTGCAAATGGGCTTTGTTTTGTGTGGGACACCATTCTTCTCCCTCCTCTCCAACCCTCCCCACTCCAAACTCTCCCAAACCCTTCCTCTTCAATGCTCCCACGTCAGTGTCACCCTGCTATTGGTTGAAAGTCCTCCTTTCTGCCTCCCAGAGCATCCCACGCCTGTTTTCTTCGTGTCCACACCCCTACAGCCCTTTAACATATGTTGTCTTTCTTTGTATTTGTCTTATCTTTTGCAAGGGTTGGGGAATGACGTCATCTTCCTCTATTTCCCATGATGCCTAGTATGGTACTTTGCAGATAGTAGGTGCTTGGTAAATATTTGAATGAATGAATGCACTCTCGGAATCGACGCAGCTGAGCCCTTGAATTATAGAGTCTTCTTTTCTTCACTGTTGCTTCAGGTGGCCGAGAACTTTTCTTCCCGATTTGAGCATATGCCTCTGGAGGGCTCTTTCCCTCCCAAGCAGGTGGTATTGCGCCATTAAAACTCTCTGATTGATTCACGACCTACAGGAACGCCGCCATTCTCTGGAGAACAAGGTAAAGAGACTAGAGACCATGGAGCGTAGAGAAAACAGACTGAAGGATGACATCCAGACAAAATCCCAACAGATCCAGCAGATGGCTGATAAAATTCTGGTGAGCAGGAACAGAAGTTGCAAAGTCCAAAGATAAACAGGTTAGAGATTGCCAATGGAATGGGGTGAGATAGAAGTAAATACTCCTGGTGGAGTTATTGCAGAGTTGGTGAGTTTAAGAGAGCTGGTTTCAGTTGAGCGCCATGTTGTAGACTAGTATGAATGACCAAATATTGGCTGTTTCAGCACTGGTAACAGATCCGATCATATAGATATATATAATTTTTTTTTTTGCTCTCTTTGCTTACTACCTGGCATTTCTTTCTTTTTTCTTTTTGAGTAGAACATGCATCTTTTCATTTTCTATACATTTTTTAGGAGCATATACATTTTTCTCTCAGCAGAGCTCTGTACGGCTGAGTAACTTCATGTCACCAATTTACAACCTCATAAAGGTTTAGAATTTTTAGACCCAAACCCCAGATTCCTGCTTTTGGAGAAGAAAGGAATTAGTCAGACGGAATTGTTTTTCTCAGAATAGTATTTGTCATAGATCTGTGTTCACCCACTCACTCTCTGCTACAGTTGGTTTTATTGTTATAATTAAAACAAAAAAAGTTTTTCTTAGATGTGGCGGGTATTTTTTTTTTTTAAGGTTTGTAGTCATCTAGACCTTCTTAGGCTCTGATGACCAAAGTAATCAAGGAAACACTGCTTGCAAGTTTTGTACCTACTAGGAAGGAAGGTGTTAACTTTGAAAGGGTCTCCTTGGATCTCTGCCCTAAAGTCAGAATTTTGTTGTCATGGTTGAGAAACTCAGTGATGATTGAAGTCCATGCATGACCTCGTTTTTGTCCCATCCCTGGGAGAGTTTTGAGTTGTTCCTCCCCATTATATAAGAAGGTAAGGAAATGAACAGGCTGCTCCATCTCTTTCTCCACGTCACTTCTTAGTAGCAGGGTTCCGGCAAGAACCTCAAGAATGACTCAAGAATGGCCAACTTTACGCTTACTCAGTTTAAACCAGCCCATCTCAACCTGAATTGTTCAACCCTTGATGCATTTCTCTGTGTAGACTAGTAAGAATATGGATTGTCTCGAACAAATGGGTAAAAGAGGAATTGGTTATGTTTTGCGTTGGTACCTGGTCTTTATATATGTATATGTGTCTGCACACAAAGCCAAGTGCATGACTGTTAGTCTACCCTCTCCGTTCTCTTGTTCTATCATCAAAGTTTCTCTTGGCTGTTGTCAAGGATGGGAGTTTTTATCATGAGTAAAATTAGGTCCCACTACTGCTGTCTATCCCTTGCTTGATACAAACGAAGTGGTTAACTCTCTTGTGGTTGCAAAGTATTCCTCTGTTTTAACGGTGATGTGTTCATTCATTCATTCAACAAATATTTAATGAGCTTCTACTATGTGCCAGGCACTGTTCCAGGAGCTGGGAGTGTAGCAGCAAACAGCGGTATTTGCATAACACAACTGCAGGGTTGTTCCAGCACAATATAGAAAAAGAGATGTTTTTAAAAAATGACAACAACAACAAAAAATGCCAAACCACCAAGCAGTCAGACTTTAGACTATCTGCTTTTCCAAATGTTTGTTTGTAATTAAAATGTGGAAATCCAGACTTCCACATTCTTGGATTTTTCTGTGTTCTAAAACTCCCATTCATAGATAGACCAGAAATTTTGGTTTCAGAAATTGTCCATCTCAGGCTTCTCAGCTATTTGGACCTATTTTTAGATTCTGATTTCCATTTTGGTGCCATCTTATGAAGACTGAAACTAAGGAAAGATGATATCAAGTGATTCTTTTTTAATCCAAAAGAAAATTAAGTGCTTTCTTTGCCTGAATGTATCTTGCCAACTGCCCAAGTGCCTTTGTGGTTGTGACTTTGTCTAATTGAAGGTGCCTTTTGCTCAAGAACCCTTTGCTTAGGATGCAGAGTGGTCCTTAGTACTGTTATATAATGATGATTCTGGGGAACAGATCCCCCAAATGATACTTCCCTGAAAATATTTGCTATTCTCCTAAGAACTTTCCAAACAGATAATTGGAGGTTCTTATTATACCCAAGTCTTTGGTGTTAATCAAAACAGGCAGTCCTTTAGTGAGCATACATAAAGCCCTGAAAAAGTGTTTTTATTAATTAGAATCCTGTTTACATTCAACTTTCCCATATCACATCTGTTAGATTGATGTTGATTTGTGCTTCTGGTTTTAAGACCAAACATAGATTGCAGTAGATTTTGTGCACCTGGTCTTAACACTGAACATTTTAGTCCCATCTCGTCCCATTTCCGCCCCCTCCCCACCCCAAGTAAAGCCTGTGTCTACAGACTAGAATTTCAAAAGCTTAATCACTAACATTTCACGTACACGTGATTCTTAACGTCCTTTTTTTAAAGTTTTTTTTTTGCCTCCATTCCATGGACATATCCTGTATAATTTCCTCATTCTTCAAAATTCCCATAATTACTTCCACTTCAAAGAAAAATTTCATAATAGTGCAAAGAGATGAAAACTTGGAGTAATGACTTTTGATATCGGTAATTAACTAATGGGTCCAGATTCATAAGAATTAATTTAGATGCAGCGATCTGTGTGTTCAGAGCATGCTCTGGTGAATGGAATGCGTCTTTTAAAAGTTCAGTTTATAATATGCTGACAAATGAATTGGTATAATTTCCAAATGAATTCCAATTTTGTTGAAAAAGCAGAAAACTTAACAATGAAAGAACTAAAGAGAACCTTAAATTTGAGCTACTAATATTGCTCCAGATTCTCTTTCCATCTCTAATATGTATGCATGGATTTCCCATTCTTATGACGATGATTTTGTGTTCCTGTTGGCTTGCGTTAGCATTAGTTCATACAAAAGTTGTATCACACATGTCTTTTGCAACATTCACATTCCACACATAGCAGTCAGTGAAAACTTTGAACCTCAAAGTGCCTGAATCTTAATGTTAGTATTCCCTCTTAGCTAGGGTTCTTGAGCAACAGTTTTGTGAATGAGGAAAATGCAAGATACTGTTTATTATCATAATTACTTTTCTCATTTAAGGCTGTCATAACAGTGAAACAGGCCTGAGACTCAAGACAGTGGTCAGGGGCTTTGTGCTTGTACTAAACTCTGAAGTGTTACCTTCTTTCCTTTGTTTCTCTGTGCCAAGTTGAGCAGCTACCTTCTGTCTGACTTCTGATATACTTCTGATCCTAGCCTCACAGCCTTCCACTGTGTGTGTATATGTGTGTGTTGGTGTGTGTGTGTGTGTGTGTGTGTGTGTGTGTATGTGTATGTGTATGTGAGAGAGAGAAACCTCAGGGCCAAGCTTGGTGGGGGTTTCCTTCCCATCAGTCTTAGCTAGTAACGGAGGAGCAGCTGTTTGTTACCTGTGGTGCCTGTTTCCTTTGAGTGGCTAACAAACATTCTGGGGCTCTTCTCTTGGCACGTTTGACTGTCTATTCTTTTGTGTCCAGGAACTGGAGGAGAAACATCGAGAGGCTCAAGTCTCCGCCCAGCACCTAGAAGTACACCTGAAACAAAAAGAACAGCACTACGAGGAGAAAATCAAGGTAATGGCACTTCTGATCTTCCCTGGCATACCTCCTGTAGTTGTGTGTGGGGTTCCTCTCTTTCCAGGCATGTCTGGCTGCTTCTTGCCATACCAAAGGGCTGTTTGGTATAAATGCTGTCTTTATTTCCTGACGAGTGGCTTTGAAGTTTAAAGTAAAAAAAAATGTTATTAAGTATTTCAATTATATCTTTTTTTCTTTTTTAGTATTTCACTGTCAGTCATGAAAATTTAGATGTAGCTATGTTTTTATACATGCTTTACTTTCTTTTTCTTCCTGTGTCTCAGACCTCAGGATCTTTTCATTTGTTCTAAAATACATCATTAGAGTTGGGTGTGATGGTTGTGCTTGTAATCCCAGTACTTGAGAGGCTAAGATAGGAGAATCTTGAGTTCAAGGCCCAGCCTCGGCTATGTACCAGTTTTTAGACCAATCTGGGTGACATAGGGAGAGGTTATTTTAAAAAAAGGAAATAAAAAAATCCCAAGAATATCCCTGAAAACTTTTTTTCACTGAAGATCTGTATCAAGCTTTCTTGCTGTTATTCTGAAAATGTAGCTCTTGTACTCTCATTCTTGAAGAGTTTGACAGGGAATAGCATCTCTGTTGGCTGTTACCTTCCTACATCCCTCCCTGATTGAGGTTGTGAAGTCAACTGTTAGTAGTCTTACCGGCTTGCTTTGAAACTAATCTGTTCTTTTTCTTTAAAGTTTTACTTTGACTTTAATTCTTTTGAAGTTTTGCTGAGGTATCTATATTTTATTTTATATTCTTGGAGCCATATAGAGATTTCAAAGAGGTTGGCATCATTTTTTTTTTTTTTTTACTGTAGGAAATTAATGGTCATTCTGTCTCAAGTGGTCTCTTCCTTTTTTGTCTTTCCATTTGAGAACTCGATTAGACATCTGTGAGATCACCTCTAATTTACTTGTTCTTTTTTTATATTTCCCATTTTTCTGTTTCTTTGTGCTCCATTCTGAGTAATTTCTGCTGCCTTGTTTTCCTGTTTGGTAACTCTCCTAGCTCTGTCTAATCTGCTGTTTTACTTGCCTACTGAGTTTTTAATTTCAGTAATTAAAAAAAAAATATATATATAATATATATATATATATATATATATATATATATATATATATAAATGGCAGACATGCTGTTTGGTTCATTCATAAATACACTTGCTTAATTAACTCAATAATTTTTAAATTTTGTGCATTTATTTTCAAGTCAGTCTTTCATTTCCTAAAAAGCAGTGCTAAGCACAGTTGTTTGATTATTGGTATTTTTGATGAGTATTTTGTTGTTTTTCTTTTTTCCGCAGGGCTTGTTTCCTTTTGTGTGCCTGGTTATGTGTGTGTGTGTGTGTGTGTGTGTGTGTGTGTGTGTGTGTGTTTGTGTGTGTGTGTGTGCCTGTGTGTCTGTATATTTTCGGCTAAACTGGGAAACCATATGTTTATATATATATATATATATAGAGAGAGAGGGGGGGGGGAGGGAGGGAGGGAGAGAGAGAGAGAGAGAGAGAGAGATGGATGGTAGGGAGAATTTTTTTTTTTTGGTGGGGCTTGAACTCTGGGCCTGGGAGCTGTTCCTCAGCTATTCAGCTCAAGGTGAGTGCTCTACCACTGGAGCCATGGTGCCACTTACTGTTTTCTGAGTGGTTTATTGGAGATAAGAATCTCATAGCCTTTCCTGCCCAGGCTGGCTTTGAACCACTATCCTCAGGTCTCAGCCTCCTGCGTGGCTAGGATTACAGGCATGAGCCACCACGCCTGGCTTGAAAATTTTGTTTTGTAATGTGCTCGGGTTTGAATTTAGTGCCTTACACTTACTAGGCAGGCAGGTGCTCTATAGTTGAGCCATGTCCCAGGCCTTCTTTGGAAAATGATAATGGGAAGTTTTTTGGGACATTGGATGAAAATGTGTACCTGTCTTGGTGTGTGTGTGGGGGTGTAATCCTGAGTTTCTTTTTCTATCTTGATTTAGCAAATGCCTCTTGTTAAAAACAGCTTTGGCCAGGTGTCAGTGGTTTACACCTTTAATCCTCCTTATCCAGGAAGCTGAGATCCAGAGGATCTCAGTTTAGAGCCAGCCCAGACATTAAAGTCAGCTTGACTCCAAGATATTTCCAAAATAACTACTAAAAAGCTGGGCTGGTTTTGAATCTTTAACTACTTTATTTTTTGCATAGGGGAGCAGGAAAAAAATGTTTTTTGTCCTTTTTTCATTTCTCCCTACTTTTTTTTTTCCTGGTCCTGAGCATTGAACTCAGGGCCTGAGTACCATCCCTGACTTTCTTTTGCTTAAGGCTGGTACTCTATCACTTGAACCACAGGTCCACTTCTGGCTTTCTTTGGTAGTTTACTGGAGATAAGAGTCTTACAGACTTTTCTGCCCAAGCTGGCTTTGAACAATGATCCTCAGATCTCAGTCTTCTAAGTAGTTAGTAGCAATACCCACTGGCATCTGGCCATTTTTCCTTACTTGTAACTCTGTTTACTAAAATAAATCCTTGCTAAAACTTAAAAAAAAAAAAGCAAGGCTGGAGATGTGGCTCAAGTGGTAGAGTGCCATCTGGACAAATGTGAAGCCCAAAGTTGAAACCCTGGTACTAGAAAAAGAGTAAACAAATACAAAACAAACAAAAAACCCAAACAGAAAACTGGCTTTGTATTATTCTTTCTTATCTTTTCCTGCTTCTTAACTCTCTTGCTCACTTTTAAGTGCTTGTGAAGAAATGTTTCTGTATTTTCTCAAGAATATTTTAAATTGTTTTCAGTAGGAGGGCTGGCCTGACTCATCTAGCCCACTGTTTTCTCTGAAATGGATGTCTGCTGATCACTTTCCTTTTAAGAAAATCACATCACGTTTTCATAATGACTCTCTCCAAGCTTTCAGCTCGTTCCTACGTTCTTGAGAAGCAGGCATGGTCATTACATCTAAAATACGATTTCCTCCCCTTTCACACCAGATATTGTCAGGTTTTTTGGGTAATCTTGTCATAGTTTTGGTTGATATCTTGGACATGCTCACCCTGTTCCCCTTTCCCTCCCCCCAATCTTCCCCCCTGTTTTCTTTGACCCTTGGTGTGAGTTTTCAGTTTTCATTAAGATGAATATAGGAGAATAACTCAGAAGTGATCTCAGAATGTTCTTATTATAGGACAACCCCTCCCCCTCCCAGCCTTAATGGCTTTTCAACTTTATATATCAATTTTTAGTTTCAAAGAATTCTTACCGGTTTCCTGATTCTTTATTTTTTTATTTTTTAAATATTTTATTTTGTTTTTTGTCGGTCATGGGGCCTGAACGCTGGGCCTGGGCGCTGTCCCTCAGCTCTTCAGCTCAAGGCTAGTGCTCTACCACTTGAGCCACAGCGCCATTTCCGGCTTTTTTCTTTTTTCTTATGTGGTGCTGAAGAATTGAACCCAGGGCCTCATGCATGCAAGGCAAGTGCTCTACCACTGAGCCACCTTCCCAGCCCTTCCTGACTCTTTAGAAGAAACTGATTTTCAGAAAACGATGAGACTATATACAGTAGTCCACTAGCACCTTTGCATGATGACAGTAATCCTTTGAAAAATCCACTGTGTGATTTGAGTGATTATACCTACGTTCCCTTCAAAAACCATGTTCCACTTGGTGCTGGTGGCTCATGTCTACAATCCTAACTACTTAGGTGTCTGAGATCTGAGGATCAGGGTCCATATCCAGGCTGGGCAAACAGCTCCAAGAGATCCAGGAGACTATTCTTGCCAATTAACTGTAAAGAGCCAGAACTGGAAGCATGGTTTAAGTGGTAGAGGACCAGCTGTGTGTTGCTACCTGTAGCCTGGAACTGAAGAAATTAGAACAGAGAAGAGAGTAAAAAAGCAGGATCCAGAGGGTCAAAGCTTACCGACTCTTGAGAACTTCCTATAAGCAAGCCTGTTTACTTAGTTTAGTACAGGGAAGGTTACCATAAGTATATGCAGAAAACAAGATATCAATTTATTCTGTCATTACAATCATTGACAAGAAACAGAGTTTGTGTAAATATTGAATAACCAGCTCCCTTATTGTGTTGGGGGTGAAGACTGCAACTTAGACACAACTTAGACATCTATCCTACTTTATCTCTTTTGACCTTTCTAGGGTTCCGTTCTCAGCTTTCTGAGTACTGACAAGGTGGCCTTCCAACCTCTTAACTCTTGCCTAGTCTTTTTTTTTTTTGTCTGTCGTGGAGCTTGAACTCTGGACCTAGGCGCTGTCCCTCAGCTCTTCAGCTCAAGGCTAGCACTCTACTGCTTGAGCCACAGCTCCACTTGCAGTTTTCTAGTGGTTTAGTGGAGATAAGAGGCTCATGGACTTTCCTGCCCCGGCTGGCTTTGTACCTTAATCCTCAGATCTCAGCCTCCTGAGTAGCTAGGATTACAGCTGTGAGTCACCAGCGCCTGGGCATCTTTTTCCTTACAGTTCAGCTTCAGAGCTAAAAAGCTGAATGAGAGGTCCTAAAACGAAGCCCCAGGATTGGTGTGCGTGTGTGCACGCGCGCGTGCGCACACACGCACACACACACACAGCCATATTCTGTCTTAAGTCAGTTTAGGTGTCTTCAATGGGATCCTTAATTTCTAAATACTTCTTCTCTTTTCTTCCCCTCCCCCACCCAAACATATTCTTGTTCATCCTTCTGCCACCTGTCAAAAGCTGAGCGATGCCTCTTCTGGTCCAGTTACCTCTTATTTGTATCCATCACTGCCAAAGTCAAGGTCTTATTTTGAACAATAGTGTCCTGAAAATGTCTTTCAGGACGTTAGCATCCCACGAAAAAGGAGCACATCCGCTCTCACTATTCTGTAGTCTCTGCTGCCTTTTAGACGGAAAGAACTTTGTTTTTATAGATCTCAGGGAATGTTAGGGAAAGGTCTTTTTTTGCTTCTATCTTCCCTGCTGGAAATCTGTATTAAACCACTTCTTTTTAACCTTGTCTGCTTTGTGTTGCCTGTTCCCTCTTTTCTAAGGCCATTTGAGTAATAATTAGGCTCATACCCCAGATTCCACCCTGTTCTTGCTCATAATTTTAGCATCACTATCAGACATCTAGGAGAGGGGGCCACTTTCCCCGTTGAGCGGCTCCCATCCTCTTATGACCCTGCTCTCCACCTTCTGCTCTTCTCCACTGACTCCCATTTTATTATTTTTTTCATCAGTCAGTTCTAGTTGAAAGCCCTCTTTGAAGTTTGTTCTTTCCTTTATCATGTGGACCCTTTCCCTGCTGACCAGTTCCTTTTAGAGATGATGTCCCCAGGGAGCTATGCCAACCTCTCCACAATAGGCAGATTTCAGTGCCATCTGTGACCCCAATTCTTGCAACTTCATCCCCAACATCCTCTTGTCCTGCTTGATGTAGTTGGTGTCATTGGCAAAGGCAGAGGGATTCTTTGTGAAAGAGAGGCATAGGGTCTTGGTCAAAGGCTTGGGTGAGTTTATCATGTCTTCTTTCTTCTTCTCTGTCTCATTTGGTGTTTTGGCAAGTGGTTGGGTCTGTGTGTACCTTACAGAACATTAGATCAGCCTGGTGGTTGGTGACACCATTACTGTTTTATTTTTTTCCCCTTGGGAACAGTAGGTGCTTACAAGGCCATTCTCAGTTCTTAGACCATAGCATTTCTTTTCCCCTGGGAAAGGCTTTTTTTTTTTTTTTTTCTTTCTTTCCAGGGACTTTTTTTTTCCCCCTCTAGGTAGATTAAAGAGTAGAAGGAAAAGACTTTTTTTTTCTCCCCCTTTTCTTTCATGTTGTCTTTTCTACCTATTGACCGTGCCACCTACATTACTGGTAGGCAGCATCCTCTCATCCCTGGCTGTTTCTGAACATCAGCCTCCTTTGCACAGACTTCTGGCTTCAGCGTCTCTCCCTTCACACATGCCGTGTAGGAGCATCCAGCACTGGTTTTGTACAAATCAGGAGCAAGGAGTGTCCTGAAAACTACTGGTGCCTTGTCTAAGAAAAAGTTATCCCCAACTAATACTTGTAAGTTACAAGAACTTTATCTCCTGGTTCTAGATCAGTTAGAGAGATCTTTTTCTCCCTTCTCATTCTGGAGTCTGCTTCATCTTGACTATCTTTTCTGGTCTTTGTGGCTGCTGATTTTAAAGTTAGTTACTAGTTCAAGTCCATCTGATAGTTTGATGAATTCTTCATCTCCATCTTAGTTGAGAAACAGATTCCTGATTTTTCCATTCTCTTTACTCTTGGCTTTGGAGGCCTTAACCTTTCTACTGCTTTCTCCTTCTTTCCCTCTTTTCTCATGTTGCTCCGTTTAGACCCCAGCCCCCCAGTCTTGGCTACACAGGACATTGACTTCTTTTGTTTTCCTAGGTATTGGACAGTCAAATAAAGAAAGACCTGGCTGACAAGGAGAGCCTGGAGAACCTGATGCAGAGACACGAAGAGGAGGCCCATGAGAAGGGCAAGATTCTCAGTGAGCAGAAGGCGGTAAGTACAAGAGCCTCGTTTTCCAAAGAAGGGGTTCTGAAAATATGGCATGAATCACTCACTTGAGAAAATCCATCTCATTTGGTGGCTTCTTTCTGTGTGATCTTGCAGAGTTTACACGTAACAGGAAGCTTTCTCTGAAACTGCTTCCTGTACAAAAAAAAAAAAAAGGAATAGCCAGTGTGAATACAATATTCTGACTATCTCAGACTCCCTTCAAGACTTTCCATATCAGAATCTCTAAGGGAGGGTTGTGGGAATTTTTTTTTCTTTCAATTTTAACTAGCAGCCAACCTCCCCCATCCCTGGATCTTATTATTCAGTAAGTTGGGGGTGAAATGGTGGTGTAGAAAAACATGTGATCATTCTGAACTTGCAGATTCAATTTAAGGTCCTGCAGGTCCAGGTCAAATGCATGAGACATGGGGAATATAAGGAAACCTGCTTATACCTGGCACATCAGGTTCTCATATGGGCACTCTTGTGTGTTTATAGAGCAAGCCAAGCCATTTAGGCAGTGTGGAGACACTTAATTTCAGTTAGAAAACAACTGAGTGCCATCCATTTGAGTAATGGCACCCATGAGCTTTGGGGTAGAGAGTAATGGAGTCCCTTGTTGTCTCTGGCCAGCCTGCTGGCATTTCAGAGGAAGTGTGTACCCTGGCTTACGTTGCCCACATTCATCCCAGTGTGGTCTAGCAGGTGAGGTTTCAAAGCATCCCGTGTGTTTCAGATGATCAATGCGATGGATTCCAAGATCAGATCTCTGGAACAGAGGATTGTAGAACTGTCAGAAGCTAATAAACTTGCGGCAAATAGCAGTCTCTTTACCCAAAGGAACATGTAAGTGTTTAGAGTTGAACTATGTATACAACTATACATTGGTCTTTTCCTCTTGATATCCAGACTCTTTTCTCCCTCTCTCTGGTGGAGCTTCAGCGAATTTAATTACTTCTGTACCTTGGCCCCGTCCTTGTATACTTGTATAATTTTGCCCTCTCTTAAATGCTCTTACTACTGTGGCCTCTGTTTTGAATCAGGTTTTCTTAAGTACTTCAAATTACCATCAGATTACAGAGTGCTTTGGTCTGTCTAATGAGACTATTTATAGTGTGCTTTCAAAAAGCTGCTGCCCCTGTTCCCCAGATGTGCCTTCTGTAATCAGTAAGAGGTGATCTTGTGTGCACCCAATTGGGCCATCCATTCTGCTGTAGTTAGCTAGCTACCCCCTGGGGGGTGGACGGCTGTAGTTCAGCAAGGACTTGTCTGTAGCCAGGAGCACTCTGATTATAACTTTTTTTGTTTTTTTTGCCTGAAGAATTATACTGTCCAAGAATTTTACCGCTCCCCCCCAACCCCCGATTTTTCCCTTCAGAGAAAAACATCTTCCCCTTAATCTAAACTAGTTTGATTGATTACTTTTCAGACTTGGAGGACTTGGAGTTATCCTAGATTTTGATACTTGTAAACAGTTGGGTGAAGTGGTGAGGAAGCCCTGCAGAGAACTAGAAGGAATAACATCATCTCTCCTTTATTGCAACTTTTTCCCAGAGTCTGTACTGGTGAGCTGTCGGGACCATTCCTATACTCTAAGGAGGCCCTTTCCTGCTCTCCTGTATAGACTCTCAAAGACGATAAGAAATAAAAGTCGACCAAAGGAATGAAATGTGAGCATCTCTATGCCCTCATTGACCATACTCAACCCCATAGTGAGGGATGCTGAGCAGTGATGACTGATTGGTTCCCAGGTTCCCAGGCTGTGGTCCTGCCTATGAGGTCACATCAGGAATATCCATAGTGCCCTTGATGAGGACTCCTACCTTGGCTCAGTTCTGTCTGTTGTCCTGTGGAGACCTGTTCACCTCTGACCTGACTTTTAATTTGATTTGGATCTTTCCACCACCCCCACTAGGAAGGCCCAAGAAGAGATGATTTCAGAACTCAGGCAACAGAAATTTTATTTGGAGACACAGGCTGGGAAATTGGAGGCTCAGAACCGAAAGCTGGAAGAGCAGCTGGAGAAAATCAGCCACCAAGATCACAGTGACAAGAATCGGTTGCTGGAGCTGGAGACAAGGCTCAGGGAGGTGAGATGCTGGGTCATCTTCTGAGAGCTTTCATTGGGGGAATTTAGGCCCTCAACCAACCAGGTTTCAGAAAACATGTACCCAGGAAGCCTTGTTCAGGCAGTGGCCTTGAGCATGGTGACTAAGAGTATAGTTGGGCCACATGATTCTCGATTAGCATTCTTTTTTTTTTTTTGGTGGTTGTAGAACTTGAACTCTAGGCCTCGGAGCTGTCCATGAGCTCTTCAGCTCAAGGCAAATGCTCTACCACTTGAGCCACAGCGCCACTTCTGGCTTTCTGGTGGTTAATTGGAGATAGGAGTCTAACGAACTTTGCTATCCAGGCTGGCTTCAAACCATGATTCGCAGATCTAAGTCTCCTGAGTAGCTGGGATTACACATGTGAACTACTGATGTCCAGCCAGATGATCTTTCTAAGGAAAAGACTTCAATAGATGGGTCTGAGAGTTACCTACCCTTGGGGAACACTCATGTTTGGTCATGTCTTTATTTGTATTGGAATATTTATAATAAAGGCACATCCCCCAAAAGACAGAAAAACTGCGATCTCATGTTTCCTGGAGTTTCCAAGGTATGGGTCCCTTCCATTAGGATCACCTGGAGTGTTTTACAATGTAGACTCCCTGGTATTGCCTCTTTTTAAAAAAATTCTTTTAGTTTTAAATTAGCCTACATTAATAGTATTAAGAGGGTTTCATTATGTTGATTTCATAGATATAGATGTGTATAGAGGCCTTCAGCTTTTAAAAAATAGAATTGTTTTATATACTACATTCTTTATACATATATTTTTAATGTGGTACTGAGGAATTGAACCCAGAGCCTCATGCATGCTAGGCAAGCACTCTGCTACTAAGCCACAATCCCAGTCTTCCACATTCTTTTTTTATCCATTCATCTCTTGTAGGGCATTGGGACTGTTTGCATAACTTAGCTAAGGTACAGATGCCTTTGTGATGTCCTGTCATATAAAATTTCGGCTAATGCCCTGGAAGTTTTGTCTTGGAAATCATGGGATAGCTTGATGTTTTAGTTTTTTAAGAATCAGGGCTGGGAAGGTGTCTCAGTAGTAGAGCGTTTGCCTCGCATGCATGACGCCTTGGGTTTGATTCCTCAGCACCACATAAGCAAAAAGAAAAAAGCCAGAAGTGGCGCTGTGGCTCAAGTAGTAGAGTGCTAGCCTTGAGCTGAAGAGCTGAGGGACAGCACCCAGGCCCAGAGTTCAGGCCCCACGACCGGACCTCCCCCTCCCTCCCCCCCCAAAAAAAGAATCTCCATACTGATTTCCATAATGGTTGCACTAATTTACATTCTTACCAACAGTTGTGTGTTAGGGTCCCTTCTTCCTGGCCTCCTCACCAACACTTTTGTTTGTATTCTTGATGGTGGCTAATCCTTAATGGACTGTAGTGGAATGGCAGTATTGTTTTGATTTGTTGTTTTGATTATATAAGTGATAAAGGAAGTAGGAAATGTGAAATGAGTCAAGAGCAGACAGGAAGGGGGAGAATGATAGAAGGGATGATCACGAAGCAGTGGACCCGAAAGTGGATGTTCAGTTGTAACCCCCTTGCACAGCATTTTGAGGTTTAGAAAAAAAATCACCGGAAATGGGGAAAGAAATTTTTATTTTCAACAAGATCCCCTGGCGATTTGTCTCTCCCCTGGAGTTTGAGAATTGTCAACCTAGTTGTCTAAAAGCCTTCGATGGCGCCCTCACCACTACAGTTCAGGCTATATTTTTATTCTTGCTGGTGGAGTCAGCCTTAAGGAAGTGAGTGTAAATAATCCAGACAGATTTCTTTAGCTTGGGAGCATCAGCTGGCTGTCTTTTGCCTTCCCTTTCCAAATATGTCTGTCTTCCCGAGCCTGCCCTGCAGCAATAGCTCATCTGGGCAATTACAGTGTCCCCAAGGAAGCTTGTTGCTTTTTTTTTTTTTTTTTCTTTCTTCCTTGAATCAGTCTAGCAACTCTTCCCCTCTATCCCCCAGGATGGTAGGAGAAACTTAAAATGTTTCATAAGAGGCTCAGGGCTCTATATTCTCCCTGGGAGTTTTACAGTTTAGCTCTAAATATAACAAGGCCCGTCCATCTTCTCTCTGGCAACATGCTGTTATTGAGATTAAGAGCAGAGGCGTC
Organism: Dipodomys merriami; assembly: GCF_024711535.1. Taxonomy (NCBI): domain Eukaryota; kingdom Metazoa; phylum Chordata; class Mammalia; order Rodentia; family Heteromyidae; genus Dipodomys; species Dipodomys merriami. Next base: position 1,790,509 of record NW_027203126.1, read on the forward strand.
GGCCTCAGATCTGATCCACATGAAAGGGCCCAATCCTTTCCCCTTTCCCTGTGGGTACAGCTGTAGCTTTTCTCTAGCAAAGCATGTGGAGTCTTCAAGGTGAAAGGCTCCTGGGTTCGCCTTCCACTGCCCAGTGTCCTGCTCCTGATCTATCCTTCACCCCGTCACCTGTCTCTCAGGGTTTTGTAAAGGGATAATCAGGATTGTGCAGGCTTACTGGTAGAGTCCCAGCCTGCTCTGATGGCTGATATTATAAGTATTGGCAAGCAAGGACTGGAGCCAGACTCCTGGGTTTGAATGCAAGCCCTGCCATAGTTGTTGGGATTTAAAAAAAAATTATGCTTATTTACCTAGGTGATGTTTGCTCACTTGCTTACTCTCTCAATGGCACAGTTTGCTTGTCTGTAAAGTGGAGGTGATGGTAGTCCCCCCCCCCCCACATACACTGTGGTTGTTATGAAGATGAATACAATGCCTAGTGTGTTCTAAGGGCTATGGGATATTCTGGTGCCATCCCTGTGGTCATCATCATCCAGACCTTAGAGCTGTGACTTTAGAGTTGGATTTGTTAAGGACTTCCGGATCTAACAAAAATCTGCCAGTTTTTGTGGTAGTAGACATTGCTGTTACGGTAATGTCTACATTACATAGTAATTACATGGCAACATCGACATTACTACTGCAGACTAATGGAGCAGACATTAGTTACTGCATTATTCTAATCAAGTTCAAGTTCAACATTTAATTGACACTTTATTTTACTTTTTTTTTTTTTTTTTCAGTTATGGGGCTTGAACTCAGAGCATGGGCTCTGTCCCTGAATTTTTTCGCTCAAGACTAGTGTTCTACCACTTGAACCACAGCTTCACTTCCAGTTTTCTGGTGGTTCATTGGGAGATAAGAGTCTCATGGACTTTTCTGTCCTGGCTGGCTTTGAACTGCTATCCTCAGATCTCAGCCTCCTGAGTAGCTAGGATTGAGTCACTAGCACCTAGCACCTTTTATTTTACTTATGACTCTGGCTTTTCCTCTTCTCTTCCCCCTGGTGGCCAGTGGTTTTTAACACCTGCTTAGAAACACAGGAGATAACTTTTGACTCTTCCCCTCTGCCCTTTGTTTCCTGTCCCATCCCAATTAACCACCAAGTCTTGTTGGTTTGGGCCTTTGGCAGTTCCTCCTTCTCTTCACCCTGAGGACCATTTGATATCTCCTCTGTATCCCCTAGCCTAGTGAGCCAAGTTCCTACCCCACATCCCTACTGGCAGTCCCCTTAGATAGTGAATGAGCTCCCCATGGGCAGCATCTTTTACACTTGGCATTGGTCCATGGAGCAACCTTGTCAGCCCCAGTTAGGTTAGTAGACATGCCTCAGTCTCCATTACCACCTTACCTTTGCATGTCCTTATGGATTCTTCAACAGAACTGAACAGATCAGAGTCATTTCCTATACCATCCTTACTTGTTCTGACCATTGCACTTGGGGATGCTTGGTTTTAACTTTCCTTTTCCCCCAACTTGAAGGCAGAGACTGTCTTTCATTTTCTATTTTCATATTTGCACAGAGAATGGCGAAGTAAATTTTGCTTGAGTGCATGAAACATTGAGTTGGATGGGTGGGCAGATGGAGGGAGAGATTACCTCAAACTATGATATTAATGCATGATATCTCATGAGAATCAGTCAGAGCAGAGCGAGACTGTTTGGAAGAAATAGAATTCAGCCTGTTGTTCCATTTTACGTTCTAATTATAAAGGTGTCTCTAACTAATATGATGTTATTTATATCCACTTACCTTTAAATGCCTTTCTAATAAGGATAACTGTCATAATTTTCTTTCATGATTCTTGCTGTGTAACTTTTCTTTTAAAGCTTGCCCAGGCATTTGGATATTTGTAAGCAAGAGATGGTTAGATTATACAGTCTTATAGTCCATTGGGAATGGGTTCCTGGTCTCTCCTGTGATACCAAAATCTGGATGCTCAGCTCTATTATGTAAAATGGAGAAGCATTTGCATGTAACCTACACACATCCTTATGTATACTTTATATCTCTAGATTACTCAGATATATGTTACAATGTAAACATAGGCAAATAGTTACACTTTATTGCTTAGGGAACAATGCCAAGTCTGTACATCTTCAGGCATGTTCAATCCAGATGTAGTTTTCTTATTTTCTCTGGATATTTTCAAGCCATGGTTGGTTGAATCCAGGATTATAGAACTAAGGCTGATGTCTTCCTGTGGGTCCTTTCATATTGATCTTAGAAACTGATGAGTACTGAGAAGTTGAGTCTTAGACCAGGTTTAAGCTGCAGGTTGATTTTCAGGTCCTGTCTGCATTTTCTCTTCCTTTGAGGGTCACCAAGCATCTCTCTCTCTCTCTCTCTTTCTCTTTCTCTCTCTCTTTCTCTCTCTCTCTCTCACTCTCTCTCTCTCTCTCTCTTTCTCTCTCTCTCTCTCTCTGTCTCTTTCTCTGTCTCTCTCTCTGTCTCTCTCTTTTTGTCTGTTTCTATCTCTGTCTCTCTCAGGTCAGCCTGGAGCATGAGGAACAGAAGCTGGAGCTGAAGCGCCAGCTCACAGAGCTGCAGCTGTCCCTGCAGGAGCGCGAGTCACAGCTGACGGCCCTGCAGGCCGCCCGGGCTGCCTTGGAAAGCCAGCTTCACCAGGCAAAGACAGAGCTGGAGGAGACGACTGCCGAAGCAGAAGAGGAGATCCAGGCTCTCACGGTAGGTCTGTCTGGGAGGAGCACCATCAGGCTATGGTCTCAGCTAGAAGGAGCATGGTACGAGGATCTTTCTTTACCCTTGCAGATCCTAGTAGGGAAAAAGAGATCCACAGAGAGAGTTAATTGGCAGAAAGTGGGCTTTATAGACTTCTCCTTCATTGGAGTTAGTATGTGAGCTCAAAATTCTTCCTTTATGTATCCTCCTTCTTTATAAACAATTATGTTTCAAATTTTGCTTACCTGGTCTTTTAGTTTATATTTTCAATTTTTAAAAAAATTAAATTTTTAATTGAAAACTTTAGTTTTTAATAGTCATAAAAATAACAATATTCTTATATTTTACAGTAGGGTTCCTCTCCACCCCTAATACTGGGGATTTAATTCAAGGCCTTATACTGGTGGCAGGATTCTACTTTTTGAGGTAGGGTCTCATTTTGTCTGGACCAGCCTGAACTATGATCCTCCTCCTCCTTAGGCTTCCTTGTTGGAGAGAGCAGGAATAAGCCACTGCACCCAACCATTGGTTGAATTGGACTGGCATCCATTTTTTTTTTTTGCCCAGGCTTGCTTTGAACTGCTATCCTCCTTCATCTCCACCTCCAAGTAGTTAGGATTACAGGCTTGAGCCATCTTGCAATATTCTTGCTACCATATTTCTGTTTTTTTGTTTTGTTTTGTTTGTGTTATTTTTAAAGCTGTGGATCCTGCTTTATGTCTTCATTTTTATTTTATTTTTTGTTGGTCATGGTGCTTAACTGAGGCCCTGGGTGCTGTCCCTGAGCCTCTTTGTGCTCAAGGCTAGCACTCTACCACTTGAGCCATAGTTCCACTTCCGTTTTTTTGAGTGGTTAATTGAAGATAAGAGTTTCATGGGGATTTTTCTGCCTGGGCTGGCTGTGAACTCTGATCCTCAAATCTCAGCCTCCTGAGTATCTAGGATTAAAATTGTGAGCCACTGGCACCTGGCTTTTACTTTTACTTTTTAGTAATGGGCATTATTTGTACCAATGGGGTATCACTGTGACAATTTCACATGTGTATCTGGTACACTTTTTAAATTTTTGTGGTGGGGTCTCTCTATGTAGTCCACATTCACTTCAAACTCATCTTTCTCCATCTCACAAGGGCTGGGATTACAAGTGTGCACCACCACACCCTACATGTTTTGTGTATTTTCTATGCATCTTTTATGATCTGAATGAGAATAATTGAGAGTTTTGATTTTTTTTTTTCTGAAGGAGATCTGGCTTCCCTGCTCTTTTTGAGAGACTGGGCTGCTCAGCTAGAGAGTTCTTAGTTTTTTTTCTGGAAGTCCAAGAAGGAGATGTGACTGCCAAGTAGACTAGGTCACTTTGGGTGCCAGACTTCATACTTTCCTTACCTTTCAGGGGTGCCCCTTGGAAAACACTCATTTTGTTTGTTTGTTTTGTCAGTTGTGGGGCTTAAACTTCTGGCCTGGGTGCTGTCCCTAAGCTCTTTGACTCATCAAGGCTAGCATTCTACCACCTTGAACCACAGCTCCACTTCTGGTTATCTGATGGTTAATTGGAGATAAAAGTCTCATGGACTGTCTTGTCCAGGCTGGCTTTGAACTGTAATCCTCAGATGTCAGCCCTCCAGAGTAGCTAGGATTCTAGTGTGAGCCACCAGCTCCCAGCAAACCCTGTCATTCCTCTAAGACTATTTGGTGGGCCTGGACTCTGAGTCTAGAAAGCTGCATGGGTTTGAATGACTAATATCAACTAAACATAGCTAAGCATGGTTTCTCATTGTGACATATTATAACTGCCAGGTGGATGGGCACACTCATGCCTGCTGGTCAGGATGCCCTGTCCTGTGGGTCTGGACACAGTGTGGCTGATTGGATTCATCATGTTTTAAATGGGTACCCTATTCATTCCCATTCAACTTGGATTCTGGCCCTATCTCCATCAGCTGATAGCACTAGGAGTGGCCATATCCATTTATTGGTTTATAATTCAAGTTGTTTAAAAGTGTGTGTGTGTGTGTGTGTGTGTGTGTGTGTGTGTGTGTGTGTGTGTGTGTGTGTGTGTGTGTGTGTATCTCTTTGAACTAGTTTTATTCTTTAGAAGTTACCTCCTATGATCTGTACCAAGTTGAGGATGTGATCTTTGATGCCAGCTTCCTTTGGGACTGATTAGGATCATAATGGCCCTAATGGTACAGAATAACTCCTATAAGGAAGATGCTTATGCAGGTTAGATTTTTTTTTTTCTGGGACTTACGCCAAGTGTGGATATTGATCGAGACTTTTAAGTCTCATCATCTCCATGAGAACACTCATTCAACAATGCCATGTGCTCCAATATTTTGTTTGGGAAAAAAATTGTCATGACACGGTTTTGTTTATATTCTGCTTTGCTTTTAAATGGATTGAAAGCAGTTTGGAAAGATTATATAAAAAACAACACAAAACAAAGAACAGGACACAAAGAATGAAAAGGCAAAGAGAAAATATGTGCAGAGGAGAAAAAAAATGGAGTGAGGCAGTAAATTGATCTGCCAAGATGGCTTATTATGCACTTGCTAGAGGTAAGTGGGTAGGGAGATATAGGTAGAATTTCTTTTTTTTTTTTTTTATTGGGGGGAAGGGCGGAATTTGGTGAGGAAAGAACTGAGGATTGAATTCAGGGCTCCAGCCCCTTTTACCTTGGTTATTTCAAGGTAGGATCTCCCTTTATGCCCCAGCTGGCCTGGGGCACAGTCCTCCTATCTGTACTTCCCCCAGATCTCTGGGGATGACAGGTCCATGCCCCTGCACCTGCCAATGTGCTTTCCCTCAGAGCTGGGGTAGCAGGTGTGCACCACCTCCATCATTGATATGATGGAGTCTCTCATATTTATTTCTTTGCCTGAGCTGGCCTCAAATAGTGATCTCCTAGTCTCTGCCTCCCCAAGTCTCTAGGATTACAGGCTTGAACTTATGTGCTTAGCTGATACACATTTCCTAGCTGCTCTAGGAAGACACCTAAATTTGAACCACTGCTATTTAGTGTATTGCATATGAGTATCCTGTGCCCCTCTCCCAAATGAAAATGAGACAATAGTGATTTAATCTAAATTTAATGAGCACTTGCTTGTGCCTAATGCTGTGTCTTGAGTTGTCCCCCCTCTCTGCCCCCAGGCATTGGCCTGTAATTCCTCCAATCATTTTCCTTTGAAGCAACCAAGAATGACAGTTTATTTTGCTCCTCAGTTGGAATTGAAAAGGCAGGTGGTAGCTGTATGTTTTGTCCTTTCCCCCACCCATTTGGAAGGGGAAAAATATAAAATAGAATAGAATGTGTATCGCTGCTTCTTATCTGTGGGGAAATTAGTCCTTTAAATCCTGCCTGACTGCGGGTTGGAATGTGCTCTGACTAGCGGCTGCTAGAAACCTAGCACAGCAGCAAGTCACGACTTAATTTAGCTGGATGAGATCACTGCCTTAGAGCATCTTAAAAAATACAAAACAAAACAAAAAAGCTTCCTAGATCTAGAAACTAGGGCTCTGTCACTTGTATACATGAAGGTGTCATGGGAAATAGGGCTTGTTCAAACTGATGGCAAGAAAGCTGGGCATTGTGTTGCATGCCTATAATTCCAGCCCTCAGGAGGCCGAGGTAGGACGATTGCAAATTTGAAGCCAGCTTAGGCTCTATGTAGCCTATCTCAAGGAAAAAAAACAAATGCTTTCTTACAAATAGTTGTTTGTAAGCCTATCATATGCAACTCTTTTAAGCAAATCAGTAAAGACAGTATGCTTTGGTTCAGTTTTGAGACTGTGGGCTTTTTTCCTTCCTCTCTTCCTGAATGGCTTGCTTGACTTTATTTTGAAGAATATACTGCTTGCTTACTTTGCTTTTGCTTTCCCCTTTCCCTTTCGTTTCGTTTCGTTTCGTTTCGTTTCCTTTCCTTTCCTTCTCCTCTCTCTCTCTCTCTCTCTCTTTCTCTTTCTCTCTCTCTCTCTCTCTCTCTCTCTCTCTCTCTCTCTCTCTCTCTCTCTCTCTCTCTCTCTCTCTCTCTCTCTCTTTGAGGCCCACGTCCAGACCCAACACAAACATCAATCAAATTAAGTGAGCTAGATCTAAAATGATCTCCTGTGAGCTTCACAGCATAGTGTTTTATCAATAAATAGGAACAGACAAATGGACTGTTATTGCTTAATTCTAACAGACGTCCATCTCAGCTTAGGAAGGGAGCAGTTACCTGATTTGGCCCCCGCTTCTGGACACATTAGATGGAGCACAGTTAAATTAGGGCTTTCCATTAAAGGAACCTGCAGGGGCAACTGGCAGGCCATTGTTGGCCTTCTTAACTGCTTCCTTCCTTCCCACACACTGTATCAGCCCTGTTAACTGCATTTGCATTGAAATTCATTGGAAAGCTAAGATTGACAGCAGCAAAGTCAACTTGGAACAGAAAACTGCTTTTAAGATACTTCATTTAGGGGCTGGGAATGTGGCTTAGTGGTAGAGTGCTTGCCTAGCATTCATTAAGACCTGAGTTTGATTGCTCAGTACCACATAAACAGGAAGTGGCACTGTGGCTCAAGTAGTAGAGCAAAAGGAGCTCAGGGACAGTGCCCAGGCCCTGAGTTCAAGCCCCAGGACTTGGGAGTGGGCAGGGGAGGTGATGGGAAGATACTTCATTTGTCACTGGAAGAGAAGAAAAATATTTTGGGGGGGGCTTGACATGATATTATGTAAGACTGGAGTCTGCATACTTGATAGCAGCATTCAATTGTGTCGTGTGACCAAGTATGACTCTGAATAGCCTTGTAGGCACACGGTGTTTGCTTTGTAGGCATCAACAGGGCCTTGCAAACACGCTCTGGGTTTCTGTTCCCATGTTCTTTAACTGGTCAAATGGTGAGGGGAAGCTAGAGATCCTCATGAGGAGATCCTTCCTCCTGCAAAGTGTGGCTATGGCCTTCCAAACTCATCCATCCTCTGATCTGTGAGAATTATGAATCGATGCACGGGCTGATTCCTTTACATAAACACCAAGCCTCATATCTAGTTACTTAAGCTCTCTGCGTGATAACCAAGCTGTGAAATTGGGGCATGTAAACTGAGTCTTGTTTGGTGTTGCTTTCACAAGGAAGGGGTGGGTGGGCTGCACCGGAAGTCCAAGAGTTCTAGAACATGACCATGAATCGCAGAAAGCCGTCACAAGTCAGAACTAGCTTCCTTTCAGTTCTGCAGGCCTGGGCTTTGAATCAGGGCTGTATTTGTAATTCACCCCCTTTTTTCCTCTTAACTTCCCTTCATATTAGTGCAAATGTAGAGACACCCCACGAAGAGCATCCTTGGTCCTCAATCTGTCTCAGTGCCACCCAGCTTCCAGGTCACTGTTTCCCAAGTGGGTCCTTGGACCCCAGTTGCTCCCAGGCATACTATTTTTATAACAGTCTCAAAGTTGTCATTTGATGTTATTCACTCTGTTAATGTTTGCTTAAATTTATACTAGGTTAACACTTGTACCTTCTGGGGGTCCTTTATAAATTAAAAGAGAATAACTATCAATTCCCCATAGTACTTAATATGTAAGGAGCCCTGTAATATTTCATTGAGAGAACCCAAAGCTTGTCTTTTCTATTTTACTATCATTGTATATACTCTCTTCCCCCTCCCTGCTCTTTATTTATTTTTTACTGATACTAGGGCTTGAACTCAAGGCTTCATATGCTCACTCAGCCTTTTCCTTCTATGGCTAGTGCTCTACTACTTGAGCCACATCTCCAATCTCTACAGTCTAGCTTTTTTTGCTGGTTACTTGAAGATAGGAATCTTCTAGATTTTTCTGCCAGTAGCTAGCCACTGATGCCTGGGTATACTATATCCTTGTATATTCCATGACCTGTGTTTATCCTTCCTTCCTTCCCTCATTCTCTCCTTTTTTCCTCCCTCCTACCCTCCCTCCCTCTCTTCCTCCCTCCTTCCTTCCCTCCTTCCTTCTGTTCCTCCCTCCCTCCCTCCCTCCCTCCCTCCCTCCTCCCTCCTTCCCTCCCTTCCTTCTTTCCTTCCTTCTTTTCTCTCTCTCTAAGAAACATAATAACATACTTCTTACCATTTTCTTAGATCGCTGAATAGTTAAATGTTATTGAATGTTATGAATGTCATAGCATTCATAGCAGAGTCACTTTCACATTTTATATGTATGCTTCCAAATCATTAATAAAATTAATGGCCCTAAAGGCTGCAGGTCATGATTTGCATCTTCAGAGAGGATTGCCATTTCATGTGTTCAAATTATCCAAAGGCTCCATAATGGCTAATTGTAATCAACATAAATCAGTATTAGTGATTGAAAATTTCAGACTCCAGTGCTACAGTTCAGTGAGTTTTTCATGGTATAAGTTACTTGAAAACTTTCCTATTAATGAGAAAATAGAGCAGAATAAGAAAGTGCAGCAGCAGCCGGACACTAGGGCCACATGCCTGAAATCCTAGCTACTCAACAGGCTGAGAGATCTGCAGGATCCAAGCCAACCTAGAAAGAAAAGCCCATGAACCTCTCATGTCTAGTTAACTAGTAAAAATCAGGACTAGAGGTGTGGTTCAAATGGTAGAGTGCCAGCTAGGTAAATAGGCTGAGCAGGTGCAAGGCCCTGAGTTCAAACCCTAGTACTGGCAAAAACAACAACCACAAAAACGGACTGTAACTCAGAAAAGAATAAAAACCCAGTGTATAAAATGGTGTCACATTAGCACCTTGACTTCTGTACTCCCAGGCACCTCCAGAAGACAAGATGGTACCCGACACAGTGTAAACAGTGGGCAGATCCCTGTTCTGTTCTTTTGCTTAGGGAATAAGGACAAAAGACAATTTCTGTGTGCCGATACTGGGGACGGGCTCTTTCACTCAGTTTCTTGATCACTGAGCTGTGTCTCAGTCTCACGTTTTAGCTGCAGTCTTGAGGACTCTTCTGCCCTTTCCTGTGCTTTGCATGGCTGGCTCTTCCCTATCCTGTGGGTTTCAGTTTAAATGTCATTGCTGCAGCCAAGCTGCAGTGGACCACCTCGTCTTAGTCCCTGTCTGTTCTCCTTTCCCCCTGTCTTCCAGTCCCCTCATTGTCTCTTCCTGGCATTTGTTATAGTCTTCTATCATGCAGTTAGTTTCTGTCTTCACCAAGAATGCCAGCATCAGCTGCATGTACTGTATCTGACTACATACGGTGTCAGGTATAGAGTGTGCACTGAAGATTTTTAGCAGCTGATGGCACTTGTGTTAGATAGCTTTCTGTCACTGTGACAGAGGCCCTGAGACAAATCAACTTAAAAGAAGGAAAGGGTCAGGTGCCAGTGGCTCATGCCTGTAATCCTAGCGACTCGGGAGCCTGAGATCTGAGGATCACGGTTCAAAGCCAGTCCTGGCAGGAAAGTCCATGAGACTCTTATCTCCAGTCCACCAGAAAACTGGAAGTGGCCCTGTGGCCCAAGTGGTAGAGCACTTGCCTTGAGCTGAAGAACTCAGGGACAGTGCCCAGGCCCAGAGTACAAGCCCCCATGCTCAGAGTTTAACCCCCATGACCAACCTAAAAAAAAAAAAATAGAGGAAAGGTCGGCTGGGAATGTAGCTCAGTGGTAGAGTGCTTGTCTTGCATGCATGAAGCCCTGGGTTTGATTCCTCAGTACCACATACACAGAAAAAGCTAGAAGTGGCACTATGGCTCAAGCGGTAGAGTGCTAGTCTTGAGCAAAAGAAGCTCAAGGACAGTGACCAGGCCCTGAGTTCAGGCTCCAGGACTGGCAAAAATAAATAAGTAAATAAAGACAGACAGACATTAAAGGTCTACTTGGGGCTCATAGTTTCTGAGGTTCTTGTCTGCAGACACTTGGCTTAGAGCCTGTGGCCAAGTGGTTTCCTGGTGGGAGTGCACAGCAGGCAGAGGAAACCTGTTCACCTCTTAAAAGCTGGGATGCAGAAAGAGTGACAGGAAGGGGCCAGGGTACCTCATATCTTCATCAAGGGCATGCCCCCTGATCAAGCATCCTCTGTCTAGGCAACATCCTCATCTTAAAGAGTCTACTCCCTCCCAGTAGTGCCACAGGCTGCTACCAAGCCTATAATGTGAGAACCTCTGGGGGACACGTAGGATCTACCATAGCAGGAACACTATGGTTTTAGGGCAGCATTGCCTCAGAGAAAACCCATTTGTTTACTTCCAGGTCAATGTGTGGTTTTGTGAACTTCAGCAGCTTCTATTGTTGGTTTTTCTCTCCCTCTCTTTTTTTTTTTTCTTCTTTGAGACAGAGTTGTACTGTGTATGTCATTCAGACTGTCCTTGAATTGATCCTTCTGCCTCCTGAGTGCTGGGATTATAGGGGTAAATCACTGAGCTGGACTCTCAGAAGGCCACTACTTTTTCTTGGGGGGAGTGTGTGTGTGTGTGTGTGTGTGTGTGTGTGTGTGTGTGTGTGTGTGTGTGTCTGTGTGTGTGTCTGTGTGTGTGTGTGTGTGTGTGTCTGTGTGTGTGTCTGTGTCTGTGTGTCTGTGTCTGTGTGTCTGTGTGTCTGTGTGTCTGTGTGTGTGTGTACATGCACATATATACCATAAATGAGTCCTATGTGTAAGGGGTCAGTTGGAGAGAAGACTGCCCATCACTAAGTTACTAATCTTTCTGGAATCTTTTCAGAGTGAGGGATTAGGACAAATGTAGGTGAATAAAACTATATCGTTAATTGCTTTTCCTTTGTCTATCAGTAGTGCCAAAGTATTATGTTATAAATAAAAAATATTTGTTCAAGGTATGGATATATGGCCTAAATATTATTATTAACACGGTATCCATATGCTTCTTTAACTTATTTTGATGTGGCTGATGACTTGATTAATTCTTTCTTTTTTACTTTTAAGAAATGCTGGGGCTGCTATAATAGTTTTCCTGGCCCGTTCTCTGTATTTGAAGGGTATTGGTTTGTTTATTTAGGCAGTAGTGGGTTTTGAGCCCAGTGCCTCAACACTGAACCACACCTTGTTTTGTGTGTTTGATTCTTCGAATGTAGAATGGTATTCTCCCCTGTGAAAAATTTATAGTTCACTTCTTACCTTCTAGGCACATAGAGATGAAATCCAGCGCAAATTTGATGCCCTTCGTAACAGCTGCACTGTGAGTATCAAATAGTCAAAGTCAACTAAGATACCAGGAAACTAAAACAGCAAAAGAAAAGGGGCTATTTTCTTTATAGCATGAGTGGCTGGTGGGTTTTGTCATTGTTGTTGTTTGTTTTTGCTTTCATTTTGTCTTGTTTTGGTGGTACTGGGGTTTGAAATCAGGACCTCATTTTTCTAGGCAGGCACTCTACTACTTGAGCCATGGCCTCAGCCCTTTTTGCTTTAGATATTTTTCAAATAGAGCCTTACAGTTAATGTCTGGGCTGACCTGAACCTCCATCCTCCTATTTACAATGCCTGCAAAGCTGGGATAACAGGCATGCAGCAGTTTATAACTAGCTGAAATGGGGTCTTGTGAACTTTTTACCTGGATGGGCCTTGAATTCCAGTCTTCCTAGCCTCGATCTCCTGAGTAACTAGGAAGTCAAACATCAGCTCCCACACCTAGTGGCTGAGTTTTGATATGAACTGTAGCTTGAGGCAGATATTAGGGCCAAACTTATTTGTAAATTTTGGGTCTTAGATATTCATTTGATTTAGAAAATCAAAACCGTTCCCCAAAGCCTTGGTCAAAGACTCCAAATGTGATAGACAGGTGGGTTTTCAAAGCTTCTCTGGTCTGTGACTACTACTCAGAGGAAATGGAAATGTTAACTCCCTCACAGAAGGAATTTGCTCTCCTACTCTGCAATTTCAAAATCTCAGACCCTTTGGGCTATGTTCCATTTATTGAGAGATGCGAATTCTATTAGCAGATAAGCATCATTCAGAGGTTATATAATAAAGTCCATGGAAAAACAAAGGAGGGACTGAAATAGGTCCCTGCCAGAAGAGGGGGATGGTGTCCCAATTCATGCTTCCAGCTCTCTTTTTTTATTCAATCTTTTCATCAACTTATCTGATTAGTCCTATGTGATGGTGTCTTTGTGCTATTTGCATCTGTGAATTTTTAGAATTTCACGCACATATGCATGCACACACACAGCTGTTTAGCTACTATAACTGGGACATTCTTAATTTAGGTACAGAATGCACTTAATAAAGCACATAAATGCACTGATCTTAGTGCATGCAGGAAAACTTTTGCATATACAGACAGTGGTGCAACAAAATACAGATCCTAGAAGGTTCCAGTTCCTAGAAGGTTCTTACACAACTTCTTCTTTGGAGCCAGTTTCTGTTATTCTGACCTGTGATACGTTAATTTTGTCTAATTTTTTACTTCATATAAATGGAATTCAAAGAGTATATACACTTTGGGGCTAAGCATTTTCTTTTTTCATTTTTTCCTTTTTGTTTTTTAAGTTGTGAAGTTCTTCCTTATGGTTGTATTTGTCAACCATTTATTCTTTTTCATTACTGTGTAGTGAATCAAAACATATTGTAATCCGTTCTCTTGTTGATAGGCATTTGGATTGTTTCTGGGATGAATAAAGCCGCCAGGAAGCATTTGGTACAAGTCCTCTGGTGGCTGCAAACACTTCATTCTGGTGAACAGATACCCAAGAGTGGAATTGCTAGGTCAGGAGATATGCCACTTTTTGGCAGACAGGCTTTTGGCCTGTGTTTCCAGATCTGATATTGGATCTGAACAGGTCTGCTTTAGTATGTCATCAGATAGATTGCTCCCATCTCTTCTCCCTTCCTTCAAGAGCTGCTGGGGAAAATTCTGTTCCTGTACTCTTCTGCCTAGTTTTTTTTTTAAAGTTCCTTTCTTTGGTTTCTTATTTTTGTGTCAGATTTATTTGCTATCAAATACATACATGTTTAATAGCGATCACAGTGTAAAATACAGATAATTTTATCGCTGTGATTCTTCCCTCCTGCTCTTTTATTTTTGTGATAGTTAGTGTGTAGCACAGGTTGGCCTCTAACTTGAGATCTTCCTGCTTCAAGTCTTCATGTACTGGGATTATAGGTACGTAGCACCACACCTAGCCTGTGATTCTTTTCCTTGTACTAACGTTTCTTTAAACTTGTATTTTTTAAACAATGTGTTCACCTGTAATCTTGTTCCATTTATCTGAAGTTATCTTTTCTACTTTTTAAAGTTTTTGACGTATGAAAATGAAGAAATTCTTATAGTTTTATGGGCATATAATTGGTGTGTCATAAACTGATGAGCTATGACATATGTATACACCTAAGAAACCAAAACAATAGGAAAAAAGGAAAGAACATATCCATTACCCTTAAAAGTCCCATTGCTCTTTTGTAATTTTATTCATGCCCCTTTTATTTTTACTGGTACCAGAGCTTAAACTCAGGGTCTCACATGCTCACTTAGCTTTGTCTCTCATGGCTGCCACTCTACCACTTGAGCCACACCTCCAGTTCAGCACTTATGCTGGTTAAGTGGAGATCAAATCTCAGGGACTTTTTGCCTGATCTGGCTTTGAACTGTGATCCTTAGGTCTCAGCTTCCTGAGTAGTTAGGATTACCGGTGTGAGTCACTCGTGTCCACTATACCCTCCCCATTCCCCACATTAGCTATTTGATATATAGTCATTTTAATAACTGCTATTTGGATGCTGGGTGAGGAAAGAGAGGTAGCTTCTGTAGTTCCCATGTACATTCGAGTGCCAGAAACAGCAAGACTTATGAATCAGAGCCATAGAAATTGGTACCTCTGTGGTAGATTTCTTGCAATAATTAAATTATGTGATGCATTCAGAGGGCTCACACAGGATTTGGCTTATAGAAAGGACTAAGTAATTTTGGTTATTCTTATTATTTTTCTTTATCATACTGGGCTTTATAGCATAATCTTTTATCTGGAAAAATGCCTCTGTGACTTTTAAAAAGCCTAGAATCCACTGCTTTGGGACCTTTGGCCACCATAGTACAAGTACAGTGATAACTTTTGCAAGTTCAAGGCTGCTTTAAAATAATTTAGGGGAGGGTAATAGATGTTTCTTTCTTTTTTTTTTTTTACGTTTTTTATTGTAAAAATACTGTACAGAGGGGTTACAGTTACATGAAGGTGTTTCATTCTTTTCTGGCATGGTCCAATGACATTTCTCTTGGTCATTGGCAAGAACTGTCTGTAATCACTCAATTGCTAGGAGCACCCAGTTGGCAGTTTCCACAAAGCCAGAGAGCAATAAGAATTTTTTTTCCCTACCATTTCTATATTTCGAAGGGATTTATAAAAGGATTTGATTCAATCTGGCACCTAAAACCCTACCTAAGTCTGTTTTAGAGGGAGTTGGTGGGCAAGCATATGACACAGCTTTAATTATGAATCAATCTGTCAGCTATAAGATTAAAAATAAATAATATGCAAATCATTGCCTTCAGGAAAGAACTTAGGCATGAAAAATAGGATTCCATTCCTGAGTCTTGTTAGCCTGGTGCTTGTTGTTTGTTTTCTTCACCCCTGATGTGCTGCTGGACACCTTTCCTGGCCCCTCCCTCTCTTTAACTCATCATTCGATGAAAGGGGTCAACATTTATCTTCCAGCCCTGTGAGGTTTATGCCTTAGCCTTGAGAAGGAAAAGATAAAGCTCAAACAGAGATCTTGGGTACTTCCTTCTTCTTCTTCTTCTTCTTTTTTTGACACTGAGAGTAGATAATATATGTGTGTGTGTGTGTGTGTGTGTGTGTGTGTGTGTGTGTGTGTGTGTGTGTGTGTGTGTGTGTGTGTGTGTGTGTGTGTGTGTGTGTGTGTGTGTGTGTGTGTGTGTGTGTGTGTGTATATGTGTGTGTGTGTGTGTGTGTGTATGCCCTCCTTCCTCTCTTTTAGAATGGCTGACACTAAAATCTTTTATCTGCAAACACAGCCTGTAAGAAAAGCTGTGCTCACCCCTGAAGCTACTGCCCTTATGACTTTTGATATATATATATATATATATATATATATATATATATATATATATATATATTTTTTTTTTTTTTTTTTGGTAAAGATGGAATCATCCTTCAGATTTTTTTTTTAATACCCTCTGTCTTTGGGTCTTAAAGGTTAACTGACTCATAAAAGAATATACTCATGGGAATATACTCATGGCCACCATGTAGACCTAAGAAAGCTTCTCTGTTACAAAGACCCAGAAGACAAATCAAACAAAATATTGAGTTAAACACCTCCCTGTGTTAGAGGGTACACAGGGTGGGACCATGAGCACAGATGGTTGGATTTCAGTGCCGGGTTCAAATTCTAGCTTTGTCATCTAGTAGCTCATGCTCTTGGGGAATTACTTAGCCCAGGCTACCCCAATTTCCCCATCTATAAAACAACAAGCATGACTAATGCCTACTTTAATGAGCAGTTTTAGAGATTGCTTCTGCCTTTCATTGTAACCATGGAGACCATTAACTTACTCCTTACTGGGTTTAAAGTCAGTTTAGTATTTGCCAACTCAATATATGTGTGTATAGACATGTCTAACATGTAACCACAACTCCACAGCCATTTGAAGTAGGGTCACAAGGTGATACTTTGTGATTTGGGAACAGTGAGTTGAATTGTTTCCAATCCCTGCACAGCGCTTCTCAAAGACACACAGGCCTCAAGTAGACAAATAAGCAAACTAGAGGCAGTGACCAAATAAATGGAGAACCACCACATACCAGGAATAAAGTCAGAGATCCAAGACCCTTGAAAAATTGACAACAGGGAACAGAAGGGTTCTTCTCATGCAGTGCAGCCCTCTCTGGCTTTGAAATGTTTCCTGTTTACTCTTTTACAATCTAATTTTCCAAGAAAGAGAAGAGATAGCACAAGTGGCCTCATCATAATTTTTTAACTGAATTAATGAAAAGAAGTAGGTACCTAAAGGCTTAAATATAATTTTGAATGGCAGGTAAATTGCATAATCTTAGATGACTAGGTTTGCTGTAGTCTTGTCTGTTTCCAAGAAGTTTTAAAAATGGAGGCACCACCTCAGTCAGTATCCGTTTTTATTCTTTTTGTTGTTGTTGTTCTTTGTTTTTTTCTTTTTGTGCTAGACCAGGGGCTTAAACTCAGAGTCTGGGCTCTGTCCCTGAACTTTTGTGCTCAAGTCCAGCACTCTACTACTTGAGCCATAGCTCTAGTTCTGGCATTTTTTTGGTGTTTAATTGGAGCTAAGAGTCTCACGCACTTTCCTGTGAGGGCTGGCTTTGAACCCTAATCCTCAGTTCTCAGCCTCCTAGTAACTAGGATTATAGGCATGAACCACCAGCACCTGGCTGCAATTTTTTTTTCTTGATATTTCATGAAGAATGGGACCAAATGGTATATAAGAAAATTCAAAAGAACAAACAGAAGAATAGACATGCTATTCACTTCCCTGTCATACATGGAGAAATGAACACAGCCAACTTCAAGGTGGCTTCTTGGGGGTTCCAGAATCCATTGTATAGGTAGCTGTCTTGCCTCATTCTTACTGGTGTTTTTTGGTGGGAAACATAGAAGGAAGCACAGAAGTGAATGGGACATTCATTCAATTTAGTAGGAAGAGTATCTGAAGGAATGGCTTCACTCTGTTCCAGCTGGAAGACCTGTTGAACCAATGGGCACTGTTTGTTTATTGTCTTGGATTTTAGGAGATATAACCATGTCACTGAAAGGGTGACACAACTGGGTGCTAGTGACTCATTTCTGTAATCCTAGCTATTAAAGAGATGGAAATCTGAGGATCAAGTTTGAAGCAAGCTAAGCAGGGAAGTCCATAAGACTCAAAGTGGAACTGTTGCTCAAGTGGTAGAACACTAGCCTTGACCAAGAAAGCTAAGCAAAAGTGAGAGAAACTGAGTTCAAGCGCTAGTATGCACACACACACACACACACACACACACACACACACACACACACACACACGCACGCACACACGCACGCACGCATGACCTTAGTGCTTCACCTGAAAACCTGACCAGATAATTTTTTTATTCCCCTCTTGTAGGTCACAGCATATCTCAAAGCAGTACATTAGGAATGACTGTAGGTTTTGACTTGAAAAAGCAAATTACTGGACCACTTACTATGTTAAAAGGTTATCAGTTCAGTTAACAAAATGAAAAGCTGCATTTTCTGAGCCACAATGAACAAATGAGCTTAATTGATGTTCTCTATTTCCGTGTGTCTGGGAAGATTTTTATTTTAAATTGATAATCAGAGGGAGTTACAATAAGGAATTTGTCATGGAAACAATGGTAAGATCTCACAAGTTAAGTCTGTTCAAGGCTTGGAAATAGGAAGCAATTAATAACCGTAGGCTTAAAGGCATATTCCTTTTAATTTACTTCTTTTTGTTGCATAAAATTTAATTTATGGCCTGTGCACCTCATTCTGACTATTATTAGAAAATTGCCCTTAAACTTCTAAAGTATTTTTATATAAAAGCTCTCTGCAAGCTTCGATACTAAACCTTGGCGAAGAGAATAGAAAAGCTTAAACGCACTGAAACGGAAGTCATTCTGCCATTGAGCAGGGAAATAATTTAGTACAAGCAGATTAGATCTCTCAGTAAAATGGCAATTTCATGTATGCTGAGAGCCAACTGTATAGTGAAATCCATTATGGTGGTGCTATAATGCAGTTTTGTAGTTTCAGAATCATTCCTATTGTCCTTTAAGATTTGTTTTTCCTCTTTGTTACATGAAATTAAATTCATTGCTTGTGATTTTATTCAACTAACTCTTGGTGTCCTTCAATGTCAGTTTTTCTTGATAAAAGCTTCATTTTCTAAGAGTGTAACCATTTTCAATGACAGTCTCTTACAGATGGTGTCAAGGTCATTTTTATTTAATTAGGCAATTATGGAGCCAGACTTTCCTCTCTCCTAAGCTTGTGATACCGTCCCCAATATTAACTTGACCTCATTTGAACTTGTCCTTTGCATACAATCAAAATTTTCTCTACCCCCTCCCTCCTTTTTTTGTGTCAATGCCAGACCAGGGCTTAAATTCACAGTCTCACACTCTATGCTTTTTTAAAAACTCATGACTGGCATTCTACCACTTGAACCATGCCTCCAGGCCAGCTTTTTGCTGGTTAATTGCGGATGGAATCTTGAGGGCTAGCTTTGAACTGGGTACCTCCACATCTCACTCAGCTTCCTCAATAGCCAGTGCCTGGCTCTAGGACTTCTCTCTCCCTCTCCCTCTCCCTCTCCCTCTCCCTCTCCCTCTCCCTCTCTCTCTCTCTCTCTCTCTCTCTCTCTCTCTCTCTCTCTCTCTCTCTCTCTCTCTCTCTCTCTCTCTCTCTCTCTCTCTTTCTCTCCCCCCCTCCCTCCTCCTAAGGCATGCATCTTAGAACTGAATTGAAGTCAGGGTTTAGATCTGACTCCTATGTTAGACAGCTGCTCATTGTCATGTAGCTTGACGTTTCTAGAAACTGCCCCTTGCTCACAATGAACTTGTCTGATGTGTGGCTGGACTCTCTTCTCCCTCTAGGTAATCACAGACCTGGAAGAGCAGCTAAACCAGTTGACCGAAGATAATGCCGAACTCAACAACCAAAACTTCTACTTGTCCAAACAACTCGATGAGGCCTCCGGGGCCAATGATGAGATTGTACAGCTGCGAAGTGAAGTGGATCACCTGCGCCGGGAGATCACGGAGAGGGAAATGCAGCTCACCAGCCAGAAGCAAGTAAGGAGGGCACACAGGGTTGGAAAGGAAAGCTTATGTGCCTTCTGCAGAGACTTTAACCCTCATTGGTAAATGGGCTCCTTTTCAATCATCTCTTGTTGCCAAGACTTTGGGGTTTTGAAAACTATGTTTTGAGAAGTGTACAGTGTTCTTCTTCATTTGTTTTAAAATAACTAAGCATAATATTGAATGCTTTGGGAGTCTAGTGTGAACCACTTGATTTTAAAACTTGGTCCCTTTTCCTCCCTCCCATCCTCCTTCCCTCTTGGCTCTGGGTTTGCCTCTTAAGATGGCAGCACAAATGGCCTTTCGTCCATTCATTACATTGTCCTTCCCCCTTGAGCGGTAAGATGAAAAACAGGCTGTATTTTAGACTGTGTAGTTAGGAACTTGTGCTTTTCTGAAACTGATCCCCAAAAAGTAACCTCCAGGAAATCCTCGTTTGATACAAGGCACAACTGAGTGGTACTGATTTGCAGACGATGGAGGCTCTGAAGACCACGTGTACAATGCTGGAAGAACAGGTCATGGATCTGGAGGCCCTCAACGATGAGCTGCTGGAGAAAGAGCGCCAGTGGGAGGCCTGGAGGAGTGTCCTTGGTGACGAGAAGTCCCAGTTTGAGTGCCGGGTTCGAGAGTTACAGAGGATGCTGGACACTGAGAAGCAGAGCAGGTGGGATTTCCTGTTTGCAGAAGGCTAGGGGGCAGGTGACTGCCACTGGAGTTCCGTCAGAATGTTGAGCAGGTTGACCAGTGCTCCCAGTTGCCCTGGAGTAAAAAGTTTCCCAGGATGCCAATCTTTCAGGGTTAAGACCAGGAGATTCAGGTGGACCATGGTATATGGGTTGTCCTGGTGATATATCACTTGAATTCTGTGCAGGGGCTGATTTCCATTCACCTGGTAGTCAAGGTAAATATCTCAGTGCTTCCTTTGTATTTTATTTATCTGTTTATAAGGCAGTGCTGGGGATTTGGACTTTGGGGCCTGATGATAGGTAGGCAGGCATTCTACTACTTGAGTCATGCCTCCAGTGCTACAGTGCTTTCTTTGTAGAAACATGTCCATCAGGTTTATCATCGTGACCACGTGGCCATGTCACAGGACCATTGCCCTTTTAGTCCTATTGTCCTGTACTTGCCATGTTCTTCCTACTACTCCAAGCCTCCCCATCTGCAGCCCTGTGACATTTTGGACTGGGTAATTCTTTGTTGTGGAGGGCTGTGTTCTGCATTGTGGGATTTTGAGCATCACCCTTAATCTCTACTCATTAGGTGCCAGTAGCAATCCCCTTCTCCAATGGTCACAGTCCAGAGTGACCCTAGACATTGTCTGATGTCCTCTGAGGTAGGGCAAAGTTGCTTGTAATCCTAGCTACTCAAGAGGCTGAGATCTGAAGATCAAAAGTTCAAAGCCAGCCCCGGCAGCAAAGTCCAAGAGACTCTTATCTCCAGTTAACAACCAAAAAGCTGGAAGTGGAGGTGTAACTCAAGTCGTAAGTGTCAGCGTTGAGTTGAAAAAGCCAAGCGAGAACATAAGGCCCTGAGTTCAAGCCCCAGTAATGGCATTTAAAAAAAAAAAAAAGAAAAGAAAAAGAGAAAGAGAAAAAAGATTGGAGGTATAGGGTAAGAACCCTTAAAGTTGTAAGAGGAGCTGGTAGAAATAATGCTTTTCTGGATTTTATCAGCAAGTTTGCTGATATGAGGGGCTGTTGATTTAAGATGCTGGCTCTGCTTTTTCTCCATACCCTTGAGTTCTTCCCAGCTCATTGCAAGCTGTAGCCATGTTCCTTTCCTTCCTACCCACAATCAAACCCTCTTTGAGCTATTTCTTGGGTCCCTTAGAGAAAATTTTGTGGGTCAGATCTGACTTCCACATCAAGGAATAACCAGCCACACATGGAAATTGTAATTATGGACTGCACTTAGAAAGACTAACATTAGCCTACTTCCATTTCATGTCTGTTTTTGGAGTCATCGTGAAAGACCTTGGCTCCCCACTACACACATACACTTTTTTCTTTTTTAGTGTTGTGTGGAATACGGAGATGAATAAAATATAAAATTCTTAATTTTTGTTCTTATGAGACTAAGAGTCTAGTGGTGAAGATAAACCATGCAGTTAACTACTTATCCCCTAAAGTTGGTTGTGATACATGCTGGAAGCAAAACCCATCAATGCTTATGTGACAGGATGAGGAGACATTGCTTTTGAGCGAACTGGGGACACATTTATGGAGGTTATGTTTGAGTTTATTCTTGAAGGCTTGTGGGATTTAAGTTTATAGAGTAGGAAGTAGAGGTGGAGAAGGCACACAGGTCAACATGTAGAAGAGGGAAAAATGATACATATCTGGGGAAGGGAAGTGGCTTTTCCTGTTTGCTTTGATTTTGGTATATTTTCTTTTGTTTGCCAGTACTAGAGCTTGAATTGAAGGCCTCCAGCTCATGACCATCTCACTACTGGTACTCAAGCCATGTCTCTGGTTCTAGATTTTTGCTAGTTAATTGGGGACCTGAACTGGCTTCAAATCCTCAGATCTCCACTTCCTAAGTAGCTAGGACAATAGGTGTCAGCTACCAGTGCCTGCTGATTTTTGTATTAACTGGTGTTGTTTATATATACATTCACCAGAGTCACATTTCAGTTTGTTTTCCCGATGAGCAGCCAGAGCCCTTTCAGATGACTTAAAGACAGTGAATATTCGCCTGAATGGAGAGTGAGAGGGAGAGAGGGAGAGAGAGAGAGAGAGGGAGAGAGAGAGAGAGAGAGAGAGAGAGAGAGAGGAGAGAGAGAGAGCGCCTCATTTTGCATCCATGGGAATGTGTGACACCCTCCACATACTTTTATTCAGCCTGGTTGCATTTAGAAATGATTTCAGACTGAAGTACTCATCCAACTTTACTGCTTAAAGGCAATTTTACTCAGAGTCTGAACTGGGTCACATTTTTGCTCTGTAAGCTGTCAGAAAGGAAGATGTAATTTGAAGGTAAGACTCGGGGTTGGGCATCTGTCTGACGTCCAGCCTGTTTAATTGCTCATCAGGCATAGACATGGATGAGCCTCCGGCCTTCAGGCATGTGGTAGTGGGGCTTCTGAAAGCAGGCCTTGTGTTTTCCTGGCAGGGCAAGAGCTGATCAGCGCATCACTGAGTCTCGCCAGGTGGTGGAGTTGGCAGTGAAGGAGCACAAGGCTGAGATTCTTGCTCTGCAGCAGGCACTCAAAGAACAGAAGCTGAAAGCGGAGAGCCTCTCTGATAAGGTCAGCACCCATGCCTTCTGCCTTTTAAAAATACACGTTTCCATCTTTTAAAGGTATGCAGAAACTCACATGCAATCTGTGGCAAATGTATTTGGGTAGCTCATAGCATAGATAGGTATAGTGGGTGAGCATTATCATGGCTGGTCAGTAATGTTTTCAGTTCTATCTGTCTGTGCCCCAAAAGTCTAAATTTTTATCTGGATGAATATCTCTGTTGTCTTCAGCATCTTATTTCTACAAGTCTTTATGGATCTGATGCTGAGCATCATGGGAAAGCACATGGCAGTTGTGACTAACGCTAATTCTACTGAGGCAGTTGTTGGCATCTCAGCTTCCACCTGTTACAGACCAGGGATATAATTCTGTATTAGTTCATGTTCTGTCACTATAACAAAACACTTGGACAAGGTGATTTCTGCAGAACTGGGAGTTTATCTGGAGTTGGGCAGTCCAGGAACACAGGGCAGGCACCTGAGGAGTACCTTGATGCTGTGTCATAACATGGTGAGACAAAGTGTGTTTGCTCAAATGTCTCTTCTTATGAAGCCCCGAATGCCATCGTGGGGACCCCCATTCTTCTGACCTCATCTAAACCTAATCCGGAAGACTTCACCTCCATATACTATTAACATGTGAATTTAAGGAATTTAATTTCACACCAGAAATACATGTGTTCTGTCCATGAACCATCCCATGTTATAGTTTACAAAGTGATGTACTAGTGTTTTGGAGATATTATCTAATAGTCTCGAAAGAGATGTAGAACAGGTAACTTCCATGTTATAGGTGACATAAGTGAAGATCTGAGAAATGTTATACACATATAAAGTAGCAGTTTGAATTTTAATATGTCATGTAATTTTGTTATTGTGTGTTTACAAGAGGAATTGTTTAGTATCATTGTGGGAAATAGAGAAATCACAGAAGAGTAGAAGAAAAAAATTGACTAAAAACCCATTCCCTTCTTATGTGGCGAATTTATTTGTAGTTGTGCACATATGCGTAACACATATTTATAAACCTAGGTACTTACTATATCTATAGCTCTCTATTTTTTAAAAACATAATATAACTGGAGGCTTTCCCTGAGTTATTAAATATTTTTTGAACATGTAATTCTGAGAAAATAAAATTGTATGTAAGTACCTAATTTAAGCATTTGTCTTATAGTGGAAATTTGGGTTTCTTCCAATTTTTTTTTGCCATATAAATAATACTGTGATGAACATAAATCTTTTCAAACATCTGTGATTATTTCTTACTGGAAATTCATAGAGACAGAATTATAGGATTCAAGGCTACAGCTCATCCTTTAGAAACACTTGAGTTTTGAGATTGGCCTCATGTTTTTTTGTTTTGCTTTGGTTTTTTTTTTAACCATGAGGAGAGAACATTTGTTATTTGGAGATAAGTAAACTCTTATATGTTTAATGGGGAAAATTTTTTTCTTGTTGGTTCCTTTTTATGCAGAGAGGGGCGGGGTGAGTTGGGAGGCTGGTACTAGAGCTTAAACTCAGAACCTGGTGCACTTATTTAGCTTTTTGGCTCTACCACTTGAGCCACATTTGCTGCTTTTTGCTAGTTAGTTGGAAGTAAGTATGTCTTACCAGATCTCAGCTTCCTAAGTAGCTAGAGTTACAGGTGTCAGCCACCAGTGCCTGTTAGTTGACTATCCTTGAAGTATTCAGTAGCCAAGCCCTACATGGTTCCAGACATTTTGATACCATACTTGCTTGATGGGATTTGGGATAAATTTCTCTTTTTCATACTTCACTTATCAAGTGGTCATCTGACAAGCAATTGTGATAAGTGTACCTGTGTAGTTATAGGCATCCCCCTGCCCTCTTGACCTGATATAAAGATCCTTGAAAATCCTTGGCCAGCCTTTTTTTCTACTCACCATAATGCCATACATGTGGTAAGCACCCAGCAAATGGTTATTTAATTAAATTCAGTTAAAACATGTCGGAGGAACAGATTGTTGAGCACTCAGCCTTGTGACAGGCACACATTTGGCCAGTCCCATAGAGACTTCCTCTTCTCCTGAGGGAGGTTTAACTTGCAATGTGGACTTGCATTTTTTCCAAATGTGATGCTTATGTTCTGACCTTTTGAATTTGGTTATCATTCCTATGTGAAGGTTTATGGATGTTGAGAAAAAAAAATCCATACTAACACCGTCCCCTTCCCTCCCCCCAATCTCACATATGCACTTGTGGCATCATGGCCAATTTTTTCGAATGCTCAGCTCAATGACCTGGAGAAGAAGCATGCCATGCTAGAAATGAACGCCCGAAGCTTACAGCAGAAGCTCGAGACTGAACGAGAGCTCAAGCAAAGGCTTCTGGAAGAGGTGAGTGAAACCCACTTGGGAATTAGAGCCAGGTAGAGCTTGAACATGAAAATTTGGTCTGTTTAGGTGGTCAGATTTTGAAATTGAAAAGCAAAATCAGATGATCATAGAATACTTTCTGGAAGATATTTTTTTGTTGTTGTTGTTGTTTTGGTCCTTCATGAGGCTTGAACTCTGGGCTTGGGCGCTGTCCTTGCACTCTTCAGTTCAAGGAGAGCGCTCTACTGCATGAGCCACAGCGCCACTTCCGGTTTTCTAGTGGTTTATTGGAGATAAGAGTCTCAGGAACTTTCCTGCCCAGACTGGCTTTAAACCTTGACCCTCAGATCTCAGCCTCCTGAGGAGCTAGGATTATAGGCGTGAGCCACCGGCACCCGGCTTTCTGGAAGATATTTAACCCATGAAAATAATATGCCTTGAAAGGCAACGGGTCTCTCTGTCGTTTATATCCTCCATGGTGTTGAACAAAGTGTCAAGCTGGCAGTAAGGCTGTGTTGAAAAGAGGCTTATCAAGCACATGGCTGAATAGATATTGAGTTTAATTGTTGTTTGAAATTAATATTCAAAGTATATTAAGTTTTCATGCTGCTAGAACATTTATGCCAATTAGCTTCCTACATTGGTCTGAGATTTGATCAGATTTGCTGAGCACTCCATTTCATGAGGGCTTTTGAACATGTGCTCAATTCAATTAAAAAAATTATGCTCTGTGTTTGACATATAAAAAGTTCAAAGTGATCTCTGAATTACCCCCCCTCCATGTTATTTCATGTGTCTTTTCCCACAACTCTGGAAATTGCTAATTAAATTGATCCCATCCCCAACCTAAAACCCATACATTGAATTACAAATGCACTTCATGAAGCTATTTAATGAAAAGTTGAACTCCAAAGAGGGTTCTGTTTGAACTATCTAGTGAGCCTGGCAGTTCAGTTACCCAGAATTCCCTGTTATATTTATCCCACTCATAGATCCTAAGAAGCTCTGCAGATAGAAGTAACTGCCATGCTGTTAAGTTGGCAAAGTAGTGAACATATTGCAGGTGATTGTAAAAGTGTCTTATAAAATACTTTACAACATGAAGCTTAGGTGGGAGTCTGAGAAAGTTCTGGAGGTGGTTGTACAATAAAATCAACATTTTTTAATATCACTGAATTATACACTTACAAATGGTTAAGATGGCCTAGCATGCAGGAGGCCTTGGACTTGATTCTTAGAACCACACACACACACACACACACACACACACACACACACACACACACACACACACACACACACACACACACACACACACACACACACACACACACACACACACACACACACACACACACACACACACACACACACACACACACACACACACACACACACACACACACACACACAAAAGCAGGAGAGAAAAAAATTGTAAAAATGATTGATTTTATGTTATATGTTATTTGCCATGGTAAAAAAATGAATGAAAGTTTTGTGCACACAAACACATATGAATGAAATCCACCAAATTGCCCCAAGAACAACATTCAGATTGAGTCCTTTATCCAACATAGTTGAGTCAGAGTATTTTGGATTTCAGATTTTTATTTAGTTGAGAGATCTGCATGTGTAGAATGAGCCATCTCAGGGATAGAACCCACAACACAAAGTTCATTTATACTCCAGTATACAGCTTAGACTAAAAACACGTGCAAACTGAAAATAATTTTATACCTTTTCAGTGCATCTGCATTTTGACTGTGAGATCGGATATGGAATTTTTCTTTTTCTTTTGGCTCCAGTACTTGAATCCAAGGCCTGGGAACTGTTCTTTAACCTTTTTCACTCAAGGCTGGTGTCCTACCACTTGAACTACACCTCTACTTCCAGATTTCTGGTGGTTAATTGGAGATAAGACTTCTTTGCCGGGCTGGGAAGGTGGCTCAGTGGTAGAGTGCTTGCCTTGCATGCCTGAGGCCCTGGGTTCGATTCCCCAGCTCCACATATGCAAAAAGAAAAAAGCCGGAAGTGGCGCTGTAGCTCAAGTGGTAGAGCGCTAGCCTTGAGCTGAAGAGCTGAGGGACAGTGCCCAGGCCCAGAGTTCAGGCCCCACAACTGGACCCAAAAAAAAAAAAAAAAAAAGACTTCTTTGCCTAAGCTGGCATCAAACCACAATCTTCAGATCTTAGCATCCTTAGTAGCTTGGATTGCAGGTATGAGCCACCGGCACCCACTTGGGCATAGAATTTTGTACTCATGAGACACTCCAAAAGTTTTGAAGCATTTCAGATTTGGGAGTTTTGGATTACAGATTCTCAACCAGTAATTGAACTTTCCAAAGTACCATGTGGTCAAATGGAGAATGACAGCCTTCTATCTGGAATGAATAAGCAATGTTCCCACTTTGGGCACATGCTAGCAACAGAACAGAAATAATCAGTGCTGTTGCCCATTATTCTAGCAACAGAACAGAAATAATCCATGTTCCTGCTTGTCCTGGTCTCTCTCCCCCACCCAGGGGGTGCAGCTGGCCCTGATAGTTCACTAATTTGGTCCAAGGTTAAATGGTGAGTCAGTGCCCATGCCAGGAATAGAACACTAGGAGCCTGACTCAGTCCCCTTGTTCTCACTTCTAACCTACATAGGAACATTTCCAGCTTCCCAGTTTGTACCTCACAGATAGATATTTGAGCACAGACATCTGGTTGACAGAATTTGCAGACCGTTGAAAGTATGTGGTGTTTGAGATCCTTTGGTTATAGTGTACACTTGATAAACACCAACCCAGAGCTCAAATCTAAATGTCCTCAACATAGGTGCAGAGACTTTTATTTCGGCAGAACTGGCGTGTAAACACAGGGCCTGTGCTTGCTAGGCAAGTGCTTTACCCTTTGGGCCTAAACTTCTCAGAGTAGGAGAAACTGCTATGTTATCTAGTCCAAATTCCAACCATTCTTCTCTTTAGACCTGCCTCTGATAAACTTTACTAATGGGCCATTCTCCTAACTCAGTGCTCTGAGACCTGAAGTGGCCTTTGCAGCTCTTTTGACACCATACTTTAGAATCACTACTGGTCCACTGGAAGTAACACCAGAGGAAAAAAATATCCATTACTAATTTGTGTCAAATGCCTCCAGTCAAGGTAGAAAATCCCTTCCCCAATATTTCTCCCAAGCAGGCCTTGTTGAGCCACCAAATATTTACAGTGAATATGGATATCACAACCCATTGTTTTTTAGCAACTCTAATTCTTAGGAAGTTCTTTCTAATTTTGAGGTAGAATCTACAGCCTCTACCCATTGATTCTATTATATTGAAACCCATGAAATTGGAGAATAGTATGGGTAGAGTTAACCCAAACCAGAGATTTATATTGATTAATAAACAACCAAAAGTGCCTTGTTTAATGATCAGAATAAATAAGGGACAGGGAGGTAGCTCAGTGGTAGAGTACCTCCCTAGCATACATAAAGATCTAATCCCAGCACCGCAAAAATAAAACACAACAAACAAAAATCCCAAATAATACCTAATTAGCTCTTACTATATGCAAGATACCCGTGTACTTTATATGAATTAAATACTGTTCTTCCAACAATCCCGTGAGATAACTTATTTTTCTTATCTCTGTGAGTCAGATAACCAAATATCTCTCCCAGTTCAAATGACTTTTTTTTTTTTTTCCTAAGTGGAATCCCTCCCCACTCCCCCAAACTTGTCTGGCAAATCAAAGAGAATCTTTCAAAGTCCGTGTAGTCTGTATGTGGTCCAAGTGGGATATTTCCATTTCTCAACTGGACTCTAAATACATCTGCCAATTACCTGAATTTTTTTTTTTTTAATGCGGGTCCTAGGGCTTGAACTCAGGGCCAAGTTGCTGTCCCTGAGCTTCCCCTGTCACCTTCCCCCCCCCTCCCCAAAGCTAGCACTCTGCCACAGTGCCATTTCCAGCTTTTTTGGGGGGGGGGTGGTTAATTGGAGATTAGAGTGTCACAGATTTTTCTGCCTGGTAGGTCTTCAAACCATGATCCTCAGATCTCAGTCTCCTGAGTAGCTAGGTTTACAAGCATGAGCCACTGGAGCTTGGCTTTACCTGGGCTTTGTTAGGTAGTTTAATTATACCATTGACAGTTATTGACCTATTATATCTGATCTATTTCACAAAATTTAAAAAAATTATGATCTACATTTACTCTGTTGCTTAAAAAAAAAATCTGTCCTATTAAACTTCTTGTTGACTTTGCTTCATCCATCCTGCTCACTGGAATGGTTTCATGCACCAGGCATCGCCCAGCAACTTGGTGTACCTGCTTAGTTTCTTGTTGCGCGCGCACACACACACACACACACACACACACACACACACACACACACACACACACACACACACACACACACACACACACACACACACACACACACACACACACACACACACACACACACACACACACACACACACACACAGAGTGTTGGACAAGTTTAAACACATCAGTAGGACCCACCTCTCAGTCTAACAATGACTATGAACATGCCTTCATTTGTCTCCCAGAACAGCAGCTTAAATGACTTTGAAAAGCATTTCATCATGGTCTGATTCTCCTTGAAGGACTCATTGTCCTGAAGATCACCTCCATACCCTGCTCAGCTCTTCTTAGAGAGAGGCGAGAAGGGAGAGAGAGGAAGGCAGGCAGGAAGGTTATTTCATAGATGTAAATGTCACTCTTTCTTTTTATTATAGTAAATAACCAGCCTATTTCTTGGAAAGCCAATGGACAGTTGATGTGTTTATTCCAGAAAGATGTTTGGAGCCCAGCTGTCACCAAATAGATCCTTGTTCCTATCACTTGTTTGTCTGGTTCCTGACTACTAATTAATGTTATCTTAAAATAGTGGGAAGAAACTAAAGAGGATAATTTATGGAAGAAACCATCTTGTACTTGTGTATGCGTGTGCTGGGGGTGGGGAGCGATACCTCCTTTTCAGAGGGCATCTTAGCTGTTTTTTTTTTTTTTAATTTTTTTCTTAAGGGTTTGATTAAGTTCCAATTTATGCACCCGGGCCCAGTGATCTTTAGTATCTCTTGTTATAGATGAGTTGTTGGGAAGAGGCAGTGGGGAACATAAGGGGAACATTGAATTGGGTGGAAGGAAAAAAGAGGAATATAGGTAATGGAGCATACCAACATTCATTAAGCACCTACTGTCTGCTATGCACTGTGTTCAGTCTATCTTCCAGAAAGGCAGGGTATACCCAACCCTCAGATGAAGAGAATGAAGCTCTAAGAGGTAATCTGAGATGCCTGCCCAAGATCATATTTCTGCCAGGATTTAAACTAGGGCCTGGAAGATTCCAGAGTCCAGGTTCTTCTTCCAACACAATGTCCCAGGGAATCAGTTACCTCTTAAGAGAAAGAAGAAGAAATAGGAAGCAAAACACAGACAGAGAGAAGTGAATTAAGAGGAAGACTACCAGCAAATTCTGGTCATTTGAAAATTCCCTTAAGGATGTAAATCGTTCTTTCCTGGCTCTCTCTTTCTCTAAATCTCCAGGGAGTCTGAGGCAGTAGGAAAGAGATTGTTTGGGTCCCAGCCAGGATGGTTAGATGATAACCCAGTTTTTGGATGAAATCAAGCAGTATCCCGTTGAGATGGAACACATTTAGGAAAAGATACACACATTTTAGGAAAGTGAGCCATAAAACCAGTATCTCTATAGTCTGCCCTATTTTCTGGTTGACTTCCATTGTAAAAATTGCAAGAGATTTTCAGCACAAAACTACTTCCAGTACAAGTAACTGATTCCGCCGCCCCCCCCCCCCCCCAATTATTGCCAACTCCTGTGTTGAATCTGGATCTTGCTCTTCCTTTCTCCTCACATTGCAGGTATATGCCCTAGAATTGTGGCTTTCTGTTCCTGTGGGCAGTCGTGAGGTTCGGGGTGGTGTGATCCCTTCTGTGCACCCCACACTGCCTGTACAGTGATTTTTCCAAACAAACATTGAGATCCTAGGAGAGAAAAAAAAAAGGAACAAATGGAACTGAGTGGTCATAGCCATTGGGAAGTCAGACTTGTAGATCCTGTGGCTATGGCCATCCAAGTTTTCTTTGCAAATTCTGAGAAGGGAGGGGGGAGGCGCGCGCACGCACATGCGCGTGCAAGAGAGAGAGAGAGAGAGAGAGTTTGTTTACCTAAGGCTGGCACTCTACCATTTGAGCCATAGTTTTTGGTAGTTAATTGGAGATAAGAGCCTCACAGACTTTTCTGCCCATGCTGATTTCAAACTGCTAACCTTAAATCTCAGCCTCCTGAGTAGCTTGAATTACAGACATGAGCCACCAACCTGGCTACACTTCTGGATTTTTCTTTTCTTTTTTGCTGGTGAATTGGAAGATGAGAATTTTCCAATTTGCCTGTCCTTGCTGACTTTGAACAGAACCTCAGTCTTCAGATCTCAGCCTCTTTCTTTTTTTGGGTCGGTCGTGGGGCTTGAACTCTGTGCTTGGTTGCTGTGTCAGCTCTTCAGCTCAAGGCTAGTGCTCTACCACTTGAGCCACAGTGCCACTTCCAGTTTTCTGAGTGGTTTATTGGAGATAAGAGTCTCACAGACTTATCCCTGCCTGGGCTGGCTTTGAACCATGATCCTCAGATCTCAGCCTCCTGAGTAGCTAGGATTACAGGCGTGAGCCACCAGCGCCTGGCTCAAGATCTCAGCCTCTTGAGTAGCTAGGATTATAGATGTGAGCCACTCATAATGCCTGGCTCTCAAATTCTTTTTTAGCTGTGGTACATCTCATCTTAGCAGACAAATGGTAATTCTGGAAGGAGATGCTTTCAAAAGCGCAACTGGTATCATGCTGGACATGAGCTGGGAAGAGGACAAGTAGGGAGCCATGTGTGTTCTGTGAGGTATTAAACCTTTCTCTGGCTCTTCTCCCCACTTAGCAAGCCAAGTTACAGCAGCAGATGGACCTGCAGAAGAACCACATTTTCCGTCTGACTCAAGGCCTACAAGAAGCCCTTGATCGGGCTGACCTGCTGAAGACAGAAAGAAGTGATCTGGAATACCAGCTGGAAAACATTCAGGTGAGGAGTGGCAGGGGAAATCTGTTTTAAAAAAATGCAATGCTGTAAGTAAACACACTGGATGATATGCAAGTGATTTCAGATGAATTAACTGAAGTATAAAAGAGTCTATGGAGAGTTCAAATAGTATAATTCTTTAGAAGGACAAAGTTAAAGCTCAACAAAATAAGCACTGGGAAATGGGTACTTGCAAGGAGGTGGGAAAGGGAGGAGGGTGAGAGGAGAGTAGATGAATGAAGGGAGAAAGGGGAAGATGTAATGAAGAATTCATTGTATATGCCACAAAATTAAGAGAAATAAGAGGAGGAGTGTATCATGGGTGTGAAAATGTTGAAGGGGTGATACAGATCAAGATGCATTGTATGCACAAGCTCGTTTGTTAAATTGCAAAATAATTCAATACATATCCTACAAAATTAAGAAAAGTAAGGAAAGTAGTGGGTTGGGAGGGAGGGAGGAGAATGGACTGTATTCATAAACTGCTATGTTGAATGGCAGCTCCTTTGGACAACCACTTAATGATAATAACAAGTATATATATTTAAAAACCTGAATGAAGGGCTGGGGAAGTAGCTCAGTGATAGAGCATGTGCTTAGCATGAGCAACGTGCTCACCTTGTACCCTCTGCCTCCAAAACAATTGTGTTCAGAGGCAAGACATGATGGTAAGTATCTTCATGTTGTATAATGTTGTATGACACATTTTGTTACCCCAGCATTGGATCCTAAAATTAGTCATTGACTTTTTTTTTTTTGCTTTTTCATCTAACTTTTCATTTATCCTTTTTTTTAAAAAACCTTGTAATGAAATCAGGACAAAATATGTATTAGCCCAGTGCTGTTGGTGTTGAATTTCCTCTGCCTAGTAGCTTGAAACCTACTTTGTTTTAGCAGTACTGGGGTTGAACTCGGGGCCTTGTTCTTTCTAGTCAGATGCTCTACCATTGAGCTACACCTCTAGCATTTTTTGCTTGTTATTTTTTGAACAGAGTCTTATTTTTTTTTCCCCAGTCTGGCCTGGGCTGCCATTTGCCTTTTTATATTTCTTGTATAGCTGGGATGACAGGCACTTGCCATCAACCAATATGTCCAGTATTTGGCTGAGATAGGGTTTTACTAACTTTTTTCCATAGCTGGCCTCAAATCATGATCCCTCATGAATCATTGTTCCCATCCCCATCTGTGTGTGTGTGTGTGTGTGTGTGTGTGTGTATCTATCTTTATCTGTGTGTTACTGGGGATTGAACTCAGATCCTTGTGTATGCTAAGCAAGCACTCTACCACTGAGCTACAGCCCCAGCTTTTTTCTTAAACGTACCAAATTTAAAAGCCTTCTTCTGTCTAGACTCTGAGGTGTTTTTCCTCCCCCCATGAATTTTAGGTTCTCTATTCTCACGAAAAGGTGAAAATGGAAGGCACTATTTCTCAACAAACCAAACTCATTGATTTTCTCCAAGCCAAAATGGACCAACCTGCTAAAAAGAAAAAGGTGGGTCAACGTGTTTGACATAGGGCAATTGTTAGTTCAATTCCATCCATTATGAGTCAGCAGACATATTAATCAAAGGTATATAGAAGAAAAATTTGCATCTTTTTTTTGGGGGGTGGGTGGGAAAATAGGTATAGATGTAATTAGAATAGTCTTTATCAATGGGTGTCACTGATCACATCCAACAAATGGTTTATGCCATCAGAATCATCCTGCCTTTCTCTAAGGGAGTGATTTTTGTTTTTTCCTCCCACGAAGTGGTTAGGGCATGGTGGGAGTGGTGTACACAGAGAGAGGTTAATACACAAGTGATAGATGCTCGACTCCAAACAGGTTTGAAGGTCATATGTACTGGACTCTGACGGGATTGGCAGGTCATGTGTATAGGGCTTCCTAGAGACAGGCTTCCAAGAGACAAGTAGGGCATAGGCCAGAGACTCTTGTGTGTAGTTCTTAGGTCATCTGTGTGGGACTTGAGGATGGGCTTAGAATGATCTAGTCTCATTTAGTTATTTAGTTTAATTTCAAGACAGTCTTGTTGTGTAAGCCCAGGCTGGCTTGTAACTTACTGTGTAGCCTTGGCTTCCCTGGAACTCACTACCTTTCATCCTTAGCCTCCTGAGTTCTGGGATCACAGGTGTATACCTCATACCCTAGCTAGTCTAATGCCTTTAATTGGCTAACAAAGACCCAAGAAGTTGAAATGACCGGCCTAAGAGCTGATCCCTCCTCTCTGGTGCTGTACCATTCTGCTGCCACTGTTTCTATGGGAAAGGGTTTGAATACCCGGAATCCTTAGGAGAAAGGTGTAGAGGCTGGGGGGTGGGGAGAAGGGGGTGTCCCTGGTTGGTCCCCGTGATTCTGGTGCTCTCTGTCCTGTAAGGGGTGAGCACAGCATTTCACGGGTTGCCTCCTGCTGAGTATGGACCTCACGGAAGGATTTTCTTGCGTTTTGAGTGGCCGTATCTTATACTCACGATAATTTAATCTTCTTTATTTTAGCAGCGGACTGTTGTCTGGTCATGTCACTCAATGTTGTTGGGGTGTCCATTTCTTTTTCTTTCCATTTTTATTGTCATGCATTTTTTTCCCTTCCATGTCCATTCAATGTTTTCATTTTGTCTATTTTAGTAAGCTCCCTTATTTTGATTATCATTTTAAATTTTTTGTGTTGTATTTTTTTTCCCCTCCCCCAAACATCTTTCTCTGTGTCTTGTAACGAAGCACCATGAGACAAGTTCAAAGGCAAGAGTAACCTCTGAACCAGCCCTCCTGGCTCCATACTCCATCTCTCCTGGTTCCATTTTTTTGAGGGGGAAAGACTCTCGGGAAATGACTCTCCTGTCCTGGGAATGCTAAAGGAAGAGGTGGAGGCCGTTCAAGCATCTTTAAACCTCTTGGCGAAAACTTCCACCCTCCCCTCCCTCTCCCCCTCCCACACTTACATTTTTTTTCAGCTGTCAGGAACGGGCTGAGGCTCAGCCTCCCCCTTCCCCCCTTCACATGCCATTTTTACTAAACACACTTACAGTGAGTATGCGCCTGGCCTTGGTGGGTTGTTCCTCCCGAGTCAGCTTTCCTCTAGCTAGCGCACAGTGCCAGTTTCAAGGAGTTAGGAGATATCTCTGTTTCCATTGCTAGGGTTTATTTAGTCGACGGAAAGAGGACCCTGCTTTGCCCACACAGGTTCCTCTGCAGTACAATGAGCTGAAGCTGGCCCTGGAGAAGGAGAAAGCTCGCTGTGCAGAGCTAGAGGAAGCTCTTCAGAAGACCCGCATTGAGCTCCGGTCCGCCCGGGAGGAAGGTAGGGGCTCTGTTTCTGTCAAATGTTCTAAATCTATGATGGGCAAGATCAGATGGTTTGTTTTCAGTGAGGTTGGTCAAGACTAGTTCTGCAACTTGGTTACGGTCTATGCGCTTACAGTCCAAATCAGACAGATTTCTAGTCTCTGGGGTGGCCAAGGTGGTGTGGTGCATGGCCTTTTGGTCTTGGGGTAACTCGAAAGGCAACCTGGGGCAATCTGCTTGGTTTGGGCCCTTTTGGCAGTTCGGTTAACCGACAGGCGTTGTACTGGTGTCTCCGCAGCTGCCCACCGCAAAGCCACGGACCACCCACACCCGTCTACGCCAGCCACTGCAAGGCAGCAGATTGCCATGTCTGCCATTGTGCGGTCACCCGAGCATCAGCCCAGTGCCATGAGTCTGCTTGCCCCGCCCTCCAGTCGTAGGAAGGAGTCTTCAACTCCAGAGGGTATGTATTTGTCTTAACTCTGTTTCCTGTGGCTAGCTATGACAAAACTCTCTGAGACTGGGTGGCTAATAAGTTTATTTGGCTCCTGGTTCCAGAGGCTGGGAAGTCCATGTGTGTGTGTACACCAGCATCAGATGGGGCCTGGGACTGCATTTCAGCATGGCAAGGATGAGGAACAGAAGTGCCTAGCTCAGCTGTCCCTTCTTCATATG
Source organism: Dipodomys merriami (assembly GCF_024711535.1). Lineage (NCBI taxonomy): Eukaryota > Metazoa > Chordata > Mammalia > Rodentia > Heteromyidae > Dipodomys > Dipodomys merriami. Next base: position 1,826,565 of record NW_027203126.1, read on the forward strand.
AAAACATATCCTCCCCCTATGGGGGTGATGACCACATTTAGCTCTAATTAGTTCCCAGGGCCTTACCTTAAACTTACCTTAAGCTATCAACATGCCAATGTGGAGGTTATATTTTCAACACAGGAATTTGCAGAAGCTGGGTGCTGGTGGCTCTAATCAGAGCTACTCAGGAAGCTGAGATCTTAGGATCATGGTTTGAAGCCAGCCTGGACAGGAAAGTCCATGAGACTCTTATCTCCAATAAGTTAGAAAACAACAAAAAACAACAAAAACCAGAAGCGTTACTGTGGCTCAAAGTGGTAGAACATTAGCCTTGAGTGAAAAAGCTCAGGGACAGTGCCTAGGCTCTGAGTTCAAGCCCCATGACCGACTGAAAAGAAAAAACTTTTGCGGAACTCACTCAAACCATATCTGTGCTTAAGGGTTGGAGTCATCCAGACTTTGTTTTAAACTTTCTAATAAATGCAAGCTTTTGGCTAAAAAAAACAAACAAACATAGCAGGTAATTCTAAAGAAATAAGAGAGTAAGAAGTACAGTAAGCCTTCCTTCTGCATTCCTTACTCAGAGGTCAGCCATTTCAGTCTTCCAGTGATGGTTCATGCATGCAACCACATCTGTATTAATTCATGAGTGTTACATGAATCTAAGACTATGAGAATATTTTTCTTAGCCCTGTTTAAATATCATAGCATACTATGCTATATACTGCAAAAACCTTTCAAAGTTACCTTAGAACATTTCCTATTCATGTTTAGAATTCATGTTATGGTCCTATCTTCGCATACTGAAACAGGCCTTTGTCGGTGGGTACTGTGGTTGTATGTGGTTACAGTCTCTTATTGCACATAAATAACATCCTATACCACTGTGTGTTTCATGGCTGTGCCATAAATCCTTGGGGGAAATGGACCATTGGGTTAAAGGTTCTGTGCATGTCAAGTTTTGGTAGTATGTGCCACTGTATAGATGACTTCCACCAGGTTAAGGAGTTTTCTTTGTCGTCTCAAAAGTGCTCTGTCACCTAGACATGAAGTGAACTTTAAAAAGGCCATAGAAAGTGGCTGGAAAATAAGAGTGGAACTATGCTTGAGCATCACGGTGTCTTTATCCTGCCCTACTTCAGTTGTGAATCTTGATGGCATTTTATTGTGTCTGTTGGGAACCAGGTGGTGTTACATGGAGAACTTACCAGAATGGGATTCAGAGGTTTGCATCCTGAGCTTTCCTCTTTTCGAAGTTGCCTCTAATTAGCTAGGTCACCCAGGCTGCAGAGCCTGCTCCATGGTGGGAACAAAGGGATCGGCCCTTTTAATTTTAACAGACTTGAATCTAAAAGCAAAATCAGTACTTTGAGACTAAAAAAGTTAAGTTTTGGACAAAAGGCTAATCATGAAAAAAAAATGCCTTTAAAGAATTCTCCAGTTAGTTTTTACATGTAATAATGAGAAATTCCTTAATAATATAAATTTAAATTGGGTTCTGCCAAGCTCTTAGATATCCTATTTCATCTGGAAAGCAAAGACTTTGTGACTAAAATATTTAACACCTTATATATTTGCCTTCACACACATCCATGCCATCATGATAGTCTTCCCCTGGGAATGTGTTCTTAATTAAAAGCTAATTCCTAATAGCCAGGTGCTTTTGCTTTATTTTATTTTATTTTTTCAGTTGTGGGGCTTGAACTCAAGGCCTGGGCACTGTCCCTGAACCTCTTTGTACTCAAAGCTAGTGTTCTACCACTTGTGCCACAGTGCCACTTCTAGTTTTTGAGAAGTTAATTGGAGATAAGAGCCTCATGGGGACTTATCTGCCCAGGCTAGCTTTGACCCACGATCCTCAGATCTCAGCCTCCTGAGTAGCTAGGATTACAAGTGTGAGCCACCTGTCCCCAGCTGTTGGGGTTTTTAATTCATTCAGGATGTGAATCCCTAATCAGAGATGTGATTTGCAAATGCTTATGTTCCCATTCTCTGAGTTGTCTTCACTTAATTTTTTTTCCCCTCCAGAATTCAGCCGGCGTCTTAAGGAGCGCATGCACCACAACATTCCTCACCGATTTAATGTGGGACTGAACATGCGAGCCACCAAGTGTGCTGTGTGTCTGGACACTGTGCATTTTGGACGCCAGGCATCCAAATGTCTTGGTAAGAGTTGTGGTCACACATCTGTGGTGGGCACCTGCATACCTCCGTCTGAAAAAAATCCATCAGGGAAGTGTACATTTGTTTGTTTGCTTTTTGGTTGGTTGTGGGGCTTGAATTCAGGGCCTGGATGCTGTCTCTGAGCTTCTTTTGCTCAAGGCTAGTGCTCTACCACTTTGAGCTACAGCACTACTTCTGGTTTTCTAGAAATAAGAGTCTCGTGGACTTCCTTTCTTGGGCTGGCTTTGAGCTGTGATCCTCAGATGTCAGCCACCTGAGTAGCTAGTATTTACAGGCATAAGCCACCAGTACCCAACTATTTTTTTTTCCCTAGTCTTGGGGCTTGAACAGACAGGATTGAAGCCAGGAAAACTGAATCTAGTGTGTGGCTCTCTTGAGTCCTCTTTTCCCTGGAGCCTGGTACTCAGGACAGCAGAGTGGTTGCCTGGAGGCCCAGCCTCACTGACAGGAGCCTGGCTGGGGATAGAGGAGACCTGGGTTTGGCAGGCAGAGGAAGGGAGCTATCCAAGCTCAGTTGGGCTTGTTTTCATTCCCCTAGAATGTCAGGTGATGTGTCATCCCAAGTGCTCCACCTGCTTGCCAGCCACCTGCGGCCTGCCTGCCGAGTACGCCACGCACTTCACTGAGGCCTTCTGCCGGGACAAAATGAACTCCCCAGGCCTCCAGAGCAAGGAGCCTAGTGGCAGCCTGCACCTTGAGGGGTGGATGAAAGTGCCCAGGTACTAATACAGGGTCGTGTGTGCTCGGGCAAGTGCTGCCTCAGACCCTGTCCATTCCTTGATGGTTTCTAGAAAAGTGTGTGTGTGTGTGTGTGTGTGTGTGTGTGTGTGTGTGTGTGTGTGTGTGTGTGTGTGTGTGTGTGTGTGTGTGTGTGTGTGTGTGTGTGTGTGTGTGTGTGTGTGTGTGTGTGTGTGTGTGTGTGTGTGTGTGTGTGTGTGTGTGTGTGTGTGTTGATAGTGGGGCTTGGACTCAGGGCCAAGCTCTGTCCCTGAGCTCAAGGATACTGCTCTACCGCTTTGAGCCATAGCACCACTTTTGGTTTTCTGGTGGCTGATGGAGATAAGAGTCTCATGGACTTTCCTGTCCAGGCTGATTTTAAACCATGATCCTCAGATCCAGGCCTCATTAACAGCTAGGATCACAAGCCTGAGCCACCAGTACCTGGCTGAAGAAATAACTTTTTGAGGTTCACTAACCCTCTCACCCCCAACTGCAGTCTGACTCAGTTTCTGAGTCCAGGCATTTCCCTGGGCTTCTTTCTTTTTTCTAGGAATAACAAACGAGGACAGCAAGGCTGGGACAGGAAGTACATTGTCCTGGAAGGATCCAAAGTTCTCATTTATGACAATGAAGCCCGAGAAGGTAAATTAATAATTCAGGGGGGGAATTTCATTGCACGTGCGGCTTCACCCGAGACTCCCAGTGTTGGCCTTGGAAGGCTTCGTTTTCTGTTTTGTTTTTGGTTATTGATTGATTTTTTTTGTTTTGGACTGCCTCGCGAGCCTTCTGCGCTTTCCCATTTTGCAAGTTAAAAAGCCAGATGACTTCTCTAAAGGTTATTGGTGCGATACTCACATCTATAGGTCTTCCCCCCGAAGGACCCGCAGGGTGCCGTCCCGAAGATTCCACCTGCTAATACACCTTCAGAGAACTTCCGCCTCAGCCAACTAACCCATAAATCCGCATCGTCATCAGAAATTTGACGGTGCCTCTCATCTGACACACTTTATTTTTTTTATCTTCCCTCTCTGCCTCCTCTGCACACCTTTCCCCCACCCTTGTCCTCGTGCACCTTCCTACACGCGTACCCTGTCTCTCTCCCTCCTTCTCTTCTCTTCTCTTCTCTTCTCTTCTCTTCTCTTCTCTTCTCTTCTCTTCTCTTCTCTTCTCTTCTCTTCTCTTTTCTCTTCTCTCTCCCCTTGTTCTTCTTGTTCCCGTTCTTTTGTTTTTCTTTCTGCCTTTCCTCTTTGTACCAAGCTGGACAGAGGCCGGTGGAAGAATTTGAGCTGTGCCTTCCCGACGGGGACGTATCTATTCATGGTGCCGTTGGTGCTTCTGAACTCGCAAACACAGCCAAAGCAGGTGAGGTAGAGCCGGAGGATCCCCATTGTGGAGGTGGGCTGGGTGTGGCAGATCAGGAAGGGGACACGGAGGGTTGGCTTTGCGGAGGAGGCCCACCTTCCTCTGCTCTGCGGCTTAGCTGTCCCTGGAATATGAAGACTCTAGCAGGGTCTCTCCTATCTCAGGGCCATCTGTGCCAGTAGATTGGAGGCAATGCACACCCCCAATCCCATACTTTCTGAAATCTCCTAGATGTCCCATACATACTGAAGATGGAGTCTCACCCACATACCACCTGCTGGCCAGGGAGATCCCTCTACCTGCTGGCTCCCAGCTTTCCTGACAAACAGCGCTGGGTTGCCGCCTTAGAATCAGTGGTCGCAGGTGGGCGAGTTTCAAGAGAAAAAGCAGAAGCTGATGCTGTGAGTATAAACCTGGAGCCCTAGAGCTTGCTTTGTTGAGTGGGTTGACCTTGGGTAACCGATCCCAACACTGGTGATGCCATTAGCTGGCTCAGTTTCCCTCTCTCTGAGGGGCAATGGCTGCAGACTGGCCTGGTCAGTTAGTGGTGGAGTTGAAGGCACAGACTCCAAGGCCACAGTGGGGCGGCAGCAGTCAGCTCAGGAGCGGCACGGTGAGCCATGCCAGTGTGCTTATGGTCCTGCCTCCTGTTTACTCTGGTTCATTCGTTTGATTGGAAGGCTTGCATTGTAAGCCACAGGGCTGCACAATAGTTTCCCAACAACCACGTCCACTTCAGGAGGGTTTTCAAAACCTTCCTGGCTGCTTGTGCAGTACAGTTATTCACCCTTCTGTAGGCAGGTTTGGAATCCTCCTTTTCCATAAGATGTGAGAAGTGTAGGTGCCTTGATTGACATCACTCCCCCTAAAACATTCTAAGATGCAAACATCACTTGTCTCTCATTGGCGTTTGCCCCACCAAAGACCAGATACTTAGCTTCTAATAAATGCTTCAAATCTTAGCAATGGGGGAATTCTTCACCGTGGGCATCCAGAAAAGAGCTTTTGCTGGTTTGTTTGGGTGAACTGTGTGAGCCTTTGACTGAAATCCACATTAATATGTGCACAATAGGCCCGTGGCTGTACTTGCTACAAGCTTCTGCCTGCATGGGTTCAGGTAAAGAGAGCCCAGGGCTTGTTTGCTGCTGATGCTGTGCTTTGCACCTTTGCTGCAGCTTAGTGGGGAAGAACCTTCCATGTGGCTTATTAATCTATTGCAGGTGACATCTCTGTAGTTTCAGCTTATTTCCTATCATAGAAGAACTTCCTGTGCCCGGGACATTCAGTGCCTTCTGCCTCCAAGTTGTAACTCGTCTCATTAGAACCTGTCCCAGAGATACCAGTTAATACCATGTCTTACTTTGCAGCCTCTTGGAGCCAGAGATTTCGGATATGGCTCAATGGTAGAGTGCTTGCCTAGCATATGTGAGGCTCTGGGTTCAGTCCCCAGCACTGCCAAAAAACCAAAATGGGTTGGGGTGGTGGTGGTGTGCAGAGGTGCAATCTAAGAGCAGATGTGTGTTTCTGACCTTCACTTTAAATTTCTTATTGTTTCTCTGGATGGGTTGATTATGAACAGATGAATCTATGTCGTCATTATTTTCTTTTTCTTTTGCATATGGAAAGAAATTGCTTGGAAACTCCCTGCTGAAACTGGAAGGGGATGACCGCCTAGACATGAACTGCACCCTGCCCTTCAGTGACCAGGTAATGTGTCCCGTCAGCTGGCAGGGGGTTCGAGCCTCTCATATTAAGAAAGAGAGGGTTGAGAAGGCTTTGTTGCTTCTGCTCTGGGATGGTCCTGAAGACCTTCCTGTGCTTATGTTCTGTCTCTGGAATTCTTCTACCTTCACAGGTGGTGCTTGTGGGCACCGAGGAAGGGCTGTATGCACTGAATGTCTTGAAAAACTCCTTAACCCACGTCCCAGGAATTGGAGCCGTCTTCCAAATTTACATCATCAAGGACCTGGAGAAGCTACTCATGATAGCAGGTCTGAGGTCCAGGACGCCTTTGGTCTTTTAGTTTAGTCTGGAAGGAAACAGTTTGAGGGCTGTATTTCGTGCTGGTGATAGTCGAAGGCTGGCCCTCCTGGCAGCCATTGGCTCAGTGGTGGTTCTTTGCTCTGTGTGTCTATTGATTCCAAGCCTCTCTCTACATTTGCTTTCCTCGTAGCATCCAATCTAGCCTAGCCTTACAGCCCCAAGGAGTAACTCATCATTTTCCCAAGTGGAGGAGGTTGTATTAGTCCACTTTCCTCTCTAGAATGAAATACCAGAGGCAAGCTACTAATGATGAAGAAAAGTGTATTTGGCTCACAGTTCTGGAGGTTCAAAGTGCAGAGGGCACAGCCGGCTGGGTGAGAGCCACCTGGTGGCTTCATCACCATGTAAATAGAACGTCCAGGAATGTGGGCAGGAGCAAGCAGATCACATCTCCATTCAGGATGGCTAGGTGGATTGCTGGGTGGATGGCCAGGTGGGACTGGGGATTTCTCCCTTTAACTCTCGGCAACCATCTTCTGAGAATGCATCACCCTGTGATCTATGAACTCTGTACTTGGCCCTGCCTCTCAAAGACTCCACAGGGTCTTCCAAAAGGACCACCCTGGGGACCATTTCCCAACCATGTCTAACCACAGGAAGGGACAGGCCTCAAAGACTCATTGAAGTCCAGCCCTTTGTTCTGATTTCATCTGTACCACGATACATCATGCCCCACGAGCGCTTCCCCATGACATGTGATCTCTCTTAGTCTAGGACCTCTCTTAGACCTTTCGTCCAGATTCACCACTCACTAATACTTTACGGGGTTTTTTCTCTCTCTTCCTCCTCCTCCCCCCCCCCCCCCCATGACTTATTTGAGTTAATTTTAGGAATGTTCTTCAGCATTTCAACCCAAGAGTAAGGGCATTCTTTTACATGAATATGACACAATCTGCTTTTCTCTTCTTTGGCAGTACTTTTTTTTTTTTTTTCCTTTTAAGAGCAACCAATAATTTGTCACCTCAGTATTTAAGACATCTGTTAGTTAGACTATGTTTCAGGCATGGCTGGATTCAGTGACTGAAATAATAGGATCAGGAGGTATCTTTTCTCAATCACTCAGCTCTTTGCTTCCTCTTCTCTCCCACTTCTCCCTCTTTCCCTCCTCCCCTGATTGTGTTTAAGAGAAGTTTAAAAATTTTTATCTTTAAGAGCTTTTATTTTTTAAATTATTTTAAAGTACTTGGACAAAGGAATTGCCATGTAACAAGGCAGTTTACAAATGCGATGTGTTTTGATCAACATTGGTGCGTCTTGATCAATATCATCTTCCATCGTTCTCTCCACCTCTACCAACCTTACTCATCCCCTCAAATTATAGAGCAGTTTTACATACACAGCAAACCGAGAGGAAGGTCTGGAGATTTCCCCTCCACCCCGCCCTCCACATTGCACATGGCCTTTGCACTGTCAGCATGCCCATCCAGCGGTGCATTTGTTACTATCTGTGGACTTCACTGACACATCATTATCTCACGAAGTCCATAGCTTACGCTACGTCTACTCTCATAAATTGTATGGGTTCTGACCAATGTATGGTGATGTGTGTCATATTGTAACATAGAGAATAATTTCATATGGTACAGTGTTTGCATTCAGGAGCTTTAACCCTTGTTCTGATGTAATTATCTGCTATTTTATCTCTTGTCAGATTTTACCTGTGACTCCAGTAATGCTTTGTTATAGTGCCCCTCCCCCCAGTTCATGATCTAGGCCTAAGAGTAATTGCATTTAAACATATATTGCAAGCATTCTTTAATATGGAATGGTTCCATCCTTTTCTTCCTTTACATCACATATTTGCATAATTCAGGCCTGTTGCTTTATAGCATGTATCCTCATTTTTTTTGTTCCTGTGCCTAGGAGCATATTTGAAAGTTCAGCTCACATTCTCCAATTTTATAGCTGCAGGTTCTTTCTCCCAGAATCTTGACTAAAAGTCCAACTCTCCTTCTCCTTTTTCTTTTCCTCCTCTTCCTCTTCCTCCTCCTCTTCCTTCTTCCTTCTCCTTCTTTTCCTTCTTCCTTCTTCATGTGTGTGTTTTAATTGATTGTTTTATTGGGGGGTGCTGGTTCCTGGACTTGAACTCAGGGGCATGTGCTCAGCTTTTTCCCTAAGGGCTGGCACTCTACCACTTGAGCCACACCTCCAGTCTGGCATTTTGCTAGTGAATTGGAGCTATAGTATCCTGTCTGTGCTGGCTTTGAATTGTGAGCTTTAGCTCTCAGCCTCCTGAGTAGCTAGGATTAGTAGACAGGAGGCGATTATTCTCCATCTTTCTTTTTTCCTCTACCCTTGCTCTCATTCCCCTCAACAGGCGCATAGCTAGAATCACATTCTATGTATGTATGTATGTATGTATGTATGTATGTATGTATGTATGCATGCATGTGCATCATGCATGTGTGTGTATACTTCCTTTGCCCATGAATATGCATGTCCTTTAAATCAAGCATCCACAAATGAGTTTAAAAGGTCAAAAAAAATGTTTAAATCTTAGATCTAAAGCACAGGCCTAAAATATGCTCACAGATTGAACATCCCTAAGTAGAAAACACAGAATGATCCAAAACCTAAACCTTTTTGAATGCCCACGTGAAGCCACAGGTGGACCTTTCCACACCTGCCCTCATGTGCTGGAGCACAGTTCAAACCACAGGTGTGCTAAACATACTGATAAAATTACCTTTGGGCTAGGTGAATAACACTAGGAAGTATCTACACTGCACAAATGCATTTTGGTGCCTAGACTTGGATTTCATCCCACACTACCTCATTTATGTAGACACAAAAATTCCAAAACCTGAAAGTAAAGCCCTCGTAGTCCCACACACTGGGGATGGGGGACGCTCAGCGTGCTGTAGGGGGATAGTGAGGGATTCTGTCTGTCCCGTGGCTCCATGGCTCTCTCTGTGACCCTGCGTGGCCCCCAGGTGAAGAGCGAGCCCTGTGTCTGGTGGACGTGAAGAAGGTAAAGCAGTCCCTAGCGCAGTCGCACCTTCCTGCCCAGCCCGACATCTCGCCCAATGTGTTCGAAGCTGTCAAGGGCTGCCACTTGTTTGGTGCAGGCAAGGTAAGTTCTCCTCTGGCCTCTGCTGGTGGAATGTTCTTGAAAGTTGCACAGCCCCTCCTCCCTTGTCGAACTTACTGATTTAACCTTGAAAACTTGGTGTTATGAGACTAGCTTAAATTTCTTCTTCTGGGTGCCAGTGGCTCACGCCTGAAATCCTAGCTACTTAGGAGGCTGAGATCTGAGGATCACAGTTCAAAGCCAGCCCCAGCAAAAAGTCCCTATGAGACCCTTATCTCCAATTAACCATTCAAGAACTGGAAGTGGTGCTTTGGATCAATTGGAAGAGCTCTAGCTTTGAGCAGGAAGAGGCTCACAACACTCAGACCTTGAGTTCAAGCCTCACAACCAACAAAAAAAAAATTTCTTCTCTTTCCTTCTTTCCTTCTTTCCTTCTTTCCTTCCTTCCTTTCCTCCTTTCCTCCTTTCTTTCCTTCCTTCCTTCCTTCCTTCCTTCCTTCCTTCCTTCCTTCCTTCCTTCCTTCCTTCCTTCCTTCCTTCCTTTCTTCCTTCCTTCCTTCTTTCTTCTTTTTCTTTCTCCTCCTTTCTTCTCCTCCTCCTTTTTCTTTTTCTTTTGCTGGCACTTGGGTCTTGAATTCAGGGCCTTTCATTTACTGAACTGGCCCTCTTGAGTCATGCCTCCAGTTACACTTTTTGCTCATTATTTTGGAGATGGAGTCTCTCACACATTGTCATACTCCAAGTCTCAGTCTCCTGGGTAGCCTGGATTACAGGCATGAGCCACACACAGGTGATTCTGCCTTTCTGGGGACATTTGGTAATGTCTAGAGACATTCAGATTATCCAACTGAAGGTGTTGCTGGCCTTTAGTGAGACATGGCCACAATGCTGCCTATCCCCCTGTAATGCTCTGTCCCTCAGCACAAAGAACCATGTAGTCTGTCAGACATCAGGAGTGCCAAGGTTGAGAGAATCCACTCTGAGTCACTAAGGATTACCCTGGTGACCCTCTTATGGGGCCTGAACTCTGGGCCTGGGCACTGTCCTCAGCTTTTCAGCTCAAGGCAAGCGCTCTACCACTTGAGCCACAATGCCACTTCCGGCTTTTTCTGCTTATGTGGTGCTGAGGAATCAAACCCAGGGCCTCATGCATGAAAAGCAAACACTTTACCACTGAGCCACCTTCCCAGCCCTCTCTTATCTTTCTTTTCCCTCATGCCTTTCAGATTGAGAATGGGCTCTGCATCTGTGCAGCCATGCCCAGCAAAGTCGTCATCCTCCGCTACAACGAAAACCTCAGCAAGTACTGCATTCGGAAGGTGTGTCGTGGTCTGGGCCATTCTGCTCTCCCAGGAAGGGGAGCCAGTGTGTGAAGCATCTCCGGGACCCCCTCCCCTCTGCCGTCCTTCAGCCTGGGGTGACCTCCCTAGCTCTACAGAGCCCAGAGCTGTTAGAGATCCTAGCAGCTGCTCTTGGTTCACTTCTGTTTGGGAATGGCCTCTCCATCCAGCCAAGGAATTCAGCCTTTTGTGGTCCTTATAGGGATCATGAGCTAGTATCTTCTCAGCACCCAGAGGATTTCTGTGAAGGGACAAGCCAGTGCTGCCTCTGTTTGACTTGTGATTAGGAGGTTGGGTCTCCCAAGAGCAGAGTGTTCGGTGAGGGTTGTCTGCAAGGCAGACGAGGTATGCTCAGTCCTTGGAATTTTTCTTGCTTTCAGAGAAGGTGTCTGCTGTCCCCAGATATCGGCCATCATTAGCCTGGTTTATTTCAGAGGTTTTTATGGATTGTCCCAAAAGTGAAAGGAGGAAATGAATGATGCATAGTGGCTAAGTACAGAAAAAGTCTGCTTCTGGGAAGGAAGTTGTTAGCCTAGTTTGGGTGTTATTGAATACCCAGTGGGGAAGCAGTAGCTGACCTGCCCGCTCTTCATAATTCTTCCCCAATCCTTAGGAATGACAAAATTGAGGCCTTAGTTTGATTTTCCTGATCTTTTCACTTCATACGACCTCAGAATTTCCCCCTCCTGGCAAGTGACTGATACATATTCAGTGCTGCTGCTGCTGCTGATTAAAGTTTGAACTGTTTGCTTCTGGAAAAGTCCAGAAACCATTGTATCTTTATGATGCCCGAGTAGCAGCTCGGAATAAGCCTGCCTGTGGGGTTGTTGTGTTTTGTTTGATGGCATTAGGATTGGCCCACAAGCGGGTACAAATAATTAGGAAGTAATTAAGACAGGAATGCAATAATGATGATGCCGATAATTGTGTAATAGAGTTCAAATTAGAAACTTAGACGCTATCAGGAAATATACTAAAGCCATGCATTCCAAAGCACCAATAAGTTGGTATATTTTTTCATGGTGTCTCCCTCCCTGATAAAAATGCATTAAGTTCTGCCTTTTGGCTGAATTGGTGTTTCTTAACCCTTTTTGGATATAGTTTTGCCTTGTTTCCTAAAAGTCTGGGGTTGTGTGAAACAACATAATAGGGTAGCAGACAGGTCACCTGAGAGGTCACCTGGGAGGTCATCCCGAGAGGTCATCTTTTTTGTTTGTGTGTTGGTCGTGGGGCTTGATATCTGGGCTTGGGCACTGTCCCTGAGCTCTTCACCTCAAGGCTTTACCACTTGATACAGCACCACTTCTGGCTTTCTGGTGGTTAATTGGAGATCAGAATCTCACAGATTTTCCTGCCCAGGCTGGCTTTGAACCATGATCCTTAGATCTCAGCCTCCTGAGTATCTAGGATTACAGGCATGAGCCACCAGCGCCTGGCCTGGGAGGTCATCATTAGAGGCAGGAGCGGGTCTGCTGGTGACTATCTGCCAGGCTCGTTGAGATGCTTGGGGCTAGGACTAGGACAGCAGTGGGAATGGTGCATCCATGTCACCTCTCACGTCCTCTCCTCTTCTTCATCCTCAGGAGATAGAGACCTCCGAGCCCTGCAGCTGTATCCACTTCACCAATTACAGTATCCTCATTGGAACCAACAAGTTCTACGAAATCGACATGAAGCAGTACACACTCGAGGGTAGGGCAGGGGTCCTCCTCCCACCCCCTGTCAGGCTTGGGGCTGCTTGGAAGGCATTTCTAAAGCTGCTTCTTGCCTGTCTTCACAGAGTTCCTGGACAAGAATGACCACTCCTTGGCTCCGGCTGTGTTTGCCTCGTCGTCCAACAGCTTCCCTGTGTCCATCGTGCAGGTGAATGGCGCGGGACAGCGAGAGGAGTACCTGCTGTGCTTCCACGGTGAGGAATCCCTGCTGCGGTCCTGTGGGGGCTGGGGGGTGGGGCCTGGCCAGGTCATCGTGGCTCTGGGGCAGGGTGAGTTTCACAGGGGTATGGAGACAATCAGTTCACCTCCAGGGCCCTCTGTAGGTGTCCTCTCCCCAACCAGAGCCCTACCCTATCCCAGCTAACATGTTCTCCAAAGGACAGATACTCAACCCTCCATTTCCCCCATCCCTCCTGCATCTTACTATGTAGCTCCTCCTGATCTTGAATTCATGATCTTCCTGCCTCAACTCAACCAAGTGCTGGGATTATGGACTTCCTCCCTCTCCCTCTCCCTCTCCCTCTCCCTCTCCCTCTCCCTCTCCCTCTCCCTCTCCCTCTCCCTCTCCCTCTCCCTCTCCCTCTCCCTCTCCCTCTCTCCCTCCTTCTCTTTAGGTTTTTTCTTAATACTTTCCTCTTTTATTTTTTAGTTTTTAGTCTCTCCTTCCCTATCTCTGGCTCTCTGGCTCTCTTTCCCCCTTTCTTCCTCGTCGCCTTATTTCCTCCCTGTCTGTTTTGTCTCTTCTTTCTTCCCCCTCCCCCTCCTTTTCCTGCTCCCCTCCTTTTCACATGAAGCATCTTTAATACATTTAAAAATTAATTTTAAAATCCTCAGTTAATAAAACTGGGAGATGGCTCTGCAGAGATCCTCGGGCTGTCACAATCCAGTTCAATCTGGCAGGTGGTCCCCCAGGCTCTTCCTTGTTCTGTTGTCACAGTGTGTATCTCTCTCTCTCTCTTTCTCTCTCTCTCTCTCACACACACACACACACATGTACATGCACGCATACACACACATACACATCTTCCATCTCTGCTGACACCCCTGTGTTCTTTACACCTTGCAGAATTTGGGGTGTTCGTGGATTCTTATGGAAGGCGTAGCCGCACAGATGATCTCAAGTGGAGTCGCTTACCTTTGGCCTTTGGTACGTGAGTCATGGGTGGGGGCTCCTTTCACTAGCACTGGTGACCTGGGAATTCTTGTTGGCCTAAGCACAGTGCTCATGGAATCCCTGAGACCAAGGGCCGTGCATAATAGTTCCCCAAAGACATTTGCGAGAAGATTCTGAGGCTCGCTGAAAAGTTGATCAGCTACCAGTCCCCAGGCCAACTGCGAAGACTGTTAAATTTTCGTGATCAAAGCAGGAGAAGGGGAAATGTTCCCTGTGGGTTTAAGTCACTTTCAGAGGCCCCATAGTACCCATCTGTATAACTAAACATGAATTAATTTACCCCGTTCACTCTAATTAAGCAGGACAGTTAAGCCATGCCTTTTGTGCTGGGGTTTGGCCTTGTGTTTGCTAGGCAGATGTGCTGTCAGTTGAGCCACCCCAACTCTTAGCCTTTAGTTATTTTTCAGGTAGGATTTCCCATTTTTTGTATGGGGCTGGCTTCTAATTGTGATCTTCCTAGCTATGCCTCCCTCAGCTGGGACCATGGGTGTGTGCTTATTTATTGAGATGGAGGTCTCACTCATTTTTTTCCATGGGCTGTATTGAACCACAATCCTCCCAATCTCCAGCTCCAAATAACTAGGATCATAGGCCTGTTTCACCCATTTCATCTGGCTGGCCATGCTGATTCTTTATGTAACTGTAAACTACACTGCAGTGAACACCTCTATATTGATCTTTGTACACTTGTCAAGTAGTATCCTCTGATCACAAATCCCAAAAATATAGAGCTTCTGGTTCAAAGGACAGACACACACACACACACACACACACACACACACACACGTATGCACGCACATACACATGCAAATGCACATGTATATGCATGTGTACACAAATACATAAACTTGTACCTATGTGGAAATTCTAAAATACTACTATGGCCAAAATACCCTTCAAGACTATTTTATGTATTTATCTACTGGTACAACTTACTGCAGCTGAGGATCCTGTGTTTTGATTGGACAGCCCTGCTCCGTGTGGTGAGAGCAGGGGCACCGGGACAGTGAAGAAGCCAACACAGCTTCAACACAAGGCAGGCAACCCTTGGGAGCTCAGTAGGGGCTGGTGTCAGGAGGCCACGCTTCCTCCTGGAGGAGTCCTCGCCTCCACATGTCCAGTTGGCTCCCTCAGGCCACATGCAAAGCAGGGAGCCTATCCGAGGCTCAAGCACTGGAGCCTGGAGTGACAGAGGAGGAGCAAAGTAATAACTTGCCACCAGGAATGTAGTGACAATGGCCTTTTCCCTCTAGGGGCCCCAGTTGGCCCGTCATCTTCCCCTTGTCTTGGGGATCAAACCTAGGATGTTGTACTTGCTAGGCAAGTGCTTTGCCACTGAGCTACATCCCAGCCCATCAGTCTTTCTTTTTTTCTTTTTTGGTTAAAATTGACATTAAAAAAAAATCCGTTGTTTTCAGTGCTATTCTCTCCTCTCTCTCTCTCTCTCTCTCTCTCTCTCTCTCTCTCTCTCTCTCTCTCTCTCTCTCTCTCTCTCTCTCTCTCTCTCTCTCTTTCTCTCTCTCTCTCTCTCTCTCATAGAGCTTGCACTCTGGGCCTGGGCACTGTCCCAGAGCTCTTCAGCTCAAGGCGAGTGCTCTGAAACTTGAACCACAGTGCCACTTCTGGTTTTCTGGTGGTTAGTTGGAGATAAGAGTCTCACGGACTTTTCTAGCCCAGGCTGGCTTTGAACCGTGATTCTCAGATCTCAGTTTCCTGAGTAGCTAGGATTATAGGCGTGAGCCACTGGCACCTGGATACCAGCCTCTTTTTTTAATTGACGGTTTTGAAGCTACACTGGATACATCTGAGGTAAATAGGTGGGCATTCTCTTGTCTCCTCATCCTTCTAGCACTTTATGCAAATACAGGGATATAAGACAGTATATTATTTTCTGGTTCTATTATTTGTTGTTGCTGTTTGTTTGTTTGTTTTTTGCCGGTCTTGGGGCTTGAACTCTGGGCCTGTATGCTCTCCCTGAGCTTCCTTTGCTCTACCACTTGAGCTGCAATGCTACTTCTGGCTTTTTTGAGTATTACTAGAGATTAGAGTCTCATGGGGTTTCCTGCTCAGGCTAGCTCGGAACTGCTATCCTCAGATCTCAGCTTCCTGAGTAGCTAGGATTATAAGCATGAACCACCGGCACCCTGCTTGTTTTGTTTTTATTGAAATGGGAGTCTCAGTGTGTAGCTCAGACTGACTTTGAACTTCTGATCCTTCCTGCCTCAGCCTCCCGAGTACTGGGATTCCAAACCTGCACCCCTACACCCGACAAAAATTTAGATTCTTATCACCATCTTTTAAAAAGTTTTTATTACCAGGGAGTGGTGCTGTGGCTCAAGTGGTAGAGTGCTCGCCTTGAGCTGGAGTGCAGGGACAGTGCCCAGGCCCAGAGTTCAAGCCCGTGACTGACAAAAAATGTTTTTATTACCAATAAAGTCGTGCACTTTACACATTGCTTCGAGGTCCTACACATATCTCTTCAGCTGTGCAGAACTCCATAGGTGACCCTGTATAATGTACAACTGAATTGATTTCCCATCTTCTGCTGTAACCAGCAATGCCTGAGCACGGGCATGCGCGGTTATCCTGGCGTGTGGAAATATTTGTGGGATAAATCCACCTACCTGGGAGTGCTGGGTCACAGAATGTGATGCAGCCAGGTTTTGATTTGCTCTCTCTCAACCCTTCTTTGCCTCACACTCTTCCTCCATGGTGGCCACGCAGCCTACCGAGAACCCTACTTGTTTGTGACCCACTTCAACTCACTTGAAGTCATTGAGATCCAGGCGCGCTCCTCTCTGGGGTAAGCACTGCTCTGCCCTGCTTCGGTGGGCGGCTACAGAGCAAGGTGTTGGGGCCTGCCCAGCAATGGAAGTGACCTTCAGGGAACATAACTCTTTGTCTGTCCCTCCCCAGGACCCCTGCCCGAGCCTATTTGGAAATCCCAAACCCACGTTACCTGGGCCCTGCGATTTCCTCGGGAGCCATTTACCTGGCTTCCTCATACCAGGATAAACTAAGGGTCATTTGCTGCAAAGGAAACCTCGTGAAGGAGTCTGGCACTGACCACCACCGGGTGCCCTCCACCTCCCGCAGGTATGGGACCCCCCTACCGCTCCCTCTTTCCCGGGGGCAAGGGCTGGGCTGAGGAGCACAAGGAAACCTGGCTAAACAGGCAGGATGTTTCTCTTTCCTTTATAATCACGTACAAACCACTAGGATTTTGAGATCTTTGGCCGTGGAGTGGTATGTGCCTGTGGGAGGGAACGGGAGGAGACTTGGAAAAGTGGAAGGTTCTCTCCCTTTTCAGGAATTTTCAGTGGCTCTGATAGGAACAGAGCAGGGGTTGCGTATGCTTCTGGGGGGAGACGATATGCTAGTGCAGTCCCATATGTTAATGATGCTCGAAGCCCCAGGTGAGAGACACAGGAGCGATTAGGGGTCACAGACCCGCCAGAGCTGCTGAAGGTAGTGGGGAGGAAGCAGAGGCCCACAGCCTGAATGTGGTGGCCAGAGAGGACCATAAGGCTGGGATGGCTGGGAAGGAGGGCTTCACTGTGAGGAGCTGCTTTTACTGCCTGTGGTGGAACATGGTTCCAGTCTCAGTGAATAGAGGCAGAGACGATGGGTTTGCTTTCCTGCCGCTGCTGGGTGGGTCTGACATCAGCAGTCCATCCTCCATTTTCGCTTGGCTTGGGGGATGATCTTTGGCAGAGCGGAGACACCTGGGGTGTGGTTCACCGCAGGCCTCCTTTTCCTGCAGTTTAGCAGAGAAGCAAATTCATCTCTCTGCAAGAACCATAACATGGAGGTGATAGATCACTGATTGTGAAGGGATATGGAGATGAAGGCTGGCCACGTGGCCTCAAGGCCTTGAAGGAGGAGTGTTATCTTTCCTTTGGTTCATCTGGACTGACATCCTGAGCCAGCCTGCTTCCCAGGCAGGGAACCCCTTCCCTCCTCCCCTGTCTGCCTTAATCTGTCCCTGTGGACACATGCTGTCATTTCTCTTCCATTACAAAGAGGCTAAATGCTGTTTTAGTTGGATTTGTTTTGTTGTTGTTTTGTTTTTTTATCAGTCATGGGGCTGGACGCTGTCCCTGAGCTCTTCAGCTCAAGGCTAGTAGTGCTCTACCACTTGAGCCATAGTGCCACTTCCAGCTTTTTCTGCTTATGTGGTGCTGAGGAATCGAACCCAGGGCCTCATGCATGCAAGGCAAGCACTGTACCGCTGAGCCACCTTCCCAGCCCCTAGCTGGATTTGTTTTGTCTTCCATATTCAATGCTGTCTTCCAAGCTGGAACCTGAATCTCCACAGTTCGCCTATGTGGTAAGGGGGTGGAAAGGGCCTTTAGCTCCTCAGTGAACTGACCACTCACGGAATGGTCTCCAGGCACTGTCCTCTCTGTGTTCTAGATCTAGCTTCTTCAGAGAGGTGATTAGAGCCATGGGTCTGGAACAGTCTTCACCAGGACTGGGTGGCAGGTGTTTCAGACCAACAAAAAGTCCCCAGTGGAGCTGGCAGGTAGCTCAGTGGTAGAGTTCCTGCCTCACATGCATGAAGCTCTGTTGTGGGGAGCAAAGGAGCCCCAAGTATTTTCACACAATTCATTATTTACCATCATCTTCTAGGACCAGGACCTTTTTTTCCTTCTTCTTTTTAGCCAGCTGGACTGTTGTGTTGCCCTGCTCAGTTTCCTAGCTGTAGCTTTCATCATCTCAGCCATGGCTGAGGACCGTTAACTTTCTGACCATGCACAAATGCCACAAAGACTGAGGAAGTCACCTAGCGGGAGAGGTGACGATTGTGGCATCTGTGTCACCTGTGATGAATACAGGCTTTCTCAGAAACACTCCCTGGCATCAGGCTCATGGTGAGCCCTCTGTCTCCTGGGTGGGTAGCAGACTTAACTGCCGAATGCAAGGCATCCTTCTGCCCCTTCTCAGCTCTGGAAAATGGCAGAAGGATACTGTATGGGAATCCCAGCTTGCCCCTACCCCTCCATCCCTGTCTTCTTGTCTGTGGTGATGCCTAGAGACACCACCCCACCCCACCTACGAGGCCTCTACTCTTGTACTGTGAGCTTGCAATAGATTAAAAGCCGGTACTAAGAGCAGGAAAAGGAAGCCAAGCATCCTGCCCTCTTTGCGACTCAATGCCCAGAGTAAAATACACTTAAGTCTTCATTGTGTTGCTCATTTCCTTGGATGAGAAGGAGCCACCCTCCTCAGCCTGCCCCTCTCTCCTTGCCAGTAGCCCCAACAAGCGAGGCCCGCCCACGTACAACGAGCACATCACCAAGCGCGTGGCCTCCAGCCCGGCACCCCCTGAAGGCCCCAGCCACCCCCGTGAGCCAAGCACACCCCACCGCTACCGCGACCGAGAGGGCCGGGCTGAGCTGCGCAGGGACAAGTCTCCTGGCCGGCCCCTGGAGCGGGAAAAGTCCCCTGGCCGCATGCTCAGCACGCGCCGGGAGCGCTCCCCGGGCAGGCTGTTTGATGACAGCAGCAGAGGCCGGCTGCCGGCGGGGGCCGTGCGGACCCCCCTGTCCCAGGTGAACAAGGTAAGGCCTGTGCACAACCCTCGTGGAGGCGGGAGGAGGCCTCGGGGTCACTGTTGTGTAATAAATAAATAAGGGTTGGGAAGGTGGTTCAATGGTAGAGTGCTTGCCTTGCATGCATGAGGCCCTGGGTTCGATTCCTCAGCACCCCGTAAGCAGAAAAAGCCAGAAGTGGTACTGTGTCTCAAGTGGTAGGGTGCTAGCCTTGAGCTGAAGAGCTGAAGGACAGTACCCAAGCCCAGAGTTCAGGCCCCACGACCGACAAAAGAAATAGGACACTGTCGCTGAAATTCAAGGCCTAGCTGGGATTGAGGGGGAATACATGTGAGTTTAGGAAGAAAAGGCTTCCTTTATTTCCGAAAGGCTTCCTGAACAAACAAGAGCAGGTATTTGTGATGACGTGGACATACTGCGGAAGAGCTACGGGGAATGTTGTTTTCTGCCTAGAGGCCGCTGTTAGCGGCATCTGGGTTGTCTCAGTTATTACAGTATGTGTGATCCCCTAGTTTAAACACACCACCAATTCTTCCATGCAGTGCCGTGAGCATCATGCTTTCCCACAGATACACATGTACATGTTGGATTCCTTCCCCTCCGCCCCCCCCCCCACAAAGGCTACAAAAACTTGTGAAAGACATCACCTTTTAGAAGAACTTTTTTCTTTTTTAATGTGTATGTCTGTGAAAAGCCAGCTCATGCTTAGCTTTTTTGCTCAAGGCTGGTTACTCCATACTACTTGAGCCACACTTACAGTTGGTGGCTATTCTTTTTTCTTTCTTTCTTCCTTTTTTTTTGGGGGGGGGGTGCTGGTGTTTAATTGGAGATAAGGATTTCTTGGATTTGTCTTGCACGGCTGGCTTCAAAATTGCAATCCTTAGTTCTCAGTCTCTTGAGTAGCTAGGATTACAGGTATAAGCCACTAGTGCCCAGCAAGAACTTGAAGAACTTTTTGAAAGTTTTTAACCATGTGCATATATTCACCTGGGTGAATATATAGAGATTAGAGAGGTTAGATTTCTTAGAGATTAGAGGTTTGAGATCGAGGACGGGGGTGTTGGCCTGGAATGAGGCAGCTGGCTCAGTGAGACAGCTAGGCTCCGGTGCTTCTTGATCTTTGATGGGCCTCTGTTAAGCCCCCAGAGGCTGATTTTCTGCATGGTATTTTCCTTCTAAAATTACCTACTGTCAGCCCTTTTGTTGCAAAGAAAGGGATCAATATAGATTGTTGTGGGTTTTTTCCCCATAAAACTCTTACGTGCACATGCATGCTTGTGTGCATACATGAGCACATACAAAGGAGGAATTCAGGTTGGAGCATTTTCAGTGACTTTACTTCTCAGACTGCCCCAGGCTTTGAGGGTTGGCACTGTGATTTGCCCCTGCCCTGCACAGCATCCCTGTCAACCACTAAAGGACAGATTCTGTGCTATAGACCAGCAGTTCCCAGCTTCATCTGACTTCTTCCTTATTTGTACTTTGCTTCCTAGGTCTGGGACCAGTCTTCAGTATAAATCCCAGCCAGAAAACCAACAACTACTCATCTCAGTCTGCAGGAAAACACCAAATACACTATGGATGCCCACTGTGGGGGACCCTAGCGCCTGCCTGCCTGGCCAGCCCCTGGCCCAGCTAGGCCCAGCCCCATTCCCGCATAGACACCCCTGTCTCCAGGGGATGAGGGTGGCTGAGGCCCTTGGGCGCCTCCTCCAGGCACCTTCCTGCAGTCTTTCTCTTTGCACTTTGTTACTCCCTCAGCATTCACAGACTTTGGTACCTAGCTGTGGCCTGTACCAGTTCATCACCGGAAACCAACCCAGACCCTAACTGTGCTTAGAATACTACTTAGCTATTGAAGATCTTAGGGTTGGTTGGTTTTCTTTTGTTGTTGTTTTTGGTTTTTTCTTCCTTTGTTTCTTTTGTGTTCTCTTCCTCCTCTTCTTCCTCCTCTTCTTCTTCCTCTTCCTTCTCCACCTCCTCTTCTTTTTTTTTTTTTAAAGAGAACGGAATTCTTAATAGATTTGAATAGCAATGTATTTCCTGTTGTAGTCATTTTTAGCTAGATCACATCATCAGGTCTTTGCCCCTGAAATATAGTATAGAAAAGTCCGTCTGCCAGTTGGCTAACTCCCGCCTTCATGTAGCTGCATTCTTTGTCCCAATTCATTCTCATAGATGGCCCTGTTTTATCCAGGGTGACATCGTAGCCAAATGTTTACTGTTCTCATTGCCTTTTATGGCCTTGACGATTTCCCCTCCCACCAGCTGAGAATGTACGGAGGTCATCAGGCCTCCTTGGAGGCAGTAACCTGGGGCCAAGGGACCTCACTGAGCTTTCCCTCTCTGCCCCTCAGCGTCTCATCTCCCCCCCCCAGCCTGCTGTCCCTGCTCTCCCTGTAGCTTTGGCCAGGAAAGCATGCAATAGACTTGCTCGGAGCCCAGCATTCATGGGTCTTGGGGTTGAGCAGGGGCCTGGGGTCACCCACCTCCTGTCCCCCCATGGTGTGTTGCTCCCCACTTTGGGATGGGGAAGAGACCTGTCCGGGAGCTCTGCATGGCGGTTCACTGCATGTGCTGCCCCCTGACCGGGCTGCCTCACCCACCCACCCCACCCCTTGGGTTGCTCTGCCAATGTATTGATGCCATCCCATAGCTCCCGCCGAATCGAGACCCTCTGACCACTTGCCAACTAATGGCAACATCAAGCTACAGCCTGTAGCACTAAACAAACCAACCAACCACAAAACGCTCAAGCCTTACGACCAGAGAAGGATTTCAGCAAACCACACCTCTCTCTCTCTCTCTCTCTCTCTCTTTCTCTTTTCCCTTGACCTTCACGCTTCCCTGCCGACTTCCTTGAGATGACTCTGTTCACACAAAACCCAGCACGGTTCTATCCCACGAAACTGTGACTTTGCCCAAAAGAGCCTTTCCCTAGGGCTAGACCTAAGACCCGGATGTTGGAGAGAGAAAGCCGCATCTCAGCTCTTCCAGCTCAACTCTGTGGGGTTGGCAGGTCCCCCCTCCGGTGCGGTGCGGCTCACCCTCGTTCTCTCTGCCCTCTCTCGAGTGTAGAGTTCCTGGAGGCTTTGCAGTTGGCAAGCTAACTAGCGGCCTTATTTCTGCCTTCAATCTCCCTCGAGGCCTCTCCTGCTGTGAATTCGTCACCACTCTTAGGCACCTCCTGACCACCGAGGCACATCCTAGGTAGGCTGAAAGGTAGATAGACTTGTTCCCCTGGGAGCAGGTGACCGTGACTGTGTGTTCAAACCCATGTGTCCACAGTTCAGGTCACTTTCCAGATTGCAACCTGGCCTAAATACCGGCTCCTTCCTGCTCGTCTCTTTAACCTAAGTGCTTTCTTGTTTGAAACGCCCATGCACCTCCATGTCTTAGCCCCTTTGGCAACGTGTCCTGCTGTTGTGTTTTATGTGTTGCTTGGATTTTTGGGGGGGTCATTATGCTCTTCCCCCCACCCCCCAGGGCAGATCTGACTGAATGTTTGCTGAAGTTTTTGTCTCTTGGTCCATAAGTATTTGGAAAGGTCATTGATAATTGGTCTTTCAGTCTTGGCATTTCATTTAGGATCTCCATGAGAAACGGGCGTCTTGAGCCCTGAAAATGTATATCGTGTGTCTCATTTGTGAAATGCTTCCTGCTATATAGAACTAGCTCAAAAGACTGTACATATTTACAAGAAACTTTATATTCGTAAAAAAAAAAGGAAATTGAATTGGTTTCTACTTTTTTATTGTACAAGGTGCATTTTTCAACACTTACTTTTGGTTTCAATGGTGGTAGTGGTGGCCAGCCATCTTCACTGGAGGGTGGTGAACTCCGTGTGACCACCAAGATGCCAGCAGGAAATACCGAAAACACAAAATTGCAGTCAAAAGCTTATTAGCATAAATCAGATTCTAGGTCTCCAAAAGTACAGGCTTTTTCTTCATTACCTTTTTTATTCAGAGTGAGAAAGAGAACATAAGGAATAATTGAAGATCCACCTTGAGAGGAATGCACTTGGTTGTTGCAGAATAGTGAAATAAAGCAATGATCTAAAAACATTTGCTTTGGTGCAGTGATCTCTTTGCTTGGCAGAGACCATGAAGAACATGCCGTGAGCGTCGGTCTGGGGTCATACAATCTGGCGAGACCTTTACTCTGTGGGAGGCATGGTTACAGCATGCAATGATGCTACTATCCTGAAATCAAGAGCTTGGTGACATTCACTTCCACAAGTGTGACACCATTGGTTTGGCTGGTAAATATTCCCAGGGAACTATGAATGGGTTATTAAGGCCATTTTAGAGGTCTGGAACCAGGAAAGCTGCTTAAAGTAGTCAAGTAGGCCATTTAGAAAGGATTACTCAAGAATAGATTACCTACGCTGCAGCTACCCAGGAAAGCAGGTTGAGGGAAGATTTCTCCCATCCCCTTAGGATGGGGTCATTGAAAATTTAATAATATGCATTCCTTCAGAGAGAGCACTCTGCTCAAGGTAACCAAAAAAGTGAGCACTTCTGTTTTTAAGTGGATGGATTTTTATAGCCTGCAAGTTAAATTTTCACTACCACTTTGTTATATTAACTAGCTAGGTCAAGATAAAACATTAGTTTTGGCAAATGGTGGGATTGTTTATTTATTTATAGCTATACTTGGGTCTTTGACCTTGTGATTGCTAGTAGGCACTTTAGTGCTGAGCCATACCTCCAGTTTTTTTTTTTTTGTTATTGATGTTGGACATGGAGCTTGAAGTTAGGTTAGGGTCTGGGTGCTGTCCCTGTGCTCTTTTGCTCAAGGCTAGTGCTCTACCTCTTTAAGCCACAGCTCTTCTGATTTTTCTGGGGGTTAATTGGAGATAAGAGTTTCATGGACCTACCTGCTTGGTCTGGATTTGAAATGCGATTCTCAGATCTCAGCCTCCTGAGTAGCTAGGATCACAGGCATGAGCCAAACAGTGCCTGGCTGCCTCCAGGTCTTTCTTTTGCACTTACCCTTTTAGGAAAGGTTTTGTTTTGCTTTTTCCTTTTTTTGGCCAGTCCTGGGGTCTTGAACTCAGGGCCTGGGTACTGTCCCTGACTTCTTTTGCTCAAGGCTAGCACTCTACCACTTGAGTCATAGCACCACTTGCGTTTTTTCTGTTTATGTGATACTGAGGAATTGAACTCAGTGTTTCATGCATGCTAGGCAAGCACTCTACCACTAAACTACATTCCCAGCGCCAAGGTCTTGCTTTTTGCCCAGGCCTCTTCATGAACCATGGTCTGCTTCCCCCCCCCCCCCCCCCCGCCCCTTTTGGGCTTCCTGTGCTAGCTGAAATGACAAAGCATGTGCCACCATGCCTAGCTTCTTTCCATTGAGATGGAGTCTCATAAACTTTATTACTTAGGTTATCCCAGAACCACAAGCCTCTCAGACTTGGAAACTGGGATGAGAAGTTCCCACCACGTGCTTAGCTATTGGTTGAGAAGGGGTCTTGTATGTATGCTGAGGCTGGCCTCAAACTATGATCCACTGTTCTCAGCCTCTAGAGTAGGATTACAAGTACCAACCACCAGGGCCTCACTCAAGTTTTTCAATAAGGTAATCTGACTGTGACCAAAATTTAGCCTGCAAGGTCCTCTATCTGGCATGGCTTGTGATGGGAGCCAAAGAGAATTCTAGTCCTCTTTTGTATTTGACTGTTGGCCATAAAAACCTGACGTAGGATTACAAGGATGAAAAGAATTCAGGGATGAAGTGAAATGTCAGAACCTTTCTTTCCTTAGAACATTAGAAAATTCCAACCAGTCATTTTGGCCATTGTCCTTAGATTCTTTTTTTTTTTTTTTTTTTGGTCGGTTGTGGGGCTTGAACTCTGGGCCTAGGCGCTGTCGCTGAGCTCTTCAGCTCAAGGCAAGCACTTACTACTTGAGCCAAAATGCCACTTCCAATTTTCTGATGGTTAGTTGGAGATGAGTCTCACAGACTTACCTGCGTGGCTGGCTTTGAACTGTGATTCTCAGATCTCAGCCTCCTGAGTAGCTAGGATCACAGGTGTGAGCCACCAGCACCTGGATTCCTTAGGATTCTTGATGGCCTGAATGACTTCAAAAGCTAAGTGAACATGAGTTAGTTCCAAAAGGAATATGCCAAGAAAGGATCTTTGGATCCTAAGGATCAACCACAAAGAAACGACCACCAAATTACCAATTGCACCATAGAAAGAGGCCGTCCTTCTTTGCTGCTACTCCTGTTCCTTAATGAACCTGAAATCCAGTGTCAGGTTTTCTGTGCTTCCAACTTAATTTTCACAAAACTAAAGATGGAGTCCACAGCAAACTGCATAACCAGGAACTTGAACCATTCGGCCCCAAAGAGATGTTTTGCTTAATAAGACTGACAAGCTAATCTATCTGCAGAATTGGGCCTTTTAAATATGGTTGGTTTTAGAAGGCCATTCCTGGGGATTTAGGTTAAGGCTGGCCTTCCAGGGCTGAGGCCTGGGAACTTTCTGCCAATCCAAGCAGTTAAGGTGCTTTGTTCCTGTGGTTCTCAGCATGGGAGAGTATGCTGCCTTAGAAACTATTTGGTGATGTCTGGAGATGTCTTGATTCTCATAACTGTGGTGGTGGTGGTGGTAGCTACTGGTACCCAGGGGATGGGAACTAGGGATGCTGCTAAACATCCTCATCACAGAGAATGACCAGGCCCCAAATGTCAGCAGTGCCAAGATTGAGAAAGGAGTCTTGTGCTATTGCACTTGTCCCAGTCACGTTTCTTTCTTGGTGGTTTTCATACTCCTGATGCTATCTGGAGTATGGGGATTGTGGCTCTAGGCACAGTATTTAGAAGAAAAAAAACCGTCATTTGTTTAATCAGATGTTGATACATTCCTTAAGGTGGGGAATGTTGGGTAGTGGAAATTGTTCAGCAGCGAGTAGCATTTTCCTTGAGCCTGTCAATGATTAATGAAAGTCTGTTTGCCTGGAACGGGTTATTGGAGGTAGAGGAAAGGACTTTGAAAATGACTTTGCTACTGTACGTAACTCTGGCTCTTTCAGAGCCACAAAACAGGGCAAATGAGGCTGACCCGGAACATGCACATCTGAAGCAGCCTTCCTCTCCACTACAACTGTCTTCCTTATGTGCTTTTTAAGAGCCACGAGATCTTTTATAAGTAGATGTGGAGAATGCTGTAGAGGGCTATTTCACACTTCCATGGCCACTTCATGAGTCCTCAGAGTATCAGGGCCCAGACATTTCTAGGGTGACTAGCTGTAAGCGAGTGTTTACCTTGCACTTTCACCTTGGATGTTTCTCCCCTTTGTGGGCAGAGCTCATTTGCATGCTGTGTTTTCTTGGAGCTCTCTGAGCAGCTGACTCTAGCTGACAGATCTTCCAGTTGGTTACAGAAAGGGTGGTGGTGCTGTGCTTACTCGGGTAGGGAGCTCCTGTCCCGGGCCCTGGGTGTCCTGGAGTCCGGAGCTGGGTCCCCAGCCATTGAGCCCTGTCCTTCAGCTGCCAGGGGCAGAGGTGCTGGGCTCAGCTCATCAATAGGAATTCAATGCTAGTGCCGTGTCTGAACATTTTTTGGTATTATTGAGCTTGGTTAGCTATGCATTTTCAAAACTCCCCGCCCCCCCAGTCTTGGGGTTTAAGCTCAGGGCCTAGGCACTGTCCCTGAGCTTCTTTTGCTCAAGGCTAGTACTCTACCACTTGAACCACTGTGCTACTTCTGGCCTTTTCTGTTTATGTGGTACTGAGGAATCAAATCCAGGGCTTCACGCATGCTAGGCAAGCACTCTGCCACTAAGCCATATTCCCAGCCCTCAAAACTATTTTCAAACATCCACTTTTGGAAACAGGTTGTTTAATAGTCCCGGAAGTCCCAAGAGGGCTTTCAGGATAAGATGGTTTAATTATCCAGCCTAGGAAGCACAGACTAGAACATGGAAGAGCTTCCCTTTCCTAAGCTTTAATGTTTCATGATGTCCAAGAAAAGGCTCAAAGAACACTAGCAGGGCTGGGCATTGTGGTGCAGGGCTGTAATCCAAACTGCTCGGTTAGCTTTGACAGGATTGCTGTTTTAAGGCCAGCCTGGGCTAAGTTAGTGAGACTACCTGAAGAACTAACCGGGACTAAGGGAATAGCTCAAGCTGGAGACTTCTTGCTAGCAGAAAGCTGAGGACAAAACCAAACCCTAGAACACTGGGACTTTTCCATGCCTTTGGGAGGACAGAGCCTCTTCTAGCTGATAACGGTGTCCGTTTAATGGCGTCAAGTCCTGAGCCCAGGCTCTGCTCCATCGGCCTCATGTAGGAGGAAAATCCTTTGGTGTGAGGGTGCTGTCTACCTGTCTGAGTCAGGAAGCTGCATCCTGGGGCTGAGTGGTTAAATTCCAAACTGTGGTGAGAGGTTGATGAAGGCAATGCCCCTGAGGCGGCTGTGGAGTCCAGCCCACTCCAACTGCCCAAAGGCGACCCCAAACCGCCTGGCAAGTGTCTAGTCTCCTGGAGAACAGTCTAGTCTCTAAGCTGGGAGTGGTTCTATCCAAATACCTGAACAGAATCAGAACTTCCTCCAGATGCGGGTCCAGGTATTTTTATAAAGCTTTATTGAAACCTGTATGTCAAGGTGACAGCAATTCAGTGTTTTGAAACCAGTAAAAAAAAAGGAAAAAAAAAAAAAGTACCCAAACTCAGGTTTACAAAATAAATACTGGACACCAGCGAACTTGTTTCTGCCTCTCCCAGCCAGAACGAAAGGTCTGACACCTTCCGCAGTGTGGGTGGACACGCGTGCAGTGGCCCTCTGGAAGGCGAGCTGTCCATCCACTGGTGCACAGGACTTCCGTGCAGCGGCTGTCAGGCAGGCTGCTGCAGGACTGAAGGTTCCCTTCTGAACAGGCAGCCGTCATTGCTGGGGTCCTCTTTGATTTCTAGGGTACAGGTGCCCTGCAGGAGGGTGGGTGATGCAGCCCGGGCGTCACTTCATTAAGTCTGGAATAAGGAGCTAGCAGTGGCAGTCCTCAGGATCGTCCAGCTCCATGGAGAAATCGGCAGTGGGTTTTGCAGCCTGATCTAAGAACAGGCTAAGATGCGTTGCTGAGCACAGTCACAGGGCGAGTGTTCTAGTTGTGGTGACTTATTGCTGGAAGGCTGGAGAGCCAGCCACCTGTGGTCAGAAAAGTACGGAGTGCAGACAGTGTAGGAAACTATTGCAAGACTTCACCTGGAAATCAGACAGCTATTAATTTCGACAGAAATTAGCCCTCGCTGAAGTAGAGAAGGGGAGGAAATCTATTGCTTTGATTGGAAGGGCAGGCTCCATAGCCAGGCCTCAGCGGGGACAGGCCACAGGAGAGATGGGGCTGCTGGCCTGAGAGACGTGCAGATGGTGAGACATTTCGGGTGGCCTCTGTCCCCGCTTCCTGGAGTCTTACTAGCAGGGTGGCTTGGCCCTCAGCTGGGGTTTAAGAATGTCCCCCACAGCCGGGGAGGATGCGGGCTGGGAAGCGTGCACCCCTGGAGATGGTGAGCCTCCAGGCTTGCAGCACCTCTGCCTTCCCTTCTGCCTCTTGGACGGGTGCAGACCAGGCTGTCCGGAGCTCCAGGGCCTGGACAGACTTTCGAGCAGGACTTGGGCGGGGGTGAAGTATCTTAGGAAATGTGAAATGTGAGACTCGGTCCATTCCTCTAGTGGAAAGCATGCACGCAGGGCGCTGGGGGCGGCCGTCCCGGGCCCTTGCGGCTCCGGGCCCTCATATGGGCTTGTAGAGCAGGGTGGTGACATACTTCTTCTTGTACCGGTGGGTCGCGCTGAGCACCATCACTCCGTCCTGAGGAAGAGGGTAGAAATGACGGGGAGCAGGGCTAGGTTAGGGGCTCAGACTTCAAAGTGCAGGAGACTCTTCATGGAACTTAAGAAAGATATCAATTCCTGTTCACTGCCCCCCCAGCCCCTCAATCCCCAAGAACCTGAGCCAAAGTTGGCCTCAGACCCTAGAAGCTGCCCCTAAACCCAGCAGGCCCAGGCAGGACTGCTGCTGGGGGTCCTGGAGCACCGCTAAGGGTGCTCTGGTGAGGCCGTTACCTTGATGGACAGTGCGTAGAGGTGGTTCAGCATGACGTGATTGGGCTCCGGGAGCAGCGCCGGGTCACACTGCGGAGAGACGAAGATGTGAGCATGGAGGACATGGAAAGCAAGCTGCTTCTCCCCGCTTCCAGCCCCAGGTATGAATGCCGAGGAGGTGGGCTCTCCCGCCACCCTCCCTTCCAAGGTCAGGCCAAGGGTACAGATGAGGCCGCTGGGTGCCCTGGGGTGTGGTTTCTGGCCAGGTTTTTACCCCGCCTGCCAAGCATGGGCCATGGATGGGTTCTCATAGAAGGGGCAGGAAGAAGACAGACATTGGTTGCAAGTACTTTGAGAGAAACCAAGAAGATCCGATTTACATACAGCACTCATGAGTGGCCGGATTTCAAACTCAGGTCTCTGAGACTCACGCCAGGCACTCAGGGCGCAATGACTAAGGGTGAGAGATGGCGCAACCCTGCAGGAGTTCACACAGGACTGGAACTTAGACCTGCTAGACTCTCCTGGTCTTTTAACAGAAGCCTCAAATTAAGACTCCTTTTCATTGGACACTCTCCCCTTTTATAAATGCTAATTCAAATTAAAACAACAACAACAAACCAGGTAACCAGTGGGTGGTATATTCTGTGCTTGCTTTAAGAGAAGGGGGGCCTTCAACGCTAGGGATACCCCAATCCTGAAGTGCCTCATGACCTCACAAGCCTGGGGCTTCCTGGCCCCCCCCCCCCAGTGGATGGTGTGGTTCCCTGCTGAGGTGTGACCACATCCTCCTGGATGAAGATGGTGCGTTTACCATAAACAGGCCTGGTTATCTTGAGAGGCTCTGGCCTAGGCCACAAAACCTGGGGAACCCTGCCGGGGGGTTCAAGTTCAGGCATGTATGGGACAGAAGAGTCTGCAGTCCCACAAAAGCCATGTGTGCTGGCTCTCTCAGAAAGGTAGGTGGGTACAGAGAAAGCCAGGTCCTGGTTTCAGCTCTGCCGATGAGGATCAGCCAGGGTTTTCAGGCCACACACTCGACCTCACTCTGGGCTTGGGATGGCAAAGGCTCCCAGTGCTCAGTGGGTCTGACCAGAGGCTGTGTGAAGCGCTGGCCCCACCTGCTCCTCTGAATGCTGGAGCTTACTGTGTGACCCCCGTACTCCCCCCCTCCTGCCCCCACCCGGAAGGGCTGAAAAGAATTAATTTTAAAAAATGACATGTGGATACTGTGGAATGGCCACCCCAAGCCATTAACATGCATTACTTCACACACATCACATTTTGTGGTTAAAACTTAACATACACTGTGTACAAGCTTGGTGTGTAGACTGGTATGGCTGATGGAAAATGGTATTAAGTTCTTCAAAACATAAGCTAGTTGTGTGTCTGGAGGAAGGAACATCTGACTTTCTTGTGTTTACCACAACACTATGTACACCAGCAAAGACAGGGAATAAACAACCTGAGAGTCTGCTGATGGATGGATTAAAAACAAATCTACACACAATGGAGCCAGGTGCCAGCTGCTCACGCTTATAATTCTAGCTACTTGAGAGACTGAGGGGTGGACTGCAGTTTGAAGCCAGCCCAGGCTGAAAAGTCTAAGATTCCATCTCAAATCAACTGGCAAAAAGGCCAAGCTGGGGGCATGGCTCAAGTAGTAGAGTGCCAGATTTAGCAAGCAAGCTGAGAAACGACTAGGTCCTGAGTTCAAACCTCAGTACCTGCAAAACAACAACAAAAAACCCTACTAGCCTTAAGAAATCCTGTCATTTGTAACAACATGGGTAAATTCAGAGGACTTAATATAAGTAAGCCAGGCACAGAAAGACAAAACTGCATCATCTTATTATTGAGACTCTGAAAGCGCTGAGCTGTGGCAGGAGGAAGTAGAATGGTGGTTGCCACAGGCTGGCTTGGGAGCGTGCATGGAGGAGCGGCTGTACAGCATGCTGACGTCATGGGCTAGTGTTTTAAGTGTTAGCAAGATGATGCTCTACTTCTCTTCCATCAAGTATAGGCCACTACAGTGTCTACGTCACAGGGAAGTTGTGAGGCTTCAGTAAGAACCCACGAGAAACACCTAGACTACCTCTTGAGCTACCCCACAGACCTTATCTTCTGTTATTTTTATCCAGGCAAGCCAAAACTCTGACCTTCCAACCTTTCCTCCCAAGTGGCTGGGACCACAGTGTGTGTCTCTACCTCGGCTTGAATTTCTAACTTAAAAATGTTTTGTAAAAGGACAGGGAGACACATGAGTGGGCTCATGCCTGTAATTCTAGCTTTTCAGGAGGCTAAGATCTAAGGATTGTGGTTTGAGAAGCCAGCCCAGGCAGGAAAGTCCAAGAGATTCTAATGTCCCTTAAACTATGCAAGAAAGCCAGTAGTGGAACTGTGGCTCAAGTTGTAGAGTGCAAAAGCAGCTCAGGGATAGAGCCCAGGCGGAGTTCAAGCCCCGGGACTGGCTGGGGTGGGGAAGGAAGGAGGGATGGGAAGCAGCCCCATTCAAGTGCTTTTAAGACAGATGTTAAAATGTCCTTGCAGTCCTCCACCTGCCTGGAAACCTCTTGGCCCTGGGGGTTCTGAGCCATGCTGGTCCTTACCTTCTGCCCTCTTTTTTGGCTCACAGAATGGCCAACTCCTCTGCAGCCCACGTGCTCGGGGCACTCTTGGCAGAGAGGGGAACCTGGATCGGATAGCAAATGCCCGGCCTCTGCCTGATGGCTCCGCACATAGACATGTGGCTCATCCGGGCACGGGTCGCCAGCTCTGGGAGGCTCTTTGGTGGCAGTTACGTTAGCTCCTGCTATTGTTCGAATGTGTACTCCCAAGTCCATGTGTTGGAAGTGTGCCCCCCCACCCCCATGAGCGATGACAGGTAGAGGGGGATAGTAAGAGGGAAGCAGGTCATGCGCATGGAGTGTGGACAGTCAGGAGAGGACCAGCCATTTCAAAAGTGGATCGTTACTAAAGCGAATTCAGCTCTCTAGCCTTTCCTCCTCCTCCTGTGGGATAATTCAGCATGGAGGCCCCCTGCCACATGCTGGGGACAGGTTTCAGACGTGCCGCCTGCAGACCCAGACACTAAATATATTCTGGTCTAAGTGCTCCAGTCTCCAGCATTCTACTGTAGCGGCAGGAATGGACTACGACAGCTCCTCATACACATGTGCCTTTTAGGTGATGACTGGGACCAACTCTTAATTCCAGAAGCAGGCAGGAGGAACAATTCAGGGTAAACCGAACAGAAAAGGAGCCACAAGAACAGCTGGCTACGCTCCAGGATCCAGGCTACACTCCTTTCTTAGATGCAAAGCCAGTTTCCTGGAGGACGAGTGTGAGCGATACTTCAAATCTTGATTGACAAGTACTGACTGATGTTTCTAAAGCAACTTAGTGATTAAAACGAGGGTCTGACATGTGGGGGCCTGAGGAAGAATTGAGGAATTCGGGGCTGGCTAAGGTTTACGGGGTGGTCATGAATCATGATGGAACGGGGCAGGGCAGGAGGGAAAGCTCAGAACTGCTTTGTGGGAGGGGAGACAGCACGTGCATATTGAGGATTTCTATGGGGGACACTGCGCTTGTCCACTAGCAACTGGGCAGGTGGACAGGACTGTGGAGGAAGGTCTGGACGGATGCCAGCACTCACCGAAATCCCTGTGTCCTTGTTCAGGATGACCTGTAGCAGGTGTGGAGGGAGGATGGGCGGAGCCTTAAATCGCTCTTCCGGTTTGGAGACATAGGGCTCCTGGTGGTAGGGTCCCGGGGGAGAACTGGACAGCTCTGTTGGGAGATGGCGACAACATTCTGAAAATTATGAGCTTCAGGAGTACTCTCTTCTCTAGCTTTTTTTTTTTGGCCTCTTGTTCCATCAATACAGATTTATAGTCTCTTAAAAGACATATAGAGTACTGAGCCAGGCGCCTGTGACTCATGCCTATAATCCTAGCAACTATGATCCGAGGATCATAGTTTGAAGTCAGCTTTGGCAGAAAAGATTGTGAGAGTTTGTATCTCCAATTAATCAGCAAGAAGCCAAAAGTGGAGGTGTGGCTCAAGTGGTAGAGCACCAGAGACTTGAGTGAAAAAGCTGAGAGAGTGAGGCCCCAGTTCTGATCACAAAAAAAAAAAAAAAAAAGGAAAGGTGTAGGCTCCAAAGGAACAGAGCAGAGCACCGAGAAAGCCCTTTTGGAAGGTGGGTACATGGATAAAAATCAGCGCTGAACTCAGATGTGCTGGTGGAAGACAGGAGTTGCAGCAAAGCCAGGGAATATGGGTCAGGCTAACAAGCAGGCCGATCCCAATCAGCCAACCTCACGTGTCAGCAGAACAAGGCTCCCTTCTCACTGCGGGCTGAGCTGGCCAAAACCAGACAGGAGCTCAAGCCTTCCTGTGAGGATTAAGTGGCTGAGCACAAGCGTCCTGTGAACATGACCAGCCAGCGTGAAACAGGTTATACAAGGCATCCCATGTTATTTTTTCAAAAAGTTAAAAACCTACTTGTTGGACTCCATCACCCTCAGGTTCCGTGAGTCCCTTGATCAAAGAGATATATTAGGAAGCGTCTGGAAGCACAGTGCTTGATGTCAGAAGCAGCCAATGTCTGAGCTGCAGAAGGTACTGAGCCACTATCCAAACTCCGGTCACCTGGTCCCCACACTAGTCCCCAACACATCTGACAGGCTCGAGCTCTGGCAAGTCCCTTGGTGCCATTCTCTAAGGGCAGACTCCCTTCAGAGGACTCAAGCACATGGCAGCAGGGGACTGAGAAAAGCCTTAAAGGTAGAAGACAGCCATGAAGGGCAAACGGGTGATACTGTAAGAAAGCTGGAGAAGTGGAGAGCTTGAAGTCAGATTATCAGCAAACGGTGAGAGGCTCACTTTCTCTCCTGGATGCTCTGTACTGTAGAAACCTAACTAAAAGTTCTGGTATTCAACAAATAAACACATTTATCCACCAGAGGCGGATATGTGGGTAGTTTTTCCTGTTCCCTTACCTTAGGGTATTTCTAAAGGAGAGTTAGCCATCCCAGAAGAAGAAAACTACTTAGGGGTTTCTAAGTCCCACTGAACAACCTGATCTGATGTCACAGCAAGCTTGTCAGTTCACCATTGTGATTTTAGAATAGCTAAAGAACCCTGGTGGTGGAACCTCCAGCCCAGCCAGGTGAGGAAGGAAAAACATCAACCTGGAAATTCAACAGAAGCCATGTCGTTACACTGCTGGACGTCCCATGGGGCCAGGAACTGCTTAAACCGCTGCTGAGGCCAGCAAGAGCAGACAGACAGCTGGCACTCCAGATTACATGTCCTACCCACTGCACTGTACACATTTCATTCTGCTGGCTTTGGTTGGGGGTGGGGGAAGCAGGGGCGGGCAATTAATGGAAGCTTCTGTGATCAGAAGAATCCTGGGCATCAACAACCAGACCTGACAAGAGGAAGGACTCATGGGCAAGTTTGCTAGCACTACATTGAGCAGGTTCCCAGAAAGGAAGGGTGTGCTGTGTAGCCCGCTGCTTATGGCCAGCTGCCTTCTCTCCTTGTCAGGGAATGTGACAAGGTCCTAAGGGGACACGAGTGCTGGCCAAGGTCACTGAGGTGTCTGTTTACCCCTCTCTGCCTCCAGTTCTTCAGACATGAGTGGGAAGCAAGCTGGCAGCTTCCCCCACGCTGGTTCACTACCAATCCAACGGAGCCCTTGAGGGCCCTTTTTGGCCCTGACTCTGGCTTGACAAGCTCTGGTTCTATCCCCATGGCCAAGCAGAACTACCGAGTACTGAAGAAGACAAGGATGGCACAGGGGGCCTGACAGAGGAAGGAATGAATGTTGTAGCCCCTCGAGGAGACACCAGTGTCCACCTTATTGGGCAGCTTTTGCTCAAAAGCGAGAGGCAAGAGAATGAGAGCACTGCTGGACTGCGCAGCCCCCGCCTGCACACATGGGGATAAAATGAACTGTGTTCATACCAGACACATCGGAGCACTTTTGGGAATCCACCATTAAAGCATCAAACACTTCAAAGTCAGTTTTCTTCACTTGAATGATGTTGTTAACTGTGCCAAGCTGGCTGGTTACTATCGGCTGGGAAAAGACAGACAGGCAGAAATCATAACATGGAAGGTCTAGGGAGAGCATTCTTTAGAGGACTTGGAATTCCTGGCTAGAACGTGTCACTTCCTGGCCCTGGAAGCTACCCTACTTTGTTCTGGTGGAGTTATGCCAGTGATCTGACAACTGGTACTACCTCACCCAGCCACACATGGGGATTTGTACCAGCAGGGCGACAAGCCACAAGGGGAAGGTCAGATGATTGACATGAACTCTGCAGATACGTGGAGAACTAAGGGCGAGAGGAAGAGTACCTCGGAAGGGTCATGTGTCCACTGACCATCCACGAAGAACTTGTACTGATGCTCTCCTTCTGGCAGGTCCAGGATGGCTACAAAGTTGTTGTGGCTGCAAGGAGAAAGGAAGGAGAGCATGTCTTTTGGGTGATCTTGTCTGCTCAGCTCTAACCAGTCAGGGAAAAACAAAACACAATCTGGGAGAATGATCTCAACCCAGAAAAGCTACCTAAGGAAACCAAAGTGCATGAGTTTTAAATACGAAGAATCTACACTCCTCACATGGAAAGGTCACCACACGGGCATCGGTGCTTTTCAAGTCTGCATGCAAAATATCACTTAGCAGTCGTGGGTGCCAAGGAGAACAATACAAGACAAACACCAGCTGCCTAGTTTTCCCCTTTTGTCAGTTTACTT